>NC_050478.2:95699091-96382931 GCF_012460135.2 Molothrus ater | reverse complement strand
ATATCTTTATAAACCATGCTGTATGGTTTACCACTAGGTAAGTTCTGTTTAATCTAAAATTCTTCTCTGTCCACTTAAGACCTATCAGGCAGAAGTATGAAATTAGAGTAATATGAAAATAAAACGCTATTTGAAAGGTATTATTTTTTCTTTGCTTTTTCTAGTTCCTTCAGTTTATGTTAGCTTGAGCTCTTGGCAGCAGGAAAATTATGAGTTTTCTAGTAGATTTGTATTTGCCACCTTTAGAAATCTAAAGAAATTCCTTGAAGGAATCCAAAAAAGTTCTAAAATACAGGATGCTAAAGGATGACAAAAAACAGACTCAGTGAAAGAAGAGTATTTTGAATACTAGGATTCTTTCCTGGTTTTGCACAGATATGCTTGTTGCCATGGAGAAAGAGAGTGAATGCTGAAAAAAAATAAAAAAAAAGGAGTTTTGAATTTAAAGAATAGGTATAATTGCTATCAAGAATCCAAATCTCTTTGGATTGCAGAAGGCAGAGAGCTGTGGCCCATGAATTAAAACACTGGGAGTATGTCTATAATCTTCCAAAAGCAAATTCACTCAACACTTCAAAAATGTGGGGTTTTAAAGACTTGTGTAAATGTCTTACTTTAAGAATGTGCCATCTTCTTCTCTCAGATGTCACAGACTTCTGTGAATAGCAGTTTTTGAACTAAAGACCTCTAATTTTCCCCAGTACTTGGCAATCAGAACTTAACCTGGTTTCTTAACACGCTAATGAATTTTTAGGAAAACAAGATCAGGGATTCCATATTACTCCCAGATTAAATGAATTCCTAAAGCAACTGCTGTTTTTCAAATAAGAACTGTCAGATCTGGCTATTTCCTTTGATGGTGTCTCAACATCTGCAGATGGGCCCCTTTGCCTTCTGTTTAATAAAAAGAAAATAAAATCAAACTTTAATGAATTACTTAGCTCTAATGTGAATTTGTAAACAGAAATTAGAGCTGCAAAGCTGTTGTAACTTAGGTGGCTGCATAAAAGAAGCTTGTTCTAAGCCTGATATGTGACTACAGGGCAGGAAAGCATGTTTTGGGAGCATGTAGAAAATACTCCAAGGTTTATTGCTTTGGGCTTTGAATGTAGTTGCATTGAAATACACTTGAAATCATAAAAATTAGATCTTATTTTAGCATTACGAAGCTCTGAGCAGCTTTGAACAACTATCAATCTATTTTTTTTCCTTTGTATTTCAGGCAAACCTCAGCTCCCAAGTACAGAATTGTTGATAACTGGAAAAAAACCCCAAAAACTTATCCGTGTTTCATGGTACATTTCTAAAAAAAACCTGAGAATATAAGACATCAAAAACAGCAAACCAAAAATAATTATTTCCAAAAGAATGTACATTATTCACCTTTAGCAGTGTAATGCTGGAAGTCAACATTTTTATATTTCAGTATCTTCCACAGGCTACAGGTATTTTTTGTTCTCATCTATTCCTCCCTTTTATCAGTGGACAGTTTTAGAGGTGGAAGATTACAAAACAATGGTCCTTACAAAAGTTTCTGGACCTGTCTTTAGAAGTATCTGTTTTCTTCAGGGTAAAATAGCAAGATCAATTATGGTGATTTGATGTGATATTGAGGATTAGTTTAGATTTCTAAATGAGTTTCAAATACTTAGGAAACCATTTATTTTGAAATTACTTTTGCATTTTCTACCTTTTAGCAGTCTTGAGGGGTTTTTACATGCTCAAACCAATAATTTTATTTTTTCTTAGATTTGTAAATTTTGGTCTCAAAGCAACCATTATGATCATATAGTCTGACTTCCAGCCCAATATAGGCTATAAAATTTCATTCAGCTATTTAATATCTTCCTATGTATCATTTTGATGGCCATTTAAAACTGCCCATGCTACAGGTAGACTTAGTGTTGTCAGATGTTCTCATGTCTCTTTTAAGACTAAAATAAATTATGCCATTTAAATCTGTAAGCATCAGTTACAAAATGCATAAAAACTGGATCCAACATAAAGTGTGTAAACTGTTTTTTTACTTCTATTTCTGGTGATCTTCTAGTTGTTGTCTTTTTTGCTCATAACACCAGTGTTGTCATAAAAAGGAGTTATCTTGTTTTGAGGTTACAGTTTTGCATGAGCTCTGAAGATTGCATTTTCTCTAAATAATGGGCCTCATTTGTTCAGGTCCATTATTATATACAGAATATACAAAATGAAAAATCCTTTTTTCATTTAGTTTTTCCTTTTTTTTTTCTTACCTCTACAGCATGGCATGAAATGATACATAACATCTGTAAGCTTTCTGATTACTGCTTAACAGCGAAATTCTCTACATCTCTGCATATGATACCCATTTTCTGCCCAGAGTTAAGTAATTGCTACTTTCTATAACCTTTTCTAGATGTTGAAATATGATAAAAATCTCTGTAGAACACATAAGAAATTAAAAAAATAAAATCAGAATTAGAACAAAGCTATAGCAGCTGCGGAAATCTGCTGTAAAATTATGGATTGGACTCATGTTAGAAAAAAGGAAAGCTAGACAGCCCGGATAGGATTAAAGTCATATGTTGTGGTAGAGAATATAAGAAGGGAATATATTACTGAGAAAACACCAGATAATGACCACAGTGTATGAAAATCATGTTTCTGGTTGGAAATAATAGTATCCCAGGAGGATAATTCAAAAAGGTTGAAATATAAGGAAGACTTCAAAATACAGTTTAGTGAGTTTTATGCAAAATAAAATGAAAATTCCAGAATTGTAGGGTTTTGGTTTTTTCCCCTAGAGGAAAAAGCAAGAGAATCTGTAAATGTACTGAAGACTTCATTGTCTTTGATGTTTTATATGAAATGTCTCCCACTGGTAGGTAGAAAATGCTAGAGGTCCTTTCTCCCTGTTTTCCTTTCCTCATAATAAGGAAGAGAAAATGTTTTGTTTTTGAAGAAACTGTCTCCTTTAGGTTACATCTGCAGACAGTGATCTATCTTGCCTGAAAAACCTGCACCCAAAGTCTTCTTGGTATGCTGACAATTTTCCTGGCAGTACTTATGGATCTGTATTTTACTGCATCTTTTCAAACAAGGAACTATTTTATAACAAACTAATTCTTAGCAATTAATATTCTTAGTTTCTTTTTCTCTTTTGCTCATGTCAGCCTGTAGAAACCTGTGATAAATGCATTTGTTTTAAGAAAAAAGCTTGCTTTTTACTGAATGGAAAAGTGATATCCACAGAAATCAGGGATTAAATCAACAGGAACTAAGAGGCTTAGGAAAGGATGAGAGGTGATTACTTGAAGAAATAATGCATTTATAATAAGAAAGAAGGTGCATAAAATGAAGTCCAAGTGATTCACTTCAAGAAGTCAGCAAAAGGCTAAAAAGCATCACATGAGCATTGTGAAAGTTTGCTAAATAAAGTTTGTTAAAGGACACAGAAAATAAAATACTAGTATAAAGTGGCTATTCTTGTAACAATTATAGAACAGGTAGTGAAAGGTAAGCACATTCACACAGCTGGAGAGGAAGCATGCCTTCATCCTCCAACATCCTTCCGGTCTCTTCCTCATCTTCCTACATAATCACACTTTTTCCAGAGATAGCCTTTGACCTCCTGTGTGCAGGGGGCTTAGGAGGCTGCCATGAATCTGGAAGAAAAATATGAACATAGGGAGATTGTGAATGAAAAGAGAATAATTTAGTTGAGCCCCTGGTGATTTTACTTTCAGTATTTTACTTTCTTTTTGATAGACCTTGGTCTACTGTAAAGCTCATCCAAGCTCACCTGAGTGGATATGAAATCTTTAAGCAGGCAATTTATGGATCTTGGGAAGTCTGAAGAAGAGACTGAAGTTTGAGATAGACAGGGCTACCTGACTAAAGGCTTTTAAAGGATCAGACATAGGACAGATGGTGTAATTCTAGTATAGTTTCTGATTTTGATGTTTGGTTATCAATAGATTATTTCTTTATGCAACTTTTTTGGTGATTTTCCTTTTTTAAAAGTGTGATCATCCATCCTGCCATAAAAAACCACATTTATTACCTGATACTTAGTTAAATGGAAAAGAAATTTTTTTTTCCACATGTGGTATTGTGGATAAATCATCCAATTAAAATTTTGCAGTGAGAAACAAATAGTAGGCATTAGCAGTGAGAATTTCCAAACTAGAAGTTGTTCCCAAGGGATTTGCAGAAGTACTATTATTTGGCCCACTTAAAACTTAGTGAAAATCATCTCTCAACCATTCTAAAGGGAAAGGAATCTTCGTATGAAAAGGACTTATATTATTCAGTCTTCTAATACTTTCATAAAGACCAAAGGCAGTAGATGTTAATGACAATATATAGTACGGAAATGCTTTTGTCTCTTTAGAGAACTAAAAAATATGGAAAATATTTTTACCTTCAGCAGAATTTATTGATATTTTTATGTCCCAAATGCCTCTGATGAATTCTTTAATTAAAGATAGTGCTTTATGAGAACGGGTAAAAATTTAAAAATTGATTTTTAATCTAGCAGTTATATTGGTAGAGGTTTATTTAGGAAGAAATCTGTAAAATTCTGTGCCCCAGGTAAAGGGACACCCATTCCAACTGTCATTTAGTTATTCAATAAAACAAAATAATAATAATTATAATGTGTAATTTTTTTCTCATTTTGTTGTTGTCACTTCTTTGTTAGGGGAAAGGGTTTCACAAATATCTGTTTAATCCTATCTATTGCTAGTTTTCTATTTTAAATTCCTTTAAACTTTTTAAATTAAAGGGAGGGATTTCTATGTTCACAACAATAACTGGAAACTGCTTTGATTTGGAAGATGCATAGATAGAATATTCTGGTTTGAATACCTTTATGTAGGATAAGATTATCAAAATATGATTTTTGCTTGAAAGAAAGTAGAGACTAAAATATGACTTGATATTTATACAGGTAATTCTTGAGAAGCTGTTCATTGTTTGAACAGACTCAGTGCCACTTGGATGTTTTAAAGTTTGATCAAATGCTTACTTTTCATTAATGACAGTTGATAGAGAAGAGTATCTCACAAAGAATGTTTCTGACATGATACTTTCTTGATTATATTGGCTCTGAAACTACTCTCCTACAAAGTTAGTTTTAGAACTAGTCCAAGATTGTAATTACTAACAAACTGAGGCTGCCTGTTGACTCCATCAAATTTAAAACAAAGTGTCTGAAACGTTGAAGTTCTCTATATCATACAGAACAAAACCTTCACAGTGCAGTCTGTTTTTGTTGTTTTTTTTTTTTTAATGGTAAATTTAAACACTTTTTATAGACACTAGTGTTGCAGAAAATACTTGGGCTCACCACAGACTAGCATGATTTTGCTCTATAGTATCCCAAATTACTTTCTGAATCAATACAAACTTCATGTCTCCCCCCATTTATCAATGATTCTGAAAATGTTATAAAGAATTTAAATCTTTTGGAAGTACTTATTTGTTGGAATATTTATATTTTCTTTTTCCATCTTGAGTACAGAAGCATGTTGCAGAAGGATAAATTTAATATTTACTCATTTTCTTTGAATGCAATTGCTATTGCATTAAATGAAAGTAAAGATGTCTTAGTAGAATGCTGCAGTCATGATCTTATTTAGTTGTCAGTGATTCAGGAGCTGCTTGTGATGCTATAGGTCAGGAAATTTTAAAAATAGTGACCATATTGACATTAAATAAAAAATAAATGACAGAGTTTGAAAAAATCTTTACTGCATTAGAATGCAATAAAACAGACTGTGCCCATGATTCTTTTTTTGTATGTGTGAAAAAAAATTAACTTTGCTATAAAATTGAATCTCAAAATTTGTAAAGTTTATTCCATGTAACAATGGGTATCCTTGCAAGCACAGAACAAAAATATAATATAGAATTTTTTGCTAATGATAATACATTTTTTTTTATCAAGGCAGAATGTCTTAGTGTGTCACAATGGACAAAACAATAGTATTATCTCTGTTTATTATAAAGCATCTATATAATTTAGTCTTGGTTGCAATTCTATCCCAGATCTTTAGACTCTCTTCACTACTTAATTCTCAGCTTTCTGAAATTTGATTCTACCTGGTATGTGTAGCCCACAGACATGGAAAAATTTCAAGACTAGGTCAACATGCAAGCTTTGGAATGTATCATCAAAAACCAATATATAAACAACATATTAATGTTGTTTATTAATTAAGAAGCAATACATTTATTGCTTTATTAATAACCTGAGTGGAGGAATTTTCCCCTTGGAGAAATGATGCTCCTGAATATTATCCCCATAAGGATACTCACATCAATTAGGGTGTGAGGTTAGGTTTCTAGCCTAAGTTTAGTTCTAGCCTTAAGTTTTCTATCTCTACCAAGTTTGTACCTGAGTTCTATTAGCTAACATTTTCCTTGACAAGTAAGTAGACAAATCAACTAGTAAACCACTGCAATATAGTTTATGTTTCTGCTTTAGTGGGTCAGAAGCTGGGAGGAGCTTCTATGGACTGAGGACCACAGATATCAGCATGCTTTTTCCAAGAGTGCTCTACTTTTATTCAAGTTCTCTGACTAAAGCAGAGGTTATGTGGCCAGTTAAAATGTCTTTCAGTTCCTGCAGATAAGGATAAAGAGTAGTTTACCTTACTGCCCTAGACATTGCAAAAAAAGCTGTTAAAACAATGTTGAAGCTCAGAATAGGTGAGATAATCATGTCAGCCAGAAATAGGTGTTAGTTACTTCTCTTGGGAGGTCTGTGGACAAAGATGTCGTGTTCACTCTCAATTATATTATTTAAACACTTGACAGAAGGGTACATAACCTCAGCAAAAATTGAGCACTGCGTGATAAGCAGCCTTCATTGTTACTTTTTCTTGCTTGGATATCTTTGCACTGTTTGGTTAAACCATCTTTAGTCAACAGCTCTTCCTTTAAAGAAGCATCTCATCTGTGTGAAATTATTAGACAGATATGGAGAGCTTTGAGTCAGTGGCTACTCTGAATGTAGCACATGAGAGCTCCAAATATTGCCAATTTTTGCTCAAAATGTTGAATATAACTCAATTAATCATTGAATAATTAATTGACATCCCTATCGAGCTAAGATCATTATTACGCAATTTATAAACTAACTAAAAACATGTTCTGATCATTGAAAAGGGCCTTGTTATAGCAGAGCAATATTATTTCTGCACTTTTTTTGGAAAGTGATGACCACAAAAATTGCATACATAAATTTACATTTTCTTTGTCTCAAGCTTCTTATCCCACTAATTTCCTGTAATTGTGCGGCTGTACCATCTTCACAAATTAATATTTCAGAATCTGCTACATACCATGAGATCTGTTAGGAGAATGAAGAGTTCTTTATTTCTTCAGCTAAGAGAGAGAAAATTGTGTAATACTTCAATATTATACAGGTAATTCATGTGTTGCAGACAGCTAGAAAAATTATAAAAGAAAGGCCTCATAAAATCAGGTCTGCTCTGTTAAATCAATGGCTAGCTTGTCGTTTCTTCCAAGTGCAGCTAGCACTTTGCAAGTTCCCATGTGAAAACAGTCTTGGTATGAACAGTTTGTTAACAGAACAACCTATTCTTGGGTGAAAAATAAGTGCATAACCTGCATAAACATCAGATCTGTTCCATGAGAACCCACAAAATAAAAATGTAAACAGCTTGAACCTTAACACATACAAATCACCTTTTGACCAATAAATGAAGTAGCAAGAAAACTACCAGCTAACAGATGTTGCACACAAGGTCTGTGAAAACTGTACAAAATAAGTTATGTGAATAAAGATTTGGCTTTTCCTGCATGAAGAAAATAGTCTCACCTAATTTATTCCAACACCTGAGTTTGGAAACTCCTAACCTGGTGGTTGTCATATACGTTTCCTTTTTCTAACAGAAGTTTGCTTCTGATTTCCAGGTAGTATTCTTGGACCATCTCATTCTGTAAGCTCACAGTTTCACTAGTTTTAGTAGGAGTATTTTAACAAGGATATAGGTTTGTTGAGAAAGACCTCTATAATGATTGGTGGTAATGCCTAAATTAGACAGCTTTAACAGTTTGCCAGGTTGTTATCCCCATTTCAAAAACATGGAGTGAAACACACATTTTAAATAAAGTTTCAATGGCACAACCTGGAGGAGTATAGTTGACATAGTGGCATAACCACATGTGGTAATTTTTAGTGCAAATTAGAGCACTGTTTTTGGCCTGGCTATGACAAGTATAAATGAACTCTAAGATGCCAAACCATAAATCCATCAGCCCTATTAATGCTATCCTGTATGGTGGGTTGACTACCACAGCTGCTTACTAACTTGCCCTTCAGCAGGATGGTGGAGAGAATTGGAAGAGCAAAACCTGAAAACTTTTGCTTATAGATAAAGACAGTGAAAAAATAACAAGTGAAATAAAGCTGCACAAAGAAGCAAAGCAAAACAAGGAATTTATTGATTATTTTTCATCACCAGGCAATTTTATCCCCATACCCATAGACATTAGACAAGTTTTAGCCAAGGTCCAGATGCAGTCTTAGAAATATATCATTAAAAGTCAAGATACACATGGTTACAGACTAATTCCTGAAGAATTGATACTTCCACAGAAGCTTGTATAAAGGTTACTTGGGAAGATGAACACCATAACTACAAATATCTCTCCTTCCTGATCTTTTCCCTGAGATATTTTTGCTGAGCCCAGCATCATATGGTATAGGATGTCAGGATGTCCCTTTGGCCATTCATATAAGCTGTCCTGGTTGTGAGCTTTCCCAAAACCTTGTGTTTTCCCAGCTTCCTCACTGTAAGGTTGGGTGGGAAAAAGAGAAAATATTGATGCTTAGTAAGCACTGCTCAGCAGTAGCAGAAATATTGGTGCTTTATCAACGCTGCTTTAGTCACAAATCTAGAACACAGCACCATATGGGCTAATATGAAAACAATTAACTCCATTCCAAGCAGAGACAGTGCATTCACTTCTGGCTTTTTGGTTTTTATTAATTTCTTTTTGCCTTAAACTTTTTTTTTTCTAGTAGAAGGATACTCCACAGAAAGGAAACGGAAGAGGAACAGTGTGCTCAGAAAACAGCACAGATTACGCAGGGTTGTATAGAGCTAGTTCATGTACTACCATGTTATGCACTTAGCAAAGGGTCAGAAATGGGTGCAAGAACCTATTGATTAGTAGGAATAGCAACTAGAAGTCAAATGAGGAATCAATGTTAAGCCAAAAGGGTGAAGCAGGTCTTCCTTAAATACAATTAGAGAAAAATAGGTTAGTGTTTCATATTTTTCTGTCTTTGTTGTGTGCTATGTGCTGGAAATATTGTAGATTATACACTATTTATATATAGATAATAAAATTGTTATTATTTGTTATTAATATGTTATCTATTATTGAAATAAAAGTTTATTATATTGCATTACTGTGCACTTCTAATCAGTGCAGAAGATACAGCATGATAAAAGAAGAATAAATATATTCTTCCATAAGAAAAGAAATGTTAGTCAGAAAAACCAAATGAAATGAACTTATTTTTGTATTTTTTTCCTTTTTTTCTTTCCTTAACAAGGACTTATGGCAATACAGAGAAACTAAAACTTCTCTAAACTTATTTAATGTTGAAGCCCTTCTGAAATTGTTAATGTGATTTCCATGTATTCAGGAACATTAGGCATTAAAAATTGGGTTTTATGTCCTTGGGGAAGGAAATTAATAGACATAAAAGATTCTCTATCTTAATCTATATATTTATAATATGTACATAGTCCTTGTCATTGCTTTAAGCATTAATGAATATTAAACAGCAGTGAAATTACAATTTGCAGAACCAACCTTCTGGGACTTAAGTAGTCATGAATAAAGCCTAGACCTTCCTTCTCAGAAGCTCTAAGCTTCATCTTCCACTGCTGATGTGCTGCTATAGGTCATGTGCTGCTGCAGCTGAGCACTGACTCGGTGCCTGCCCCTCCGAATTTCCTTAATTTCCTCTCCCCAGTCACCCACCCTTGGTCTCTGATTCCAAAGGCCCCGACAGCAGGACCAGCAGCCTAGATATTCTGGCCTTTTTCTCCCTTCCATATCCCTACTACACTTTCACTCTTTCTTAAACGCTGTTAGGTTTCAGAAGCAAAGGAAAAAGAAAAAGAAAAAGAAAAAGAAAAAGAAAAAGAAAAAGAAAAAGAAAAAGAAAAAGAAAAAGAAAAAGAAAAAGAAAAGAAAAAGAAAAAGAAAAAGAAAAAGAAAAAGAAAAAGAAAAAGAAAACAAAGAAAAAGAAAAAGAAAAAAAGAAAAAGAAAAAGGCAAGTAGCTCTTTGGATAAGCTTTTTACTTTATTGTTTTTCTGTCTCACTTGGATTATGCTGTTTCCCTTATCCCAATACAGATAATCTGAAGGCCTTCCAAATACTAGAAATCATGGGATCTTCATAACAGACAGACAACTATAGCAAGCTGCCTTTCCCCTGGTTTGGGCAAATGACTGTCAGTCACTGTAGTAGATTCAGTGCATAAGAGTATACAGAGAATGCTGACCTGTGTAACATCACACAAGTATCGTCAACCTTATGTGACCCCGACTACCACTGTTAACTAAAGCTGAAAAATGAATTTGATCCCTTCTCTTCTGCTGTATACTTTTCCAGTGTATAGGAATCACCCTTCTGATTTATACATACAATGTAACTTCTGTTGTTTGTTTACACTTGCATTTTCTCTGCAGGCAGTTTCAGGTGGGTGCACTTCATTGTACCCATCCCATTGTGGTAATGGCTCATTGTCCCTGTGGAGATTGGTGACAAGTGGTGTCCCTCAGAGGTCGGTACTGGAGCCAATGCTGTTCAGTGCCTTCATTGGCAACATGGACAGTGGGATTGAGTGCACCTTCATCAGATTTGCTGATGGCACCAACCTGTGTGGTGCAGACAACATGCTGGAGAGAATGGAGGCCATACAGAGGGACCTGAACAGTCTTCAGATGTGGACCTTTGCAAACCGTTGTGAAGTTCAACAAAGTGAAGCTACAAGGTCCTAAACTTGGGCCGTGGCAATCCGTGGCATACTTACATGTTTGGTAGAAAGTGACTGTGAGCAGCCCTGCAGAGCAAGACTTGGGGGTGGTGGTTGATTAAAAACTCATAATAAGTCAGCAGTATGAGCTCACAGCACAGAAAGCCAATTAAATCCTTGCTTGCATCGAAAGGAATGAGGCCAACAGTTCAAAGGGTGGATTCTCACCCTCTGTTGGGCTCTGATGAGACCCCAGCCTGGAATACTGGGTACAGTTCTGGCACCCTCAACATAAGAAGGACGTGGAAAGGTTGGAGCAAGTCCAGAGGAAGTCAGGAAATAATAAAAGTGCTGAAGCACCTTACGTAGAAACACAGGCTGAGAAAGTTGGGTCTGTTTTACCCAGAGAAGAGAAGCTTGTGTGGAAACCTCACAGCAACCTTCCAACATCTGAAGGAGGCCTACAGAGATGCCAGAGAGGGACTTCATCAGGAATTGTAGTGATAGATCAAGGAGTAATGGGTACAAATTGAAAGAAGGAAAATTTAGGTTAGATATTAGGAAGAAATTCTTTACTTTGGAGGTGGTGAGATACTGGAACAGGCTGCCCAGGGAGGTTTTGTGTGTCCCAACCCTGGAAATGTTCACAGCCACACTGGAAAAGCCTTGAGCGACCTGTTCTAGTGGGAGATGTCTCTGCCCATAACAGGGTGGGGCTGGGACTAGATGATGCTTAAGGTCTATTCCATTCCCTTAAGAATCCAACCCCTTAGCATTCTATGATTTTATGAATACTTTTCCTCCCTACTTATCACTTTGGGAAGTGCAGTTCACCAACACAGCCAATATATGATTGCCTTGGTAAAGTTAGATCTATTTTCTTATTGGCATATCAGTTATACTAGAGAAACCATTTGATCTTTAATTAGTCCACCTGTTAACTGCTCAAACCCACAACATTTAGTTTTACAATATTAATAGGCTAATCTCTCTAGTTAGTCAGGGTCCTTTAAAGAAGAGATATTAATGCTAATGGCATATCCATTGAAATATTTTTGAAATAGTTTTGAAAGATGACGTAACAATTTATTATATAACTTCCTACCCCCACTGAAACCTAACATAGGTTTCTAGTGGTTGTGAATCTGCCAAAATAGCTAGGACTTTATAAATTCAAATACCTCACTAGCTCCAGACTTTGAAAAAAAAAAATAAATTGAGAGTGTTTTAGCCACCTCCTCCACTACTTTACAGATTTTATTTCAGAAATAAGTAATATTCTTGCTCAGTTATATGACATTTAAATTAATTTTTTTCACCTTGATTCCACTCAAAATTTAGTTTAAATTAGTTATGAGTCCAAAGTGAATCACATTATCAATGCTCGTTGTAGCAGGTTAACTGCTTGTAGAGATGTCAGATCAAAAGGAAACATATATCTTTGTTTATAAAAAAGTTTGGCTTCTTTGTAGAGACAATTCTTGCTGTAAGTAAGGAGTAATAAACATTTGTTAAATCAAGTGTTGTTTTTTTTATGTAAAATTTTGCTCAGAAATGTTTACAGAACTTGATGTATTTAAGTGGGAGAAAGATTCAGCCTATCTGATTAATTAACTTTTCACTTTAGAAAAACAAATTATCTACTACATATAACTCAATTGCCTTAGAAAAATCAAGGTCACAAAACTGAGGGTATCAATGTGTTATGGTCAGCACTCTCTGCCTTCTCCTAAATGTTAAATTACATCCAAATCTTAGACTGTGAAAGGACTCAGACTTCTGTAATTTTAAATAATTTACTATAGAGATTTATAAATAAACTTCCAGTTATTTATCCATCTAGTTATTTTATCTAGATCTATTTCTGACCTAGACCTGTTTAAATATTTCTAGATCTATTTTAGCAATATTTATCCTACATAGTGTATCTATAGACAAAATTACATGGATAAATGAATAGAAATAAGTACCTATATCTATATCTAGATAATCTATATCTATCAATATATCTCTATATATGAAGTCTGCCTGGTAAGAAGAAGAATGTTACCTTCAAAGGTAAGGATATGGGTCTATTCCTTAATGAAGGTATTCCATTGATATTTTTTGGCTCATAATTTCAGAAACACTGTTTAAAAAGAAAATTAGAACTTTTGAACTTATCATGAGTCAACACATTTTGAAAACTGCACTCTGTGACTATATGTTATGATCTAGTTTTGTGGTGAGGTGAGTTCTAAGATTTACTCCAAATATCTGAAGTGAATATACTATTGAAATGTACCTAATAAATGCATTTGAAGTTAACATATACCACCATCTGTCATTATTCATGAATTTCTTCAATTTTTGTAAATGAAGCATAGTTTTCTACTGCTGCTAATAGCTTCCATTTAGTGACTGACAAGATAAAGCCACTACTGGAGATAGAAAAAAATGCAGTAAGTGATGTTGTCAGTGCCCCAGAGGTAAATAAATACTGCCTTTTCCATGATCTGACCTTTAGGCTGATTATGGGTATGGTTATCTTTGCCAGAAGCACACAAGATAGGTTAAACCAAGCAGACTTTTTAATACTGATTAATCCTGATGGAAGTAGGTTTGTTTAGTCCTAGGGAATGCAGCAAAAATATTGGTCTTATCTGAGCAATTTTTAAAGTTATCTTTGATGTGAGCTAGGAAGTGCTTGTGGTTTGACTGGTCACAGTGTGAGAAATGCCACTTTTGTTGATATTTTAAATTGGCTCTTGCTTTCATGTTTGTACATAATCCTTGTGATGGAGGCTTGAATGATATACCCAGAGCACTAAAAAAAGAGTTGGAAGACTGAGATTTTGGGGAATTATTATTTTTTTTTAAGGACTGGCTGCCAGACTTGCTTGTCTTTAATCAAAACTCTTCCTTTAATTAAAAATGGGTTGCAAGATGCCTGGCAGTTTCACAAAATGCAGTAAAACTGATTCTGTGCCAAGCAGACCTGAACAATGCTGTAAAAAACCCTCCAAGCCTCATCTTCCCATGTGTGTGACTGAATGATGGAATTGCTGAGGTCAGGAAATGATTGAACTGGGGAAGATGCACTCTCTCAAGCATATGTAAATAAGCAATTTGGGAGACAGCCTAAAGAGGCCTGGATCATTTTTGTATGAATCCCGTTCTCCCCAAAGAGATGCAAACAGCATGAATGGAATATTACTAAAGGGAATAAAGCACAGGGGGACAGAAAAAGACAGCTAGAGCTGCTGGTGAAGAAGCAGAAAGTCTAAGGAAGGCCAGAAGAAGCGAGTCATCTCCAGGAAGAGCAGCAGCATAAGCAACACGTGTACTGTGTCAGTACACAGCTGGGAAGTCGGGCTGGGGACAAGACAGATTTGAATGGCAGGGGATTAGTGCTGTCAGATGGATGGACAAGAGGATGCAATGACAAGTTGTCTTCCACCCAGGCTGATCGAAGGCAGCATTGCGATGGAATGCAAGCCATATGGCCAAACTGTACTCTTATTTTATCAGCACTTGCACACGTACAACTCTACTGACAGGTGCCATATGAACGTAATGAAGCAGGGCACTGCTGGCCCCACACAGATCCCATCAATGTGATTAGCAGTGCTCCTTGGGATTACATCCCATGCACAGTTAGGTGTTCTGCAGTAAAAGCAATCTTGTTGCCTTGGTTCTTTCTCAATTCCCTCTCTTGTTGAAATTGTGTGGCAATGTTTTACTGCCATGTAGCTGAATCTTGAATGCCTCTGTGCTCTTCTTTACACCTCTACCTTTTCTCTCTCTGCCCTATGCTGCCTTGATATTTTCAGTTCTTCAGTGGATAATTCTATCTCCTGCTCTACTTTTATCTCCAATGTCTTCTTAAGACATATTTGTAGGCTTTTCAAACACACATTTGCTGACTTGTGAAAGGGATCAAATGCAGCAGTAATTTTTTTCTGAAAACTGGCCTGCTCAACCATCTTTATCTGGCCCCCTATGCCTGTAGTATTTAAAATCCTGTTAAATCTTTGGGGGTTTTACATAGGAATTGACATATGCATGTATCTAAGAAAGTAATAATTTCAGACATAGAAGAGATACTCACTGGGACTGCCTCAAACACTCAAAGGGATGAGTAAATGAAGATCTCTCTGCAGAGCTAAATGTGACTACCGTACATGACTGAGTAAGTCTAAGGAAGGTGGATTTGGACTAAATGAAAGAGAGGAGGCACTTTTAAGTTCTAGAAAAGGCAAGAACCCAGTTCTGCCTGTTTATTTTTCCCTGTGTTAGTTAGAAGTGGTGGACCCTGAAGAGAAGGAAAGTCACTATAATTGAACATCGACAAGCTAGGAAAGACCTGGTAGCCCTATCCAAACCAACACTGTGAATAAAAAAATCTGAGAGAAACGGTACACAATTCTAAGGGAAAATAATTTTTAATTTGAATTCAAGTTAATTTATACTGAAAACCTAATTTCATGAGTTGGACACATTCATTCAGAACACATAAATTTGTCATGTATGATTGCTCAAATCGCTCAAATCACCGGGAATTCAAAGGAATGTATATTTGCACAAATTTTAACCATGGAAAAAGCATGGCCAAGAATTATTGACCAAGTAGATTGCTGAATAACAAACAAATGAAGAGAAGCTGCAGTCTGTTTTATAAATCATTCATTAGAGAAAAATGTAGCAATATTTTTCTATTGTGAATTGTTTCCTAGAATCCAATTAGAGTGATTTATGATAATTGATGATTATTTAAAAGGCCAGTAAACAGTGCTCTAGAGGGTATGCTTTTCATAAGCACAGCAGCTCATGTCCCAAAAGCTCTAAAATGCTCCCTTGTCTGTAACTTTCAGAGTTGTCTGTTCAAAATGTGATCCTGTATACAGCTGGACCGTTTTCAACACACCTAGAGATTTAAGCAAAACAAATTATAGTGATAAAGTACTTTCCTGATACTGCTGTACATGTCAGCTGCTGTGTGCAGTCTGTATGCAACAAGGGTTTTATGCTTCATATTATGAAAACTAGGGGGATGGAGGGGTTGAGAATTTGTTTTATTTTCTCTTTGGAGTTTGGTTGGTTGGTTGGTTTTGGTTTTGTTGTGTTTTGGTTTTGGGTTTGGGGTTTCTTGTTTGTTTTTGTTTAGTTAGTTTTTAGTTTGGTTTGGTAGTTTTGGGGTTTTTTTATTATTATTATTATTTTTTTTTTTATTTTTGGTTTGGTTTTTTCCTGCACTGCTCACAGCTGACCCATCCTTGGGCATTTGTCTGAGCATATTGGCTACAGAGATGACTTTTTCCCCCTTTGTTGCATTCTCAGCCCTGAAGAAAACAAAACAAAAAAAAATCAGGAAAAACACTAACAGAACTTCAACTTCAGCAAATAAGCCAAAGAATGACAAATGTCTTATGACAACTCAGATGTTCCTGTTTTTAAGAACAGAGTAGCTATACTTCAGGCATGAAGACTTGGCAGAAAATTCAACACTTGGAGACTCACTGAAGATAGGGTAGTTTTAGTTTCAAAAAATATTTTCAGAAAGAAAAAAATTTTTTTTCCAAAAATGTTTTAAAGGATTGCTTCATTTTTTGTGTCATCTGGAGCATACAAAAGCAAAAAAAGTATTGTTTTGTTAATCAGTTCTCATTTTTAAACACAAGGTGAAAAGCTTCTCACTGATACCTATTAAACTGTTTTTTTGAATCACATTAACAGAATGTAGAGAGTAGCAGTCTGTATGCAGTATGCCAGAGCAGAATGTAGCAGTCAGATGTGATGTGAGACAACAAGATAGCAAAACGTCCTTAAAAGTAAATCTTTCAAAACTCCAACAGCTTTTCTAGTAGTTGAATTCTGGAAGTAGAGAAATATTTTTTCAAGTGTGCATATGGTGGGAAATATATATATGTGTGTACTTTCAAGCAGGCTGATTTTGAAGAGTCATTGTGTGAAGAGCAATGTAGTTAACACCTTGATGTGTGTGTAATTGTACAACTGACTGTAAGCTTCATTTTATAATAGTGATAATACGTGTGGGATTCATTATGGGACCAAAGTGTTACCTTAACAAAAGTGTAATGTAAGAAAAAGTAAGAAAAATCCATTCTAAAGAGCTGCATGTTTGAAATTACTCAGCTTTTTTGTTATTCATGTTATGTATATAAAAATTATGCAATATAAATGTATATAAATGCACAATATATATACAAATATGCAATAACACAACATTTACATTGATATTTAAAGAATGAAGGTCAAATATATGGTGTGTATGGACTATACATTTATAGATTCAGAACAATCTGTATGTTTTAATGACTGTTTGCTCCAGGTGCATTTTATCTTTACAGAATACTGTAAAGTCTTAAAAGACTGTTTTATCTATTTTTCTTTTTTAGAAGAAAAAGAAAAGCTGATAATTAATTATGGGAAGGTTGCTATACTTTTAGTAAATTAAGCTAATTTGTCTGAAATGTTTTTAGAATGATGAGTATTCCCAATGAAGCTTAGTGAAAAATATTTCAGAATTAAAGGAGATTTAGAAAGCAGACAGGGGGAAAAAAGAAACAGTACATAGAAAACTTTTAAAGAAAAAAATCCCCAGGAAATAAAAATATAAAGAGAAGGACAGTTATCAACCATACATACTAATTGTGATGTATTAACCATCAAAAGTGGTTTGTCAATCCTTAATGCAAAGTGACTGAGAAACCTAAATAAAAGATATGCTTGTGACTGCCTGAGTTCTTATGGATAGTACAAAAAAGACAGTGTGATATTTAACAGGAAATTGGAAACTGCAGGGAGTAAATAAAGATTATTTAAGTTTCTTGGACTCAAAAGAAAAGTGGCACCTTTGTGGGACCATGATGGGCTTTAACTAGGCCAGTGGCAGCTTCAGCTGAAGCTCCTCTATGGCAAGGATGCTTTCAGAAACAGAAAGGAATGGCTGTCGGCATCAACAGTCACCAGCCATGGGATGCAAGCAGAGCTGGAGGGAATCTTAGTCATTAAAGTCAAAAGTCAGAAGATTTTTGTTGTAGAGACTAGAATAAAGACATTTCTGACTAAGCATCTACCCCACTTACCTGTTCAACAGGAAAACCAGCCAAACAATATTCCTTCTTCAGGCAGGCTGAATAGAAACAAGTATAAAACAATATAAATTAAAGCAGGTTATAATCCTCATTCTATTATTATTATCAATATAGACATAATTATTAGAGTTACCACCTGTCAATTATTATAATAAAATACTGTATTTGAGGATTTATTTAGTTTTAATTTCTGGAGTCTGGAATACTTAAATGAAGCAGGAAAATTGCCAGGTAAGCAAAGCAAAGCAATCAAGGGACAGTAGACAGAAGTAAAATGTAAGTATTCCTGAATCAATGGCAAAACTAAGTATTGAAATGGTTAGAGATGTGCATAGCTGGTTTTATGTTTAAAAGACTTCAATCCCTAAATTGTGAAACCACAGAATTGAATCTAATTTGAATTTACAAAACTGATGGCAGTAATAGTCTTTGTCATTTACATTTCAATTACACCAAAGTGTGTGTGTTGATCTTCCAGAGTACAAGTTGGTAAGTCTTTTTCATTGCTATTATTCAATTTTTTCCAAGAAGTACCTGGCTTCTGTCTCTCTGTCTCCTCATTAGATTTTCTTTATGTGTCAATTTCTTTCATGGGCTGATGCCTGGTTTATTACTTAATTTTTAAGACATTCTCCTTAAAAGACAGAGCATAAAAACATCTGTCACTGCTCTTGAGGTCATGAGACCACACAGCTTTTATACAAGGCAAAGATCATGCAGTTTCCAGAAAAGGGAAGAGGAGTAATGTTCATGAAATATGTGCTTCAGAGTACCCATTTCTGAAGCTCATCATTCACCTCAGGGAGAATATTTTTCATTTGCCATCTCCTTGCAGTCAAATTCTCTGAACAAGTCCATCAGCACTATTTACACAATAAAAATCAAGCAAACTAACAAACTGAAAGAATTTTTGGGAGGACTGCAGGGAAAAAAAATGATCCTTACATTTGCATTATTCCAAAACTTCAAAATATTGTAAGAATTTGTACTTCTTGATCAACTTTATTCTCTACCAGATTCTTTTGCTGATTTTGACATCTTAAAACCCAAGATGATGATCTAATTACTTCATGCACAGTGGACTAAGTTCCCTTGCTTATTTTATTCATACAGTCATCAACATTGTACCAATGAGAAAATCTTGGTGGAAGTAAGATGGATTTATATGACATAGGTGTCTCAATACCTTGAAAAGAGAAAATAGAGATTGAGAATCATATTTGTAGGAATAAATTGGCTTTGCTGCTGCAGAGCTGGTAGATATTTCCCCTTTATTTCTGACACTCAGCTAGACCTTGAAATAAAAAAATAATGAGCACCTTTCAGTCAAATGTTTGAAGGAAAATTTAAAGAGGAAGTGAGAAATGCTAATGTGAGACTGCTTAGAAGAGCCAAACTGAAAAGGAAAGAAGCTCCTCAAACCTTATAGAGAGAGAAAAGCAGAATATAGGAGGGATGATATTATGTCTATATAGACATAATGCATGCATTTTCCCTGCTCACCACTATAGGAAAAAAAAAGTCTTGTGACAGAACAAAGAAAAAAAAAAGAGGAAGAAAACCATGTTGAGAGACATGTACAATCCCTCCCAGAATGGCACACAGCAGTGATGATGTGCTTGGGCTAAACAAATGTCAGTGAAGCCTGAAAAAAAACAACTTGTGATTGAATTTCAGACAAAGCCCAGCTCCATCAGCCATACTGAACTACCTCCTAGCTAAACTTTATGTCTGCCCTCTTCCAAAATGTGTAAATGCATGGATCATTCATGTATTGATAAAACTGTAAATTTTGGCACCATGACACGCTAGATACTGCCAAAAGGGCTTATTTGGGGTTTGAAATACTCTTGGTCATTGATCAATGTTTGTTTCTGAGTAAAGCTTATTGCTTTGCAAATACACTCTGAGCATAGGCAGAAAGAGCATTCAGGAGTTAGCAATGGTCAGCATCATCCAGCTGAGTACTCTTGCATGAATTTTATCAAAATAACTGACTGGTAAGGAATCATTAAGCCATGCTTCATGCTTGTGCACAGATACTGCTGCCATTGATAGTTCCTGTATGTCAAGGGTTTCTGGTTCACAGTCCTTCTAATTTCCAAGCTCCTTCCAAGATTTCTGTCATATGAAAATAAATATTGATTTTCTTGTTATTGATTTTACTGTTATCAGTCCAAATGTGAGGTAGTGTGATGTTGTGGCATTCTGTACATCACACCTGCTAAATGAGATTTGTAAAAGGAAATAGTTTGTGAACAGGCCTGAACTTGCTGTCCTTATTAATGTCTATGAACTTACTGAATGATCCCATACAATTTCTTGCTTTCTAAATATCAGAGAAAGGAACATTTCTGTTCTGAAATACTCACTTCTTTTCATCTGATTTTTGCTCAGTAATGTTAATTATTCCGCTATCAATACTGCTTGTCATCAGGCTGCCCACAAGTCATGCCTGATGCTCACTATTCATCTGATGCTTTTCTTAATTTCTTTTAATAAATAATTATAGTTTGTTTCTGATGCGAACTTGTTTTTAATAAGCTTAAGGACTGTAAGAAATGTCATTTGCTTTGTAAATATCTGTCTCTTAATTTTGTTCAGTTTCCTCAGTGTTCCCTTCCGTCTTTGGCAAAAGCTGTTAACTATTCCCAGAGCTGTGCTGACATTGCCAATTATGGCAGCATAAAACTCCAACATGGAAATAAAAATAACACGATTCTACCTCTGTTTTATTTCAGCTGGAAATCAGGGAGATTGTATTAGGGTAGGAAATCAATGAATGCCAAATGATGGAAAACAATGGGACTCAGGGGGAAAATATTTTTCAGTTTAATTGTAGACATTAGGACTGAAGAGATTAAAACCATTAGGTACTGAAGAGCTGAAGTCTGTGGGAGTAAAGGGCAACCAGCAACTCCCTGAGCTATTCACCATTTCTTGTAATAAGACCACAAAACAGTGCTGATGCTTTAGGCTGACCTCTCGTGCTCTGGGATAAGGCAGCTCTACCAGTACTGCAGAATAAATTGAAGTAATGTAGTTGCAGTCTCAGGATTTCCTAAAGCAATCCCTTATTTTGTAGAGAAATACCTACTAATAATTTTGGATTAGGAGTAATATATGCTGAATTTTTCTCTCATGGGTGGTTTTTGATATTTTTATTTTGGAAGCACATCATGTTTCTCCTTTAAACCCTCTGATGGTCAGTAAATTGGATTTAGTTACAATCTGCTTGTAACAGAGAAAAAGCTAAAGATGGAAGACAGCCATCATTTTTCTAGTAAAATATAAAATATAGCCATGAAAAATTGTTCCTTTTCAATTCTTCAAAAGTGAATTGATTTTTAAAATTACATCAAATGTAAGACAAATTTGGACAACCCTGATCAAATAACAAGGATTTAAAGAATAAAAAAATAAATAACACATGTTCTACTAGAGGTTTTGCTAAAAAATGTATAAAGTACAAATTATGCATCTGTGCTGCCTTGAAAATGTTCACCAGAAATGACTGTAGCTACCCCTCCTAATTCTTTCCCAGGAATGACTGCGGCAGAACTCCTGCCTGGTTTGCTAGATCCTGACAGAAAGTCCAGGTACTTTTTCTTCTCTGTTTGTTGTAAAATGTTCAGGAATAATAGACCATTCTGTCAAAACTGAGCATTGCAGGCCATTTAAATTATTTTCCTTGATGGACAAAGAGGGATGTTGTACTGGTATCATCAAAAGGAAAAAAAAGAAGACTAAACCAGAGAAAAATATTTTATAGTTAGCTGTAGTTGAAAGACTTTGCAGCAGAAAGAGCAGTTGTTTTTATTTCTATTGCTTTCTTAAGTAAAATGGAGTCTTTTCAGATGCAAAAACAAAATTACAGACATAGAATCTGTTACTGCAGTGTAATGGTATCATAGGGAATTATAGACCTCTAGTGCATATAGTACTAAATATTTCCTAATAATCCCTTTAATTTTTACAAAATAAAAGAAGTTGCTGTATGTGATGGAACTGAGGTTCTTTCTATCTGCTATGATACAGTCTTCATGGGACAACTTTGGCTAATTTTTAGAATGCAGAAATACCATCCAAGATCTGTATTTACATTGGTTTATTCTTTGACCTTTTTTTCTTTCTGAATGTTGGCTATTTGAAGAAATTAAAATGAAATTAGTAACACTTTTGATATTTAGACCCATTATGGTTGGCTATTGAAACATCTTGAAGAATTTTCCTTTTATTTAATAATAAAAGATATGGTTCCAAATATTTTCCAAGGTATAAATATTACACTAATTGGTAAAATTTTTAAAGCATGACTGCATTAACAGGAGCAGTGTTGCTTTATAATTAAGACCAAAATGTGTATGATCCAGAAGGAATTTTTCTAATATATAATCTTTTTGTCACACGTGCTAAAAGCACATGTTTTTAATGTTTTTTCTTTAGTTACATTACAGCCTGTTGCCTGCAGGCTGTACAATAATGCACCTTAAGGTGGTATCAACCTGCAGAATGAATATGTACTGACCATGTGGGCTCTCTGAGACCACTGAGATCGAGAGACAGTAATCAAGAAAAAGGAACCTCAGAAGAATCAAGTGAGTTTTTACTCCTGAATTTGACACTGACTTTCATGGTTCCTTGTCCATACTTCAGCTTCCTTGTGTAAAAGATAGAAGAAATAGTAATCAATGAACACTATATTATTGCAATACTGTACATAATGCTGAAGTATTGTGAACTTAATTGGATAATGCATGTTCAAACACTTGAAATGAATTTGTAAATGCAGAGATAGTTATGGTGATCAGGGTGACATCAGACTGGGGACTGATGGCTGTTAGAGGGGTTCCACAGGGCTCCATGCTCAGCCTCATGCTCCTCAACATCTTTATAAATGACTTGGAGGCAAGACTGGAAGAGACACTAAGTAAGTTTGCTGGTGACACTAAATCTAGAGGATAGAGAGACCCTGAAGAGAGACCTTGGCAAATCAGAGGGCTGGGCAATCACCAAGTATATGAAGTTTAACAGGAGAAAATGCCCAGAGACCCTGAAGAGAGACCTTGGCAAATCAGAGGGCTGGGCAATCACCAAGTATATGAAGTTTAACAGGAGAAAATGCCCAATTTTACACCTGGGACTGGACAATCCTGGTTCTGTGTATAGACTGGGGAATGAGAGGCGGGAGAGTGGAAAGAGACCTGGGGATCCTGGTTGATGGCAAGTTGAACCTGAGTCAGCTGTGCCCTGGCAGCCAGGAGGGCCAAGCATGTCCTGGAGGGCATCAGGCCCAGCATCACCCGCCAGTCAATGGAAGGGATTGTTCTGCTCTGCTTTGCACTGGAGTGGCCTCACCTTGAGTGCTGGGGGCAGTTTTGGTGCCACAATATAAAAAAACCCCATTGAACTATTAAAGAGCATCCAAAGAAGGACAATGAAGATGGTGAGGGTTGTGGAGAGAAGCCATACAAGGGGCTGCTGAGGTGACTTGGCCTGCTCAGCAAGAGAAGAGGAGACTAAGGTGACACCTCATGACACTCTTCAACAATCTCATGAGGGGAAGAGATGGGGCAGGTACAGATCTCTTCACTCTCATGACTAGTGAAAGGACTCGAGGAAATGATAAGTGAATTGAGGGAGTATTATGTTTGATATTAGGAGAAGGTTTTTCTCCCAGGAGGTGATCAGGCACTGGAAGAGTGTTTTTCAGGGAAGTGGTCACAGCACCAAGCTTGATAGAATTCAAGAAGCATTTGGATGATGATCTCAGGCACATGGTGTGACTCTTGGGTTGTCCTGTGCAGGGCCAGGAATTGGATTCCATGATCCTTGTGATTTCCTTCCAACTCAGCATATTTTATGATTCTAAACAGAAATAAAAACTATAACACACTTCAGGAAGAGAGCACAATCCTAAGAATCAACTATGTGCATAATCCAACAGGGAAATGTTAAATCTGGTAGTTCAATTCAGAGAGACTGGTTTCATTTGGTTTGTAATCTTGAATTTTAGTATGTGAGACATTCACACAGTTAAACAGATAAAAGATTATACATGAACCCATGATAATTTTTACAGGAATTACTCTGTTATATTTTTTTCAGTCAGTCTTCAAGGTGTAATAGTAATTGTCTTGTAAACATACATAGATAGATACTGAAAACAGGATCATTTATATCTATGTCACTCCTGAAACTAAAATTTATGAAGCTATCCATGTTCTAAAATATTTTAAGTGATAGCAGTTCCAGTGGTCTATTTAACCTTTCTTTCTGTTAGACCTAAATTTTTTTTACCCTGAGGAAAAAATCCCTCTCTCCCTTGCTATTTAATGTCATTATTCCTTCCCCTTCACAATACCTTTTACATAGTCAAAGACCATCATCATGTTTCTAAACCTAATAAGCTTATTTTCTTCAACTTTAGACATAGTTGTATTTCCAGGACCTATTTCCACACTTGTTACTATTTCACGGGCTATCATGAAATGAATCAAGCTAAGATGCTTAAAGCTGGAGTTAATATTCCAGCTGAGATATTACTACCACTTAGAAGAGGAAATTGTGACTTCAGGGGTTTTTTTCCAGGTAATAGTGCAGTTCATATCTCATTAACTTAAATGAGTTTTCATCATTAGTGTGATATTTTTGATTAATATATGTTGTGACTGTAATTCTGTTCACCACCCTTTTAGCATTTTCTGCAATGCTACTGCCCAGACAGGTTTTCTACACCCCGTGGTTGTGCAGCCACTTACATCTAATTGTGTGTAAAACTGTGGGTTTCATTACTAGATTACATCCTAATTTTCCACAGTTTCTCATATTTGCCAAGTTTATTTGGATATGTATGTTTTTCCTCCAGTATTTTTGGACTTTGTCAAAATTTATCTTTGTTTATGATTTAAATTATTAGAATACCAGACTTACAGAACCCTATATGATATATTATAGTTTGAGAGTGTTGCTTTCTGGAAAATACTGTTGCCAGTTAGGTGTTGATGTCATAACAGTTTAATTTTTCTAGATTTCTTATGAGAATCCCAAAAAGGTGGAAAAAGCTAGCTGAAATGAAGATATGTGATATCTAACACTTCCTTTCTATTCACAGAGTCTATTACTCTGTCATAGAAGGAATTAATTTGGTTTAATATGATCTAGTCTTCACAAATGTCTGTTACTCTTCCTTTTATCCACCAGGTAGATAAATTTATTTTAGTCTGTGTATTCTACTACTTCTCCAGGATCTGGTGAAACTCTGGACATGAACCAGATCTGGTTGCTGAAGTTCTTAGAAATGCCTCTGCCTGAATTAAGGTGCAAACGAGACCATATGGCAGTGACAACAGCATGGGTTTTATTTGATAGTAAATATGAGAGAGAGAGAGAGAGAGGAAGGAAAAGAAGGAAAGAAGGAAAGAAAGAAAGAAAGAAAGAAAGAAAGAAAGAAAGAAAGAAAGAAAGAAAGAAAGAAAGAAAGAAAGAAAGAAAGAAAGAAAGAAAGAAAGAAAGAAAGAAAGAAAGAAAGAAAGAAAGAAAAAAAAGAAAAAAAGAAAGAATAGGTGTGTCGGTGTGTGGGTGTGGGGGGAAGACAGAAAGAGAGTGACAGAAACCGAATAAAGAGAATATCGCCGCTCCATGGATCCCAACAATGTTCTGTTGACCCTCTCCAGATGATCTTCTTGGTGGTGAAGATCCCCCCAGAAAGCAGAGAATCCAATGGATTAATATATGCTCAGGGTAGGCAGGAAAATCCAGCACCTCCCTGGGCAGAGGGAGTTTGCCCTTGTCTCTTACAACAGATTCTGGGTTTGCTGCATCACGTGCAGTCCTGCAGTCCTGTGGCGCAAGGCTTCAGGAATGACTCAGGGCGGGGTGGGGGGGGTAAGGTAATTCAGGGGGTATTTGATGGATCATGACACCCCCTCAGCTGCCTCTCATGTGAATGTCCCGTGGATGTGGCCTTCCCAGGGTCCCGGGTTGGGGGATTCACAGCTGGGCTAGTTTGTGTAAGGGAGGATGGGTCACTGCCTCTAACCAGAGGTTACACCTGAAACCTCCTCCCCCCATCCCTGTTTCAGGGGGAGGCTTCTGTGAGCTGTGGTCTCCCCCACCCCAAACTGAGCCAGGGAAGAATCTCTGCTGACTTTGGCTTTCTTGTGGATTAATTCCTCTTCAGCTTTGTTTGCTTTTTCCTGGTTCTGAGATGATTAAAGAATGGGTTTTCCTTTATCTAATCTTAGTGGTTTAACTTACAGTCCAAAGTCCCAGTCAGTCATCTTCAGGGAGGCATCTCTGGTTGTAGCTTTTTTATACAGTTTTTGTTATAATGAGCAAAACTTTATATCAATGTTTGAGGCATGAACTTTTTCAGTCTCTGACAACTTGCAGCCCAGAAAACCAGATATATCATGGGCTGCACTAAAAGCAATGTGGCCAGCAGGTCGAGGGAAGTGATTCTGCCCTTCTGCTTTACTACCATGAGATCCCACTTGGAGTAATGAATCCACCTCTGAGGCTCTCAGCATTAAAAAAATGGATCTGTTGGAGCAGGTTCAGAGGAAAGCTGGAAAGGTGATTGGAGGGATGGGAAATCTCTCCTAAGAAGAGAGATTGCCTATGGCAGAGGAGTTGGAACTAAATGATCTTTAAGGTCTGGAACCATTCAGTGATTCTGTGTTTCTGTGACTCATGCTGACTTGATTGATCTATACTTTCTGAGTCCTTGAATTATCTTATTTCTAAAGACAAGTTGTCTTTGTGTTTTTCCAGTCCTCCATAATTTTTGCAGTACCTACTTCTGGCAGTTTAAGGATTTCATTAACAACATATTTCAGAATAAGTACTTCATCAGCTCTTTCTAATTTTAGGGGAAGTAACATATGTAAATATGTCTAATGTTTCCATACTTTCTTGTAATTGGAGTTCCTACTCTCTGCAAAAGATGCCAGTGACTTTTTAAAATGAAGACTGAACTAAAAAGGTATCAAATTGATTCCTTCTCCAAGTCATTGCTTGATACTTCATAGTTTCCTTATTCTTCTGCCCAGCAGTAAGACATTTTTTTTCCTGGTCTTCCTCTTACAATGAGGTTTGGAATTGTTACTTTGTTTACATATTTGAAAATGTTAAAAGTGTCATTGATTAGGACTAACCAACATAATGTTGGATTTGCAAAGCTGCAGCACAAGTCATTACATGTTTCTAATATAAAAGTAACATTAGAAGAGAAAGAAATGTAAAGTTCCATTTGAAAATCAAGGTGACTTTACAAGTAATTCCTTTATCTAAAGGTTCAGAATACCTGTATCAGAATACCTGTGGTATCAGAATACCTGTGGTATCAGAATACCTGTATTACTGTCCAGAGAATAATTATGACAGTAGCATAATTATGACAGCAGGTCTTCACAACGTGTGTATGTAAAGGCCTCTTGGAAAACCTGCAAGTGCTCCATACCCAAATGTCTGCTGATGTCCCAGTATGTTTACTGGTACAGCAATGGTGCACTTCCACTGCCTGGCACCTGTGGGCAAGCCTGCCCTTGAAAGCCATCCCCATCTCCACCTTGCACCGTGTTTCCATATTCACTCTCTCTACTGACAGGAAATCCAGTTCCAAAGGCAGCTTTGAAACGCCCTAATGCAGAAGGTAGTGGTGTTCTAGTGAGTGTGCGTGTGAAAACAAATACAGTGGGCACTGAATTAATATTATAGATTTATTTTACTTTAGAAGTAATTATAAACAGAGGAGAGCAGCATGGGAGATAGTGTGAAGCACAGAATGAAGCTGAAATTAAATGTTTTTGCTGCAGGAATTATTAGTCTAGTGTGTGAGGTGACCACTAATAACTGGTGTTGCTGTTGCTAGGAGCTATCAAAAGAAATGTCACTCCTCACAGCAAGTGATGAAATTTGACATATGGCATCAAAGGATCATTAAAACTACACCTGCTGCAGAAGAGGTTGTGTCTTTTGAGAGACTTTCAAGCAGAAAAGGTTATTCCAAGAATATGAAAGTGTATGCCTTCTTTTCTTTATTTCTTAATAGGTAATTAAGAAGCAGTAAAAATAGCAAAAATGGATAGAAATAGGATACAAAAGAAGATCCAGTCTTCTTGATTTTCAATGTTTTATGGAGTAAAAGTAAGAAACTACCAAGATAATTTCTTTCTAAATTCTAGAACACAGTTGATGATAAATCATTAATATACATAGCTGGAGGAGTTCACTATCTTTTCTCAAAGTTTGGTTCTGCATTCTACAGCTATTACCTTAATGAAACTTCCCTATTAGTTTTGATAGCATTTTAAAGTGTGAACATTGAAAATTTTGGTCAGAAGCCTGAAACAGTTTGATATTCTGTTTGTCATGCACAGACTGAAGTATGTATAAGAAAATTGCTGTTGACTTCAGTTGGTGTCAACACAATTTCTGAGTCACCACTGAATTTATAGTATAGAAGAACTCTATTTCATAGCAATGAAGGTTTCTGTTGTAATTATATTTGTGATTTTATTCCTGAATTAAAATGGAATTTTCATATATTTTTCTATATTTCAGCTCATACAGTTCTTACTCGTGTTTCAGACAAAAAAATAAACACATAAAGACTTGTTTATTGCCTGTGCAGATTTCTTGGAAGTTATTGCTAGAAATTAATACACATAGAGAAAGGATTCAAATAAACCTTTGCTGTAAATCTGATATTTATAGAGTTTCAATGTGCATTTACTGGGAAAACTGAAAACTAAAACAGCTTAAAAATATAAAAAGAAAAAGAATTAGTGTCTGTGTGTATTCAGTGGTTACACAGAGCAAAACCTATGAACTATTACTAGTTATATTTCTTCACTGAAATGGGATTCGTCACAAAATCATTGATATTTTTACCTCTCTCCTCTGCATTCTCCATGGACTAATGGTCTAGGATTTTCCAGACTATATTTTATTGCTAACTCTTCCACAATCTCCTAGATAACTCTGCCACAATCTCTTAGATACCTGTGGCCAGATCACTGTCTTTGCATTTCATTATACCAGTCTGCAAAACACTGGCAGTGTTACTAAAAAGGTCCGAGATATTTCTATTGGTGTTTCAATCTTATTCCTTTAGGCTGATGTATTTTGAATGTTTCCACGGAAAATGTTGTATATGTTGACCTCTGTTAATATATATATTCTATATTCACTAAGGGAAAATTCGTAGATTCATAGAATCCCAGAGTATCCCAAGCTGGAAAGGACTACTGTCGGAATCCAGGACATTCCTCTGGCTGCCCTGGAGGACTCGAGACCCTGGCAGGGGGCTCAGAGACCTTGGCACGGAGTCAAAAACATCTATGCCTTTGATTTTAGCCCATGGAAAAAAACTACCAAATTTGTATGAAGATGTACAAGCCACAAGAGTTTGAATAGAATGATAATGAATTTATCACTGGGTGAAAATGTAGAATTTTGGGGTTTTTAGAATGGGAGTTGAGGAGGCAAAATAGAGGAATCTGGGCATGTCCTGTCTTTCTCCTTCTTCTTCTTAGTCTCCATCTTCTGCTGTGATGGTGGCACTTTTGGATTGGTTTAGAGCAGACACAAACTGTCTAACATAGGTGATAGGTATTGGAAAATTATTGTAAATAAAGTACATGTAGTTTTTACTATAAAAAGATAACACCGCCCTGAAGGCAGTCAGTGTGCCATGAACCGATGTGCTGGACAGATCTCAGCAGGTCGGAGAAAGACAATGTATTAGAAAAGAGCAAATAAACAACCTTGAGAATGAGAGCCAAGGAATTCTGCCTTCTTCTTTGGTCTCAGGGCTGGGAAAAAGAGACTTTCTAACGCCACGGGGTCGTCTCAACACCAGAGACCCTGTCAGACTACAAGAATCATCAGGTCCAACTCCCTGCTACTCACACAAGCCCAACTTTGGATCACTGTAAAATATTTCAGTTCATTTTTAAATAACCTTAATTTTCAATTCTGAAAACATAAAGAAGCAATCAATGCAGTGTTAGAGAAACTGTGCAGAGGAAGTAGATATGAAAGCTGTTGCTCAATGTATCTGCTGAATCTCCTGTAACCCAAGGCTTTAGATTCCAGTTTTTGGCACTGATTCCAACAATTCCTTTGCTTAGTTTATTTTTGTTGTTAAGTAATGTGGTCTACCTTTATCAAGATGATTCAAAATTATGATTCCTTATATAATATTTCTATCCACAGCCCTAAAAGTTGATATTGTTGAAGTCCATAAGAAAAAATTGATTTGCACCATTCTGCTTTCTAACAATGAAAACAAATTTTGGTCTTTTTCCATTAATTTAGGTGCTGGAAATCAAACAGTGATATTAAAAAGGGGAAAAGGGAGGACTGATCTTAGAACTGCTTCAGAGGCAGTTTTCAGTCAATCTCTGGCTAAAACTGACGAAGATTTCTATAGCAGTCCTTCTACTGTGTTTTGTTCTCCTCTTCAGAAGACCAGAGAAAAGAAAAAAAAGTGTCTCAAATCTGAGCAAGCTTATAAGAAATCCAAGGGGGATACAGATGATTTGGTTACAGTGGTGATAAAGGCAGTTTTTGGTTGATCTTTCTCTTTTGTAACAGGCAAATATGGAGCTACAGAGAGTGATTTGTTAATCATACTCTTGGAGCTAATTTACAATGAAGATGTGAACTTAAAAAAACATGCATTTCCATGATGTGACTGGAATAGGAGTGATTTGCTGGCAAAAAGCCACAAAGGCTTTTTCAAATGGCTTAAGAGAATATGCTGTCTGGGTTTGAATCTAGATATCAGGGGAATAGTGTGTTAAAAGAATACATAAAACTGTAAGTGCTGCATCTATTTTATAGTATTTGCTTCAAACAGCATTATTTCAAGATCAGAATCAGCCACAGCTGAATAAATAAGCAAGATTGAGCAATTATGCTATGATTGACAAAGGCTTAGGAACACTTATTTTTTTCCAGTTTAACTAAATGAAGGACAGACCAGGACATAAGTGACCGAATTAGAAAAGCTCTGCTAGAGATACCATGCAGATCAGGTAAAGAATGAAGATTTTTAACTCCTGCAGCCTAGCAGTTCAAAAGGGTCCTGTAGTAGCAAGGCCTGGCTTTTTAGTCATTGCTGCTTAAAAGAGAGCCACTCAGAGAAAGTGAGTGGCAAACATGTTTTGTGGTGTTGCTTTTTATACCAAAATGTGGAGTGATCAAAAATGCAAAAGTGGGCAGAACCAGTCTAGAACTCCTCAGCACTCTGCATTGGTTTTGCAATAGATCTCTGGAACTTGTAAGGATTTACTAATGCACATTCATTCAGTGCTTTGAATAACAACTGTAACTTCAATATTAACATTCTTATAGATGGAAACCTCATACACATGTTTTTAGATAGAGAAATTCTTCCTCCTGCCTTCAAATGAACCCTGGTCTGAGTTAAAATTCTGAAAATTACCATATCCTCCCATTTTGAATGAATCTGCTGCTAATGAGAAGTTCTAGACTAATAGCTCAAGAAAATTGGCTTCTACAGAAATGTCCCATTTAAATTTCTTTTATTTTGCTTTTCCAATATTCCTGACTCTGATTCAAGAACAACTAATTTACTGATTAACAGCAAAACTTAGATGTATGGATTCATAAATCTATTTATTAAACTTATGGGAATTATGATATTCTGAAGACTATTTATTCTTACTCTAAGTCCAGTAAGTATACTAGAATTGAATACCAATTTATCGTCTTTGAGGGTCATGAAATTTTAACAGCTTTCTAATTAATAGTAATTGGGTTATTGTTTAAAATTACACTAGCTAAAACTGAAAAATTCAAATCCTTTAGTTGTCTCATGACCCACTCAGTCTTACCAGATGCTTTTTGTTCCTTTTTTTCTTCTTCTTGCTTTGGACAGTTGGTTCATCTTATTCATACCTTTTGTTGCTGGTAATCTTCCTCTCACTCAGCCACATGTTTATGTTTGTTTATGCATGTTATATTTTTTAATACATGTTATGTACATTTATGCAGATTCTTTCATTCAGCTGAATACTGGGATTTGCAAAGGAAGTGTTTCAGTATTTTATATTCCAAAGGGCACAACATTTTTTTAAAAAAACTTGGTTTTTTAATGGGTTTCCCATACAGAGAAGATTTTATGCAAGTTTGTTTTTCAGGGTACTTGTGATGTATAGAAATTATATACTTAGTACAGTAACTTTTATCTTCTCTGTCTAATGAGGGAAATCTAAAAAATAAACACCATTTTTAAATTGCCATGAAAGGGAAGAAAATAATACTTTGGAGAATTAAATTTAACTTTTACTGTAAGTAACTACAAAGAGAAGGATTGATTTTAAACCTAAAATACTGGTCTAATTTTCTTACCAGTATGGGCTTAGACAGTCACTTGTTTTTTGGTTGTGAGGTTATTTTAAATGTAGTTTAGATTGGTGCTATAATTTTCAACCTACTGGTTTCAATTGCATCTGGAAGTCGCTGGAAGCCTAGAAATGCAGGAGGGATAAATGCAGGAAATGGTGTGTAAAATTCTAAAATGGGTAGTAGCCTTTTATTCCACACACATAGGTATTAATGTCTGCAATGGAAGTTCTTCAATAACTTGTCTCCGGCAGTAAATTATGTATACTTCTCTGAGATACACTAAATTCCATTTCTCGCATTATGGCTATAATCAGGGCACTGGATTTCAGTTCTTTTCATCACAAGTTTTGTCTCTCAGTGGTTGATAGACTGATGGGTCTCATTAAGTTTAAATTACAACTATCTGCATTAAAGTACTTTTACCTCTTTCCAGAAATATCTGCAATGAAGTCACATGAAAAAAAAAAAAAAACAACTAATCAGTAACACTGACTTTGGCTGGTTTGGTAGACTGTTACATCCATCAAACTATCAATTTTGAATATTATGTTTGTTTATCACATAGAGCTCACAGTCTTTCATGATTAATCTACGCTAAAAGAAGGAAAGGCAAACAGTCAACAAAGTATAATGCTCTGTTGACAGATGTGTTCAGTGTTTCATGTCCTGACCTCAGTTCTGAAGTGGAATCATGAAAAAAATTATTCTTCATTGTGCTAAAGAAAAAGTCAATTTTTTCTTGATGAAAAGAAAAAAAGAACCCCAGGATCTGAAGATCGGAGTTAATATTTATTTTGCAAATCTCATTTTCTGTTGGATAGTAAACCTATGTTTTGTTTTGAGTTTTTCTCTAGTATCTTCATAGTTTCTATTCTTGTTCTTTATAGTACCTCTGTTTTGCTTGTTATTTGCAGACTAGTTACAGTTGTGTTTTCTGAATGATCACATGAAAACTCCTCAGCAGATGCATGGATAAGAATGATATGAAAGAGCTTTCCATCTCATAGGAATTCCATATACAACAGGAAAAAATGTTCGCTTTTTTTTGTCCATGGTACCCAAACACAGTGAATTAATGATCTAAAAACATGGTTTCCTTTGCTCTCCCTTGCAGCTTTCGGTTACAGGTTCATAATAAAGATTATGTCTACTCTGACTACAGTGTTACTATGGAGACTTCATGGCATTTCTTAAATCTTCATTATTATATCCCATTACTTCCTCATCACACTAGCAAATACTTGCCAATATATTTTTTAAAAATATGCAATGAAAATTTAGGTGCCTAACCACACACATATTAGTGATACATGAGAAAATTAAAGGCACCAAAGCCCTAAATTTAAAATGTACCATGTGAACTGCCAGTAATAATGTATTCTTGGATTATTCATACACAATGGTTTATTCATACTAAGTTTTGGTGTGTTTTTTTCCAAGTTTCAGGAAATCTTTCAACCATTGCATAATTTCACGTTCTAGAGTGGTCTGCATGTCTTTCATCTGACCCTTTTCAGATTTTATTTTTTTCCCTAAGATTATTTGAGATCATTACTACACTGTACTCAACACAAGCGGACAAAATAATTTTATGCAGTTTTTACAATATCCCAAACTACAATATTTGATTAGGGCATTAGCTCAGGCTGCAAACATAAACCCTATTCTTTACTGCTCTTTGAATGAGATGGGCTAGAAGTGCTGTTTCACAGTACTATACCAGGCAAATTGATTGATACGTGCCAGGGAGAACATCAGCTTCTATCTTTCAGAATATTTAACATGGTTATTTCAAAAGTATAAAGGGGCAAATTTGTCTACTTTAAAGTAGCTTCTCCATCTGGCTACAACTTGATTGCATGTTTCAAAATGGCAGTACATTTTAATATGTTAGTAGGAAGTGTAAGTGATGCCACAGCTGGTAACGACAACTTTGTGTAGTTTGGCCACTTAACTTATATCATGTTAAATAGCTTAGTGCTTTAAGACAGCCTACTTTAGAAGCATAGAAGAATAGTATTTCAACTCTAATGTGAAACTTTTGTGGTTTAAATTCACCGTTCAAAGCTACTTTTGGTGTGAGTGTGACTTTAAGTCTTGCTTGAACTTTTTTCTAACCTTTTGAAATGTATTCGATTTTAAAATTTCCCAAGTAAGCAAAGAACTTGATATTTGAAGAAACAGAGACAAGCTCTTTTCAAATTATAGCAATTAGTGAGTTTCTAGCAGTTGATAGTTCTCTGCATTATCAACAATCCCTTCTCCTTTCCTCCCTTTCCACATTTCAAATTACAGATATAGCTTTGATTTTCACCTGAACCCATTTTGACAGATTGTGAAATGCAATATGTGCTAAGCTGCAACTGTACTTCTATCCTCAAATGGCGAGCAAGACATGCTTTCCATGTACTGTCATATTCTGTGAAATATATTACCCTCCAGCAGAATTATTCTCTGTTTCCTTTATTGATACATCATATCAGCTGTATATAGCATTGCACTGTTTAATTTTTCCCAGCTGCATTATTGAAACTGTAAGCCACTACACTGTCTACAGCAGTATAATATTTAATGCTTCCCTTGTATATTTTCTGGTGATTTTGAAGCTCTCTTTTCCTTTGTTTCATATCTAAACCTCAGACTTAATTTTCAAACAGCAGTGAATACAAAACAACAGCGAGTAGTCCTGAAAAGGTAGAAGTACCATTGTAAATCATTGATGGCACTACCTTTGGTATTTTATCATTGTCACAAAAAACGTTAATAAGACTGAATAATACCAGAGTTCCTGGTGCTAATGACCATCGAATATTGGGATGTATCTCATTTGATTTGTTTTGTTGAAAGTTCCAACATCTTCACGTATTCTTGGAAGTACTCTTAGGCAAAGGGCTCACTTGGTCATCCTTCTGAGCTAGTCAAGATATGAAGTATTATTTGAAGGTCTATTTGTGTCTGAGTGAGATTCTGATTTAACATTTTATCCCATGACATTTAAAACACTAGTTATCTTAATACTTTAATAACCTAAAGAATGTGATTTTTTTTTTAAATATTTGAAACGTCACTATGTATAACCTTGCTCTGTGTACAATTTAGTGCCTTTAGCACAGAAAAGCTTGGTGACATGGCTGTTGTCAAGCTGAGGAAAGAAAAGCTGTTCCTTGAGCTACTTCTTTTGATTTCTAATGATAAGAGGGGGTGACTTTATTCATTGTCTGAAGAACCCAGACTTCTGCACTTAAGAGAAAAAAAAAAAGAATATTTCTCATAGTATTTTTTTAAAGATCCTTTAGCTAAGACTGTTTTTCCATAGGCTGTCATCACAGTGTATTTTAATTTATGTGCATTTAATTTATGTGCAAGAGAAGACATGACAATTTTCAATTTAATCATATATACTATGGATAAAAAGGAAATTCTTATGGACTAGAGACATTTCTTTGTCTACTGTAAAGATAAAAGGAGGATAGACAATTACCTCAGAGTGTGAATAATTGTTCTTCAGAGATAGCTATACTTCAGAAAGGTTGATAATTCTCAAATAAGGCAGTAGTTTGGTTGTGCTACACTCTGCAGAATCATAAGCATTTTCTAGAATTTTCTAGCTGTTAGATAAGACATTATTGCACAACAGTTTTGGAAATAATTTCATACACTTTATAATGCATTCTATTTTTCTGAATGATAGTTCTTATTAAAGAACTTTGGTAGTACTGTACAGAAATTAGAATGAAGATCAATTTTACCAATAAAAAAAGGTTCCAACAAAATGCCATATATTCGTCAGTATCAAAGTAAGAGCATCTCGCTGTTAATATTGCATTCATAGAAAGCAGCAAAATTCTTCTCTTGGTCTATGAATCACTATGAATATACATACCACATTTATGATGGTTATGCTTTTCTCTGGGGCACCTCTAAGTGACTTTCTGCCTAAATTTTTTATCCACCAAGCACTACCATTCTTGAATGAATGTCATCTTTGTCTAAGTAGTATTATGGTAACTTTTTTATTTTCATTTTATCTGAGAGGTGCCCATCCAGTTTTTCCTTCAGATGATTTTTCTTTTTCTTTCTGAAAACTGAACTTCATTAAGGCAGAAATACTACAGAGTAAATACCACAGGTCTGACAATAAGTAAGCTGTAGAAAATAAAACAAGCGGTTTTAAGTTAATAAGAACTTTGACTTTCATATATTAAACATTTCATTTATTAATGATTATATTATATATAATCATTTATACATATACATTTCAGATATTAAACATTAAAATACTAAACATTTTAAATGAGGAAAAGAAACTCAAAATACAATAAGAAGGAGATTTCTTAATTTTTTTTCAGGTGTAAGCTTTTTCTGATTGGATTGGAAAAAATAAGGAACAGATTTGCATTGAGAGTCTCAATAGAGAGGTAAATGTGATGGTTGGTGGCATCTCAGATACCTGAGAAAAGCTTAAAAATATATCTAGATTTAAGTGGAAATTTCATGTATCCTTGAACACACTTTGGTTTTCCTTCATTCAAAATTTCTATTAAAATAAATGGAAATAATGTGCTTCTAGAAGTGAACAGGATATAGTTGACAACATAGCAACTGAAGGCAGGGTTATTTAATTATTAAATTGCAGCAGCTGAGAACACTTTAAAACTGAATTTTATGAGTTATGAAAAGAAATAATTGTAGGTCAGAATCAATAAAATAAATTTCTGAGATTAAAAGAAAGTATATAGGGCTGCAAGTAAGTGTCATTAGGTGCTCTTGAAAAAAATCAGTTAGTCTTTGTTAATGTAGAGATGTACAAATACAACATGCAAGCAGCAGGTGAAGAGGTAGTTTCAGTAGCTACTGTCAATTACTTTAGTTTCAAGGTAGGTTGACTTCTCTGATTTTGTCTGCTCTTCACAAAACCAAAAAGTTAGTACTTTCCGAATAATGGAAATTTCCTCCCACTAAAAGCTGTGTAAAATATTGTGAAATCTTCCAAGGGAAAACCTGTATATGGAAGCCCTCAACATCTGAAATAGAATTCTTGAAGCTGTTATTTGTTTATGAGGAAAATTTCTTTCAGTTTGGCTTTATCATGCAAAACCAAGTAGGTACTAGGGGGATGAGCGCTGAAGCATTCAGCCATTCACACTTCTTCCACTACCCCTCAGGCTGAATAGTAAATTAAAGAGATGAGTACCTCAAGTCCCTGTATTTTTTAGGGTTTGGCATCAGGATAGAGTTAGGTACTGAATGATCCCTGGGGACCCTGACCTCCAGCCTTAACAACTTGACCTCTAGCCCTTGCTGTCATATGTTTAATATGGTAACTGATCTCCAGAAAGCAAACATGAAACAAATGTTTTAAATTTCCAACCGGAAAACATCAGTTTTACAAAAGAGGTAGTGTCTACCAGGAATAATTTCACCTGAAATTTCTTATACAGCTGGAGTCATCACTTCTTTCAGTCTCAGTATATCTGTCCACAGAGAAGGTAAAATATATTTATTTTTAAAATTAAATCATAAAGAAATAAGTGAACTATATGTTTCTCTGGCAGTCCAGCTTCTCCATATTTCATGAAGTATTTTGCTTCTGGAAGTGAAAGTTAAGAAACTTCTCTTACTTCAATACATAAAAGGCATCATGTAAAGTGAAAATAACATTAAAAAGTCTGTGAAGTCAGAACTCCATTTGCTTAAAAAATACTGAAATGAGATCATTCAGGGAGACTGAATCAGAAGCAACTGCTTTGCCAAGCTGCAGCTGATTTCTATTCATTTTTATCTGGTAAATTCCATATGCATAAACAAATTATGGCTGAACTCAAGACTGAAGGTGACTCATTTTTTCCCTCTTTACAAATAGAATATCAGGTATTTGGAGGGGAAAAAAGAACACTAGGAAGGATAATACAGAGTTTATTCTAGAGGCAGAAACTCATATCATATTGTTGATTAAAACACATGACCACTTATAAATAAGACTGTTTCAAAGTTAAGGTCAGAGATAGCCTAAGCAAAAATTAATATCCCAGATTAAAATGTTAATGTTCTATCTGAAATGCAAAGAAAGAAAGGTACTCTTATTTAGTGACATTTCCCAAATTCCAGAAAAGATTACTCCATAAATCTGTTATGCATTTTCATTATTCTGAAATAGAGACAAATCTTTAGGGACAGGGTTTGAACATTCTGAACCCTTAAACTTCTGCAAACTAGAGCAAGTTAGACCCAGCTTTTTAAACAATATTTGTGACTATTTTCTTTCAATTAAATAGACCAAGACATAAAAAATGGTGAAATATTAGTTATAGTTTCCTAACATCACTGAAAATTAAGATTAATTCTTGAGACTGAAATCCTGGAAATTATGCCTGTGAATTCAAAAACCATATAATGATGGAATAAAACAATACCCCATATGCCATATATTCATAATATCTCTAAGGTCATCTCAGATTTTGTGCTTGTGATCAAGTTCAGACAACTTCTGTTTTCTAAACACAAGGTGACAATAGTTATTGCGTAGCATGTAGTTTTGTTTGTAAAGCTAACACCTCCGTCAGTGATTGTGCCTGGACATTTTCTTTACACTGTTAATCCATTTGCAAATACTGCAGGCATGGAAATAGATATGAAAATGTTTTTGTGCTTCTAATATCCTGGTGTGTGCATTTGGTAGACTGTGTGTCTTATATGTGTACAGTAGGTATAAATAGTGCTGATAATTTGGCAAAGTGTGGTGTACATCTGCTTTCCAGCTGGCTCAGGTATTTTCCACTCATTTTTGAAACATCCTCCTTTCTCTGGGACTGCAACTTAGTTGTATGAATCACTATGTTAGTTGGGGTCTCTACGATTCACTGGATGTCCTCTACAGAAACTGGATGGTAAAAAGGATCTTCTGTGATTGGTCTGGTTTTGGGAAAGGGTTCCTACGAAACCAGGAGATAAGACTTAAAGATCCTTACAGCCTCAGAAAATCTATCCAATGTCAGTTTCTACAAATGTGCACCAGAAGACTTGTAAGTTTTACCAAGGATTTTTTTTTACCAAGGATTTTCTTTTACCTCTGTTTTCCTTCTAATTCAAATCTGAAAACAAAATCTGGGGAGCAAGACTCTGGAAAAGGAAACATCAAGGATGTATGAGGGAGACTGCTGTAGGCAAAATAAAAGGGATGTCAAGTGCCTTCAACCAAAAAGTCTGATGAAGACTCAGCTCAAATGCCTGTCAAATTGAATCATTACATCTATCCCATTTTCTAGCATTGCCTTTTTTGGTGGTATTTCAGTATCGCTATGGGTTTGTTTCTCATTATTTTACCATATAACATAAAATATATGCATTCTCCCATCATGGCCCTGAGGCACTGACAGCCTCACTTTTCCCAATCCTTGCATTCACAGCCTCGCCCACATCCCAATCCTCCTCCCACCATGACCACAACCCAGTATTGCAGCTCCCTGGGGTGGCAGCTCCTGGCACAGTAACATCCCAGCTGGGCTGGTCTCCAGCTCCCCACAGTCCTGCCATGTCTGGCCATGGGGCCACCCACAGACTGCTTTCTCAGCCTGGCCTTGGCCCATTCCAGCTCCCAGGGAGGTTCCTGGGACTGAGTCTGTCCCTGATGCCCCTTGCTGCCAGATCCTGGCTGGCATTGTGGGACAGGCTCTGGCTGCCAGTCCCTGCCCTGAAAGAGTCATCGGGAGCTCTTGCTGCTACTGGCGCCCTGGTCCCCTGGAAGCCACCTGCTCTTGCTGCTTCCAGATACCCATCACTTTCAGTCCCTAGTATAAGTTTGTGAAGCCATCCTTAGCAAGAAAAAACAACCACTAATAAAGGTCCCCTGCAGCAGACTGTTATTGTTCTGCTGAGATGCACTCAGGAGACTTTCAGAGTTAAAAATGGAAGCATGAATCTCACATAAGCCTAAGCTGAACCACTTCATACCTGTCTTGCACCAAATGAGGCTCCTAAGAGTCCAGTCACTGTTGTGTCAAAGGGCATTTCCATGGTTTTACCTTGATATTCACCCCTCAGACAGTCCTAAACTTCTTGGCCAGGCAACCTGTGCCAGCTGAGGAGGGATGTGTCCACATCTTTAAGGAGAGGCGCTGCAATGTGTTTACATATTCATCAGCATCAATCAATATGTAATCTACTACTTATTTTATTTACTGTATTCAAGAGGCCCAAGATATCATTCTTTTCAAAGAAAACAAACAACTGTGTCTGAAGTGAACCAGTGAAGGCCAAGGCATTCTATTATCCAAAGCAAATACACTTTGAAAAAAAGACATGGTACAACAAAAATACAGGAAATAAAAGATGCAGATTTCTAAACAAAGTAGCCTGACTGAACAAACCAACCTGACTAAGCAGATGCATAATGCATAAGCTAAAACTTAAGTAATAAGTAAGAGAAGGGCAGAAAAAGTCAGTCTGAGCTTGCCTGTTCTCATTATCTACTTTAATGCTAGTTTAAAGATTTCTGAACAAAAAAGAAAACGGTGCAAACTTTGTAGTTCCAGACAAAATAATGGTACCTATTTTTCATTAAGATGCATCCTTTCTTGATAAGGTCACACTCTCCTCTTCCTCCTTGTGTTTCAAGATTTCTTCTTTCCTCTCCCTGCTGAATTTATGATAACAATTAAGAGAAATTCTGAAAGCTTGACTTTTTTTTTTCTTTTCACATTTCTTAGAATCTTTTCTGCTCCAGTCATTAAAACTAATATCATCATTGCTGGTTGCATTTAAGAGAGTTAAGTCACAAAGTATTTATGACTTAATAAACATAAAACAGAGCTTTTTCATTCCACAATGAATTACATAACATATGTTAAGCCTTTTTTCAAAGTAAATTACTTTCTAGATAAATTACTTCCTCTCTAATTAAGTCTTTCATAATACAAAAAAAAGGCTTAAAGATGGCTTATCCTGCTTTACGTCCTGTGTTCTAGGCCTCCATTTAGAACCCCTTTGAAAATTCAAGAATGGTTTCTGGCTCTTGCAGAAATCCATTTTGGGACCCAAAAAATGCGTGCAATATCCAATACATATTGCACATATTTTGTGGGTCCCAAACAGTCTACAAAAGAAAAAAAAAAGTGTTGCTACTATATTTCCATTTGATTTTTTCTAAGTTGATTTCTTTGGATTCTGTGGGAGCCTGTCTTGCTTGAAAATTTATGGGTGGCAGTAACACTAACCTGTGAGCAGAGAAAAGAGGAAATTCTGATTTCTTCATGTTTTAATTTCTCTCAGTCTTCTCATCTGTTCAGCACAAAGGAAGCATCAAGTCCATTATCATTCAGATTGCATAAAGTTAAACAGTAAAATAATCTTATATTATTCTTTCCTCAGCATGCTGCTAAAAGGACATAGTTTAGTCCAAAATACTGTTGATGCTGAGTTTTGTGCTGAATGAGACTCTTAGGAGTAATTTGTATTACAACAGGTACGCTATTTTATTACTGTTACATTTAACATACGGTTACTGCTATTGTATGTGGAACTCTATAGCTTCAGGAACCAATTCAGTGAGACCTCAGCTTGAACTGAGACATTACTAATTGCAAATTAATTAAGTTATTTAAGGCCCTGCTGTGTAATGCTGATGTGAGACTGAGCTGGCTATTCTGTCACTTTTGTGAAAAAAATTAAGGGTCTTGTAAAAATGCAGAATTTTATAACAAATTAAATGAGGGATTCAGAAAAGAGAATGCTAGGGTTTTAAGCTGATATTGTTTGGGTTCTAATTTAGTTGTAATGCAATTTTATATTAGCTTCAGTTTAAAACCTAATTCTATAGTGATATTATGGGCTATTATAATGCAGTACTGCCAGTCTATATCTCAAACAAATTCTTGGTATGTTTGTTGAGAATTATTCATGTGTTTGGTTCACATCCAATCATTCTTCAGCCTTATACAGGGTCATCTAGGTCCTCCTGTGTGTGAAGGGAATCCAGTAAAACTTTGAATTTACACAAATTTTATGGCATTCTTAAAGAACTTTGGTAAAATAATTTTCTTAGATCTTTTTAGTGTTCTGAGTATTGCGTTGAGTAAATAGAGTTTTTGTTTGAGGAATTCAACCAAAATATGGGGTAAGCGCCAACAATCAGGGAACAATTGCTTCAGAGAAATGAATGAAAGAATTGTCAGTAATTTTATCTGACCCAAGATTTCTTTAGAACTTTTAGAACCCTTTTTGGCAGTTAATTCTGTAAGTAAAAAATTAAAACTTAACTTTTTGGCAGCACAGAAAAAATTCTAGTAGATTTCTGGAGGATATATTTTAATTTAGGAAACTATAAATGATAATTATATGAGGTGTAATAATATAGATCCAACTGTAGATTTTTCTGAATATACTAAAAGGCATTTTAGGTACTAAAGACGTGTGAGCAATTGACTCATTGGTTGGGTGCAAAGGGTTGTTTTAAATGGTGTTACATCAGTCTGGTGTCCTATCATCAGTGTGGCTCTTCTGGGATCCATCTTAGAGCTAGTGCACTTCAATGTATTCATAAATGATTTGGATGCAGGACTTGATGATGCTAAATTCTGAAGGTAATTTTTAAACAGAAAAAAAAGAGAAGATAAAGAAAGAAAGAAAATGAAACAATAAAAGTATTAAAGTGGAAGAGGCAAAGAAATAAAACTTTGAAGCTTCTTTTTTTCATGGCACTGAAATGCAATTCTACCCTTTGTCTTTTTCTGAGTCACATTTAAGACCACTTCTTCTGCAAGTACAGCTCTGAAAAACATCTTTTAAATAAAATATATACCTGTAGTCACACTTCATATTGACTGTATTTCATTTTCACTATTCTGTATTGCAAAAGACATTTGTATGAAGACCTTTCTTTGTTTCTGAAAAATTAGTATGCTTTAGCTTCTTTCTCTCACCTGAAATAATAATCCTTCCTTTGTGACCTCACTTTTCATTGTTGTGCTATGATGGATACCACAATATGAGATTCTGGCTTCAGGTAGGAATAAGTAGTAGAAAGAGAAGGAATAATACAGAACAAAAAGACTTAGAGTTTTCATCATCTTAGAATATTGTCAAGAACAATATATAGAAATGAGATTTTAAACTGAACCAGGATAACCTCAAGAAATTACAGGAGCACTTTACTTGCATCTTTAATTTACATCTGTAATGTAAATCTGTATTTCAGATTCAGACTCAGCAATTCAGTTGCTGCTCAAGATGCCATTTGATATTATCAATTTCAATAAATAATGCCCTAATTCTAATATTCTTTATAGTACTTCACCTATTTAGCATCTGTTACTTTAAGCAGCCTGTAGAAAATTCAGTGCAAAGGAACAATTCTGTAGTGATTTGTAATCTCCAGTATAATACACATTAATAGACAGATAATGCTCACTGTCTCATCACAATTAATCACTAAAAGCATCATCTTTTACAGCTGTCAGGTTTGAGATCTTACCTCTACACCACTGTTAGATCAATAAAAAACAATGACTCATTCAGGCACATATAGTAGGGTAATGTGAGGGAAAGGCTGAGAAGAATTCATTCAGTTGTAGAAAATTATCCAGTAAAATACAATGTACTGAAATTAGACTTTCTCTAACTTTGAATGCCATTTTATCCAGTTTGTTTCATGTGCTTCAGCTTAATTTGGTTATTTAAAGTAGATACCAGTTTTGAAATCTCTAAGCTTCAAATATTAACAAGTGTAAAGCTGTGTATTTATTTATAATAATAAAATATAGTATAGTTATTATAGTCAAGTTATCAATTCTTCATAATTAATGCATATCTATATTTTAAAAATCCATAAATTATATAAAATATACATGGTGTACATTAACTGCATGTATCTAATTGTCTAAATCTATATATATGAACATCTTCATGTGCTGAGTTCTCCTTGGATGTTCACATACTATTCTTTACATATGAGCTTTCTTCATGATATGCTAACATAGCTCAATTATGCTTAGTCCCTTAAGAATGGGAATCTTCCCACTAAATAGATTTTAGTTCTTCAAGAATCAGTATGATTGAGAAAGTATATCTAACTATGTAAGTGCACCAGAATTGTTATATAAGGGAAACTTCAGTAGGTAAAATAATGTGAGTTGTGCAAAAAAAATTGGAAACTTAGAGAAAAGCTGACGTGAGTTTATAATTTCCTTTAGAAATGATTGCTTGAACTCTACAGAAGAATTGATTCCATTTATAAAAGAATAAAAAAGAGCAACAAAAAAAAACCCCAAACAACTAAAACAACAACAAAAAACCCCCAAAAACATCGCAAAAAATCCCACAAAACCCCAAAAAACCCTCCCTTCCAGAAAATAAAAAATATGTGAGTATAACACATCTATGAAAGGTAGAAATTTTTTTCTTACTATGAGTAGGAATGTGTCAGAAAATGTCCCCAAACCATTAATGGTCAGCAAATAAAATGGATCTTAACAGAGGAAGGCAATTTATTTAGGTCACACACACATTTTGTTTCTGTAGATGTTTTTTATCAAGAATCAGAAGTTGGAGCAGTAAAGATCAGAGATAATAAAGGATCAGAGATAATAAAGGGTCAAAGATAATAAAGCAAAGCAGGTCTTCCTGAAGCCACATGGTCATTGAACCAATGTGTTTTCACATTCAAGTCTACACAGTTACAGTGAATAAACACAGACTCCTTATAAACAAACAAAAAAAAACCTTCCTGCCTCATTTGTTTCTTATCTTCTCTGTTGACTGTCCCCCAAGGGCAAAAAAAAAATCCCAGTTGTTAGGAAATAAAACAGTAAATCAACACAAGCATTGCAGATATTTACATCTTGTTGAGACTGAATTACTCTGCCAGCACCAAATACTGCATCTTCTCCAACTATGGTAGGATGGAAGGAGATTGTGTTAAAGGGGAAAAAAAATAAAGTGATTATTTAACATAGATAATACAAACCAGAATGCAGTAAGTTTTCTCAAGCTATGTTGTTTCCCTAGGGGAAAAAAAAAAAAAGAGGGAAAAGAGTGTTACTTTCAAATTCCACTTTTTTCACTGCTCCATATGGTTTGTTTTCAAACAAGAAAAAAGTCAGTACGAAAACTGAACTGTATCCAAAATTCAGTTCATGTGTATCTGCAAAAGTAGATATCTTGATTTTCCTACTTTGTTTTGGAATACAGGACATAATTATACAACAAACTTAGGTGTTCTCTGCTTTGTTGGTAGTGTATGGATGCCTTTTGAGAAGGCATCACCAATGATAGTGGTGATGAAAATTTACTCTGTGACCTTTTATAAAAAACTACTTTAATAACAATATCTTCCCATAAGGCTAACAAAAATAAAAAATTGAATTTATCAGAAGTTATTCTCTTTTCTGCAAGCCATATCTGAATAAAATAAGCACCTTATCACAGATGGCATTTTAACAAGGAGGATATTAGTTACATTACACATAGACAAATCTTGATATTTTAGCTCTGTTACAGAAACAATAATAAATAAAGTACTTAATCAGCTCTAAACTAAGGTTAGAAGTAAAGCATATTTCATCATGGAACAGTAAATTCTTTTGTATTTTTGCATCCAAAGACTACTTTGGGCTGTTCACTGCATTTCTGAATGACTGGAAGGGCTCACCATGTCTATATTACTACGGAGTAGTAATAAAGGTAGAAAGTGGTGGCACTACCACTGATTGAAAATGAAGCAAATGGTGCCAGCTCAAAGGCCAAACCAATTTTGGCCAAAGGACTAGGCTTGGTTTAGATAGTGAGGCAAAGTGGAAAATATTCCAGGGTAGAAATCCATTTTTATTTAGGTGAAATGTACATCTTTGAGTTAAGTCTGTAGTTTGAAGCATAGCTATGTAGCCTGACTGCAAGGCCTAGGCTCAGGGATCCAGTGAAGGACAGAGATAAGGTGCGGGGGGGAGACAGAGGGTGATAGAGAGAGACAGACACTGCTGTGAAAGCAGGTCAACCTGACTTAGGAATTCTTTCTGATAAAGAAGAACTAGCAGCAAATGTCATGCAAAATTTGTAAAAATGAATATGTATGAACCTATTGTGAAAGTGTATGTATATGTACTTGAGAGGGGGATAAAAAGGGACCTGAAGTTCCCAGAGGTACGCATGCCTTTTAAGGAGAGTAATCTCCTCATGCGTCCAGCACTGCAATAATAAACATACCGGCTTTGCAACTTTCACAAAGTTGTGGAGTTTTTTGCTGTATCTCCGCAAAACAATAGGTTCACTACTATATTGTAAGCTAGTTAACTGTGACATGAGATATAACTGAGTTTATGCTTACCATGGGAACTCTGTCTAAAGTGTCAGGGAGTGAGTTCTCTATGTACTGATTTATAGCCAGAATTTCTGATAATGACTAATGATATGGAGTGTGGCTTTCTCCATTGCCCAGAAAGTAAACCCACTCTAAACTCAGAATTCATAGCCCCCAATTAAAAAGCAAACAGATACCAGTCCTTGGTTTGTAAGAATTTGTAGTTAAATTTTATTTGAATTCATTAGGAAGGCCTAATATTTTTATATCATAACTCAGATTTTTGTCCTGAAGTTGAACAGATAAGTCAACTTGCTAGAGGATAGCACAGAATGCAGTTGTTATTCCTACCCTGCACTCAAAGAGGGACTTTGCAGTGAGAAAGACATCACTAAAATAGTCGATCAGTACAGCTTTTTTTCTCTTGTTCTTTTGGGGACCATACAGATGAAATTTCAGTCCTTTGAACCTATCTCTGCTTTGTAGCAAAGGAAATTTAACCCTCTGCTCCTATGCCAGAAAAACATGGATGTGGAAAGTCCAGAAAAATATTCTTTAACTCAAAGTAGGTATTCAGAGGAAAATTTTACTCTCTTTCTGTAAGGAATTTGACTTACAGTCTTTATGTGCAGTCTCCACCTAAATAAACTATTATCTATTAATTGTTTATTTTCTATGCTGTTCAAGAAACTATAATATGCTATTTAAACAACCACTCCCTCCAACTATAATCTCACTGAAAAAATAATCTTAAATGGAAACACATTGATTTCAAATTTTATTTGAAGCACTGGCTCCATCCTAGGATGGGATTTATTCCTCTATAAAATTCCTCTATAAAATTTTTCCTTTGAAGGAAAAATTGACCTGATATACCATGAGAGATTCAAACTTCAAGAGACATTCAACATTCAAATTCCAGGATTTACCCTTAACTGCCTCCTATGCCACACCATCTTCTGATAACTTGCTAAAATTGATGGAATATGTAAGATCATCATAAACCAGAAAGTATTACCCTCTGTGTAAGCACTGTGGACAAAGAATTTTAGGTCAGCAATCTGGTACCACTGTTTCCAATAAGTTTACTGAGAAAAATGTATTTTTCTGTGGCCTAACACAATGGTGTCCACATTACAGGAAGGTGTGTGCAGCAACAGTTTATGCAGTGAGCATGAGCAATGGGTCAGACAAGAATCTGTCCAGTTAACTCCTGGAAAAAAATCTAATTCTTTGGCATCTTGGACAGTATAATGTATAATAAAGTCAAATGAAGTCTGGATAACAGGGTGGTTAAAATATATGTCAATTACTAGAGACAACTGGAATTATATAGCTTACTGATTTCCTGGATAAACTTAAGTTAGTTATTTTTTAAAATGCCTATAAACAGCAAACCCAGAAGACTGTTGTGGACTTCAATCTTTTTTATAATAATAAGCTTCTTTAAATAAAAACAAAACCAACCCAACACTATTGTAACTTGTACCTTAAAACTTCTCTGAATAGGTCATATAATATATCCTTCAAATGATCGAGTTGTTGACAATACTTTATCTAAAATTCTAATGATTCACCCATTATAACAAGATAACAAGGATTTTTTTTATGCAGTAAATTCTCCTTCATACTGTCCCATTTCATATATTAGTGTTTTCTTCCATTTCCCAGATGTTCAATTCAGTTGTAGGATGAGTTTACTCTGAATTTTAGGAGGTGGAGGCAGAGGAAGTTCCTTCCATGCCTACCAGAAAAAAAACCTCTCTTTTTTGGAAGCCAAAACCTGTATTTTTTAATTGCCCTTCAGAAAATAATTGTTGCTTACTCCAAATGTTGGCCCATTCAAGAAGAAAACTAATTTAATACCATATTTTCTTTTTATCGATTATAGTTTCTTATAATAATAATAACAAAATATATTATTATTTCCTCTTATTAGTATTAATTGGGTTTGAGTGAGAATGGAGGATCAGATACCTTAGACGAATTATAGCACCTACTGTCAAATCACAGTCAATGTGGTAATTATGTGTGTGTCTAAGCTTTTGGGACTCACAAATTGCTTCTTAAGCACTGAGGAATTAAGTACCTCTTTATGGGTGTAAATGAGCATGATTACTTCTCTCACGTCCTGACTGGTAATCACTTCTGATCTTATTGCAATTTTACCAAAATCACTATTTTCAATTATACTTATGACACTAAGCTTGCTTTTCATCATACAGAAGTTTCCCTAAGAAAAAGCAAAACAAGAATGTATTCTGTTTTCCACCAGAATTAAAGAAATTACAATGAAATCCTTGAGCATTAAGCACTTATCCAAGGGTCTTTTTGTTAAGGAATGGGTAAATAATAACAATTTTTTACCAAGATGATTAGTTTATATAGAAGATAAAAAAGATGAAGAGACAATTAATTTAGCTAATTTAATGATTACACAATAAGAGACTAAAAGAAATTACTTCAAATTAGAAACCTTTTTTTTTTTTCTGGTTTACATACTCCAGGTCATTTTAGGCATGTCATATTTTTCATTTTTGCAAGTACAGTTTGAGACAAAATGAAAAGGAAAAAACTTCACTAAAAAGGAAATGTTTAGTGAGCCTAGAGCCTAGCTAACTGCTTTGATATTTGCAGATCTTGAGGACTTTTAACAATACAGTTAGCTAATAATGTAATATCAATCAGGGTTACAAACTGTACTACATATGAGGATCTTTAGAACCTTTTAATTTTGCCAAAGTTTTTCCAGGCTTTTTCAAAAATTATTCTTTGCATTTCTTTGAAATTCACTGGACTGTACTCCTGTATACAGCCCCTAAGGAGCCTTCCATTTTGATTGCACTTTCTATAATCTGTTTTCATGACAGAATATTTTTCTTTTTTGTTGTCTAATATGAAATCCATTTAAATTGTAAATAATACCCTGATATACTCAGGTTGTTTGCTTGTTGGTTGTAACTTCATATACCTGGTATATTGTGGTATACAATTCCAAAAGATTGCCACATGCCTGATCTCCAGCCGCTGTGAGCTCTGTAACAAGAGTGTGATGCTCCTGCTCTCCCACTTGTCACCTCTCCAATCCCACTGGCCAGTCTGCAGTAGGGCACAACATTTCTGGGCTTGACTCTTCCTCCCATTCCAGCAGCACTTGTCAGGCTGTTTCCACAAGATTTGAAGCACATCTGGGCAAAGACTGAAGACCTACATGTCCAGTGGCCCTGCAGGTTTCCATGCACAGATCATCTGTGCATGATTGTCAGATATGAGTAGGAAAGTGATTTTTGTTTGTCAGTATTATCAGTATATGAAACATTGAGAGTTTAATTTTGAAATTAAATGTAGCACAGACTAGCTTCAATATTTGGCTCTTTAGCTGTAATGTTTGAGTCTTTAAAGACTGGCAAAGTATACACCACACATGAACCTTGACTCCTGTCTTCAAAATGCTAAAGATATGCTTAATCTTTTAATTCCCAGGTTTCATGATTTTTGACATGAATATAATTTTAGCTTATCATCAAAGGTTAATTATTTAAGGGCTTTCACTTTAACCCCTTCACATGAATGTCCTGAAAATAAATGCCAATTTATTAAATTATACACAGGGAGTCAAAAGAACTAAACAATGTTTTTAGCCAAGAGCTAAATAATAAGTCTTTTGTAATAGTAGTAGCAGAAATTGTGATATTAGGAGCATTCATGAACTACAGCATTTATCTTCAGATGTGAAAGTAGCAGAAACACTGTACTATACCTAAAACCAAATTTTCTTTCAAAATTTAAAATTTTTTTCTGATATAAAGTGTTTAATATGTATAGCTAATAGCTATTAGGCATATCTCAATACAAGTACAAATGCAAATGCATGATAAAAATTGGTGGTATAAAGTGTATGTATTTCTGTGGAGATCTGAGGTACAATGCTGCTACTAAAACTATTTAAGTTATAATTCTAATATTTATCTATGGTAGCAATAAAACCGGATCATTATTTATAAATGGAAGTATAACCCATGATAATGAAGAAATAAATTGCATATTCATGAAGTGTAACTTAACCTGATTAATATTACTTGACAGGCACAGCTTTTGAAAAATAACTTAAGTCTAAACTCCAACTACACAGTCCTAAAGACTCAGCTTAGATTTTGCACTGTCATTTATTTTGTTTCCAGTAATTTATAAATTCAGGTTATACACTAACTGCTGCTTTTTATTACAAAAGAGGAAGAATAAAAAAATAGAAATAAGGTCCTGAAAAGAATTTACAGATCTATATTTTGTTGGAAACTGGATGCCAGCAGGTAGATTGTTCATTCCCCAGATGTGTTTCAGGTTTCACATGGGAGCTATTCTTAGAAATGGAGCCCTTGAGGTTTGAACTCAGATATTAAAAATCAGTGGTCTTTTATAGAAATGTTACCCAAGAATCTTCAAAACCCCGGCAGCTTAAAAACAAATAAATTTTGTTCTCTTTTGTAACAGTTTTAAACTATCCACAAAATCATGGTTCTTTTTTTCCAGTTATGTCATTTATTATTTATCCTTTAAAAGTGAGATTGAATCTTCTCATTTTCTTTGGGAGTTTAAGACATGCAATATAGTATGAAGTTGTATATTAAAATAAAATATAAATTAGAAAAAAAACTTTTAAGGATGATTCAAGACAGGCCATTAGAACTCTTAGTAACCAAGATCTTACAGAATGTTTATTAATGAACAAATTAATTGTCTTTGTTGGGAAGTCTGAAAGATTGTTTTATTTTTAACTCTATGTTATGCGGAGACATAGTAATTTTCAGTTTATCTAGGTTTGTGACTGGGAAGGTGAAAAATATCTATCCAATAAAATTACAACAACAATATTATTAAAATATTCCCACAATACAAAATCATATAATTATTTGGGTTGGAAATGACCTCTAAGACCTACAAGTCTATATTAAATATTTTAAGCTTTTTTCATTTGTATTTCCTTGAAGAGTCTTTTTTTCCAGTTGTGCAAAAATTACATTAAAGGAAATAATAAAGAATAGATTATGATTTATATAAATACAGATTTTTTTTTGCAAATTTGTCTAGGGGAAATAGCAACTTTTCATTAGATGAAACATGTGAAAACATTGACAGAAAATGATGCACTGTTGCAAATAAAATTGTCTTCTGCTTTAATATTTAGTAGCAAACACAATTGCTGAGTTCTGCATTGATATGTTGTTTTATATTTTGGGGACCCTGCTAATATGTTTAATTTTTAGTTTTCTGTCAGACTATGGTAGTCATTTATGAGATAAAAATGAAAATTTAAAAAATTATAAAAATATTTGAAAATTTGAAAATTTTTCCATACCTTAGCTGCTTCTGTGTACATGACAGAAGAGAAATATATGGAAAAATATCAGAAAGATCTCTTTTTGCTACCACAAAATGAATCTCAACTAAAGATGAAATTGAAAATGGAAGATCTGTGAAAGAGATCAAAGTGAAAGATAACCCATAAAGTGCAGAAAAACCTATCTAAAATTAAAGGTTACCACAAAGACGACTGTCAGTCCAGTGGCCTGACAGAGTGCAAATGGGAAAGGAGCTTCATTGTCACAGCTACAATCCCTCTGAACATATTGAAATGTCCCATATTGGCTGGGAATGTTCTCTAGTATCTCTGGCATGGTGTAACTAGGAAAGAAATGAAGGGATATTTTTCCTCCTCTTGCAGATTTGAAAAGGTCCTCCTTTTCAGGGAATTACCAGCAGCCCTGGCAAACTGGGGAGGTCCCAGTGGTCTGGAGGTTGGCCAATATGGCACCCATCTACAAGACCCATGGCCAGAAGAAGGATTCAGGGAACTATGGGCCTGTCAGCCTGAGCTGATTCCTGGGAAAGGTCATGGAGAAAATCTTCCTGAGTGCCATCACATGTGCAGGACAACCAGGGGATCAGGCCTAGCCAGCATGGGTTTATGAAAGGCAGGTCTTGCTTAACCAACCCGATCTCCCTCTTTGATAAAGTGACTCATTTAGTCAATAGGGGAAAGGCTGAGGATGTTTCCTTGTGTGAACTTTAGTAAAGCCTTTGACACTACTTCCCACAGCATTCTCCTGAAGAAACTGGCTGCGTGTTGTGTGAGTGAGCTCTCTCTTTGGGTAGAAAACTTGCTGGATGGCCAGACCCAGAGTGACAGTGAATGGAGTTAGGTTCATCTGGAGCCCATTCACTAGCAGTGTTCCCCAGCGCTCAGAAGCATTCCTGTTTAACATCTTTATTGATGACGTGCATGAACTTACCTCAGTAAGTTCACAGATAACACCAGGTTGGATGGAGTGTTGATGTACTGAAGGGCAGGAAGGCTCTGTGAAGGTATTTGGGCAGGCTGGATCAATGGGCTGAGGCCGCTTGTAGGAAGTTCAACAATGTAAAGTGCCAGATCCTGCACTTGGATTGCAACAACCTCAGGCAGTGCTATGAGATGGGGAAAGAGTGGGTGAAAAGCTGCCTGGTGGAAAAGGACCTGGAGTAGCTGATCCACATATGGCTGGATATGGTCTAGCAATGTGCCCAGGTGACCAAGAGAGCCAGTGACTTCCTGACTTGGATCACCATGGTAGTGATGGTGATCCAAGGTAGGCAAAACTATGGTAGTGATTGTCTCTCTGTACTGGGCATGGATACAAAGCCCCACCTCAAATCCTGTGTCCAGTTTTAGGCCCTTCTCTACAAGAAAGACACGGAGGAGCTGGTGCTTCTCCAGAGAAGTGTAAGAGACACGGCGAAGCGAAGAGTCTGGAGAAAAGTCTGATGAGGAGCAGCTGAGGGAGCTGGGGTTGTCTAGCCTGGAGAAAAGGAGGCTCAGAGGAAACCTTATCACTCTCTACAAGTACCTAAAAGCAGGTTGTGGCCAGGTGTGGGGTTGGTCTCCTCTGTAAGGCAGCTAGTGACAGGACAAGAAGAAATGGCCTCAGGTTGCAGAAGGAGAGATTTAGATTGGATATAAGGAAAAATTTCTTCACCAAAAGTATTATCAGGCATTGGAGAAGACTGCCCAGAGAAGTGATTGAATCACCATCTTTGGAGGTATTTAAAGAATGTGTATATGCTGCTCTAGGGGACGTGGTTTTAGTGATGGTCCATTGTTTGGACACAATGATCTTAGACTTCTTTTCCAACCTGAATTTTTCTATTTTTCTATAATATATAATTTGGAGCTTTTTACTAATTTTTTAATACATTATGCATGTGGAGTCACTGTGAAGGTAAAGGCAAAAGTAAAAAGAGGTAACTAATGCGCCCTTTGCAAATATTTGAGGTGCTTCTGGATATTTCTGTGAAAAAAACCCAAAAAACAAAAAAACCCCAAACTTTTTGTGAGCTCATTTTTTACTGCATCTATCAAACTTTGTAGTGAAACCTTTCCTCAAAACCGAACAGCTCTCTTACCCACACACACAGCAAAGGAAGACATCAAGATTGACCCTCAGATATGTAAGAGCACCATGGCTGTCTCTAGAAAGAAGCCCTACATCTTGCACTCACTGTCACCTAGACTTTCTCCAGCAGGTGCTTGCTGCAAAACTTGGTCTCCAGAGCAACCAGGATCAGCCTAGGTATTTATCTCATTTCTGGGCCATTCTTTTGTATTTGCCTTCCCTGTACCCTTTTGGGTATGATTCTTGCTTTGATTCACTTAAAATCAGCGTAGATGGGTTGTCTGGGATGTGCCACTTGTTCTGTTATGGCCATTACTCTTTCACTACACTCTCCTTTGCAGTTTGAACTTCATCTAGATCCCTTTCTTGCTCAAGTATTATGTTTGCATTCTAAAAATTTAAATCTCCTAAGCTCTGCTCTGTTCTACTTATTGTACATCATATTACATCCATATTTCCCCAAAGCTCTTATCAGAGAAGTATCAGCTTTGTTATGAAGCCCACCAGTGAATACTTGGACAAACTGATAACAAAGCACAGGTATTGGATCCATTTTGTGTACCTTTTCTCAACTAGCTTTCTTAACTCCCTGTCTTCATCACTGCTATGATCAGTTTTAGAGGTATGAAGGTAATTCTAAAAATTAGACTGTGTATGTTTGATATATGTATAGTCCAAATGTAAAGAAGGGCAAAAGAACCTAATGAGAAGATATTAGGGAATAGAAAATAACCCTAAATACACAGTCTAAAAAGACTGAGAGAAGATTTTTTCAAAACATACAGGCTACTTAGATGTTACTTAGATGTTTCATAACCTCTCAGAAATATCTATCCATATGTCTCTCAATATGCATACATAAAATATAAGTATAACTTTCAAAATTAAAGTTCAAGTTTATTTTATATATATAAATAATTTTATTTACATAATCTGTTAAAGTAACAGAATTACAACTGCAAAATAATTTCCCTTTTCACCACCTGGCTTGTCATTAATGGGTGTACATCATCACACCAACATGTCTCTTAAGATGCACTGACACAATATATCATCAAAATTATATTGCTATGAAGATGTATATCTCAAATATAAGGCCAATTGGCAATAAAGAATATATTAAGATATTAATTTTTTTTTCTGTATGTTTCAGATAACTTAGGTTATTTGAATATATAGTTGTAGTTTAGAATACTGCTATATCTCAAAAAAATGCACAAATGTACTTCAATGTGTGATAATTGATTTTCCAACATATTTTTATTTATTTATTTTTATTAATTATTCAATGTATTAGTAGTCTTTTTTTTGTTTTCATTCTTCATTTCAAGAGTGTTTAGAGACATGTTGATTAAATTGTACAATTTTCTTTCTCATATAGGGTAAACATGATTTGGAGCTAACACTGTAAAATCATGTTCCTAGTTTAAACCTTTGTTCAAAAAACTGTTCATGAAGTTTCACATTGTATTACAGTATTACAAGACATTACTTTTAGTATCAGTGATATCTGTCAAAGTGAATCTACCACAAAATGCATTATTGATTAGGGTTTAATAAATAATTTGCAACAATGGATTTATTAAAAAAAAATAGCCTATATTCTGCATATGCAAGAGCTTCCAGCAAAGAAATAAACAAGCAAATGATAATATCCTTGAATAAATTTAGAAACATTCAAATGATCTATTTTCAGGCTTTGCTTTTTATTTTGTTTAATTTGTATCATTCTCTGCAGCTTGCATGTTCATGAACCATTTGCTATGAACATCTAAAATACTAACTTACTGCTTATTTATTTCTGAAGTGTCAGCTATATCACTTTTTTATTATTAATGTTTTTTTCTTCTTACACGAAGGAAGAAAGAATTTTCTAGAACCAGTAAAGCTTTTGCAACTATTTGTCTAAAACCCTGGATTTGCAAATATTCACTTGCATCTTTGAAATTTACTTTCCTTTAATGCTCTTGCCAGTAAAACTCAATACTTCAAACATTCCTCCAGAAAGATCACCAAAGGGTTGCATGTATTGTCAAAGCAAATTCACTCAAAGGTTGGTTGAAAATCTTGCACTGTATTTGCTCAGCTGTGTTAAAAGAACAACTCATTCAAGTTCTTCTCAAGGTATTCCCTATGAAAATCTAAGATTAGAAAAGCGTGTTTATATTTGATGGTTGTTTATTTGTATATTCTTGATTTAACAAAATGTTTTATGAATATGCATTTCAAATTTACCTTTTGTTTGGAAAGAAACCATTTCATATAACTTTGATTTTATTTTTTAAAATATCATTTGCTTAATAGCACTAAGCATTATTTAGTGGCAGACAGAGCCATACCTGGAATCTCCTGAAGCTCTTTTTTTTCTGGTGGAAATGAAAGAACGTCTAGCCTTTCAATATGTATTCCCTATTCTCCTAATTGCCAGTCTGTGCTTCTTAGGGATTATTTTATGTTGCTACACTGCACTTCTGCATGTTTTGTGTATAGAAACTTGTCCCCACTAAAATAATTAGATCACATTGGGGCTATAATAACATATGGGGAAAAACCCCTCATACCACATATTGATTAAATTACTTTAGGATGAGCATGAATGTGATGATATTAGGGAAAACCAGTAGCCTAGCAAATTCCACTGTTTTTTAACAAAGTGAAAACTTTAACTTTTTTGTACCATAATTTTAATCTGTAAGTATACCATATCCCATTTGACACCTAATGATGAGAGAAAAGGAAGAAACCCCAACATACAGTCAAACTTTCATTAAAATTTCCAATTCATATGCTGTGCTGATTTTATTCTAAAATAAAAAAAACCAGAGTTTTTCCCTTGGCACAAAACAATCTTTCTTTTATTGTTCCATTTTTTTAATATGCGAAATACTCTTCATTAGATACAGAAAATGCATAAAACTAAGTGCAGAAAAGTAAATATGGATTGCTTTTACACTCCCAGAGCTTACACACTGTTTTGTCAAGAAAATATATTTAGTGTAATTGAGACAAGAGTGTTTATGGAACACTTGCACATCTCCAAAGTGTTTAAGCATGGCTTAAATATTTAGTTGTATCAATGACTTTGAGAAGCACTTATTCGTTTGATGGGAACATTTTACCATTTCTCATTTTTCTGAACAAGGCCAAACATATCATCAAGACAGGATAACAATAATTTATTTTATAAAGTTTTGCTTTAAAAACAGTAAAAACTCAAAACTAGCATTTCTTTTAACTTTTTAGGATAACTTCACAAGACACAAATATTCTCCTGTGATAATGTGAATCTGCAGTTGGTGCTATAAAATTGTTAGAAAATCCTACTTTATCTTCTTCTGCCATAGCCTTAAGATTATTCAAGTGTTGATTTTCTTGAATGTTAATAAGAAGGAGAGATATGTGACAATAATGCTATTTTTTTATTCTTTAGTATGTGAAAACAGTTAGTATTGAAGCAATAAACTCACATTTTTAACTGAAGTCTGAAAGATTCAGAGGACATGATAACAAAGACTGAATAGTGAAATAGAATGACAGGAAAATTCTGAAGAATTTCATAAACTGTAGGGACTTTAAGAGTTGGATAAATATTTATAAAGTACAAAGTTGAAATTTGCAGTCACTGGAATTCAACAGAAATTTCCTGTCACAGTTTCTCATGATAAGCCTTTATATATTCAGAGTGCTTCTCACACCTGAGATCTAAACAATAAAAGATCTTTTCTTCCCTCTGAAAAGTTTTTTCTCACCATCTGAAAGCCAAAAATAGCAGTTTAAGTATTACAGAATATCAATTTAACCTTCAATATCCATCAATTTCTATAGATATAATCCCCTGTAGTATGTTTCTATTATTACATGGCAAAAATGTTTTCATTTGCAATATGACATACAGAAAACATCAGAAGGGACTCAAGTTATTTAAGTGAAAACCATGTTTGAAAATACTTCTGAGAAGAAATTAAGCTGTTCTGAAGGTAATGTGGTAGATCTGTATGCATGACTCTCAGTGTTTTCTAGGCCAACACTTCATCTATAGGAAAATGGGCCATTATATTCCTAAAAATTCTGTCTGGAAATGTAATCGAGGCTGAGACCATTACTTCTCATACTATGAGGATTTTTGTATGTTTCAATGATGACTAGGTTTTGATTTCTCATAAAAGTATTCTGTACACGGTACAAAAATCTATAATTTTTGCTACATTTATTCTGTAAAGTAAAGGGAGTAAAGATAAAATAGTAAAAAAAATCCTATCTCCAATCCAAGTTGATACCAGGAACAGGTACATTTAACAAATGGTTAATATTCAAATATTACTTTCTTCAAGCTCAAAACTGGAGTATGCCAAAGTGCAGGAAGTCAGCCAAAAGTGCCAGGGTATCTGCATGGATGAAAGGTCAGTCTCCAAGACAAAAGGACACTGGTGGAAGGTGGAAGAGTTAAAGAAGGAACAGGTAACCTTGGAGGAATACAGAGACACTCTCAGAGTGTCCAGTGACAAAGCTAGAAGCTAAATCTTAACTTGAATTCAGTGAGGGACATAAAAGGGAAATATATATAGAAAGACTTCTAGAAATAAAGGTGACAAGAGGAAGACAAGGGAAAATAAGGCCCTGATAACACATGACATGGTAAAGCTGAAGTCCTGAATGCCTTGTTTGCCCCAGATTTTGCTTGAAACATCTGCCTTCAGAAATTCCAGGCCATGGAGGCTAAAAGGAAATTGTGAAGCTAGAAAATTTTAACCTGTGATGGAAGAGGATGTTTTAAAATCTGGACAAATATAAATCCACAGGTCCCAACAGCATACCCCCACAAGTGTTGAGGGGTTTGTCAGCCCATAGGTCTGTTGTCATTGTGAGGTCAATACATTATCTCTGAACAGTCATGATGACTGGGAGAAGTTCCTAGTCATTGGAAGAGAGGAAATGACACTCCTAACTTCAGGAAGGGCAAGAGGAGATCTCATAGAACTTCAGGCCAATCAACCTGACTTCATTCCTAGGAAAGTGATGGAGAGGCTAATACCAGAAGTCATTTACAGGCACAAGGATGAGAAAGTCATCAGGAGCAGTCAGTATGTCTTCACCAAGAGGAAGACATGCTTGATGAACCTGACAGCATTCTACAATGAAACAATTGGCCTGATAGATGACAGAAGATCAGTGATTGTTATCTACCTGGACTTCCCTGATGTTTTTGATATTGTCTCCCATAAAATCCTCATCGAGAATTTCAAGAGGACAAGAGATGGGTCAATTAGAAAGTTAAGGGACTGGAGCATCGTTCATATGAGGAAAGGCTGTGAGATCTGAGACTCCAGAGGACAAAAACTCAGGGAATCTCAACAATATGTACAAATATCTGACATCTGGAGTGTATAATGAACATGAAGCCAGGCTCTTTTTAGTGTTGCGCAGTGATGGGACAAAAGGCACTGTTCACAAACAAGAACACAGGAGGCTTCCTGAAAGTGTCAGGAAACACCTTTTCACTGTGAGGCTGACAGAGTGGGCTACAGGCTACCCACAGATTTCATGAAATCTTCCTCCTTGGAGATATTCAAAAGCTATAAGAACCTGATTTTATGTAAGAGGCCTCTTGGTGACCCTGCTTGAGGTACAGGTTTGGAACAGGTCCAACCAAAAAGTGCCTTCCAACCTCAGCCATTCCATGATTCCCTGACACCTTAGAATGACACCAGACACTGTGCAGTGCACCTCTGTAGTTCATATCTGCTCATAACTTTTCAGAACATATTGCTACTAAAGCATATTGATGGTCTGTAACAAACTGAGAAAAAGTTTGGTGCTGCTGAAGAGAGCCCATGCCTTAGTAAGTTCAGATCTACATGAAAATAAATAATTAGAGAGGCAAGACCCCTGAAAGAGATCCAATGGTTCTGACAGAGTTATTTAACTGCTTAAGTATTTCTATTCATTCTGGCTTAGTGTTTTAAATTTTATAGGAAAAGAATCTGTGTTATACAATTTTAACATGATATATAATACTAACTACTATGTGTAATAGCAATTTACGTAGTATAGCAAAGAAGAGGTGAAGACAAAGATGTCTTTCAGAAATCTTCATGATCTCTTTATAATATTGAGTCCATTACAGCCTCTGGCGAAGTTTAGCACAGCCTCAAGGATGCTCTAAAATCTGCTGCTTTGTAAATGCCTTCTGGGGCCATTATGCTAAGAAGAGTCAAGCCATGCCCTTGGCACTTGACATGCAGGAAGGGCAGAAGATGATAAGGGTAAGATAAAACTAAAGATCAAACAGACAACGCAAGCATCAAACAAGAAATTCTTAATCTGTATCAGAGGAAGGAGTACTGAAAGAAAGTTAGCAAATCTGTCAGAGAACTAGTGGAAGGAAAAAAGCCATTAAGGAAGAACACAATATCAATGAGAAGCCAATTTTTATTTTTGTCTTTAACACATGCTGTGATTAAGGAATCGATTATCTGAACTTCCTTTCTAATAATAATATCAAAGAGTTAAAATAAAAGGCTTTGATACAAATTGATACATGTATTATCAAATCTTGCTAACATTTTTTTTTTCATTTAGCTTCTGCATAAGCTGAGGGAAGAGGCTGTTCAGCTCTTAAAAATTTCAATTTCATGTTAAAATCAATTAATATCATGAAAGAGTAAAGTAAGTGCTGTACCTGTATTTTAAAATGTTGTTAAGCATGATCCGAGCAGCCAGAGATATAAAACACTACTTATACACCTGTTTAAATAGCTTGAAAATATCTTTGATAAAAATTAAATTATTGGGAAATGTGGGAAGTAATTGTATTAATATATTGTTCTTTTCTGCACAAGGGGAAAGACATGCTTCAATAATCTGTTGCCATTCTTTGAATGTAAAGTGCATTTTTTTTAGGATTAACTTTAATAATGTTACTTTTTTGCTCAGAATTTGCAAAATCTGACAATAATATTTTCATAAAGAGGAAAATAAAATAAAACAAAATTAAGAGCTCTGAAGGAAACTGGAAGACAAATAGGGCAAGTACTGTTTTCTCAAGTACCTCTGCAGGAAGAATTAGCAGACACAATTTACATGTCCTGTGAAAATCTCCTAACTTCTAAAACAGGAAAAGATTTTCCATTCATTTGTGTTTAGTGATCATCTTTTTCACAAAGCTGAGCTTTCATAGGAAAGTTCTGAGGAGGTTTAATTTAGAAAACACTATTCTACTTGGAAGAATATTCTTCTTTGTCCTAGACTTCAGAAATTGATATGAAACTGGATGGTTTGGAGAATAATAAACTTCAAATATATGGACAGCTGATGCAAAAGTAATGCAGGTATCCCACAACACATTGGACTAAATTGGCTACTGTTACTGATATTTCTCCTTTTGAAAATTCAGTATTCTTCTCACACTTTTGGGCCTCAGATACCTGTTGAAAATTATATACTTAAGTTGGATGATTTTTTTCAGGCAGATAAAAATGTTACATTTGTCTAAAAGTATCTTTTCCAGACCTACTTGTGAGACTGTAATACAGCCCCACGTGTTTTTTTCCTGACAGAAAAATGTATATTTATTCTCTTGCTGCAATAAATTGAATGGAAGATTAGATATTATTTTTTAATTTCTGCTACTGGTCCAGTCATTTTTTCTCTTATTTTGACATAACTATAATATTTTTAAAATTTAAATAAAAATTATTTTATTAGATTATTTTTAATGATAATTTTATTCTTTTTTACCAGTTAGCCATCTGCTCACTGCAGAGTAAAGCCATAGATTTGAAGGTGCTTTGTAGTTTGTCTCTGGCCCCAGCTGCTATTTTCAGAAGAGAAAGTGGTAACTGTCTTTTTCCACCAGATTAAACTTAGCACATTTAACATGTGTTACTTTACAATTATTACTTCAGTGCTTTTTAAATTTTCACTCCATTAGGCTGAAATTATTGCAGAAAAAAATGTTTAAGCAGAAAGCAGGGAGCACAAGTAGCCTAATTAGCATTTACTGTTGCCAATATCACATGAATTGTTCATACTACCCGTGAATTGTACATACTACCATTCTACCTAGAACAAATATGTTCAAGGGAAAGAGTCATCATCAATGTGCCTTTTTGTGCATTTTTCTAATTTATATTTACATAATATCTCTCAGGGATATTAGCTTTTACAATAGAGTTTAATTTTCATGGACCAGACAAATCACTTTTGACAAATTTGCGGTATTTATCATTATATCATACTTTCATTGTTATTGTCATGTAACCCAGAATGGCACTGCTAATCAATATCAGTTTTATCAAAGAGCTCAAATGTCTTACTTAACAAAAATATAATGTCTTTCACTTCCTTTTTAATCAGCATGTTGATTTTAGCACTCATCTTGAAAGTTTTTAAATTAACACCAAATACCCCTTTTTTTCTACCCGTTTCTACACATTAACTAAGTCTTTTGGGACCTAAAGGCTACCTTTTTTCAAGGGTTAGTAATTGTCACATTGATCTTCTCATTTTGGCAACCAGTTCACCTTATCTAATGCAAATATTGATCTAGCGCTATCAGTCTATGGCAAATTTAAAGTTTTGGGGCAAAATCTTCTTTACTTCTGACTGGGTCATTTATTTTTTGAAAAAGTATCTACAAAAGATACAGCACACACAGGAGCTGAAAGGAAAGGAGAGAACTGAAAACTTTTAATGGGAATCCAAACCTTCTACTGAGAGGTTGGACAGGTCATCTCCCTTAACAAGACAGATAGGAAGTATTCATTTCTTTTAAACTGACATTGGCAAGGACAAAATGTGAAATAGCTTTATTAAAAGAAAGAACTTGAACTCCCACAAAGGGAGTCATTAAAAATAAGTCTGTGATACAATGATCGTAGTTAAATACAGTGCAATTGGCATTTTAATTCCGAGCAAAAGTCTACTGACTATAGTCAAATATATGATGTCATTTCCTAAAATTAAGTTACAAGTCTCTTCTGCTAATTATTACGCTTATAGGACCTTGCCCCACTGTGCGGGACTGCTTTAATGGCATTTACAAGAAACATTTCCAAAAAAAAAGAAAGAGGCTTTAGATCTTAAACATTAAATAACAGACATTTTTAATCTATGTAAAGGTTAAAAAAAAATGCTCAGTATTTGTGTAGTTATTCACAGCCTTACAGATTGTCTTATCTATTCACAGATTTTTAGTGGAATTCCTTAAAAAGAAAGTCAGAGAAGATCTACGAATACCATCCATTTGTTCAAAAAATCTCAACCATTTCACAAAATTGCAGGTTTTCCACCATTCCCATATAAACTCTGATGCAAATAGGGAGATAATTTTTTTATAACTTTAGAAGATAATGGAGTTCTACATCCTGCCTTCATCAGGTCCAAGTGTATTTTAGCTTTACAGATATATTAGCAAAGACAGCAATCAGATTGAGGACAGCCTATTAATATTCCTTCCAGGTAATAATCAGGTGAATTTATATTTCATATTATATAAAATTTCATAGAAACAATTCCTTGTTGTGTTTCTTTCAAGTGTCTGTCTTGAATCTTGCGTAGCATTGTTATCCAACACAACTGTCTTTAGGAAAGGATTTTTCCTCTGGGCACTTCAATATGTTTTATGTGGTGTCACTCAAATGTCACTCAAAGATTAAAAAGCTGACAAACATATGTGAATCCACAGACCACAAAGATCCTCATTTTTTTCTCGTCATTTGTCTTTATGCCATGCCATCTACATGGGTTTCCCTCTAACTTTTGGGAAAAATATTTTTTCAGCGATCATGAGGAGACAAAGGAACAAACATCTTGAAGCAGAGAGCACAGACTGGAATGCATAGCAGGAGTTCAAATAAACAGTAAAATCTCCAAGGAGAAAAGTCCAAATATTTTTTCTAAAACTCATACAAATGCTGATGGAATACTCTGAAGACCAAATTTAAGCTAAACTAAAGTAATTTATTGCCATTGCAACTGAAAATTCTAAAATCATCATCTTCCATAAAACTGACTATTTTAGCTTTTTTCTGCAGTTTTTTCCTATCCATGAAGATTAGACTTTACCAGTAAATTTCCTGGGAAACTATCCTAAAATAATGCTGATATCAAGGGAAAATTCTTTTATCTTTATCTCATAGTTCTCTTTCCTTTCTTCATAGCTGGTCATACTGTGGAAATTGTTTAGAGCAAGGAATATCAGGCCGACAGTAGATTTCCAGCTTGAAAAGCCTTGCATTCATGTTGAAGTGAGCTTCAAAGGATCTGAAAAGAAACCTTGCAGAGAGGCTCCAAAGCCATAGCAAAACATTTCAATGCACTCCTATTGCAAATGCACAAGTTGTATGTTTAATTCATTTTTGATGGTCAGAGTACTGAAAGCTGACCATGTGCCTACTATTACTTGCAACTCTGGTGTCTCTTTCCACTAAAGAACATAGTAAAACTAAAATAAGACAAAGAGGCAGGGAATGATCAAAGATAGAAGTACTTCTATAGAAGGGGATATTAGATTAGGCATCTTTAGCTTAGGGAAAAAAAGACCCAAAGGGATATGTTCTTGATGTATAAAATAATAAAAGCCATGAATAAGGAGGCAAGGGAGCAATTAGATGCTATTTTTGTAAAACAAGAACAGGGGCATTAAATGAAATTATCATCCAGAAAATTTTTAGCAAACAAAGGGAAGTGCTTTTTCACACACTGCATAATTAAATTGTAGAACTCATTGCCACAGGATGCTGTGGAGGCCAAAGATATAAATGGATTCCAAAAGGGATTAGAAATATGAAAGGAGATTGATCAAAACCAACAACAAAAAAATCCCAACCAACCAACTACCCAACCACAACAAAAAGAGAAGGTACTCATAAAATACCTCTACATTGCAGTGCCAGAAACTGTAACTCTGTCTTTTCCCAGTTCATATACTCTGCTTTTCCCAGGCCGCTGCTTCTGACATGTGTCAAGGAAAAGCAGGACATGTAATCTGTTCATACTGAATGGATAGCCTTTTCTGGACATGCCTGCCTGGAAGCGCTTGAATGGAGGAAGCAGCAGGATATCTCTGATTTAAAACATGTTTTCTTACACCACCAGAGGTCCCCACCAGAAAATCCATCTGGTCTCTGTCAGATGCAAGATTCTGGCATAGAGAATGGCTGTTTTGTGACAGCTACAGTACAACTAACCAAGCAGACACGATCTGACCTGACTTTTGGGCCAGACATATTTACCAAAACTCACTTTACTTAAGGCTATTATAGCCAAGATGTTAATATGACTGAACTATAAAAATCTTATAAAAATATGACTGAACTATAAAAATCTTAAAAATGTCTGAATGATCAGGAGCCTCTGAGGAAAATCAAAAGTTTCTCTATATACACAGAAATTTTCTGAATATTTTTTCAATAAGAAAGAAGTGTAGAACTTAAACAAATGTTTAACCACTAAGTCAGTTCTTTGAAGTACTCCTATGAACCAAAACTCTTTGTAGTGTTTCGGAGCCTTTCAGCCTCCTTCGACAGACTTTGAATCAAACCAGCAGAAATGATAAGCATTGCTACAACTTAAGCACTTCAGGATCAGTTAGAGCTATCTTTGTCATCTGATAAAAATAAATTTCTTTACAGATTAATTTTCAGTACCTCCTCTCTGAACTCATTTATGTTTTGATTCACCAAAATAATTTAGAAAAAAAGGCTATTTATTTTTTTAAGTAAGATAAAAATAGGACTATGTTTAAAATAACCCTTCTGCACTTTATATTATCCAAGATCTTGACTTAAAGAAACGGATGATATTAACAAAACCTGAAATTGCGCAGTTTTTCAGTAATTTCTTAAAATGGACTTGGGATTTTTTATTCTGACCTATACTCCTCACAGTCTTGAGTGGGCACATATGGAGCTGTTCACATGAGTGTTTTTTTGTATCTAGCCCTTACTCCAAATGTAATTTATAGCTCCTGACTTTATATAGAAGTAATTACGTCACTCCCCTTAGAAAGCATGGCAGGGGGGCAAGACCATTAAATAAATTAATCACAGGACTAGTAGTTTAAGACAAAGCTACCAATTTAGCACTTGTCCATTCACTGACACAAAATTCTTCTGGTTTCAAGGCAGAAGACTTTTATACAAATGAGTTACCCAGCAATCTCAGCTTCAAAATCATCTACTAGTCAACTTCTGTCACTGGACTCAAACCAGCACAGCGGATTTTATAAGTAACCAGAGAAGAATATCACAGTTTTTGTTTGATGAACATCAGCTAAAACTCATAGATGAGAGGCTAGACACTGGTTAGTTTAATCTACCTAGTTGGAAGGCGGAATATTGCATAGCTATAACAGATGAGAAGTATCTGAAATGTTCCATTTCATCTTGTAAGGTTATTAAAGGTGCCAGTAAAAGAAAAAGATCTGAAATAATTTAGAGTTATGATAATATGTGCAGGTTGATTTTATGTGAACCTACTTTACTGAATAAGTACCATTACATACATTTAGCAATTGAAAACAAAACCATGCAGACTACTCTTAAAGAATGTAGACTATGTCTATTTCTCCTCAGCTGATACCCTTTTGTAGATTAATTACACATTTGCTCTCTTCCTCATATTTTTATCACTGATAAGTAAGAGTCTGTTTGAAATACAGTGAGTAGATTCATGAGTTAGAGCTGGACTTTGACAAAGACAATCTTTGTAATCTGCACCTTAGAATTTCCCCACACTGTTCCTGAGGAAGACTAAAAGGCTAAAAATCAGGAAATTTCTTGAACATTGCCAAAAAAACAGATAAGGATGTTAAAAAAATATGTTCTAAGCTGTGTCTGTACTTTTAAGGATAGGAATTGATGCTATGGGTGAATAGTGTTTTGGTGGATTAAATGTGTGTGAATATACACAAGTGCAGAGTCTCATATATAGTAATGATATTCCACAGAATTTTAGAGGAAGGCATTACAAAGTAAGACGAGACATTTCCTATAGAGGCAACAATTCTTGCAGGTAGAGAAATCTGCTACCGTATTTTGCAGTCACCAAAAGTAGGTTTAGAGATTACTTCAAAAGCCCTTCTCACTGTGTCAAACAGCTTTATTGCTGGATTTGTTTCCTGCTTCTACACAGCTTTCAGAAATCCTTCTGTATCACCCTTCTTTTTGACCTTAAACTCTTGGTGATCTCTGGCTGCCCGAATAAATTAATACACAGTCAAATCAAAGAGCTTCCCCATTTTTTTTAATGAGGGCATCAGCCTCCTGGTGCAAATTAGACAGGGGTCATAATTTTTTTTCCCAAGCTATACATAGTGCTGTTCAGAAACAATTGAAATAATTTTTTCTATTATATCATTGTGTGCAGTCACTTTGACAGAAACTAAAGATTTTTTTTTTTTTTGTGAGGCATATGTGATGGGGAGAAACTCATGGGAGAGACGGAGGTCATTGAAAGTATTTTTATTGACAAATTCTGATATTTCATAGGAAATTCTTAAGTCACTTTTCAATCTTTTCTTGCACAGCTTTGAGTTTGTATTTTGGGTTTGGGGTTTTTTTTGGCATTTATACAAATGTTTTTGCAATACGTTTATTGCTTAATCTTAGCAGACACATTACTGAATCTAAGATATTTTAGCAGTCAGAGAGTGATTTTGTATTCTTGTGTAGGACTTAAATTTATATTGCTTGTGATCTTAGGCTTTAAAATATGAACTATAAAGAGAAAGAAGAGTTAGGCTACAGTATTTTTTTTCAGATGCTTAGGAACCTTCTAGTTGGTTTTGTCACAATGTTCTTAATTTTCTGAGTTATGCTAGTAAAAACCTGCCTATAATTTTGGATGTAGACAGCCAACATAATGAATTAAAATCTGTATCACTTGAGAAGAAAAAGAAAGAAATAAAGAAAGAGAAATGAGACACAATTAAAAAACCTGGAAATATTGCTGATGCCTTTTCTTGGTCTTAAAAAACTGAGAGCCAGAAACGGTCAAGAGATAAGGAGTTTTTATGTCAGTATTTAATAAGGATCCTTCTGGTGTGGCGTTTTGCCAAGGTGGGATGTGCCACAATGCATACACACAATAACTCACATATACAATTTATAGACCTTACAAATTAGCCTATCTAACAAGGATGCCCCAATGAGAGTCTTGAATGAATAGTGTGAAATCCTTCCATACCAAGGAATTCCCCCCTGGACAGGCCAAATCTCTGGTTTACAGGATATGTTCTAGGGAGGACATTGGTTTCTCAAGACGGTGAGGGGCTTTCCAGCCTCTAGCTGAGAGGCCTTTTGGATGTTTGGTCTCCTGGTCTAACAGAATACTAGGACTATGATAAGTTAGCAGACTTAAGAAATTACAACAATTCATGCTAAGAGCACTGAGGATACGTAAAAAAGGCACATAAAAGAGAAGGCAAAAAATCATCTTGGCATCATTGTGACTGAAAAATTAATAGTTCTTTAAATGATCAAGTCTACAGACTAACTTTTTGTCTTGTTCTACCTCATAAGTAAGTAAGGCTGCCAATCTTCCCTTTCCAGCTATTCTACACTGGAGTTAAAGGATGATACATTATTCCTTTAGGCATTTGGAGAATCATGTAAAATACTTATGTAGAGTTTTGGCGTGGTTTTTGCATGTTTTATATTACAAAAAACTCCAGAGCTACTCTGAGGTAGTGATTATATCCACTATTAAACAATCTGCAGACCTGGCTAGATTGAAACATTTATGTCACCAACATCCATGACCTGAGACAGTAATCAGTAAATAGGTAGATTATCTATTTCACTTTTAAGGGACATAGTATTTTATTTACACTTAGAAAGTACTTTTACATTTTATTTACATTTAGAAAGTACATTAGTGAGAACAACTTCTTGATTACTTTCTTCACTGTAATGGTAATGATAAGACTCTGTGCTGACCTGAACTCTTCAATGTGTCTGCTTTGAAAGTCTTCTTGGGAAACAGGCATACAGAGGAGAGGTTTTCTAAACTTAAGAACCATAATGGTCTATAAGAACCATAATGGTCTGAAGTGACTGTGGTAAGCTCCTAGCTATAAAAATAGTGAATGCTATCTGCTTTTCATCAGCAAAGTGAAGTTACAGTTATAAAGCAATCCTGAACACAGAAATACCCATAGGAGTCAGTGGGATGTTTGGAACTATACAACACAATTCTTGCACTTCCAGTGAAATACATCCTCACTTGCAGTTACATTTTGTGTCTCTGAACTTGGCTAGTATATGGCGCCAACACAAAATTTTCTTTAACAGGGACCAAAATCTTGTGATGGTAATTAAATGTGATCAAACAATTGTATTTTTGTTATTTCCACAAAAATCAAACTATGGACAAACCCACTTAGACAAATTATGCAGTAGACATACTGGATACTTCAACTTGCTCTGATTCAGTGGCCTCTGAAAGGCAGATGACAGAACAGCGTGATGAATAATTTTCTTTCTCTATTTAGAATAATGATTTCAAGAATCACTACAATTTAATCTTTATGTTCCTATTGTCTACTTAATTTTTCTCTTTCTTTTGAAGAAGCAAGAAATTTTATTTGACATATACGGAATCAGCATGTCTAAATACAGCACTATTTTAATTTCTGTGCCATAAAACTCCATCTTAATCTGCAAGCAGATGAAATTATATGAAGCTGCTGAAGGCATTATTGGGAGAGAAAATCAAATTAGGTATACAAGAGGAACTTATTCAGAGAGAATATAGCTTCACTAGGATGCAAGTAGGTATTGAGATAGAGTGATAGAAGGAATAAAAAGCAGCTGTGTGAGCCTAATGTTAAATATCTCATACACTCATTGCAAATGCTTTCTAATGCGTGAGTAAACATAAAAATATACACAAAGCTCACAAGATCATCCTGAGGATACAGAAAAGGGTCCACAGCTTGTGTTGCCCTAAATATCCATGAAATAGATTGTCATATGAAACAAATACTACTGGCCCTGAATAATTAATCAAAGCCATTTTGTTATATAAACAAACATAAATGCAGATTGTAATGACCCCTTTAAGGAAATGTGCTTACATTGCCTTTAAAATAAAGTACTTATATTGCCACAGAAAAATGTTGGAGAGAACATGTAGGAGTACAAAATCCCACAGAGAAATTAGAGGGCTTTTAATATAACACTATTTAAGTAAGTGATATGAAAAGAAGCATAGGAAAAATGTAGACTATATAGATGGTGAAGATTGAGATAAGGATTTTTAATTAGAATTTGAATAAACAAAATGAAGGAATTGAAAGTGTAGGCTGGAAAAATAATACATTTTATTTGGTCATCTATATTGATCCATCATCATAATGTTCAATTTTCAGTGCTAATTTTCCTAAGAAGGAATATAAATGGAACATAACTTCATTAGGCAAAAAGTAAAGCATCGGAGCTTCATCTGGGAAGGTACACGTGTCTGTTTATGCACTTAGATAAATATGTGTTATTTAAAAATTCAGAATTACACTTTGGAGTACATTTTTCATTGCTTTAATAAGTGGACCTTGTAGAGAGACCCTTTGCCATGAATTGGAGGAAGGAAAGGACTTTGTCTCCCACAGCTCAAATAACTCCTGTATATTCCCTGCTTTCCCCTGAATTTCCCCATAAAATGCTGCAAAAAATATCAGTTTTTTTCATTGTTCACTTAAATAATCACTTTTTACCCACTCTTGTTTTGCTGTTTAAAGGAAGGAATTGAACCTTCTAGGTAAAATATTTCATTTTTTAATTTTTCTGATTTTTAAAAAAAATTATTTTAATGAGGATTTGAACTATTTCCATAAATTTAATGTGGGTATTTTGTAAATTTTTTTTTCAATCCAAGCGTCTACCTTGCCTTTTGCCCAAAACCATCACATGATAATAAAAATTATGTCACACAAACAGCAGTTAAATGATTGAGGAGTATAAACAGCAAGTAGAATGGTGAATAGAGTTTCTTTAATTTGAATTACCAAACATCCACTTTGTTTCTCTATTTATCAAGTTTAGAAAACATTTCTAGCCATAATTACTTCATGTCTGCTTTTACGATGGCTCAAGCAAGAAATACAGCAAATAAATTTCAGGAGCATCGGTAACTGATTTCATCTTTTTGGCTCCTAGCATATGCTCCATCAGGCAAATAAGACAGATGGTCTACTGTGTACCACCATCCTTTCATTTCCTATATTAGTACCCTCTCTTACAGGTCAGAAGCTCTTCACAGTATTTCATAAGGACAGGGTTAAGTATGCATTTGCCTCTATGTATCCTCCAGATGCTTTAAAAATTATTGATGACTATGTTAAGCTATTTAAAGAAGCACAAAATGAAGATTCACCTGTTTAGGCCCATGCTCTACTCAAGAATGGATATTCTTTAAGGAAAAAAGGTCTTATTCTCTGTCTTCTTTCACAGCCAAAGACAAAGCCCTGATCTATCAGTATTAGTATTTTTTTGTTTGTGTTCTTATTTCTTTTCCCCCCAAATTTTCCTAAGTGGGAAATATAAGTAATGTCTTTCTTCGAAAGGTAGTACTTTATGTTCATTATCAGGCCCTGATAAAACTGTGTGAAATTACACTAGGGATCCTGAAGGTAAGGATAATAGATTTATGTCTAAAAACAGAAGATTAAAACTAAATTTAAACAATGTGTCCATCTTTTGATTGACCAAGTATATCTCCAATCCAAGTACTGAGATCTCAAGTCAGAAGTCACTGTTACATATACTATGATTTATTCTTTTTTTTAAATAAGGGAAGAAAAATAATTTCTAGTTCAAGCAATAGTCTTTCAAATAACTATTTTTTGGGTTTTTGGGCTTTTTTTCTGTAGTTTGGTTTGGTTGCTTTTAAAGTCCAGCTACGATTTCAGCTGTCTTTATAACTAACAATTGATTGAATGGTCTTAGAACTAAGGCATAATTATACATTTCAACAAAAGAAGCACTAGGCTGTCATAGTGTTCAGTTTCTTCCAAGAATGAAGCTAGGCTTTTCTGACACTAAAATGCATTAAAATTGTATCTTGCAGATGAATAAGAAACATGCGTATAGATAAAAATTTCAATCTCATCCAGAATGTTGGGTACAAAACCACAGTTGTATAACAACTAATAATCCATGTAATATTGCTGTATTTTAAGAAAGATCTCTTACAAGTGTTTTAAAAGTTGCTTTTATATATTATTCCTTCAAAAAGACACTACCCTTATTTTGTCTAATTTCATGATATACTTAAGCAAAGTAGCATTATAAAAAAATATGTAATATAAACTACTATTTCTTAAGCACATGAGATGAAAGCAGATGATTCCCTGGGTCTGGGAATCAGTCTGGCCAGAGGAGTGCAGGGGGATATGTGGTAAGCATGAGACATCCATCTATATTCCAGAGGTATTTTCCATTGTCAGCTGCCTGGTAGCAGGTGGGTAACCCAAAAATATTCTTGGACACTCCTGAATCTTGTAAATGGGTCTGGAAAACATGTTTAGGCATATTAATCAATCCTAATAATAATAAAACATATTGATAATTAGTTAAGTATTTTCTTCATAGTTTATACATAGAGTGGGTCTGGGGGTTTGTGAGGTGAAATGCTTTTCAAAGGATAGATTTTAAAGGCCCAAACTTTAAATTAGTGAAAGCCTCATTTTATCCATTTTCCAGAAGATATGTTGCACACTTTTCTCTTAATCTATTCCTGACTTAAAGGAAGAATAGCTACATTTCCTGATTTATTTATTTATTCATTTATTTAGCTTTATTGGGGGGTTTTTATGCATATGTATGTATGAAAGAGAGACAGAAAATATATATCTGTGGTTATGTGAAAAAGAATTTCTGATACTTGCCTAAGATCACTGAGAGATTGAGAGCAACCTATGCAAAGACCAAATAATTTTAAAATGCACTAAATAAAAGAATATTTTCTGCCATGTATGTATATAACTACCTACATGATGGCTCTTTTTGGATATAAAGAGTAATACCAAAAGTTTGGCTTCTGTTTGGAGATTGAAAATACATTTCTGCATAAACTCCTAGAATACATCTTGTGGAGTGAGTATTTTGGTCTAGTAAGTTTGTTGTACTAATTTCTGGCATGGAGAAAATTGTGTTCTTCAAAACCTGTTTTGTCTGCAGATGAAAGGGAAATGTGAAACAGATGGAGTGTTGTATGTAAAGAATGAGGTATGCATGTAGAGCAGAATTGACATGTGACTAGTAGGACTAGTACAATGTATCAGTGAAATGAGAAAAACCCTACATTTATAACCTAATTCTAATTCTGACCTTTTTTTTTTAATCAAGGAAAGAAATGTAGGTTTTATTTTTCTTCTTCCTTGCAGAAGTCAAAAACTAAATTTAAACACATTCTGCCATATGAATGATGAATGCATAGAGGTACTTTTACCACCAAATGCCTAAATTGGAATTCATCCAGGTAATTAGCAGGAGAGCTCAAAATATGTAATATAAATAACTTTTACTGAGCAACTAGTGCAGTGAATGAATCACAGAGGTGTCCTATAAAAAAAGAAGGTGATGCTATTTAATGTTTTTAAAACAAAACACTACAAGGACCGTAAATGGGTGAAAATAACCTGTTTTGAGATATTCCTATAAACACATAACACCTGTCATAGCTAAATCCTGTACTCATTTAAATAATGTGGCAGTTTCAGTTCAAAACTGGGCAGAAACACCAATTTTGTGTAGTGGTTTTGGTTCACCAATTTAAGATTTCCCCAATTTTGAGATTTTCTTGGCCAATGCACGAAAGAATGTGGTGGGTTTGGTGCTGGCCAACCACCAATACACTCACTTCCTGCTGTGAGACAGGATTAGGAGAAAGGCAAAGCAGGCTCAAAACTTTAAAAGGGTAAAAAGAAATTATTAAAAGTAACTAGAAGGAAAAAAAGTAGCAAGAATCAAAACAAACCCTCCAGAACACTTCTCCTTCCCCCACAACCTTTTCTTTCCCACTGACAATGTAGAGAAACCACATCCAAGATTTTCAGCCAGTTTACCACCTCTGAAATAGTCTTTCTTCAGTTCACTGAGGGAGAGAAGTCCCTTTTGTTAAGGTTATGGACACTTCTCAACAAGAAGAAAAAACAGTTCTCTTGTGGTTCTCAATTTCGTCACAAGTAGCAGCCACCCGGGGAACCCTGCCATCGTGAAATCCTTCCCATTTCCACAAGCCTTCCTGCAGCTTGTTGATGGGCCATGTCGACTTATGGGGTATTGTTTTAAAGATGAGCTGTTCAAAGGCAAAAGTTCTCATTATCTATTTGTAAAATCAACTTCATCCCTGGGAACAGAGATCTTCTGGAAGCACAGGACTACTCTTCTCTCTTCCTCTGTTCAAACTTCTAATGGGATCACTGTTATTTCAACATCTGCTTATCTTAGCATGGAGGCTTTTGCTCAATATCAATTTGAAACTTTCATCTCCCCATAGTTTCATGCGTCATAAGGAAAAAGAGATCTTTCTCCATAGCTTACAAGAGGATTTCAGCTCCAAAAACAAGGCCTTTCCTCCTCCCTTCCATCTAAGACCTAACTTCTTCCTCACTGACCTCCATGTCTTCATGCTGCTTCTTTACATGCTTGCATCTTGCTCCTTTCTCTCACTGGAGGGAGGACTGAAGCACTGAAAAGGTTAACATCATGCTTGAGGCCTACCTGACCCACGGTAACTTGTGGCGGGGAGCTGTGGCTGGGCTGTGTCAGGATGGGCCTCATGGTTGGTCTTTGGTTTCTGCATGGGCTGTAGGGGTCTCTGGTCCCAGCCATGCTGGGGAGAGAGAGTCTGATGGTGAGATCTTGGCAGCTGTGACCAGCTCTGTTCTGGCCAGGGTTTGGCAGCTGTGCTGGGGAGAGAGTCTGATGGTGAGATCTTCGCAGCCGTGACCAGCCCTGCTCTGGCCAGGGTTTGGCAGCCTCCCCTGCCTTCCTGCCCAGCAGGAGCTGGGGTCTGGTGTGGCCAGAATGGGGCCGATGGGGGAAGCCAGCGGGTGCCCTGAAAAAGGGGGAAAGGGCCCGTGGCAGGACCGTCCGGCCCAGCCTGGCTGAGACAGGGGAATGAGGCTGGGGCCCACAGCCTCCTCACCGAATGGAAAGAGACAGTTCCTGCGTTTTTTCGTCTCTAACGTGTGTTTCACAGAGGTGTATCCAGCTTCTCAGTAGTTCAACAGACTGTCAGTTACACAAAAATCTTGGCATCACTTCCCTGAATTCCTTCCTATTCCAAACCAGGACAGGATTAAATAAATTGGTGTAAAAATTATTCTCAATAGCATAATACTGGATTCCGCAGGTTGGAGAAAAGACAAAGAGCTGAAATTTTCTCATACATTGTCTGTGAGAAGGGGTGGCACATCATCAGGGCCCATCTCTTTGTCTCATCAAGTAGGCAATTAAATCTGTAGTTGATATACAAGACTATTATAATTGACAATGTGTTTAAAATTACTGACAGGCATTTAATGTGTATTTTTTTTTTCTTAACTGGCTTTTTATCTTAGTATTGTTTTGCAAGCTGTCTAAATAAGGAATTCTGCCATTGAAGATTTTATTGATGGTAGAATATATTGAAATCCTAGAAAAGGAAAGAATGGGAATGAAGCCTGCACATTCTGTATTGGCGACTCAATTGATTTATGTTTGTGTCATATATTCTTGATGTTAGGGATTTACTTCTCAGCTGAATAAGAATTGAGTAAGGGACTTAGTGAATTCCCTAGGTATACAATGAATTGTTTGAGTCAACCTTCTTTACCATTTATTTTAAAAAAGCATTATAAAAGCATCAGCTATTAACCTAGCAAGTCTGGTAACAATTCAGAGTTTGTTTTGGCTTGAACCAGCTGTTCTTTTGGTATCTATCCAGACATTCATGTGAGAATTTTTGATGAAAATTGTGTTTTCTTCAAAGTTTGAAGTCACATTTTCAGAATCAAATTTGATGTCTCATGAGTCATCATGTAATGACTTTGGGTCACTACATTCCTCTACCGTCCTGGTATAGTCCCAAGACAAGTGAAACTACTGAAATCATATTTTACTATTCTGAGTTGGTCAAAGCTTCATTGTTTGCAGAATGACTCATCTCATTCCTTAATCTCACTGTACATTTTCAGGAAAAAATTTTCATTGCCTCTGAGGTAGTCAAGTCATGAATAGGACAGGGGCAGAGAATGGCAGGTAAAGGTTTAGAAACACATATAAATGATGCTAGAGATTACATTTATAATGCTGGGATTTTTTTGTATTTTGTTTCCACTCTTCCTACTATTATACATTTATAATGTAGCGGTGTCTAGAGAGCAACAGGCTTTGGGGAATATATAAAAATGGCATTCCTTTGCTCAAAGAGATGACAGTCTCAAAGAGACTGTGCAACAAGTGGATGCAACAAGCATACAGAATAAGGACATAGCTGCAGAGATGTTGTGAAGGGGTAGGAGGAGTATGATTTTGAACTAGTTGCAATGCACTGTCTGCAAGTTCACTGTGTACCTGTTAAATTTCACCATACACAAGTTATATATGCATGTCTCTGAAGTTCCTGTATCCTAATGCAGTCAGCATGGGGAGTTAACATGATGAGGGAGAGATCTGTGTGCAGCTGCGGACTGCCGTCTTTTTGGAGATGTAGTGGGATGACTTCTGTGTCTGAGTGTTGCAATGAAGGAGGGGATATGGGCTCTTTAGGAAGTACAGAAGGAAAAACTTAAAGAGAGAGTGTTGTCCTTTTTCTAAGAAGTATCAGGAGTGCAAATACTTTGCCAAGATGGATGAGGAACCAAGAGCTTATTTGCTAGAATTAAAAAAAAAAACCAAACAAAAACCAAAAATGTAAAGGTGGCAATAAAGTGGATGTCTGCTATTGGTCACCTGAGCAAGGAAGAGCAGTGGATCAGGTCTTCTACAGAGGAACAGCTTTATTTTCACAAATGTTGGAACTCATGGGCACTTAACTACCCCATATCTGCTAGAGAAGCAGCACAGCATGACATAAGCAATTCTAAAGGTTCCCAGAGTGCATGAGCAGTTACTTTGTCCTCTGACTGATAGGGAAGCCAACAGAGATGGTCTCCCAGACGTCATGCTCACCAGCAGGAAAATAATCTCTGGGGATGTGAAGATCAAAGGCAGCCTTGGCTACAGTGACCATGAAGTGGGGAAGTTGAATATCTTGAGAGCAGAGTGAAAGGCAAACTCACAAGCCTGGACTTCAGAAGAGTGTATTTTGGCCTCTCTCAAGACCTGTTTGGAAGAGGTCCAAAAAAAAAAGGGGACTAAGAAAATTGGTTAATGTTCAAAGATCATCTCTGCCAAGCTCAGGTTCCATCTGAAGAAAAACAGTCCGCCAAATATGTAGGAGGGTCTGAATGAGTGAACAAGGAGCTTCTAGCCAAACTACCTGAAGGTAAGGTGCAAATAAAATGAACTCAGGCTCTTAGTGGCACTCAGTTACAGGAAAAAGGGCAAAGGACTGAAACACAGGAAGTTTCCTCTGAACACCTGAAATCTGTGAGGGTATCTAATGGCAGAGTTTACCCAGAAAGGTTGTGGAGTCTCCCTCACTGGAAATACTCAGGAATTGTCTGGCCATGGTCCTGGGCAAGCAGGTGGCCCTACTTGAGGAGGAGGGTGAAGATCCAAAGGTCTCATTCAACATCAAACAATCTATAATTTTGTGATTCTGCTTTACACCAAAGGTGAATCTTGAGGTGGAATGTAGCAGCATTTTTACAGAGGACTCAGAAATCTGTATGCCTCTGGAAAAATGCCTAGAGCTAAAAGACTTGTTTCTCATAGATTGTGATGAACCTGCTCTAGTTTATTATTAATGCTATGCCAAATGCAGAATCCAGTAAGAATTTTCATCTGATTCATCTTGTTGAATTGTATATAACAGAAATAAATTACATGAACTTAAACAGACTTTTCAAGGACAAATACAATACACAAGCACAGTGCCCATGAAACAGAAAAAAATAATCTTAATAACAAATGTCATTCATTACAGAAAGGTAATATATAGCTTTGCTTAGATGATACCGACATTTTACCAGTGTGGAACCTTAAACTGTTCCCTATTATAAAAAATGACTTATTCTTTTTCTTATAAAAGATCAGAGAAAAAAAATAGCCTGTTGCTCCAATAAAACCCATCAGTTTGTTGAAAAAATTCCAGGCCAAATCTGCCTTACCTTTGCTGCAGCAGAAGCCTCATGCTGAGACCAGAGGTGTCTGATTGACCCATCATCCCTGCTGGAAGCCTCTGCTCCTCTGCTAGCCCTGACTTGTGCGACCTCAGAATAAGTGCTGGTATTTTACAATTCGTGACACAAAGGAAAAGAAAAAAATTAAAATGGAATATCTGATTAGGTATATAATTTTCAGCCATCACTGTTTCCTGAATGCTTTGAATTCTGGATGCTTTGACTGGTACCAGCAGTTTGAATCTGTATATATATTATGCTAGAATCCTTCTTCCTGTTAAAATAGATAATCAATACTTGGATTTAAGCTGTTTTTTTGTCCTTAAGTGCATGCAAAACAAAAAGAAAAAAAGAGCAAATGTCAAGTATGAGTACTTGTCCTTCATCAGCCAACAGAGAATTTAATTAATATATTGCAAAGATCTTTTTCATGTGTGACATAGCTCCATTATCCCAACTGGAATGCTAGTGGAAGCCTAGAGTCAAATATCATATTGAATTTTAATAAAGACTTGTGCAAAACACAACAGGTTGTACCAAGTAATGGAATTTTACTCCATTTTAGAACTAGAAAGATAGAAAACAATTTAAAATCTGTATCAAACCAAGCCAACTGGATTATACACACTTTTTTGTAATTCTCACCAAAAAGAATCCTAAAATTCTGTACTATACCTTCTTTTAAGGATTTCTTTCCTTATAGGGAATATATAATCTTTTATTAGTTTGTGGTACTGAAGTATTTATTTAGATGAAATATTACTAAGAATTTAGTGTTTCAAAAAGTGAGCTCTTGATCATCAGTATCTATGTAAACACTTGAAGCAATTTCTCTGAAATAGTTGTTTCTCAGTAGCCAGTTTTTCCTGTTAGCATTCCAGTTCAGTCTCTTCTCACTGCTCTGTCACTACCAAAGGAACTTCCTTGGCTAATGCAGCCACCTGTAAAATTTCATTTTTGCTTAGGCTTACAATTATCTTATTCTCCTCTTATCATTCTGTGGTGTGTACCCATTGATTTTTTGGCAAACTTGTTTAGAAAATATGCTGAAAAAATAAACAACTCAGCCTCCACCTCCCTCACAAAATATCCAACCAACCAACCACCCAGAAACAAACAAACAAACAAAACCAAAACAAAAAAAATAAAACAAACAAACAAAACCAAACAAAAATAAAAAAAAGAAAAAAGAAAAACAACAACAACAAACAACTCCAAAATTATTATGCTTTCTTCTCTATTCTCTTTTGGTGAGTTTCAAGCTTTTCTCTTTCTGTTTAGTATGGTAATGACATGATCAGAGATTCAGAGCTCAGGACCCAGCTCACAAGTGGCATTAGTCTATCTTACAGCTGTGCATGAGGAAAGATGAGGATTTGGCATGCCTTTTGCCTTTAGTACTCAAAATCCTGTTTCTGCATTATTGAAATGGTTGAGTTTTTTCTTCTTTTTATTTCTTCCTTTTCTCTTTGCCTTTAATATTGCCAATTGCCTTGATGTAAGCAAGAAGAATTTTTGAGTCTGTATGAGAATATGAAAAAATTGATAACCTACATGGAGTAGCTGTACACTGAGAAGATGCAGAAATCCCAGTCTAAAATTTTTTCTATATAAACATGCTATTTCCATTTTATTCAGTTACATAACTCAGATCAATGTATGATTACATTTATGGTCTTTTGGAAACCAAACAAGACATATAGATACATATACATATATATATGTATATATATATGTATTTATCAGTAATTTTGTTCCTTGGCTGTAAGAAAATAGAAGGTTGATAATGAACTCTGATGTGAAGGACACTATCCTGTTATTCTATTTTTTTCACTGTAAAGGATATTCTGACTTGCAAAAGGGGAACAAAAAAAAATGAATCCAAAACATTTTTCTTCCTTTCCTATTGAACATATTATTCTAAACAAAGTATTATTCCAGAGTTTAAGTAGAAATGCTGGTTCTAAATATAATTGGGCTAAGGGCTTTTAATGCTAGCATAAAATGCTAGTAAGAACCAGACGCCAACATGCATTGTCTTACACAAAGGTACTTCAGATGCATTCAATGAATTCAATCAAAGTTTGAGATGCTTTCCTGATATACTTTATCTTAATGCATTAATCTAAATTATTTTTTCTTCTAGCTAGAAGTGGCTGTCTTAACTTCAGTCTATTTTAGCTTAGAAAGCTTATTTTTCTCTGCTGTGAATTAAAAAATGTTTCTGTTTTCAGACTACACTACTAACTGAACTCTTTAATAACTAGTTATTTGTGTCACTATAGATAAAATTTAAGACCAAATTCCCCTATATCTGAAGGCTTTATTATTGCTTAAAGGAGTTGATATTCATATCAAGTCTACTTCAGATACAGTTTTATATATGACCAAATATCATAAGACCCATTCATCACAGTTATTACCTAAATTATTCTACACCAATAGGTCTAGCGTGTTATTAAAAGACACATTTTTTTTTCATTTTACTTTCTGTTTAACAGTTCAATCCTGAATCAAAGGATGTTACCATAGTTATATATCTTAACAGTATTAGACAACCCTTTGCCTATTTGTATGTTCTGATTAAATTTCTTCCTGCTCTTGGGGATTCCTAACTCCATCATAGAGGTCATTTGAGTTCCACTTATGTTCAGCTTTGCAAGTTCCCCATCCCTGGTGTCACACTCTTAATCTCCTGACATCTCAGAAAATATCAAACTTTAATGTACAATATAATGGTTACTCCTGGGGCCGTGCCATGTATCTTGGCCAGCTTGACTAGGCAAAGCAACACCCTGGGCAGAAAACTACCAGAGGCAGTTGCTCTCTCTGGGTAGTCACAAGACTGACTGATGCTGGCAGGCAAGTAGGAATGGTTTGGACCATCATCCAATGACAGCAGCAGTAGCCCAACCTACAAATATCCATTATTACCATCTTTCCCAAAGGAGCTTGATGTCTTTTGCAAAATCTCAGCTTACCTCCTGCTCTCCAGGGTAATTTCATTCCTCTGAATTTGTCCTTTCCTGTAGGAGCCACTTACACCTTAGTACTCAGCAACTGCATCTTGCATTTATCTCCTGCAAGCCTTGGGATCTGTGTGATTATCCCGAGGTTATAGCTAATAGATCATGTCACAACAGTTTCTGTGCAAACTAATGCTCCATATCTTTAGGCAATTAATAACATAATTTTCTCTTTAAGTAGTGAAGCTCATTTTTTCTATCAGGCATCAAAATCTAGGTCTTCACTTTGGGTTTAATTTTGCATCAAGTATTCTTGATTCCATGTACATCTCCATTCTCACATATAGTACTCTGTCTCTACTACTACAGAAATAGTAGGCATAACAGAACAAGAAAAATAGATTTTCTTGGTTAGTTTCCTATTGGTAAAAATATGTCATTGTCTTCACTCCTTTATTCCTTTTGGGTTTCTCTGAATCCTCAACTCTTTTCTCAAAACACAGATTTGAGAATTAAGTGTTAATTGTCTCCTGTGACCAGGAGTAACAGAAAGTGCCAAAACTGATGTGACAAAACTGTCTCTCTAAACCCCACTCTAGCATCTAAATATTTTATATACCCTGTGCAGGCAACACAACACAATGTAAAGTACTTTCACTTGATGGTTGTAAATTATGAAAGAGCTCCTAGTTTTCCTGAAACCTTAGGTGAAATCTAAGGACTCTTGCCAAGATGTGTCATGCAAGTTAATCAGCTGTACCTCTATGAGGATAACAGTTCAGACAGATGGCCATTTAGAGTCCACTGTTTAGCCATGGAGGAAAACAACAAGAAAATGGAGAAGAGAACCTGTTGGGGCAAATAGTACAGTAAAATATGCAATTTTTCTTTCTTTATTACACTATGAATTGAAAGTGCTAACTAACTGAAAGGTGAAGATAGACATAGCTACAATATTGCAAGTATTGAGGTGACATTTTATGTGTTCCTAATAACTGCTTGCCTACCCATATTGGGTGAGGTCTATATGCTGTGCTACATGATAAAATAAATTATTGATAACTAGGATATATAAAACCTATATTCATTGAAAGACATGAGCAAAAATAACTTCTCATTTTTTTAAGATGCAGTCTGCCATCTGATTTGAGAATTACACTTCAAAAAGGATTTTCCCAGATCACAGACTAACTGCATTTGAATTTCCAAATCATCCACATAACTGGAAGAGGAAAGAAAACAATCAACTTACAGTATATGTATTCAAAAGAAAGAAGCCAAAACATGTTTATTTTTGTCCATGTTTCCCCATAAGATGTGGCATATGTGGTAAAAATGGTTCCAGTCCTTTATATAGAAAATGACATAAAAAATAATATTTGCTAAGTCATATCCTATCAGGCTGACTTTCCATAACATTTTTTTTGAAGGTTATTGTTTTTTTCCTGCCAAACCTTTTCAGTTGGTGTCTCACCTGAGCAGGAGTAACAACTGAATCCAGAGGGCTCTTGCCACTGAGATTACACTAAGATAATTTTTGCCGACATCTCCCTGGATTAGTGTATTATTTTATATTTATTATACATTGTGCTGCATATTCTCACAGCCTGTTTCCCCCGCCTGCCCAGGGATCACACTTTTTCAGACATGCACTTGGAGAACAGTTCCAGAAAGTGATAGAGTATTTGGTCTCACAAATCTCGAGTGCAGCCTGTGTGCCCAAGCTGTTTGGCAGTACCTGAACACCCTACCATTGTCACACCATTGGCAGGTACTTCTCAGATCATAGCACTCCTCTTAGCTCCTCTTCCTTCATAAAATCAGAGGAATTAATTCCTGTTAACTCATTAATGTTCTGTATATATGTCATGAAAATCTTGGGTCTGAATTAGTCTCCTTCAACCAAAGTACATTACTTTGTACTTGTAATGTACCAAAGTACATTACATCACTGGAGTTAATTTTGAGAGCAGTATAAGGACAGTTTAATCAGTGGTAGTAGTATAGGAAATTAACACAGCCTGCATTTCCAACTGCTCTTTAGAAACATGCAAGAAAGTAACATGAAAATGGTGTTGGGAAAGAAGAAGAATAAACATTAAGAATAATAAAAACCCCTAATAAAGTAGATAATTCAATGGAAAGAATAACAAATAAAACTATGAAAATGTACTTTCATGGACCAGCCATAACTGTATAGGATGCACAGTTTCTGAAGCTGCTACAAAAGGTTAAGATTTCTTTTAGGGGTAACTACATAGGGTTTATAAATCTGATTATTTCTACTTTTGTGTTTCACGTATCTTTAACTTTTTGTTGTTTTTCTTAAAAGTGATTTTTTTCTTGTTTCTTTATATGTCACAGAAATAGGACATACCAACATATATGGCGCATCTCTTACATGGATTATAAACAGCCCTTCTGGTAAGTACTTAGAATCAGAAATTTACGGGAGACCTCTGGCCTCCCATTGTCTTTTTTGATTTATGCCAAAATTGGACTTTTTTCCCTTGGTTCCTTTCTGCCTTCTGATGCAACACTTGCAGAAAATATCCCTTAAAGGTGTGATGGCAATATTTAGTATTATTTTGTTATTTTTCTCCATATATCTACATATACAGGTAAGTATATGTACATGTATATATTTTAGAAGTAGAATATTTTCGTTTTTTCCATATCCCTAAGTATTACACTAACTATGCAGGGTGATTTTGAATCTCCAAATTTAATTTTCATTTTCACACTCTATGAAATGTTTTGGCATCAGGTAAGTAACTTTAAAGCAATTAACACAAGATGTGGCTAAAAATGATTAATGTAGCAATTAGTACAGGAAATGAATTTTTAGTTATAAAGTATTTGAATATGAAACTTGAATTTTCAAAGCAGCTCACTTAATATACAAATAAGTGTGTAATCTTCTCCTTTGTGAGATTATATTCTTCTCACTAATCAAGCAATAAGTTCCAAAGAAAAACAAGGCATCATTTACAACAAAGTTGCCTTTAACATCCCAAATATTCTAGGACTTTATGAAATAGTGCACTAATGATGTAACATCATGACCCAAAGTCCACTTTCCATTACATCAGTATTTCTGTCTTACAGGATGAATGATGCATTCTAAAACAAAAAAAATCTCACTTTTTAAGGGATGGATGAATGTCCTGCCTCTTGAGGATAATTTGAAAGAAAGCTGAGAGCAGCAGCCACTCTTAGTTATGTAAATTATAGATAGTCCTTTTAATCATCTGACAGATACATGCAGTGAAGTGCTATAAAGTATTTTGGTTTCTTCTCAAAAAGCAGCCCAAACCAAAATTGTGGTACGTTAGACACCATGTGTCCCACTGTTCACATATAGAAATTATTACCATCACCACACTAACCCAAAATAACAAAACAAAAGAAAAACTTCACAGAAAAATATAAAAAGCAGTAGTAAATGTCTTAAAAGAAGACTGTCTCGAAAGAGTTTTGTTTTTTGCTTAGGATTAGATTTGTTTACAGAGAATCTCTCCAGACCCTGGGATGTTAGAAATAATCTGGGCGTAACAAAAGGCTTCCAGCCTTGCTTTTCTGTCCATCTATCTTCAAACAAGAAAGGCTTTGAAACACTGTATTTGCTTATCTTCAACTTCTAAGCTTTTGTCTTGTCATACTGCCTAGTTATTTCTTATATTAAAATCTAAAGTATTACACTATCCTAGTGAGTAGCCAGTACATTTCCTAAGTAAGGATCCATCATCAAAATATCTTTGAAAGATATCAAATGAAATAGAGTTAGGATTGCATTCACTGAGTTTCAGTTTTAACTTTTTTAAAACATTATTTATATATTGTATTTCTTTTCTTTGTTTAGTTGAACTTTGATTTTTAATTGAAACCCTCCCTGAATAGCCTCCACCTTCCTTTCTTGTCTCTGCTTTACATTTCCCTTATTTAAATTTGCCATATTTTTCACTTGCATTACAAAAAAAAAATATTTGTCAGAATTCTCATTAGTCATATTTAAGATTATTTCTTTTTCAGTGTCTCCTCAATTATGTTTCTGTCTGCAGTTGTGATGTTGCTTTCTATTCTTTCTCTTTTCTGTTCACTGTTAAAGTCAGAGTTAATAACTACTAGCACACACCAGTAAATGCTATCTTCACTCCCAGTTAGTAGAAAAGCTCATATCATTGTTTTTGCCTCTTCTGCTCTCTCCCAACTTTTTATCTCTATTTGAAATATAAACATTTTGGCAATGACATTTCATTTACTACTGTAACCATAGATACTTGGAACTTGGTTTAGTACTTACTGATGTTCAAAATTATCATTATTTACCTAAGCAGGGTTTTGGGTTTTTTTTCCATACATAAGCAAATGAAAATGTGAATAACAGCACACTGTACACAAAGCAATATAGTTCTCCGTATTTTCAAGACAAGCTTTTTGGTTCTTTGAACTCTGCATCCCTCAAGTATAATTAAGCTTTTCATTACTCATTTATTTTTTGAAATTTACTCCATGATTAAGAAATTTTATTTTTTCTTCCTTATTTCATCTTGGTGCTGTCATAATGTGTTTCATTGTGTTATACAGATAGAATTACAAAGGAACTGAGAAAATAATTCTGATTCCGTAAATTTTCTGAACTCATTACAACAGACTTTCTGCAAACTTTTGTTTTTTAATTTCTTTTTTATAAAGAAATTATATTTTGCAAGGGAATGGAATTAGCATGTAAGTCTTCAGCGTATTTTATTAATTTCAGTGGAAAATGTAGAAAAATATAGAAATATAAAATTATTAAAACCTCCAAGATTTATTTTAAGTGAAATGTTATGTTTATAGTATTATACTAGCAGGAAGTAATCCAAATAAGTGCAAACCACTCAAATTTAGGCAATCTATTAAGCTAGATACACCAGGTGTCTTCCATAGCTAAGGGAGATGGAGAGACATCTCTAAGAAACCATCCAGACTACCTAGGATTTGAACCATACTTTTTAGACCAACCCTCTCTTTGCTTTAATTATAAATAAATAAGTAAGGAGGAAACCTCAAGTTATAGTACTTCTACTTTAATTACTTTTGGGTTATGTCAAAATTCAGTGGAATGCAAAACCAAAGTAGATTGCATGTTAAGATTTTTATTCCCTGTCCCAAATGTACCTGATGAAGAATTTCTTACTTGTTTGTACAGATGCACAAGGAGAGACAGAACCTAACCTGCCATTTCTTCATCAATTGTTGTATTGGCACAAGCTGAAAACAGTTCCTGTAGAGGGTGTCCAAATATAGAAGCTAGACATTCCTATCAAAATTCAAATAACAGAGTTATTTCATAATTTAAAGCCCATCTGGACCTGAGCCTCCATTTTCTGCCAAATGAACACCTTGGCAAGGATATGAATTGTTAATTTTATGGTATGGCATTTTTATTAAATACTGAGCATGTAGCACTGTGAATTTATGTCATACTTTACAAACAGATAATAAAATACAGTTCCCCTCCCAATTCTATGGTGAGATTGCAAAAGACAAAACAGGAATGTTTCAGAAATTTAAAAGTGAGCAGATAAAGAAGAAAGAAAAGGTGGAAAAAACACTGAACTTCATTTCAATGAACCTTATTTGAAGTGAAATAAGTGTCAGCCTTGTCAGGGAAATGAATCAGACTTAACTGCATCATGAGAGAAGGCATGAAAGTTAATTTGGTAGAAAAAAAATATCAGATACCCAGGGAAGAGAACAGGGAAAGAAAATTTATCTAAAACATCTGTCTCTGTATCTCCAGGTCAATTAATGTAATGACATCTTTCTAAAACTCCTTCATTACCTTCAATTTGGGTCACTGTAAATAACATTGACTCACTTAAGAAGTCAGTTTGCTAATAATGACTTTTTTTATGTCTTTATAAATGTATTGAACAGCATATGATTGAAGTCAGATCATGAGCACTAACTTCCCCCCTTATTTCCTACCTCTTATTTGATTATCAATCAATTAAAATGTGTTCTGTGGATTATGACTCACCACATACTCATTCACTCTGTCTGCTATTTTTTTTTTTTAATTTGACTTTCAGTGCAAGAACCAGAATAATCTTTTATTTATGGACAAATATAATAATATAATAAATAGATATAATAAATACCAAGAATGCTGACATGGTCAGAAGTATAAGAGAAGCAAACAGCTCTGCAAAAGCTATTTTGGACACTCAGAGAGGTAAGAGACCAGACAGGTGACAGAAAGCCATCTGTCTCAAACAGTCTTATGAAAATCCCATTAACAGGGCCTGAAAAGTCAAGCTGCTCAAGGTGGGAAAAACAATACTCTGTATCAGCTGTTGAAGTAAGATCCAGTTTATTAAGGAGATATAAAATTCTTTCACCTGTTGATAAAAGTTTCTCTGGGGTAGAAACAAATTGAGTTATTATGCAGTAATTTTCAAAATGCCTGTTGGGCTTTATTTATTTTTTAGTAACTTAAAAATATGTGGATGTACCATAAGAGCCTTCCTCAAAAATCTCTCCTTGTGTGCACAACTAGATTATAATAACCATAAGAATCCAGAGTTAGTAAGAAAACAACAGTTTATTCAATGGTGGCATTTTCTGTCTGTTTTTCCTAGCAGTTAAGGATTTAGGAGAAACAACAAGAAAATAAATTTAGAAATTTTTGCTATAATTATATAAAGTAAAATTGAAATAAATTAGGAGCATAAATATAAAGCATGATCACTCTATGACTGTATAGGAAAGTTTTTAATACTGTACTTTGAATTGGAGCATATCTGACATGTAAATTTTAAAATATCTGAGGTCCGCTTTTTGTCACCTTCAATTAAATACACTTAAGAAGAAGAAGCAATGATATACACAGTGATCCTTTTCTCCTGTATAATTAACTTTCTTCATAGTACAAACCTGTATGCTTACTAATACCTGATAGAATTTTTTGTCTGCTTGTTTTTAAAATTCAAAATTCTTAGCCTTAATTTGAGTTTTAAAATTCAAAATTCAGTATACTTTTTGAGAGAAAAAAATACCTTATAATGAAGCTCAGCTCAGTGCTTTATAGGCTTTAATATTCAAATATATGCACTCACATAAAAGGAACTGCTTAACCTGGGCATGATGAACTATAATGGCCTAACTAACCTGTTTCTTTACATGAAATGCATTTAGATTAAATGGAACTTCTTTTTTCCCTATTTTTGTCCACTATCTCCTATATACGAGTCAGCATTGAACTAAAACTCTTTTCTATCTACTGTGTTCTGTAAGGTGTGATGGATAAGAAAAAGCCAAGGTACCCAGCATGTGTTAATATAAAACCCGACAGACATTTTGCAAACATAGATTGTCATGGCCATATGTATTGCTTACAGGCAAAATCACCTCAATACGTCAATTCAAAGAGTCAAAGATTTTCTGAATAGGACAGGCTTTATGTAAGATCAGAAGTCCAGAAGATTTGTCCCATCAGTTCTGAGGGAAAAAAAAAAACAAATCCCAAACATAAATACTGATGTGCAATGAAAAGTATAAGGACTTTTAAAGAACCTAACAATGTGAAAGACCTAACTATACTACAGGGGTTTTTTTGTTTGGTTGGTTGGGGTTTATTGTTTTGTATTTTGGTTTTTATTATAATTTATTAATTTATTAATTTATTTTATTATAATTTATAATTTTATTATAATTTTATTATTTATTTTTACATTATTATTAAATTGGAAAAGATCTTTAAGATCCTTTAGATCACCTGTAAATCTAACACTGCTAAGTCCACCAATAAACTCTGTCCCTAGGCACCACATCCACACATTTTTTGAATACTTCCAGGTATGATGATTCCACCACTACCCTGGAAATCCTATTTGAGTGCTTGCTAACCTTTTTTAGTTAAAAATTTTATTGATATCCTATCTAAACCTTCTGTGGTGCAACATGTGGCTGTTTCCTCATGCGTTGTCCCTTATCGCCTGGGAGAAGAGGCTGACCCCCCCTGGCTGCAGCCTCCTTTCAGGCACAGGTAGGGAGTGATAAGGTGTCCCCTGAGCCTCCTTCTCTCCAGAGTAAACACCCCCAGCTCCCTCAGCTGCTCCTCACAGGGCTTGTGCTCCAGACCCTTCACCAGTTTTGTCACTATTTGGATGTTCTTCAGCAAGAGCTTTCTTTTGTTCTTATAATAACAACAAAAACCAAGAGTCACTTTTGTCGGTATCACTTAAAATTGTTGAAAATTGTGACATAAAATTGTTGAAAAAAACTGACACCTTTTCAAAATATTTTTTTTCTTCATTCTGGTTAGCAGATCAGGTAGTTGAATATAGAAAGGCAGTTGGTAGAGCGGTTAAATGAAAATATTGTACATACATATATTGATATTTTTTCCTGCACACTGATCCATATTTTAGTAAAGTTATTCCATACAAATTCAATGAGTTTTAGAAATCCAATAAGTGATCTTTCAGCCAGATGTAAATATTTGACAGCATTATGAGATATAAATTTTTTTTCTACTAAAACTTTTTATATAGCTTATGTTGCTTACTGCAAAAATAATGGACTACTGAAGATTAAACAAACATATCTCATGAATATAATGATATTTCATGTGTAAAATCAAAGGTGCCAGATAGGCAGCTTATGAAAGCAGTAGTCCCAGAATAAAACTCTGCAGAAGTCACATTGAAATTGGCATAACGCAAGTTTTTCAACAAAGCACGGTCAACACTCTTCTGCTCTGTCCTTAAAGAATACTTATGGCTGAAAAATTAACAGAAAATTGATACATATTCCTTGGCTTCTATGCTAAAATGGCATCTAGTAGCAATTGGTCTGAGACTGTAAATTTTTTATAAATGGCACAGTCAGTACCATGCAGTCATTTTCAATAAAATAAGGTGTCTAATTGCTTAAGATGAACTGATTGCAATGTCCTAAGAGGCAGAGGAACATCCTGTATTTATTTTTTTTTTTACCAATGCCTGAAATGTCTAGTCTTTCTCCTACTGCAAGTGTTGGACATGCCAAGGATATAAAGGTGCATTATTTTTTTTTGTTTCCATCACAAAAAGCTGTATTCTGAAGGGTTTTTTTCTGATGTTAAGTCATGACATCTGAAAGTTAGTGTGACATTGACAGCATAATTTGAGAGGGAGCTGGTCACTGAAATGAACTTTTCCAATTCATATTATCTAAGAGAAGGTCTGTAAAATAAAGAGATGATGAGTACAGTTGGAAACAAGCTACATTTCAAAGAAGCACAGCCACCAAGCAGATTTGTCCCAGAGTCTAATTCTCTGCTTATTTCATTTTGTATATTTGAAATTACCAATTCACATCTTTAGCAAAATTTGCTGCTCTCTGTTAACTGAAGTAATCTGACATCAGAACTGCCAAGGGTTACAAAGATACCTCAGAGGAAAACTTTCAGAAAGAGTGGATTTACTTTTCCACATAGAAAGCAAAAAAATGATTAGAAAGAAAAAGATGAAAAACAGAAAAGAAAACTCACTGGGGTGAGAACTGAAAGAAACTGGATGAGCTGATCCTACTTCAGGTATCTCTTTTCAAGGGATTACTGTGTGTTACATTCATACATGAGATGAATAGAAATAATAACAGATACACAGTGAGAAGGGTAAGATTATCTTCATCTGTCTAATAGTCTAAACTGATTACTTGGACCCATTTAACCATCAAAGGAGAGGGACAGGCATCTTTAAAGGATATTGTGCTGTCTGCTTCACACAGAGTGACCCAGTCAGTGCAGAATTTCTCTCCAGTCACTGCAGGGGAAAACAGCTGGGAACGCTTGTAATGCTGTTTTTGTATTCTTTGTGTATTTATTAGACAATGGCAAAATTCTTTGTGTATTTATGAGACAATGGCAATTCTTTGTGTATTTATTAGACAATGGCAAAAAAGAGAAGTTTACCACACACTACTGCTGTTAGATATGTGGGGAAGACAATACAATCATTGGCTACTATATGCAACTGGCTGATAGTTGCATGAAGAAGGTTTGTTTTATTTCTGGGCTAAAAAATAAAAGACTGAAAAAGATGAATGATAATGGTATGTGGGAGGTGATAGAATGCTTGAGCAAAGCTGCTTTCTCAAATACTTTTAGGAGAAAGTGAAAGGTTGTGGAAAAGGTCCAAACAGTGCCAGCATAAAGTTAAAATGAGATTTCATAAGAAAGTAGTAGTAAATTACTTAACATGTTTTAGAGATATTATCTTGGAAATAACAGAAAATATAAATTCTAACAAAATTTCTAATTAAAAGGATTAACAAAAATATTAACCATCCATGATATAAATATTAAACATCCTTGATATACAAAAATGTTATAAACATAGTATTTCTAAAGAAAAAATACTAGTTCTAAATGATTCTGCTAAAGAAGTACTTATTAATTTCAGCAGTAAATATATCAACATACAAATGTAGATAGATAGATAGATAGATAGATAGATCTTACACAAATTAAATATAGCCTGCTCACAATATTTCTCTTAAGAATATATTATCAACACTCCAGTGCTGATGTACAGAACAATGATTTTCCAGCAAATGAAAGACCTTGATATATGTAACAGATATTGATGTCAACTTCTAATAGAAAAATTTATATATCATAACACAGACTGATACTAAACAAAGTATTTCCTTATTTTCTGTATGTCATATTTCCTATGTACAGTGTCTTTTAGCCTTTTTCCAGCTTACTCTAACATCACCTCAGTGCCCATGCCTTACTGGAACTCTGCCTCAATCCAGAAAGGAGTACAAAGGGTGGTGCTGAGATCTTATGACAACTAGAATTATAGACCAAAACCAGTCTAAGGGGTCACCATTACCCATTGAATCTACACATATATTGCTTTTCCACTGACTAAATCCAGAATCTTGTAGATGATGAAGAGGGAAAAGCCTCAAAGCTTTCAGATGCTTCCATAATCAATTGTGTCTTGAGGAATAGACTTGCTGTTTATCCAAATACCAGTGAGTATTTCAGTTATCTCCTTTGTACCTACAAACATCATCCAAGAGCAACTTTAATCCTCTGCAAACACCTATTCATGTAGTAATACAATACACAGTAGGGTAGTAGCTGGATCATTTCCTACATGTACCCTGAGAATTACGTTAGGATTTAGCACAAAGTGATGCTATTATGCTGATTGTACACTATGCAGTATAGAAAAGGATTACTGAGCAAAAAGTGTGGGATTAGATTTGCCTTTTAAGAATGACTTTTGGGTGCGTGGGCAGGCATAGCTTTCTGGGGATGTCTGAGGGTGTTGGAATTACCTCTGGAAACCCATCTGTTCTCCACAAGAATGCCTGTCATTCTCAACAATCTATGAATAGCTGCAATCAAGACCTAATTAATTTTAATCAGAATGACCTCGATCATCTTAAACAGGTTTAAAAATTAAAAGCTTTGCTGACGTGACTCCATTTAACTGCAAGTGGCTACAGAACAGTCCCATAAGCAATTTTAGAGCCATACCAAGGTACAGAGGGAAGGGAAACTTCTGTAGGTTGGAAGCTTCTGTCAACTTAAAATGGGTCATTGTTTTTTGGTGCAATTGCAGGGTTCATATATGCCTGTGGGTACATTGTTTGGCCAATGTCTATAAATCGTGAGCAACATTAATAGATGCTCAGCAAACACAACTGCTGATTTCTGTTTGCTTCTTTGTCATCACTTTTTTTTACTGCTGCTTCTCTTCCTTCCTACATATCTTCCCCAACTTCACTTGCAATGCAGAAGAAAACCCAGTACTTATCTTAGGCATCTAAATGCAATTGATATTTGGGTGGTGTTTCTATGCATTCTGATAAAGTGCAAAATAAAAATATTTGTCAAGCTCTTCAAAGCAGGACAGCATATTAAAAATGTTTATTCAATTCTTTTCTTAACTTGCAAAAATTGCAGTGAATGTTATTTCTTTATGTTTAATATGTTTTTAATTATTTAAGGCAATCATGTTTACTGCATCATTTGGTAAAACAGATTTATGTTTACTTTCATCACCACAGAAAAGATAGATCTATAAAGGTAATAAATCTTTCAGTGCTCCATAACCTTACACAGTCTTTATAGGTTGAAAGATAATCAATAATCATGACAGAAAAACTGCATATGATTCATCTTTCAAATCAACTTGCTTCTTTATGACACAATGCCAATAGATGAGAATGTAAATGCTGTGATCAATTTTTTTTTTTTTTTAATAAAAATACCTGGACTTGAAAGGCTATTCATTAGAATTACTTTCCCAGGCAAAATTAACACTAGATGGATCTTCCATGTTCACTACACTTCACATGCTGTCAGATTGCACTATCCAATAATGCAGTCTTTGCTGTCTACTGCAGAGTATTTCTGTCTGCAAATTTAGCTGTATTTATACTTTTATTCTGACAGTGTTTTCTACTTCTGATACATTAATGCGAGCAAGTGCTAGTGAGGGGTTTTCTACCCAATGTAATCAATTATTTTTGAATAATTCAATAGATTGAATTTCATTTTAAATGAGCAGCTTTTCATTTCTGAAGTGACTGTATCCCAAAGTGTCAGGCTTTTCTTGCTGAATCAGTGTGCTTGAGCTCCGACAGCCTTCAAGATGTTTGTTGTCCTGGTGACATCCTTCATAGTATCACTTCAGCAAACTTAAAGTGCCAAGTAGTCAGGAATTTAAATTTATCCATACACGTATTAATTCAGACAGGGCTCTCAGAATCAGGAATTTTATTTTCATTAGTATTTTTTTATTCTTTATTCTGGACTGTAAATCAGGACAAAATGTATCAGGAACAGCGCTTGAAATTATTTCTTCTTTTCTTCTTCTTCCCCTGTCCTTTTCCCCCTTGAAAATACAGAGAATTACAGAGACAGCACAACCTGTAAAGTCACTGTAATTCTCACTTGGGAAGAGAAATTTGCTCTAGCTACTTAAAACACTCTTTGCCTGAAGGTATTGCAGTTTTGCCCTGATACTGCTACTCTGTTGAATGTAAAAAGTGTGCCAGCATGATTAATGAAATACTGAACAGCTAAATTGTGACTTGAAAGTCAGTCTCGTCGGATATCAGCACATTGATTAATTGTGCCTGACAAGTGAAAGAAAAACTGACAGAAAAGCTTTGTTTGTAAAATCAAAATTTGTTTCAGAATTTGACTGTCGAGTGCACCAGTTACAGGATAATTACATTTGGCCCATCATATTCTCTACTGAACAGTTAAAAATACCATAAAATTACTTTTTGAAATATGTTTGTTGTGGTTTTTTTTGTTAATGGAGTTTATAAGAACACAAGCAGTTTGCCATTCCAAGTTTAGAATCACATAGCATTAATGTGTTTAGGATTGTTGAATTAAACTAAAATATAGTTTAGCTTAATATACAATGAAATATATATTTAATACAATTTTTCAGTTTTATAATTTCTCACTCTAGAATTTATACTATTTGTACAATAAATGACAGGGAAAATGAAATATGGCAAAATATTACCTTAACAGATGCAACTAATTTCAGATATTAATCTAATACATATTTGTTTACTGTTTAATAATGCATGCTATGTACAGCAGAGACTGGGTTGGTGCATGTAAATAGACATTGTCATGGGATTATATATGCTGGGTTACACTATTTTATTATTTACTTATTATCTCAATTCCAGTAGACATTCATTATGATGTAGACTATGTGATAATAATAAATAACTCTGCCATGGTCACTAGCTTGAACTTCTTTTGAAACTTTATTCTTCTCTTGTTTAAGTTATAGGTAGTATTCATATTTTCATTAAAAATGAAAGCAAATATAGGACTGTTCAGGAACTTGAACTCTCTATTCAGAACATATTCAACTAGATACGTCTGTAGAAGAGGTATGTGTAAGTGAAAATAAGGAGACAAAGCACCTCATAAAGCCAGAGCAGCCTTCCTCCAAGAACATGAGATGTGAGGGGTTTGGAAAAAGTGGTTGTTGTTAGTTGAAGAACGCAGTCTGCACTCAGATATGAAAAGATATGTATGTATTTTTTGTAAATAAAGATAGTTCTATAGAATATATTTATATTTATATTAGGCAAGCATCAACTACAGTTTCTAACTGGGATAAACAAGATGCCCCAGTTTCAATTTACCTCTCATGGTAAAAAGAGGAAACCATGAAGCTCCTTTGAAGCTGGGACTTTCACAGTCTGCAGCCAGGTATGTCTGATGGCACATAATGTGCTTCTGAGATGACTCCTGACAGTTAGACAACCTGTTACCTTTTCAAAACATTTGACAGTGACTATTTTCTTGAAAACAAAAGCATGGATGCTGGTGGGTAAGGGGAGGAAGAGGACTAGTCCACCTTTGGATCTTGCTGTAGTGTGGGGCTGAGCCATGTGAGTTTTGACACATGTCAGGATGTAGTACCCTGGCAATGAGCTGTTTCAAGCAGCACATATGTAAACAGATAAGAGTGGATTTTCAACTCTTGCTGGACTTCAGCAAGTCTAAGGATTAAGCCTTTTAGGATTCTTTGAAAATTTAATTCCTTCCGAACATTCCTTCCGAACATTCCTTCCGAACATTCCTTCCATCGTTTTCCTTTATCAACACTTCACAACTTAAGTAGTATCTATTCTTCAATAAAAATTACACGGTGCATATACTAGTACACCAATATGAAATCTAGAGACAGAAATTGCCCTGTAATAGATAGCAAATCAATATAATTCAGAGGCAAGCTAAGTATTACAAATATCCAGAGATTTAAAATTTTCATTAGTTTTAGACTAATCTTGAGTAGCATTCACACAAAAATCCTTCTTTTAAAATATGTGTACAAAATGGAATTTTTTATTCTCATTTAGGAATTTTGCTATGAAATATCAACTGAAATTCATAAGTTTTCATGGATAGGAATTAGAACAAAAATATTTGTTTCAGTGCACTATATAATGGACACAGCATCCCATCCTGCAGAGTAAAAAAACATATAATATAATGTTATACTAACATATAATTCTTATAATAAAAAAGTCTTTCAGGTTCAAATAAATAATATATCTTGATATTTTATTAAGTTTAGTAAAAGGTTTCACTAGTGGTATAGCCCTCCAAAACAGCTGAGGGAGGGAGGCCATGTATTAACATCACACTAAAAAACCATATTACAAGCAAAAGCTAGACAATAGTTTAAGTTAGCTACTAAAGCAGTGTATATAATACAATTCAGAGTATACCAGGAATTGACTGTATTAAAATGAGAAATTATATATAATTATAATTTACTAATTCTTCATAAAACTCAGTCTGTTATTTAGGGATCTGATTTGTGCTGTTTTACACCATGAAATATGCTATAGTGTGAAATTTGTTGCACATTCCTGCAACATATACAGTCACTCTTAACCGTGTGTGAGTGGGCAGTCCCACTGAGCTGAGTCCAGAATTAACCTTTTTTTTTAAATTTAATATCTAAACAGATAAATATCATGTCCAAGGGATCTGATGAAAATCTCTGTGCTCTCTCTGCAATTCAGAGCATAAATTAACAAGAAATATAGTTTGTCACAGTAGTATTGCTTAGTTCTTATAATGAAAACAGAAGACAGATAAACATAGCCTCTCCTTCCCTTCCCTAGTTATCCAGGTTATGTTGTGTTGATTTTTTTTTCCATTAAATAGAATAATTGACAAGAAAATAGGATCATTTACTTATTTGTACATGAAGGGATTTAAGGAACAATTCTATAACTTATAATAGCAGCATCTCTTATCTACCTTATATTTAGTTTTTGGGGGTCACTGTTCATTTAAATGGTGGTCAGTCACTTTCTGCTTCAGCACATCAATTTAAATAGATTGCATTTAAATTAAATCTGGTTAGTTGAACAGTTTTCTTTACATTGAAGTACTTTAAAATCATAACATATTTTTAAATCTTAATTTCTCATGTTGAAAGTAGGAGCTACTGCTATCAATCAGCATGGAAAATTTCCCCGTGGTGGTGAACTACCTAAGTATTCTATGATCACACTGAATAAAATATGAGATAGCGGTGTAAATTTTAATCATCCTGTTTCCTCAATTTCCTTCATTCCTTTCAACAGCAACCACTGGGGGAACAATTCACTTTTCTGCTTTGTGGAAAGCTCAAGCTAAGGATTTTCTGAGCTCTTTTAATTACTCGGTTTAAGCTAGAGATGCCAAAGGACCCACAAAGCAACAATAAGGGTTAATGACTTATGCATAGAAAATTGAAAAGTGTTCATCTTGGTAGAACAAAGGAGAATAAAACAGAACAAATGGCAAGTAAAATTGGAAACACAGAAGAAATGAAGGTGAACGATATAGATTTCAAAAGCAATCTATAGCTGCAATTAGAAACTATGCATTAAATCAATTTTTAGGTCTTTTGAGGAATTGAAAGTAACAAGGGTAGTTCAGAGTACTGTACCTACTTAATAGATTATTGATTTTCAAAAATGATAGCAGGACATCTTTCACATACAGCTATCAAATTTGCACTTATGATACTTTTACATTCCTTTTTTTTTCCCCCCTTTTTTTTGCTTAGTTGACTGTTAATTGTATTTTGGTTTAGTATTGAGGCAACAAATTCATGATTGCTTTTGGGAAGCATTTTCTCCCAGACACATATTGTTCAGGATGTCTAAATGAAACACTGATAAAACTTTTGCAATCTTTCCTATAGCTGTAAAGTTATATGGGAATATGAGAATATATTGAGTTCTATTGAGAATATGAGTGCTATTGCAGTGTTTTGGTCTTCTTTGCTACCTCATCTTTCCAGCAAGACTTGAATAAAATCTCCCTTGGTTTCCTTGTCACCTGCAGTAGCAAGGGCAATCACACCAGGAAGAGTGGCTGTTAGAAATTCCTGATGCACTTATGGGATAGGTAGACTATGACAATACCCAATTCTGAGCCACTTTCATGCAGGGGGAAAAAATGGTAAGAAACCCTTAAACTGATATTATAAAATATAGGGGTAATTCAAAAGACCATTGCCTTTTATGTGGAGTCCTGAAAAGAGGGAAGTGCCAAAAATCTTAAGTCCAAAAGGGACTTTGATTTTTTTTGTCAATGTTGCATACAAAAAATTTAAGACTTTTGTTTGAGAGAACTATTTTAATTCCATTATGCATCAATAGTAATGATATTTCTGTCTATTGCAAATACAAGCATTTGAACCCGAGGCAAATAAAATCTTAGACATTAATAGGCAAGATAACATGATAATTTTAATTTAAAGCAAATTATTGAAAGAGCCATGCCTAAAATATAGATTATACAGTGCCGATATTTGTATAAACACTTTGATTTGCTACATTATGCAGCTCATTTTGTACTACAAAATATGCCTAACTGCATACATGACCTGAAGAAGAATCTATTCATGGCTACTAAGAACAGATGTGACTGAGCAATAAATTTTTGAAGTTTAGGAAGTTATTCTAGGGAAGAGTTATGATGTTTATTCTATATTCATTTTCTTGAATATCCAGTATTTGTTGCTGTCTTAAATAGGGTGCTAGAATGGGAAAACCTTTAATTTGACTCATTCTGTCAGCCTTACCATTAAAAGTAAATTTTAAAAAACAGATTGAAGTCAGTCACTTTTTTGATTACCGTAATTGTCTCAGTATGACTACAAGGGCATAATTCAAAAGTGCTGAAATACATTCGAGCTAAGAACTTCCATGTAATTTTAATATATCTTCCAAAAAGGAACTAATTTAATTTGATAAGCCAAACATTTTATTCTGGTTTACTGTGCTGGATGGCTAAAGCAGTTGCCCAGCAAGAAGATGACCCACTATACCCAGTTCCTTTGGTGTAGTTAAATGATCTGGTACCTCTCTGCAAAGCTGTTTTTATTTTGTTTTGTTTGTTTGGGAACTTTTTTTTGCTTGTTTGGATGAAAGAAATCTGTCTTGGACTGCTCTCCAGAAAAAGTTTCAGAATTTTTAATTTCATTTTGCATGGGTATAGCTTTCAAAACTGAGTTTTCATTATAATTTTCTCTTCAAGTAGTGTCATTTAGCCCCTGTGATGCTAAAACCAAATTTCTAATTTATCTTGTTTAATAACTTTTTTTGATAGAAGCCTTGGCTTGAACATCTTAAATCTGTGGAGAGATGAGCTTTTCTAAAGCCTCAGGTTTCTTTCCTGCTTTGTTTTTGTTTTTTTCCCTCCAAAACTGGATTCCATTATGAGCAACTACTTCACTGCATTTTTGGACAGGTTCTATATTTTCTCTACGAAATTAGTTATTTTCTTTGCTGTATGATTAGCCTTGACAATGCAGGCTCACTGCTACTGTATGAACTTTATTCCCAAAATCATAAAGAAAATACTTTTTCTTTTTTCTTCTATATGGGCTTTGCCCTTTTGAAAATATATGACAATAAAATTACTCATTTTTTAGAAAACACAAATTTGTCATTTTCTTAATCTAGCATCGTACATCATATACCATTTGTCTAATTATTATGTCACAGTATTCTTTGGAAATACAAAATGGTGCTCAAAAATATAAATTCAATCTAACCATTTGAAATGCCAAAGTAATTTTTCATTGTTAGTTCTTTTCATTGAATTCAAACCTCCTTCATACCTACAATAAGGTGAGAACATTAGCTTCTTTACTGACACCGTTCTGTGTCACATCTCTGGAGAAACATTTCTGACTAGCCTTGAGTTTACTTTGCTAAAGAGGTATTCAAATATGGTGTCAAAATCAGTTTTAAACTGATGATAAAAGCAGCATTTCATTTTTAAAATATTTGTCCTGAGTTCTTGTATATAAGGTTTTCAGATAGATGTGTCTGGACATTTTAAATTATAGTTTTTATTTACTTATGCTTATTTATATATATGTTTAAATAAGAGGAAATTTCAAATCCAAATAAATGATAACCATGTAGATCTATTGTATCCAAAACTTTTCAGCCAGAAATTTACTCTCAGTCTTTATTGAAACCCTAAAATGGAAGAAGGCTGTAAGACTGACACAGAAGGCTCGTTTATGAGGCTCAGGGAAAAATACATGTATTGGCTGACTGTGGCTGTTGCAAGCAATGCTGAATTTGTCTCGGCACAAAGGGGACTAAAGGGCGGCCCTTGGCCTGAATAAATGGCTACACACGAACAAGTCAGAGTGCATTTTATCAGTCAAGTGGATCAACTGGTTTTGTCTCTACAGCGAAATAATCTTTTAGACTATTAGACTAAGCATTGTATTTGTATTGTGGTTCTGCTGTAAATTACAATGGCCATATTCTCATAGTGTAATTTGTATCTGTCCTGTGATTTACCTATACAGTTGTATCCCTCACTAAATTAAAATTAAATATAGCATAAAAAATTAAAATTTGATATTAAGCATCACACTTTCCACAAGTAGGTAATTTAAAATAACTTGGTCAGAACATATTAGACTCTGATAAAGCCCTAAAGGAAAATCCTCACAGTCCCATGTTAGCACTGCTCACTCATCTCCCTGCAGTCCCATCCAAGTTTACATGAGGGAAATAAATTAATGTTATCAGACAACTTGGAAGCAGTCAACTGTACTAATAACCAGTTACCAGCTGTAGCATTTACTGTTCACAAGTAAAGAGTGGAAAGGGAGAAAAGCTTTGGTTCATGTGGATTTTCAGGGAGTATGTTTCAAAAGGAAGTTTGAATTTTTAATGTAGCCTTACCTTTCTGAACAGAAGTATACTGTTCTCAAAGTAACTTACTCCTTTACTCCCATTTAAGGCAGATTCATCACTTACAGCTCAAAACACTGTAACTTGGAAATTATAAATTGACAAAGAATCATAAATAAATGCACAAATATGAACACAATTAAGCTAGAATAGACAAGCAGTGAAGAATTCACAAGCTGATTTAATTTTGTTATTAGGACATTAAACCTTCTTGGAAAAGCTATTGTCTGGCAGATTGTTTTAAAGTTAACTGAAGTAATTCAGTAAAAATCCCTTTGCCATACGTAGATATCAATTTAAGCCTGTTAAAGCATGCAATGTGTTTACAGTACTTTTTTGTATCTTACATAAGGTTAATTATTTTATTTGTAACATTCCTGTGAAGCAGGAAGTATCTTCTTTTACTAGAGAAAATGAAGAGATACCTGCTTTAGTGCTGGGGTTTCACTTCAGTTTTTTCTTTTTTTTTTTTTTTTCTTTTTCAGAATGACGCGGAATAGCTGTATCACAGAATCATAGATTAATTTGGATTAAAAGGTACCTTTAAAGATTATCTGTTTCCAACCCCCCTGGCATGGGTAGCTGCAACTTCTCCTAGACCATATTGCTCAAAGCCCCATCCAACCTGGCCTTGAACATTTCAGTAATGAGGTATCCACATCAGCTCTGGTCAAGAAGCCCACCCTGGAGTGTGGCTTCTCTGGGGAAGACGACCAGAACTTGTGACCCTGTGCAGAAAAAGTCAATGCTGGAGGAGGGTTACTGTCAGGATTTATGACCCTGTGGGAAACCCACATTGGAGCAGTCTTTTTCTCAAATACTGCACCCTATGGAAGGGACCCACACTGAAGCAAGGGAAGAATTTGAGATGTCCTCCCGCCGAGGAGGAAGTAGCAGCAGACCTGAGATAACTTAACCACAGCCCCCATTCCCTCGTTCCACTGTAGAGGAGTAGGAGGTGGAGAATTCAGGAATAAAGTTAAGCACAGAAAGGATGAGGGTTTAGGTGGAAGGGGGTTTTAAATTAGTTTGTATTTCTCATTATCCTGCTCTGTTTAATTTGCAATAAATGAAATTATTTTCCCAAAGTCCGGATATTTTGCCTGTGTTGGTATCAGCTGAGTGATCTCTGTGCCTTTATCTCAGCACACGAGCTTTACTCTCTCCGTCCTTTTGGTGGACAGGGAATAATAGAAGGAAGGACTTGCTGGGTACCTGATGGCCAGCCCAAGTCAACTCACCATAGATTTGTCCCAAAATTTTTCAGTGCTGACAGTAAGATCACAACTTTCTGGCTGCCTAGCTGGGCCACTGCCATGACAGCTTACTAGAGAAATAGGTCCCGATTCCTTTGTGGAGTATCACAGGTGTTTTCCTGTTGTTTCCCAGTAATTCAGCAGGCTCTGGTTCTTTTATGTTGTGCAAAACTCCACTCACTTCCCCTTTTAAAAGGCAGGCATTGAAACAGGTAGACTGAAGCATAGTATGAATTAAGAGACAGATTGAAATGAACTGTTTAATAGCACTGTATTAACCAAAGCGGAAAATATCGCTGAAGATAATACAATCCTCTGATTTAAGTTAAACTACTTGAGAAAGCAGCATTTTGATTTTTTAAATAGTTCATACAGTACTAATGAAAACTTGAATTCCATTTATGAATATAATTCATACAGTATCAAGAATCTTCAAAACATTTTCAGCTCTGATTAAGGAATATATGACTTACCTTTAGGAACTTATGATTAAAATATTACTTCTTCAAGCTGGCTTATTCCTAAAATAGATATATTATTATGGAACAGTGCTTGTTCTTGAGTTTCTACTTCCCAGATCCTGGCAGTCTTTATTTATTATTGAAACATAACTAGTTTCAACTTTATATTTCTTTATCAAAATTGTCAATGGACAATTTATTTTTATCTGATTAAAATTTCTCTTTTCTACTGAAAATAAGTATATACATATAGGAAGATTTAATAAAAGATATTTCACCATGCAAGGTTGAACAGGTATCTCAAAGTGTCTCCTACAGGAAAGTATTTGCAAAGGTACTACCAAATATCTTTTTGAAAACTCCCATATTTTAAAACATTAAATAAATAGTTGAATTTTTCCATTAAAAACAAGAATGCCATTTCTAGATTTCATATTTTCTATTTCATATTTTCAAAGAAAAAGGAAACTAAATGCCTCACATATATACATCCTGCAATCATAAGTGTCTTCTAGTCTTGTTTGTTTATTTCATTAGTTCTTTTCATTGAGAGCACACACAGTCCAGTATTAAGGGAATGCACTGAGGTCTGTAATGCTACATACTGGGCTACAGATCTACGCATGCATCTTGCACTCATATACATTCTAGGGAATAATGAGAAAAATACATGTACAAATGTCTCTGCAAAGATTAAAAGTTTATCAAGAGTATTTTGGAAAATTATGTAATTATCAATAGCAGTGTTCTTTGAAAACTAAAGTGCTGTCGATTACTAATCACTTAAATGAATTTTTAATTTTTTAAAAAAATTCACCAATGTGTATGAAGTAAGACAGTTAAGAGGGAAAGACTTTAGAAAGAGAACTACAGAATTTCATGATGTTTATGTAATAAAATGCATCTCTCAGAAAAGGCAAAGACACAGTACTTGCTGTTATGTCTCAGAGGAGGTGTCAAGAGCAACTAAAAACAAATTCTAGACTTTTATCTGAATTTTCTGTCAGCTGAGAACAACAAAAACTGTAATGATTAATTAAATACTATTACATTGACATTTCCTATTTATGTGTGAGGGAGTCTTCTGCACTAAGCAAAGTCACACGACTTGGTTGACTCTTTTTCAGTGTGACTATTAAAGAAAGAAGAAAAATAACACATTATTTGGAAAGGAATTACTGTATACCTGGAAGATATTGGATTTTGGCTCAGTCAGATGCAATTCAGTAATGAAAAATATGTTCTGTATTTGCAAGCCTTGGATGAAAACTCTCTGTATTGATGTCTCTGTGGGTGGGAGCACAGGATTTGTTATGTTATTCTGAGAAATAGCTCCACCTTTGACTTTCAACACCTCTCAGCATGTTATAATTTAGAACCAAAATCTCAATCTAAGAATGACTTGTAAAGATAACCTTTCATATCCACTTGGCAAATGTTTTTCTCCCATTTTATGGTTTAATTAATAGAAGAGTAGGGGGGGGGAAAGACAAAATATTAATTTGAAACAGTCTTAGATGACAGACATAGTATTGGGTAATAGTTTAAATGATGGCATAATGTTATTAATTTTAATAGTATTAAACTCTAACACTGAAATTTGTTTTCTCCTGATATTTTTAACTCAGTTATTTATCCATCTCTGTTCTTCATCCTATCCTATCCTTTTGTTTGCAAATCTTCTTCCAGTTTAGAACACACAATAAAGGATATTCTTCTGGTGAAATTAACCAAATGAGTAAGGCTATCAAGATAGTCATTAAAAGTGGCAAAAAATAAGGTTTTTTAAGTAAGACCTCCAAAGCCAATGGCTGCACCTGGCACTAAGATAGCAGCATTGTGAGATGAGTGCCAGCACAATTTGGAGATGTGTTAATTATCTTAGAAACCGATTGAATTGTACAATTCTAGAATAGATGGATTAGATATAAAGGCATCTATCCTGCCCTGAACTATAGTCTTTACAAAACAAATTGTTTTGAAAATGGTGAGAAAACTGTATTCTATCAGATGAGAAAAAATCTAATTAGTTGTACTTTTACACAAGACAAAAGTCTGTCAGTTTGAAATATTACTGGTTTTCCCATGTGTTCCATATTTTCTACAATCTTAATTTTCACTATTCTTTCCCCTGGACAGTGTAGTGTTATGATTCCTACTCTTTATTTCTTTAGAAAAAGAATGCTTCATATATGGCAGTGGTTTTTTCCCTCTTCTTTTCATTAACTTTTGCTGTTATTTTTAATGCTTGGTAGTTTTCTTTTAGTAATTTAGTAAGCAAATCTTAAATATCCTATCCATCAGTGTATTCAGTTATACTGGTTTTGCACAGCCTGTTTTTTTGGCAACAAGGGAGGGCCACAAAGATGGCTCCTGTGAAAAGCTCCTGGAAGCTTCCACCACATCCAGCAGAACCAATCCATGCTGGCTCTGAAGATGGACATGCTGCTGGCCAAAACTGGGCCACAGTTTTTGCTTCTAGCCAGAGGAGAGGAGGAGGTGAGAACATGTGAGGGAAACAACATGGAGACACCAAAGTCGGCAGAGAAGGACGGGGAGCACGTGTTCCAGGTGCTGAAGCTGAGATTCCTTTCCAGGCCGTGGTGAGACCAAGGTGAGGCAGCTGTGCCCCTGCAGCCCATGGGGATCCACAGGGATTGCAGAGATCCTCCCATAGCCCATGGGGATCCACAGGCGATGCAGAGATCCACCCACAGCCCATGGGGATCCACGGGGGATGCAGAGATCCACCCACAGCCCATGGAGATCCATGGGGGATGCAGAGATCCACCCACAGCCCATGGGGATCCATGGGGGATGCAGAGATCCACCCACAGCCCATGGGGATCCATGGGGGATGCAGAGATCCACCCACAGCCCATGGGGATCCACGGGGGATGCAGAGATCCACCCACAGCCCATGGGGATCCATGGGGGATGCAGAGATCCACCCACAGCCCATAGGGATCCATGGGGGATGCAGAGATCCACCCACAGCCCATGGGGATCCATGGGGGATGCAGAGATCCACCCACAGCCCATGGGGATCCATGGGGGATGCAGAGATCCTTCTGCAGGCCATGGGGGAGGTGCCCGTGCTGGAGCAGGTGGATGCCTGGAGGAGGCTGTAACCCAGTGGGAGATCCAGTGGAGAGAGAGGGCTCCTGCTTCCAGGCTGGAGCAGCCTGTCCTTGGAGGAGTGCACCCCATGGAAAGACAGACCCACATCACGGCAGTTTTGGGAGGACTGTGTGCCTGTGGGAGGGACTCACGTTGCATCAGGTGTGGTAATGCTGCTGCTCCTGAGAGTGGACTCACAGCTGGGAAGTTCAGGAGCACTGTCTGCCGTGGGAGGGACCCCACAGCCTCACAGGGAAAGGATTCCTGTCCCAGAGCAGAGGAAGGAAACCTTGGGTGATGAACTGACCAAACCCCCAAGCCCTGTCTCCCTGCACTGTCAGTGGGAAGGAGGGAGGAGGTGGAGAAGGGTGGGGGAAGGTGTTTTAAGGGCTTATTTTGCCTCTCACTATCCTCCTCTAGTTCTGTTAGTAATAAATTCACTTTGCAACTTAAGCTGAGCCTGTTTTGCCCTTGAAGTGCTTCTCCTGGTCCTTATCTCACTCATAAACCCTTTGTTAATTTTTTTTTCAACCTCTACTGCCCAGCCGTAGTAGAGGAGGATGAGCCAGCAAGCAACTCTCATGGGTGCCTGGCGTTGGGCCAGTGTCAAACCACGACATCAGTTTACTGTAAAAAATTAATCAGCACCACTGTACAAAGCTGGAAGGATACACAGATCAGGAAATTGTGTCTCAACATAGACTGTCAGCGCTCCAAAATCTTTAGAGCTTTGTGAGCCTACTGGATAGATTTTTTTCCTTTTACTGACTATAAATCAACAGAGCTCTTAAACACCAAAGCTAGTTTAGATTTGAACAAAAAACTGGAACAAAGTCTTTTAAAACCAGAGAAATCAAAATAAACAAAACCTATAGAACAGAAATAAAAGGGCAACCCAGAGACTAACAAGGACAAGGCCAGCATCCAGGCTTTGCTTCTTACTTTCTGATACCCAGTCACATTTTGTTAAAAAAAAAAAAATAATAGACAATTCATAAACTACAAACAAAACAGATAATATGGTCTTCATCTAATAGTCTTCAGCTTGTCACAGAGTTTAGAATTGCATGATACCTGTATAATTTTAACACAGGAATCCATCATTGTGTTTACTTTCTTAGTGGAGGCTGGTTGCTAAACTCAGCATAGACACTGTGGAACACTCTCCCTCACTCTGAGAGAGATATACAACATCCTGGACTTTAGAACAATTGCTCCCCACTTAAATGAAACTTGACTTGCTACTACCTGCAAAATACATGGAGACAAGCAAAACTCTTTGCAAACCACTCTGAGTCTGTAGATATTTCCAGAGAGTATGAATTATCTTGATGGAGAAATTTAAATGTCATCCTTAGTTGACAAGTCCTTACAGTTGACAAGCACCCAGTACATTTATTTACTGGAGGATTTTTTGTCTGTTTATTTAAATTCAGCAGTTTATTTAAATTCAGCCTAGAAGCTCCAGTGAATCAGCTTGGGTCCACTGAATTTCACCCTCCATCCATACAAAACAGTAAATTTTTTCCTTCACTGGTGAAGATACTGCTTTGAAAAGTTATGTAATAACGCACCTACTTTTAAGAAAAACATTCACTGCCTTACTTTTTGAAATTTTCCTCTTTTCTGCAGATGGAGTTGTATTTCTTTTTTTACTGTACAGAATGCTTAAATATATTTTGACAGAAAGGTCTAAAATGTTTGCATTTTCAATGAAGCACAGAACTTACCTTTCATACAAAGTAACTGCTCTCATAATCAAAATGGTTTCCTGTTTCTAATATGACATCAAGGACAAAAAAAACCCCAACTTTATTATTTCCTAATCTGTTATTGTTAATCTTTGACTATGAAAATAATCAGGAAGCATTAAGGGTATCATTATATTTTAATGAAAATCAAAACTTCTTTTTCTGAATTTGACTCTTTGTTCTTTTGATCTTTCAGATCTCAAGGGACTACAACCTAATTAAAATCGTACCAAGTTTTCCTAAAAATATATTTCATTGAATAATGTTCCAAAAGAACATTTTATTTTTATTTCTACTTGTAAAACATACATAATATAGATGCAAATTTCTTTCTCTGTTAACATTTAACAGAGCATATCTGCTCATAGATAAGGCTCCAAGGTCTATAGTGATTCTTGATAAGTTGTTCCATTAGATTCTCTCAAATCAAAGATTGAAATTAAATCATTTTACAATAAATATACTTCAAAAGACTCATTAAGGATTAGATCATAAACCTTTCAATCCCTTTGATAGAAAGATATTTGAGTTCAGTCCCATTAAATCAAATTGTTTTAGCAATACTAGATAATTACTATTATTATTAAAACTTACTATGTTTTTAATAACCATAATCACAGTTTTTCCCTAAATAAATAAAATAAAGAAAAATATTAGAATTAGGAAAAAAAAGTTTTGAGTTCAGAGAATCAGCAAAGTGTTTCTTTCTATGTGTCCCAGTAGAGGGCTAATAAACCTATAGAGGGCTAATAAACCTATGAAGTTATTCTATTACATGTGGCAGCAGTTTCCATACTTCTATTGTTTTTTGATAAAATAGATAGTTTTTTAAAAATGACTAAATATTTAGTTTCAGAAAGATAAGCCCCTAAGGCCTAGATTATGGATCAATTTTTATTTATTTTCTTTGAATGAGTTAACATGCAAGTAGCCTTACATTTTGATCTAGAATGGATCCAACAGATAAAAAGATATTGTTCCATACAATATAAAATAGTAATAAGTTTTCTTAAAACTCAGAGAGCTCATTCTCCATCCCTGTGCTAAATGACAACAGAAAGAGATATCACTAAGTAAAATAGTGTCCCAGCAGCTTGTGTACAGGATTTAAGAATATCAGTGTCAAGAACATCTTGACATTTTCCTCAGCACTGTAAATAGTACTTGAATATCCCAACTTGAATATCCCATAAGTCTTTGTATCTGCTTTCTTATGAAGATAAAAGAAAAAAAAGTGTATCTTTTCTTTTCCAGAGAATTCCAAATTCATACAGCAGAAAGAATATGCTTGCTGCTTATTATTATTCTGGTTATATTTGTATAAGGACTTCTTACAGGAAAAAAACGTAGAATGTAAGGATTCTAGATGGATGGCAAAACTTTTTTTGTCTGGTAACAGTGGCTAATTTAGACAGGCTTTGAAAAGAAGGAAAAATCAATATAACAATCAGAATGAAAAAATAAGGTTATGGTGGAAAAGAAAACTTCCGTATTGCAGTCTATAAAATGTCACTTTCTAGAGAGAATAGTTTAGCATGAAGCCTTAAAGTGATAACTGTTCCCCAAAAGCAGAACAAAAAATATAATCAAATGTTATAGTTTTGTGTAATATTATGTGTCTGGCTTCTCATAATGAAGCAGTATGATTACTTTTCCAAGCCCATGAATTGAGATTTAGTGTTTTTAAGTAAACAGTGTCTGAAGATTCCTTGATGAAATTCCATGTTGAGTAATGACATTATTTATCTCAGAAGAGTTTTTTTCATTTTGTTTCATCTTGCTTAAGTGTTCTGGAGGGTATTTTTGGAGAGCCAGTTAAAACAATGCCTTTAAGTGTTAGGTACAAAATATTTTCCTACAAATAATAAAAATACATTTTAAGGACTATTGGAATTTAATTATAAAATAAATTATACATCTATATGACTAACATAAAATTATATATTGACCATTCACATATATTATATGTGATCTCTGTTTTTTGATAACTTGTTGGCTTTTCCATGAAAATGTTGGAAAATAAATATGGCCCAAAATGATTTTCTTTTTGCGTCTGTTTCTTTGTTTCTTCTCTGTTGTTCTTCTCCACTAGGCTTATCCATCTATCAACAGGATCTGTGACATTTAAGGGTTCATCTGTTCTTTTTTCTTATTCTCAACTTGAAGATATAAACCTACTTTTATGCCATAATAAGCATGTCTAAGGAGAATAATGTAATCATAAGACTTCAACTTGAAGATTGCATCCTAAAGTGAGAAATAAGCAACAGAAGCAGATGAGTGTAGACTTTTTATATGCAAATTCTCTTCATAGTAAAGAAGGGAAGAGAATTGCACAAAGTGCACCGTATATATCCTACATAACTCTGCATGAAATTATTGTTGAAGTTTTCCATGTGTCATCTGTGGTCTTTGAAAATACCTTTTACTGGCAGTTAACTCTGTATACAAGATTTCACTGAAAAAGAGACCCCATTGAGTATGTTTCAGATTGAAAAGAACTTCTCCAGAATAATAAAAGTAAGTCAAATGGATTTAAGTGCCAGAGAGTATGTAAAAATACATATTAATACTGGCAATATTCCAAAGAGACATATTCAATTAAAGAGTTTTCAAAGATATTTTTCCTGCTTTATCAACACCAAATTGTCATGGCTCAATCAGAAATTGAATTATACTGAGTAAATCAGTAAGGCTGAACATAGCAAAAGCTTTATCAAAATTAAGTCACAGCTATATTCCAAGAGGAGGGAAGCTGCTCTGCGTTTTAGAGTGTGATTCACACAGCCCTTGAAGAGGGAGGCGCACTCTGGAGAAGATCTCATACTGTGGCATTCAGGAGACCTCAAAGGGCCCTTCATCTCTCTACAGACACAGCTTCTGGAAAACAGGAAATTTTGCAGCTGTATCATCACATCCAGTCTCTGGAGGCAAAAGGCAGAGCAAACCACTTGCTCATTTTCAGGGTGAGCTGCCATTAATGCAAGATGCAAAACTGGAGTAAGGAGTAAAACTTATTTATCTTATCTTTTTTATTTATTTATTTATTTCTCTTTAAACTTCCTTCATTTAATTTGGCATACTCTGCCAGAAGGACAATTGGCATATTTCTTATTGAGAACAAGTGAATCTTCTATAAGTTGTAGACACTGTAATATAATTTTTTAGAATACCATTCTTATGAAAGCTGTGTGGTTGAGGGACATGCTTTTAATGTTTTCCTGCACTCCTAAGTATCTGCACAGAATGTTGATGTAGATCTTAGCCTTTATGTTCTTTATTTTAAATAAACCAAAATTTTAAAACTTATAGATGCAAGTACTTTTAAAGAAAATTAACTCCACATTGGAAAGAGTGATATAGAAATTTTGGTGCAGATTTGCATAAAATGAAAAAAAGAATAAAGTTTTTGGAGTGTTCAGATAAAATTCCTTTTATTATTTTTCACCAATAGAGGTAAAGAAACAAAGAAAAGCATATTTTCTATTCAGTGCCCTACCTAAAATGTTGATCAATAATGTTGGGCCTTAAAAGAGTGTTTACAATAAAGTCTAAGCTTCTGAATTCTCAACAGTCACATTGCATTTGAAAACATTGTATGACTCCTCTGTTATCAGTTCTGAAAGATGACAGTGATTTGTGCATGATAGCAAGTGAAATACTCTCTGAATTTTAACTCAGCTGAAGTGAGCAAAATATGAGTTCATGAAACTCATGTCCATATACTAACAGAAGTGACAGGATGGTTACTACCTATACCAGATTATCTTCAAGTCAGTTTTGCACTTCATTTTCTCACTGGAAGCTCACAAAATGGATGACAGATCCATCCTTGTCTTATAAAGCTACACATGTCAGAACAGATCCCTCTGAAACTGGAAACTAATATAGATGAGCTAACTGGAGTCACTGCTTTTCTGACCTACTAGTTTCCTGCATCCCTTGGGATTCAGAATGTTTCTGATTCAGCTGTAGCAATATTCTCATAGTATGTGTGTTCACTTTCTCTCTGTAGATTTGCAATGCATAGCACCACTTTAGGGCTTAGTGCTACTAAATATACGTGGCTCTGGGCACTACCATAGGTTCCAAGCGTTGGCATTATTGAAGCGTGCAACTTCTTGTGAAAGATACATCTAGTACTTTATATCACTAATATGACTATAGTTAAGGAACATGTAAACCATATTTTTGAAAGTTTGTCTCTGAACATGCTAGCATTCTCCAGTGTGGCCATCTTTCTGAGACATCTTATAATAAAGAAAGCGATTTTTCCAAAACGTCGTTGTTATTGAAGCCCTCAGTATTGTCAGAGGGCTGACTGTCCGAGAAACTTGAGTGCCTTTTTTGCAAACTTTTTGAATGTCCACTGTCTTATAAATCAGGCCTTCAAAAAAATTAACATGCTAGTTAAGTATTAGCATCCTGATAAAATAAATAAGGTAAAATGACTTCAGTCTTATCTGTGACATGTCATGGTCTGTCAGAGTCATTTCTCTAACTTCTTGACTTTGTTAAACATTGCCAGATGGGAAATAAGATCCTTTGTGAATACTAGAAGGGACCAAAATAATTTTCTGACTTGAATTATTTGCTAATTTAAAAGAGAAAGGCTGGTTAAACCTAATAGGACTAGGTTTAAGAATAGCAATAAATTGTGCTATGGTCCAGTTGGTAGTATCTCCCTGAAATATTATTTCTACCAACCCAAAAATGCATAATACAAGTTTTTTAACATCAGTTACTTATATTGAAGATGCCAATCTCCAAAGTATACACTGTGAATCTACACTGAACAGAATCAGGTTAATAATTAGACACAGGTCGTGAGATCCAGGCCGGAAACAGTTTTACCATGGTTTCAAAAAATGCTCATGGACTCCATCTGTGTGACTGAAACTGTTCATCCTTCTCTGATCCTTCTAGTCTACATTTTATTTCTACATAAAATAATGATTTTTAAAATCTGCTTATAGTTGTTAGAATACATTTATTGCCGTTCTACCTGCTGTCTAAAAGTGCCTAGAAATATGGTAGGCTACTCCAAGGCTAAGTCTATTTGTAGGAAATCTGGTTGCAGGTTGTTTCTGACAGTTTTTGTGGTACTGACCTTAGTCTTTAAGTTCTAATATTGTAAATTTTGATGACATTTATTTCTCATGCTGCTTACTTGACTATGTTTATCTTGTCACTGACAAAAAAATTGACAACTTGAGATTAAAAAAAGCACAAGATGTCTTATGAAGATGAGATGGAGGTCTACAGGTTTCAGTGAACTGGTACAGCCTGAAATAAAATGCCATGGCTGCAGTACCCTGGTCCACTATACATATTCTTAAATCTTATATGTAACTGTCAGTAGTGCATTTACAGAAATATCTGATGTTTTTCAAATTTTCAATACATTCTTATTCTGAATCTCTACCCAAAGGGAGAACAGTGTATTACACAAAGTGTTTTGTTCTGGTAAGAATCTCTTTATTGTATTGTTTGTGGTTTTTTTCAGCCTGCCTTTTTATGCACTTTTCAGAAAAACAACCCTGAAATCGAATGCAGTGCTGGGATCAGAGCTGTGCCTCCAACCCAATTGCCTCCCAGGAAAGGTCAAATCTTCACAAAAATAATTTATATATTTTGGTATTTGCTATCCACCAGCTCTTCTCACTAAATCATCATGGTTAAACAACTTTCTTTATGATTTGTAATAACTCTCCATTCATAGTCATATAAGATTAAATACTAGCTACAAAAAATTAGTGGGAGAACAAGTTTCATGATAGGGGGAATGTATCATGATAACAAAAGATTTTGTAAAATGAATGCAGATTATTCTCTAAGAGGCTTCACTTTGAATGCTTAGCAGATCCTGGCTTGAATAGAATCTAGACATTGTTATGCTCTGTTTAAGTATAAAATCTCAAAGTTATTTTAGTAGTAAAAATGTATTTTTAAAAGGTTCCTTTTCTTCCTTCAGAAAACAGTGGAAAGCATACTCCATAATGAGTCATCTAGTTGGTACACTTGGATGCTATTCCTCATTTAGAATATACATAACTTCTGTGAATTTATTCATTATGTATGAGTAGCCAGTCATTTTTACTTTTTAAATTATTCCAAAGTGAGTACTGAAAAGCTTTGTATCAAATAATTGAAAGCATGCTTTTATTAAAAAAAAACAACTAAGTATGGTCTTAAATCTTTGTAATTTTGAAAGTATTAATAGCTGATGCTAAACACTGAGCAAATGCCAAATTTTTGGCTGAATGAAGTCAAAATGTTTGATAGGTTTGCTTTTTTTTCAATATATAAATATTTATTCCTATTGTTATTTCTCAATCTTCTATTTTTGAGCAGCTGATTGAGAAAATGGTTTCTTATATAACTTTTACAGAATGGTTCTACATTCCAAAGGATATAAATTTATTCAGGTCTAGATTCTACATGTGCTGTGTTGTGTGATTTTGAAATCTGCTTTCTGAGCAAATTCTTAATTCCAGTGTAAACAAAATCAAATATAATTCAAAAATAGTACCTTAATGCAAATGGTTGCCTATGTTTTATGTAATTTCTTTTACTCTGCCTCTAATGTCAGTAGACTGTGTGAAAGGGATACTATCTTGAAGTATATGAGTGCTCCTATTGAAGATGTGCCTTTAAAATTAAGCACAGGCATTAGTAAAAGCTGCCTGTTCTACTACAGCTTCACAAAATTTTTCTCCATTACATGCAGAAGCTCATTCAACATAGTAAATGAAAGAATTACTGAGAGCCCAGAAAGGCAACCTCTCCATCCACGTGAATATGCATTTTTCACCAGAAATTCCCTAGTCTTTAGTCTTAAAGCTTACCACTGTCACATGTTTATCATTAGCACATTGCACAAATGACCTTCATGTCCATTATGTAAGCGCCAGGACTGGAAAATTTTCATTATTTTCAGATATTAAGGGAAAAAACCTACAAAGCACAATAGTACATTACAGTGTATGGCACAATGCCATTATAACTCGGGAAAGCTGCATTGTTGGTTTCTCTGAGTGTGAATTAGTCTTCCTGACTTACAATATCTTTGTATGATGCTGTCTCCTCATGAGGGGGAAAAAAATATAAAGGAGAACTAAGTGAAGAAAAGAAATCTCACTTTTTTTTTTCCAGCCAATAACACCAGTACCGTAGGTTGGTGGCCACTGAGTTCAGAAATAGAAAGTTCTGCTCACAACATGATGATCAAACTGACCAGCAACATGAGGAAAAGCTCTGTTTTTTATTTCTATATGAAAACTTTGGCACTTGCTTTTTTTTGTTTTTTTTTTTTGTTTGTTTTTTTTTTTTTGTAAAGCTCTTTAATAAATGTAAAGCAGCGTCAAAAACTAGGGTTAGAATATTTTAGAACTGTGTATAACTATCTTTAATAAAACAAATGTGAGAAAATAAAGGAATTGTGGACTTTCCTTTTCCATACATAATTGCTGACAAAACTGTGCATTTCATCCATCATACTAAGCTATGACTGCACTCAATTAACTTAATATGGTGTTAATGCAATATGGGAGAGGTAGCACTCATTCATCATATTGTATTATAGCAGTAATACAGTAGTATTGTATTAGACTGATGTAATAAGGTTCTTAATAGAAGGCAATAAAACTATTATCAGGAAACTGCCATTAATACCTGGGATTTTTAAAGGCCATTTCTGTTGTGCTTGTAAATCTTTTACTCGCCAAGATGCAGTAAGAAAGACCCTCTGAGACTGCAGAAGGACTTGAGTATGTGACATTATGAATGTGCTATTTTTGGCTTTTCGATGGAGGAGCACATCTTATAGCACCTAATAAATCTGTGCTGAGGGTTGAAAAGCATATTTTTCTGTTGAACAGTAGGCTGTAATATAGTAGAGTTATATAAAAGGTCATGACAAGTTCTAAATATTTATTCATTTTTCTATGACATCAAGGCCAATTCCTTTTTCTCTCTACTAGGAACAAAAGGAGGGGTTTTTTGTAATCTCTATCTTTTTCATAAGACATACTAGATTATTAAAAAATCTTTAGTTGTTCTGTGACTTTATTTCCAGAGAAATGGTTTATGTTAGAGTTTACACATGCTCTGTATTTGTTAAATTTGGTTTATATTCAAGGGACTAACCCCAATTCATTACTTTCATTATCAAAATACTCTGTAAAAGTGGAACTTCAATCGTGCCTCATTTGTCTTCAGAAAGACACAGATTATCCTGATAATCTTGGTTGTTTTAGTTTGGGGGTATTTTGGTGGTTTGTTTTTTTCCCCAGTCATTTGACAGAGATTTATGTACGACATAAGCTTGTGTAGGTAAGACTTCTTTTATCAAATCATATTGCTTTGGGGTTGTTGCAATATGCAACATTTCTATTAATTTTCTCAAAGTATGAATGCTGGAGGGCTATATTAGGAGCATATAGAACAATATTCTACCATGTCCTTCAGTTTCATCTAATGCAACCCTAAAATAAACTTTATTGTTCCAGATAGAGCAACTTCCTCTGCACAGTGTTGAACCAGGGTTTATTAAATGTCAGTTTAAAAAAGGGAATATTTTTACAGTGCTGGCCAATTCCTATCTCTGTCTCCCAGCCCAGGTATGATTTCCTCACACTGATGGTTCTGATGGATGTTGTGCTTGCATTCCTCACTAGGTTCATAGGCCTAGATTGCACTGTTGTACAAAATGTTCTTATTTCAATATCAGTTTGCTATGAAGATTCACACAAAGGAAAAAGGTACTATTTATATTCTGTCCCCACTAGCCTGGATCCCTGTGACTATTATAAATAGTCACAGGGAATGCCCAAGCTCCCTGGCATATAGGGTGCTACTGCCTATGTGCTCCACAGCTCAGCTCTTTGGCTTGCTCCAAATAATGTTCTGTTATATTTTAAGTCTCTGATTCCAAGTTTCCAAATAAATAATCATTACATTGTTAAAACTACATATGCTGGGAAAAAAAGAAAAAGAAAAAGAATTTTAGAGTGAAAAGAAAGATGTGGAAGTCCTCTTTGAGGTATTCTATGCACTGTTCCTCAATTTTCTTCCCCTCCCCCACTCCCTCTCCCCAAAGGTGCCAAAGAAAAGGCACCAAATAAAAACAAAAACAACAAAAAAAAAGAAATTAAATCTGACTAATCCAGAAGATTATGAAAATAAATAAAATTGTATTTCCCAGCTTTAAGAAACTCTAACATTATATAATGCTCATATTCCATTTATTCCTTCCTTATCTTTTTCCCTCCCAGATATATATATATAAAAATATATCCCACCCAAATCATAATTATAACATAAAATAAAAAAAGAAAAATCATAAATCTATCTAAAGGCTAAACTTGTGATATTGAGCTGATGATTACTGCAGAGAAAAAAATGTATCTGTGTTGTGACAGCAGATGTTTTCTAAATCTGTTTATCACAAATCCAGAGAACTGGATAAACATTTAAGACAACACTATTCAGCAGAATCTTTTGTCTGTCTTCTTCGTTGTTTGCTCAAATTCAGCTAGCTGGAATTCCAAATGTGTTCTCATGCTTTCTTATTACAGGAGATGTTTTTATGAAAGCAATTCTGCATATTGATCTGGAAGTGCCTTGGATACATAAAGAAGAGCCCAAGTTCAGTAGGTACAGTAGCCCATCCTGCTTTCTGCCCTGTGACAGTAATGGCATCAATGTTCCCTCTCTTGATTGTCTATAGAGCAAGTCTAGAAAAAATTCTGGAATATTGTAAATATTCCAATTTAATTGGAGTTATCAATTGAATCTACTGAATAAAACAATAGATAAGCATGAAAAAATGAAATGATTCAAAGTATTTAATCTAAGATCCTGATTTGAAGATCTTCCTGGTCAGCAGCTGTGTGTTTTTGCATATGTGTGCAGCCAAACATGCGATTTACCTTTCGAGAATTCTTGCTCTCAAGTTTTCCAGAGTGTGACTAAGGGGAAAAACAACCCAGCATCCCTGGCCTTGATTCAGGCATGCATTTAAGTCCCTGTCTATTCATGGGGAGGCCACAAGAATGCACTTAAGGGAGTCTAAAACAGATTTAGCATTTGAGTCAAGACTACATGCTTTCCGGACTCAGAGCCAAATATATCAATTTGCAGTACATGGGCTGCTCTGAAACATGAACTGTATATAAAGAAAGTAAATGTAAATGCAAAAGAACATGATGTACTTTGACAGAAGAGGGGTTGCAGGTATATATTGCTTTCTCTTGGCTACTGTTAACAGTAAACTGAAAGCAAAATTCTACTATCCCAACTTTGACAGTAGTTGGTTGAGACAGGAAAAAAAAATTAAAAAAAAAAATTTCAAGACTTAAAGGCTTTTATTTACTTCTTCTGAGGATTCATAGAATCAAATAATTTTATACCATTCTGTACTGAAAACTAATATCTTCAAGGAAGAATCTTAATTTTTTTTCCCTTGTAGATAGAAATAACACTTAACTCATAGATAATGAAATTTCACCTGAAGAGAGACAATAGACAATTCCAAAGAGTGGTTGCTGGCAGAACATCTATGGATGGTTACTCAGTGACGTACTTTTTGCTCAAAAAGACACAAAAAAGTAATGTGGCTTGCCCATATGACAGCATAGTACCAGGTTATAATGAGGAACAGCAGTAATTACAGAGATAACATACATTTAAAATGCCACTAGCTTCTCACAAGTGCTGCTCTTTCTCATATATATTTTGTTGTGGGAAAACTTGGAGACAGCTGTGGGATAAAAGCTGTATTAGATCAGGATGAGACCCCAGCAGGTGTTTGAGAGAGCTGATCCAGTGCTGTTCAGTCTTAATCTTAGTGAGAATGTCCTGCAGAGTGCATATTTTGGGAAGGAGGGGTGATCCAGATTTAGTAGTGTCAAATTTACAGTTAGTCTCAATGATCTTAAAGGCCTTTTTGCAACCTAAATGGTTTTCTGGTCATATGATTCTATCTTTAAAGTAATTAAATTTTTCCTTCTCATCTAGCCACCATACAGATGGTTGATAAGAAAACTAATTAAAGAAACCAAAGAGAAATGGTTTGATACAAAATTCTTCTTCTATACTTAAAATCAAGAGGTACTCTAAGCAAAAAATCTATTCTGTATTCCTATTAAGAAACTATTCATAACGCCTTATCATTCTTTGAACTCCTATTTATACCTTTTGTAGTTTCTTTTAGCAAAGAAGCATACCTATCCTAGTGTGATGTCCTTCTAAAATCCCAGGCTTCACTGAAAACCATCTTTTTGTGAAACACAATTGAATTTACTTAATTTTCTTACTAATATTTCACAATTCGTAGCCTGTGGCTTCTTTACCTGCATGCAGTGTTTAATGATAAACTCAGGTGCTTTTTTCTTGTATCTTAATTACAAAGAATCTCTTGTACTATAATTAACATCTCCTAAGAGCTGGAGAAGTATCTATGCCCTTAATTATCTGCTCCTGTTTCATTCTAGGTGATGCTACTGGATCTTAAGACAAATTCTGTGCTGTCAGGCAAAATATGCTTTAATATGATTTGGATCAGTCCTAGAATAATCCTACAAATTCAGGTAATACTATCTCACAGACTTGTTGTGCTCAGAAGTGCTTTCTGTATTAGATTATATATTTATAGTTTCCTGAATCTGAGTAACACAGTATATACTGAAGAGGAAATTTGCACACACTGCTCCCTGCCTCAGAATCAGAATATTATACATCTAAAACAGTACTGTTTGAAAATATGAAAAACATTATCATAGTGAATTGGTTAAAATAATTTCATGCACAAAAGAATCACAAAATTCATGCTTATGTTGTATAAATATTAAATAAACAAAATAAGTAAATTATTCATTTTGCCATTAGATGCAAATCCTCCATCTCCAGCTGATTTTCTTTCATGTTGGAGCTTCCTAGGTCTTTTAATTTGACTCTTTTTTTTTTTTTTTCCCAACCTAGCAACTATTTTCCCCAGTTGGCCTTTTATTTTTCACCTTCACAATTTGTTTTATACCTTGAACAATTTTGCTCTTACAGACTGATTCAGGAATCTTTCTTAATTCAAGGTCTGATCAAAAAGTACATCGAAGTCAGCTGTAATAATCTTTGTATACTGGCTCCAGGCAGTTAATATAGAACAGGGTTAAAGATTAATGCAGATGAACATTTCTTCTCAACCTCTGCTACAAAAGCCACATATGGAATATAAAAGAAAGGGAAAAAAAATCCAGTTTTAATGAAATAAAATTGTTCCCAAACTCAGAGGTGTTTTGCCTAAAAACATGGGGAATATTTATTTTATAAAGTAGAATAAAGAAGACAAAATGCATTTTGAAAATCTACACAGTCTATTTTTGAAATAAATTTATTTGGATGGTTTCTAGCTAACAATGAATGGGTTTACAGCTGTAGTGCAGAATTCTTTTGTGTCTCACTGATGTCAGACTTATATAAGCCAAGCTTCTTGTGTTCTACAAATCTATCGATGCTTTCCCCCTTGCTTGCCTTCACTAGCTATTTCTACTCCTTTCATTGCTCACATTCTACCCTGCCTAGCATTTTCCTTAGAATTCTTACTGGTTATAATATGAAATTTTTATGTGCTAGAAATGAAGCATCGTTTTTCTACTTTACTTTCTTGAAGAGTTAATCAGCAAAAGTCACTATCTCTTCTTATTACCTTAAGTTGCACATACCTATGAATGACTATTTAGTGAAATATTCTGAACATATTTCTCTGTGTAAAATACTATCAGCACTTGTTGGAAAACATTTTTTTTTTCTTATAAAATCCATAGATCCTATCCTGTGTGCAATCACGTATGTTGTTTCAACTAAGTTCTACTCAGGCTCAGTGGAAATTCTTTCTCTGTTTTTTTTTGTTAAATTAATTCTCGAAACCCTTCCTTTAACACTTTTGGATTAAATTGGTCAGTCTTTTTCCACCCTGTTTCAATATTTGATCTGTGAGATCAATAAACTGATTTTACAGCCTTTGTGGTCTGAGACCATGTAGACTATTGACAGTTTTGAGGGCCTTATCTGTCAGCTGGGCTCTGTTTTGTGCTTCCTTTTATGCCCATTTGGAGATTTTTGTCTGTGAGTTCTATATTGCCATCTGCAACCTCACATGAAATACATTCTCCAGTCACTAAACACATTGATCCTTCACATCAGTAAGATATGGGCTGTGCAACACCAGACAGAAACTGGCAGATGTCACTGCCATAAATGACATTTGAGCAATCAAATTTTAAAATACTTGTCCATTTCATGTTCTGTTACTATACCCATCTCGGTAATTTCTAAGTATTTATTTAAGAGTGTCTGTGAGCAGCATATGGATGTAAGTTTCTGTTGGAGTGTATATTGAACATCAGGGTGTTACTGCCAAAAATACCATATGCAGTTCTCTCTGTTGAAGGTGTATGTCTTAGCAGTCTCAAGGTAGAACAGACTTTACAAGAGTTGTTATAAGCAAGGTTACTTTAGTCCTCTATTGTAAAAATTCCTCATTGCCACTGTATTGTTTTTCCTCCTGAACTTTCTTTTACAAAACATTATTCCATAGAAATATTACATCATTCACTGTAGATATAGGTACTTTGCCTTTTCAAAACAGTCTTCCTTCCCCTTTCAGTTTAACCCAAGTGCAAGAAAGATTGAAATGAAAAAAAAAGTGTCTGCATAACAGACACTTCTGTCTGCATGTATATATACTATTATGTACCTTTTTTGGATGGGAATGACTTAATTTTCTTCATAGCAGCTCATGCATTGCTGTTTTGGACCTGTGGCAAAAACAGTGCTGATAACACGTTGCTGAGTGATGCTTACATAGAGTCAAGGTCTTTATGTTTCACACTGCACACCTTCAGGGAGTAGACTGAGGATGCAGAGGAATCTGGGAGGGGACACAGAAGGGACAGCTGACCCAAACTGGCCACAGAGATATTCCATACCATATGGCATTGTGCTCAGCAAGCAGAGTTGTGAAGAATAAGGAAGAAGGGGGGCTTTTCAGAGTTACAGCATTTGTCTTCACATGTATGTGTTATGTGTGATGAGGTCCTGCTTTCCTGGAAATGGCTAAACATGTACCTGCCCATGGAAATTAGTGAATTAACTCCTCATTTACTTTTCTTGTGCATGCAACTTTTGATTTACCTATTAAACTTTCTTTATCTCAATACCCAAATTTTCTCACTTTTACACTTATTTTTATTTTTTTTTATATTTTATATTACAATATTATTATATTTCCCTTTACCCCATCCTTATGCAGGGGATGTGAGCCAACAGCTACTTTTACCAGGGCTCACCCACAACAAAGTTATATCTACACATCAGCTGTCTTTTCAACAGTTAGAGCAAAGTTGCTGAAAGAAATACCATATAACATTTTCCTGTTTTGCCAGACAGTACTAACATTATGCCATTTTCCCAGGGTTCTTCTGATGCTTAAAGATTTTTTATCTTTTAAGATACTTCTCATATATTTGTAGTTTTGTAGACTGTTAATACATCGTTATAAAGCTCCTGGTATTTTTTTCTACCCTTTCTCTTAGATTTTAGAATAATAAGCCCACTCTTCTAATGCATACTTGGAATTCTGTTTGGTCTTCTTCTTAAGAAGAAGAAGCCCAACAAGGACATTTTGTATTCTGCTAGAACTTAAAAAACATAACAAGCAGTGGTGCAAAGTCCCTGGAACAACTCCTGTGGAGAGCAGAACCTGGGGGAAATTACCTAACCAACTAATTGGACAATATTTGTAACATATATTAATTAAGTCACCTTATAACAATTGTAGAAATAATTTATCATGTGTGCATATAGTCATATATAAAAAAATATATAAAACTATAAAACAGGAGTTATATAAACTATAGTTATATATATATAGTGCACCTGAAAGCTTTCAATTAAAGACTTGTTTTTATATTATCATTTTAACACTGTTTGGAAAGGTTTTGTGTTTTATTCCACTCAGCACCTCATTGGCTCACCAGTCCCTACTTGTCACTTAGGAGAAAGGCAGCAAACACTACAGGGCAGTAGTCTTCCCTCAGCCACTTCAGTTCAGTTAATGAAGTTAAAAAAAAATCAAAATTTGCAGAAAGGAGCCCCAAAAGACTGGTTGTTGCCAGTTCGTTCTTTTGTTCATAGCCTTTTCTTTGCATATTGGATTCTATGTTTGAATGTTGCTCTTGACATGGATAACTCATGGGAACAAGGCTTTATTGAGTGATGATATTCAACCAAAAAGGCATGTAAACATTTGAAATTTGTTTAAAGTGACAAGTAATGATGATAGTATGTCACATTAAATCTATAACCACGGCATGTAGAAGGTAAGCACCCCTCTTTCTCAGTGTCTTTCAGCTCTATCTGTTTGTCCATCATCCATCCATCCATCCATCCATCCATCCATCCATCCATCCATCCATCCATCCATCCCAGATATGTTTAGCATATCATATCATGTGTCTGGTATTTTGATTTTTCTTTCCATCAGTAGACAGAAGTCAAAAAATGATTGTTGTTAATAGTCTATGTATTTAAGTTTTTGAAGAAGCCTTGTCCAAAGAGAACCTGTTAGTTCCTTTTTGTAAGATTTTACTTTACTGTTGTTGTTAAGGATTTGTCTAGTTCCTCATCCAGAATTTATGTGCTTGCTCTTTGGGGATAGACGACCTTTTCAGCTGCATGATATACTTGACAATTCAGAGCTGCTGTAGCAGGTAATGGTTTCTGAGTCAACAGAAAGTTTTACTTATGAAAAAGGGGGTTTCTTTACCCAGTGTTTCTGTTTGGGAATAAATATCCAAGTAGTATGGGCATTTTGCTAATATGCTAATATAATATCAAATATTTCCAATGGCTTTGAACATTTTTGTAATTTTTTTCATACTTTCTAAAAGAAAAATTCCTATGAACTTCAGTTTACTGATTGTGGTGGTTTGACAGGAAATGTGTTTTTTGGGATGCTGTGTTTTTGGCCAATGGATATTCAGACTTTAATATTGGCATTTAACCTGGCCATTGGGACATGGACACGCCTCTGAGAACACGGGGTTAAAAGCAGAGCTCTCCCCTGGGAGGGTCCTCTTGGGTTTCCGGCGGGAAAGAGTTCGGGTCTCTGCCCCGGCCCAGCTGCTGGCTGGGCAGGGGGAGGGGAAAGCCATGAGGCCGAGAGAGGTAGGCCTGAGCCCGGGGGTGGAAGGGTGGAAGAGAGAAGAAAAGAGAGACACCGGGAGCCATCGGGCAGCCCCCCCTGAGAGACACAGAGAGAGAGAGAGAAAGAGAGAGAGAGAGCCGCTGCCTGGGACTGTAACCTTGAAGCTTGATAAACATGGGCCTGCGCCGGCAGCACGGCTGGGATGGAGAAGAGGGGGGGGGGTTCAGCCGGCCGCTTGTAGGAGCTTTTAACCCCTTTTTGGAGAATGAGAACTTTACAGAACATTGACCTTTCCTAGAAGATAGAGTGGAAGATGAAGAAGGAAATGGGCCAGTGTGAGAGAGGTCTGGGCGAGTGAGAGATAGTAGAAGAATAGAGAAGAATCCTAGTGGGAAGAGATGATGGAGTAGCTTTTGCTGGACTCTTTTTGTATAGCCATGGACAGAACCATGTTCCTTGTGATACAGAGACTGCATTCTAGGGGGAGGCAGTGGCCTCAGAACCAAGAGGGTTCAGTGTTGATGCCCCTCGGCCCCAGGGGGTGAAAATATGGGGGGGACAGGTGTCCCAAAGGAGAGATTGTGGGGACAGGTGTCCCAAAGGAGAGATGGACAGACCCATGTTCCTTGTGATACAGAGACTGCTCAGTGTTGATGCCCCTCGGCCCCAGGGGGTGAAAAAATATGGGGGGGACAGGTGTCCCAAAGGAGAGATTGTGGGGACAGGTGTCCCAAAGGAGAGACTGTGCCTTTTTTAGATCGGGACAGAGCATCCTTAAAAGACAACCCTAGAAGCAGTTCTGGTCCATGTTCAGTGGTGAGAGCACTGGACATGAAAAGGAAGAAGTCACGATGGCAGATGTACTCCGGGCGGTGCCACAAGTGACACAGAAACACACGAGGCTTCAGCTGTGTTTCCAGGGGAAGCCCATGGCACAAGAAGGACTCCTCTCCTCTTGATGAACTGAGGATTGATTGTCTAAAAGGTGGTGCTGGACCGAGAGTTGGTGATTTGAGGAACCAAATGTATTGTGTTGGAAATTTGGTGGGGGGAGGAGGAAATGCACTTGTGAAGTTTTCATTTTCCCTGTGTGTGTGTTCCTTTTTATCTGTAGTTGTAGAGTAGTTAATAAAGTTCTGGTTCTTTTTCCCTAAGTAGGAGCCTGCTTTGCTTATTCCTGGTCACATCTCACAGCAGAAACCAGGGAGAAGGTATCTTCATGGGGGCACTGGCATTGTGCCAGTGTCAAACCATGACACTGATATATTTATAGACAGACAGTGGGAACTAGGTCTTTTAAAATATCTGATAAATATTTATTACAATCAAATTATAACTATTCCTGTCCTAGCCTGTCAGGTTCCAGCTGAAGTCCTGGACTGAAGTTTCTCCACAGACCTCTAGAAAGAATCTTTTTTCATCATTAATTTACTTTTTTTAGCTCCATTTTATGCAGAAGTCACAAAGAGCTTGGTTCTGCTGCCCTGTGAATCACTCTCAGGCAGAGACACAAGTAGTCCCTGGATCTCTTCTGATTAAAGGCAATATAAGTTTAATTGCAGTATGCTACAATATATTTTAATTTTTAATAGTAGAGTGCCGGATTTCAGTCACTATTCCATACTTCAACTAATTTGAAGTGTCACTAATATTATTTTTAGTGAAGTGGATGAAGTCATAGTTGGTGTAAAACTAGGCAGAATACCTTAACTATACTTTTCAAAGATTTAACTTATCCTTTGTGAGACTTTGCTTTGTGACCAATGTATTTCCCCAAATCTTACATAAGCCTTCATTAAAAAAATAATAATCTTAAAATGCTCTGGAAATACATAGAAGCAAAATTGTTAATACATGATGTCTACACAGGCCAATGTAATGAAAAAAATTAAATGCACAATTAATTGCTTTATATCAAATAACATTCTGGTTGTTGGACCTTAAGGCTCTTGGTTTCATGCTGTGGTCTAGTTTTTTTTTGTTTTTTTTTTTTTATTTATATAAGTGATCAAAAGAGTGGCTTTTAATTTGGTGTAGCTGCAGTAGACTACGTGGCCAAGACCCCTGAATAGTTAATGCTACCTTTTATCCTTTATCATTTTCTTTTATGAGCTAAGGGATTGTTCATTCAAGTTCCTCTAATCCTCATAATATCTTGGCCATTATTACAAATCCTAGCTTTTTGGACAGCATCTAATTTCTTATGAATCTCATGAGTGTTGGAGGAATGTTGTTAAATGAAAATGAAGCACCACTTTTTTCCCATGATTTAATTTGTAATTCAGAACTTTAAGTATCAAAAAATAGAAGCTATTAGCTGTGAATTCAGTCTGCATACACTTAGTTATAGGCTTTTTAATTTTGCAGATATGTGACATATACTAATGACCATAACAAGATGTGACAGACAGTGTGCTGTTAGTTATTAAATAAAACTTTCTTCCTGGGAAAGAAATTTCTGAAATAAAAAAATCTATTACAGCAGTAGTTAGTATTATAAACAACTTTATTATTTCCTTGTACTCAGTAGCACTGTCAGTAATAATTTTTGGGAATTTAAATTTAGTGATACAATTCCATATTTTTTCCCACTCAATAATTGATGTCCTGGAATTACCTAAAAGGAAAACCACACTGCATCTACTACAGACAGAACTTCATGGCCACAGAGACCTAGGAAATCTCTCTAATATGAAGATGTAGCTCCCCCTTGCATATTTGTTTTACCCTAGAGAAAGTTAATGGTATGAAATAAAATTATTTGGGACTTTTTTGCTTTAATAGTAGTTGTTCTTCTTTTTAAGTGGGTAGGGACTGATCTCTGAACACTATTAAGGAGAGAAGTATGATCAATGTCTAGCTCATTAGTGCAGGCCACAAGTCACCTGTATTTAGTTTTCTCTCTTGAAACTATCTGTCTGTACCTCCATTGCCTCTGCTTTATGTTAGTGTCTGCAAGGCTTTCAAATTTTGCCTACACAGTCTTGGGAATTGAATCCCATTGCATCACTTGTGTAAATACATCTATGTCTGACCTTCTGAACTTGAAGGCATCCAATTGAACTGATGTGTAAAAGCAAGGAACTGAAATATTTCAAACACCCTGACATTATATCTGTATGAAGCAGGAGGTCCTGGGGTCCTCACATTCAGAGCTCCTCAGTCTGTAAATGGTTATGTTAAACATCCCCTATCTGAATTTTTACAGAGTTTTCTTCTGTAAAATAAGCAGAGATGTGGCCCCACTGTTTAGAATTGGGCCACTTCAGTGAGCCAGTCCTCTGGGACTGTTATTTGACGAATGGATAAAGAAAAAGGGGCAATGGATGAACAGGGTGAGGTGGTAGCAGTGGCTGGACCATCTTTCATATGATGAGGAAACCAAGTGATCTGGAAGAAAAAAGACAGTGCCTATGTTTTGGAAACAAGATGCTTCTACCCAGGTGATTCTTTTTCCTGCTTGTCTGAAAATCCCTTCTGCTCCTTCCAGCCATTTTCTAATCTCTCTGGTCATTAGTGTCGGCCAGGCTGAAATCTCTAAATGCATTGCTGGCCAAAGAATCCAAAGGGACAACAGGCCAACACTGCAATACCACAGACTGTCCATAGCCTGGATGTGACAGGTATGGAGAGCTGCTTGCAGTGTCCTGGGACAAGTTAAATGCACAAGAGCATCACAGGATTTTGCAGGACTCAAGGAAAACACTGAGTTTTTTTCCTGTATGCCTGTGTTGAGGAGGGAGTTCTCCCATTTGGGGCTCCTTCTCTGATATTTACATTTGCAGCTTAAAGATCAGTTTTACAAAATAAAACATGGCCCTAAGATAAATATAAATATGGCCTCAGCAACAGGGTAAGAGTAAGGTAAGGTAACACAAGGTAAGGTAAGTATCTTGATATATACATAGATATTGTCACTGTGGTAATAAAAAACTGTTTTTTCTAGCTAATACAACAAAAGAAAGGGTCAGAGTTCCCATTAAAAGTTTGAATTTTTTTCATGTTGTAAGCAAAAGCAATATATTAGCTACATGACAAGAATATGAATAAATACTGGTTAACATTTATTCAGGTTCAGTGTTTTAAATATATGTCTCCTTTTTACATGACCTCTGTTACTGAATTTATTTTAACCTGTGAGAAAAGTCATATTTTATTCTGTTGAAGAGATAGAGAATATCTTGTCATACATGTGGCAAGAGGAGAAAGCAGGGTTTTTAACAGAAGAGATTTGAGAAACTTGCTTGCAGAGTAAAACCACATCAAAACCGAACCAAACCAAACCAAGAAAACAAACAAAACCACACTGACCCACACCGACACATCTCAAGAAGTAAAAAACAGAGCAAGAGTAGTTCAAGCAAAAAAGACAATGTTGGCAAATGAGCACAACCTGGCGATTAAAAATTTAGGCTGGACTTCAGACAAAAATTTTCAGTCTCTTAAATGATACTTCTGGAACAGATTGCAGCAGAAACAGTTGGAACTACACAGTAAAGTGCAACAATTTAAAATTAAGCTTGGAATAAATTATAGGGCCATCTATTTCACTGTAGGATGGAACTTGAAGAGCCAGCATGTCTGTTTATGCTACCAGATGATTCAACTCTGTGAAGTGTAGTTAAATAATGCAGTGAGCCTAGCAGGTAGCATTTCAATAGTAGGGTTTTCTGGGGGTAATACTTGCTCTTGGCTTAATTTTTCTTTGTTGGTCAGGAAGTTTTAAAATTTAAGTTTTTTTCAGCTTCAGATTGTATTTTACTGAGTCCTTCTTAATAATAGTTAAATTAATCAAATTAAAAATTTTATTATGCTTATATTTTCCCCAGCTGAAAAAAAATGGAAGATACAAATATCATGAGGATTTAGTCAAGAAATTATCTGGAAACTACTAGTGAAACTCCTATTGGAAACAAGCTACTATTGAGGTTCTCCCATATATGAAATTGGTAAGTCTGATGCAGGAGAATACATTGTGTGTTTGAAGCACCAATTCTAAATAGTGAATTATATAATGAAGCAACAGAATAACACACTAAGAAAAACAAAGAAATTTATTTTAAGTCATTCTGAAACCATTCCAGAAAATAAATTTTCCAGAGAATTCTCTTTCAGTCCATACAAAGTTACAAGTGTTTAAATGTGAATCAATCTTCACTGAATACACATAGCCAGAGCAATTTTGTCAATGAGAATTTCTGTATAGCAATTATTTTATCTGATAAACCCCTTCTATTTAAGTTTCATTTCACCATCTCATAAAAGGAAAATAATATTCAGGCTTTTGTCTTCTTTCTCATTTACACTTGAGACATAATTTTTCTTGCTCTGTAAATGAGAACAGTTGAGAAAAGTGATTTTAGGCTCTAATAGCATAACCTTATACTATAATCTGACCTTATACACTAAATTATCTTCCAGTTTCTAATATAAACTGATCCAGTGCTTTGTACATAGTAATCCCATCCTCTGCTGTTCTACTCCCCACCAGAGTTATTGTTTATATTTTTGCACAGCAAGCTTCAACTATTTGTATTCATCACTTTGAATATTAAATACACCAAACCACCATTCTTGATGACTTCATCAGACAGTCCTTCAGTCCTATTTTTTGTTTTCCCTAGAATCACATTTTCATCAATTTTCACCACATTTTCACCATCTTTTTAAGTCTTTATTTCTAGATTTGCATTATATTAATTTTGTAAATACTCCTCCTGTGTAATATTATGTAAAATATTAAATTGAAAATTATTTATCTTCTATATTTTTGTTCCTTAAAATATTTATAAGAAAGATATTTCATGAGGTTGCAGGATTCATTTTTTGCTTGTGTTCCTTTAACTGTCCATTTGATTACATGTTTTCTTGATCACTTCTGATCCTAAATCTTTATACATCTTAGCTACACAGGTTTTTATACCATTAGAAAATAGAAAAGATGGGATTGACAGCTTAGAAAATGTGTGATTGCTACCTCTTCTGATTTAATAGATTTATTTAAAATCCTTATCCAAATTACACTTGCAATTTCCTGTGGCAGCTGTCTGCCTATTTAGAAATGGAGATTATCCTTCCTTTCCCCACTTCTGCTTTCTGCACCTTGTGACCTGAACACATCTATGTTCTCAAGTTTTCTTTTTAAGTTAGGTGCAATGATTTAATTTCTACAGAGTATTTTAAATTATGTCAACCCAGGTTTCAATTTTGCAGGCATAATTTTGTGCCTACAGGTAAAGCCAAGAATATATACTTGCACAAATTGTATCTTTCATGTGGATATCTATTTATTTAAATTGCAGACTTTATTGACTGCAAGTACAAAACTGCACCTAAGGTGATTCTTTGGAAAATATGGATATTAATGACAAGAGTATGGGAGTATAGAAATAAATTTGTTATTTTATAAGAATATTATTTTCTCTACTTACCTAACGTTCATAGACTTCTAACACATGACAATCATTTTTTTCTGTTGCCATAACAGACAGATAGTGAGTCAGTCAGATGAGACAGTCATAAAAAGAAACTCCCACAAGTTCAGCCGTAAGAATTGTTCACGTAAAATAATCTTATTTAAACCATGCACACTCACATTGCTCTGAAGCCTGTGGATTAATGTTCTAGGATTTGTTTCCTGTGGGCATAATAGAGACATCCCACCTGTCGAGAAAGGATCTTACAGAGATTAGAAAAAAATAACATTAAATGTTTTATAAAAATCCAGTAGTAAAGAAATACTCCGTCAGAGTGGAAAGTTCAGAAAAGAAGATGTGGCTTTTGCAGAGAATAATAAATCAATTTTCAGCTGATGGCATTTATGAACTAGTTGTCAAAAATAAAATAACTTAAATGAGGAGGAACATACACCAGAACAGAAATTATAGCACATTTTCACATCCTCAGAAATCCCTGTATTATAGATTAAGTGAGATATGGGGTTTGTGGTGATCGTGATATTTACAAAAACAAGAGCTGACTTCTCAAGGAATGTAACTCAGTGGTCACTGATTGTGGAAGGACTTCTATAACTTTTTTTATCACTGGTTTTATGTGCCCCTGGTTATCTGAAAAAAAAAGCCAAAACCCAGAAATGTAGAAGATGGAAATGGCTGTAGATTTTTAAAAGGTCTATAAACTAAAATAGAACTATCATATTACCTATCTAGGAAGATAAGGTCACCAACCGAGTGAGGCAGAGTAAAATGGAATAAACTGATGCTGGTGTATTCACAATGGGGTGAAAATTTATTTCATGTACATGAAGTATGTTGGAAATATTACCATCAACAATTTGGGCAGCATGCTTTCTCAAAATGCTTATCAGCTTTAGGTAGAGTTCAGACCTAGTCTTGTCACATTAATGTAAATGTTGAGTGTACTGTAAAAGAAAACATCAGATTTGAAGTCTGAAGTACAATGTTATATAACCACTATCTGAGATTTCCCTTGTGAGATATTACTTTCAGTCACTGCACTAAGCTCTTCAGTACTGACATGTAGTCTCAAGCCAAGTCTGAAGATACACCAGGCATAGTTAACTTTTAAGATGAACTTTGAAGATTCATGACAATCATGAAAGTTTTCTCCTACAGTACATTCTCTTAGTTCTCATGTCCTCTTCCATTTCTTGGCTGAACACCAATTCATTGGAGTATCTAAGGGCATGTGCTTTCTTATATTGCACTATTCTCTTACTTTTAGGCTAGAAATAAAAAAAAAAAAAAATTAAAAAGTCAAATTCCTGAGATAATATACCTGAAGTTCTTGGCATATAAGTAAAGGTTTCACAAACACTGAGTGAAAATTAGGCACTGAGTACCTAATTTGAGACTATGGCAATTCAATTACTAAAATTACAAGGATGCTTCAAGGTGCAACTGAAGTCAATACAAGAGCTCCTGTGAACATATAAAGTATAAATATTATGAAATATTGAATGATCTGATAAAATAAAGTATTCCCAATCCAACTAGAGCAGCGAATAGGAGTACCCAGACAATAAAACCCTCAGTGCTGTGCCCTCCCTCTGAGGATCCCATTTTAGTCAGGCATTTAAAGCTCTGTGACTGTGCAGTCAATCAAGCATATGCATGCAATATGAAGAAGCATGTTAAAAGGCTGAGAGATTCAGTGAGTAGGGCACTGGCTTTGAACTCTTAAGGCCCAGTGTTAGTACCAAGTACATTTTTTTCTCTCCAACTTGAAAAGTATTCAGGTTGCAAGAACTTTGTACATTCAGTATTTAATTTATTTCTTCTGACATAAAAATTAAAAAAAAGGTAAATAAAAAATGTTGTTCACCAGAAAAACTATTCCTTGTTCCAGCAAAAAACTAAAAAAACCATAGACTAAAACATTAGATTTCGTAGACAAAGTTAGTGGTCAGTGAAACTTCACATCTGAAGTTCCCTGTCAGCATCCTAGTGATAGCAGCATCAATCAGCTATTTGTCAGAATCAATCCCTTTTTTCCCCTGCACAGTGAAGGAGAAGTTGAAAGAATCCTACAACAAAGAAAGAAGGTTCAAAAGGTGCATACTCTACTGCATGGAAGTAATCTCAGCATTGGATGCCTGGTGGTGTTCTGTAGAGAGGTAATCTGATGTAACTTGTATTCCCAGGATGTCAGTGAATGCTGTGTGGCATTCCCTGTGCCACTGCTGGGACATGCCTGAACCAGCTTGGGTATTGCTCTCCCACACTTCTGTCACACAGTTTACATTGCACAGGAGGAGAAGATTTTTAAAAGCCTGGGAGACAGTATGAGTGATACCTTTATTCTTCAATAAAAACATAAGTTGTTAGAGAAACATTTTACTTTTTATAAAAGGTGGACCTTCTTCATAAGTTTAGTCCTATTTTTTTTTTAACTGTATCTAATATTTAAGGAATGAGTTACAAAAAAGGTGCAGTATCGCAACACAATTTTCCCACCTACTCCCAGTATTTCAGAATAAATAGATGAAGAAAAACATTTATTTAATCCATTCTAGGTGCATCATTCTAGGAATGCACTTATGAGCTAATGAGCATTCATGACACACTTCTATTCACAGATAGTTCCTTTTTTTAATGCCGCTAAATAATGGTAGACAGTAAAACTCTCCTTAAAATTACACTTTATACATAGTGAATAAACAAAATGAGTATCTTGTAATGGTAGCAGAGTTTTTATAGTTACAATAACTGCTTCATTCATTCGTAGCTCTGCCATTTATAACTTATGTAGCCACTGTAACTCAGTGAATATGGCTTCATCTATCGCTATCAATCTTCTAGGTTATTTTGTTCTTTTTTCTCATTTTATGAGATATTACTCTAGTGAAGCTGTGGCTGAATTGCAGAAGGTACCTTTTTACCCTCTTGGTATTCCATTTAAGATCTTTATTCTTTTTTAAATGTGAAATTATTCTATCACATGTTGAATGCTTATGAATAACTTAATAATATTTGGTGAGACATATCTGAGAGCCTTTTCTGGGATTTTTAACTTCAATAAATATCACTCTTTCCACTAGTCTTCCTTACTCAGTCAGAATTTTATAGACTGAATAATCAAGTGTGTAGCTGAAAAATTAAATTTAAAATTCAAAATTTTTATAGGTTGCAAAATAATTCCATAGAGAAAGTTAGAGAGTTGCTTGGATGAATTAGAGTAGTATCTATTGTCCCAATTATTCCACTCTGGTGACCACTCCGCAGAAAGAACGAGACAGCTACTAGCTTTATGCATTAACAATATTTTTATTAATATTAATACACGTAGTACACAATTTTTTGTATTTTGCAACCAAAAGGCTTTGACCACCATGTTTTGTTTTTGGCATATGAGTACATGACATGTAATTGTCTTTTATATATATACATATATATATACATGCTCTGAAATCAAATAGTGTGCTTTAGCAAAATGAAAATTTGTTGGATACTTGATATCTATCCTCTACTTAAGACCTTTTAAACACCTAATTAATGTCAAGGATGGGAGCATAAATGAAGAAATAACAGGTCTAAAGCATGGTTCTAATACAAACTCACCATATTCTGCTGTAGATTTTCATTTTCAGCAGGTGTAGAAAGAAAACAACAGGAAATTCCACAGAAATGTGAAGTAATTCTGTAATTTGTTCACAATTCAGTATGAGATTTTCTATTTAAATAATGAAAGAACAGAAAATATATCTTCTTTTTGAGTAAGTAATGTGCAAAAGAAATAGGATGGCAAAGAGAATGACAGAGTTGTTTACCTTTAAAAATCTGATAAATTTGATAGGTAAACATGACATTGTCATAAATGGTGAATCATCTACAGTTACCATAAAATGATAAGGGCTGAGGAAGATAACTTTATGCCTTGGGATAGAAGTGATAACTCTTGAATCACAGGAAGAAACCTCTTTTCTAGCTGCTATTCTGATGAAGACGGTGCAATGTCATTGTAATTATGAATTACATTTTATCAGATGCTGGACATCTGTTAGGACACCATTCTAAACACCTACTATTTAGAAAACTGACAAAAAGAAAATTTTCAAGAGCCAGAATCATGATGAAGTCATTAAGAAGTAGTGCTGCCTAAAACATGAATATTGTTATGGTCTTTCTAACCTGGTATTCCAAGAGATGTCATCTCCAGACTGGAAAATAAAATCATTAGTTTTTGGATCTTTCTCCAGACCTCAGATCCAGGCTATCTTGCGTGAATATTTAAAGAACTGTCCCTCAAGATCTGCCAAAAGTTACGCATAAAATTTTGTATTTCCTTTGACACAGAGAGGGTGTTGTGCAGAGCGCTTACTGCAGGTCCTTCATTCCATTTTTCTTCCTGTCAAGGTGTAGAGAGCTGCTCCACAATGGAAGCCAGACTGTGGCCACAGCCCAGGCAGTGCTTTGCGCCATCAAAAAAGGAACAGGCCAGGAAACCTAGCCAGAGCCAGGTGGAGAACAGCACTGGGCCTGGGGACCACCACACAAGGTGAGGTACAGTCAGGTCCAGGGTCATCCTGGGATATCCAGCCATGAATCCAGTTCTGCTGGAGGCAGGGCTGCCAGCCACAGGGATCAGACTGTTTAAGCCCCTGGGCCTATGGGCTGGAAGCCACTATTGGGAAACCCCAACTGAAGCTGCTTGGGTTGATGGAGCCTTCTTGAAGTCCTCAGGGCCCTGAGACCCCACAGAGTCATGGAATATGATGAGTTGGAAGAGACCCATCAGGACTGCTGGGTCCAACTCCCAGCTGCGTGCAGTCACCCTAAGAGTCATGCCATGTGCCTGAGAGCATTGTCCAAATTCTTCTTGAACTCTGCAGGCTTGGTGCTGAGACCAGTTCCTTAGGGAGCCTGTTCTAGGGCCCAACCACCCTCTGGGGGAAAAGTTTTTTCCTGATATCCAACCTAAGCTTCCCCTGACTCAGCTTTGTGTCTAATAAAACAAGTACTAGGGTCATTTTTAAGGTTATCTTTGCTGATTTTGCCCTAACCAGCCTTGACATAATGCCATTTTTTTTGGCTGAGGTAAAGACATTTTAGACTGCATTACTGTGGTATATAACTAGTTTTTATTAAAATTTGTGGAAATGGAACCCAAGAAGGTGAATCTGTGTTTTTAATTGGCTTAGGGCTGCCCTTGACAGGCAGTGCCATGAAACCATGAGTTCTGTAGATAACACGGATATCCAAATGTAGGTACATGCACACATACACAAACATAGACACACACATTTAATTTATAAAAGTACAACTAAGGCCTTTTCTTCAAAAGTGTTAGCTATCAGGTTAGATACATATTGTTTCAGCTCAGTGGAATAGTAGAGAATGGAAAATAGGACTACTTCGATTCTCCTTTAACAAAAGCTAGTAATTGTCCATTGTTAACTTCCATGAGACCAAAACGTCTGCATCAACAAAAAGCATTTTTATGTTCAAGTTCCCAAGGAAAGTAACTACAAATATTTCAGTGGACCAGTACAGAGAGATTGTGTTTTTTTCAATCTAGTGCAGGTTAAAAGACAGTAGTCAGTTGTGCCTTAGTTAAATCTCTTAATTTGTTTTGATAACTAAACTGTATAGACATGATTTTGTTGGTAGTTTCATAATTGAGATATTCTCTTATGCATTTTGGCTGAGTGATTTCTCACTGTGTTCCATTTACAACTGCACAGCCTCGAGAGTCTGCAGAAATCAGATGTTCATGCTTCTGTTCCATCATGTGTTGCTTGTAATTAACTTTTATTGTCAAAACTTGTCAGACTCATGACTATCTTCTTGAACCAAAAATTACATTTGACACTTTTAAACCAAAATTAATCCTTTAAGTGATTTGTATTAATCTGGCAGCGGACCAAATCCCCAACAGGTTTAAGTAAGCATAAAGCTGTTGACTTCAGTGAAGAGATGATAATTTACATGAGCCAAGAATCCAGCTGCACTATTTTGAAAACACTTGATTGATTTGAAGCATCTAGACTCTTATGGGCTTTTATTTTGCAACACACATGTTGCATACATTCCGTAATTAAAATAAATGTAATAGCAATACATATGGTAATACTTTTTTTTTAATTGACTTACTCTGAGTATCTTAGACACAAATCAGATTTTTAATTCAGTTGTTTGTATTAAAGTGGAAATCTGTGGCTTTAGATCTTCTGGGCCCAGAAATTACCTACTCCTTAACTGCAGCCATCCATGCTTGTAGGGCCTGGTCCGACTCCTACTCGATGATCTCAAAGCAATTGTTACACAGGAAAATCCTGACTATCCTTAATGAAGGGCTATTCACTGGGGATCTCTGTGATGGAAAAGCAAAACTTCTCCAGCCTGATGTACAGCTGTGATCATGTCTACCTGCTGTTTTCTGTTGCCATGACCTTAAAACGTCTCTTCCACATCCTAGAGGAAAGGAGCAGTAACTTTCTCTGCTTGTACTGTGACATCTGGTGCACAAGAGAGAGTGGTAACAAAATGACCTTTAAATTTTTTTTCTTTCAGTAATAGGTTTTATTTTTGGGGGAAAGAGGTTTGCACCATCTGTCAAAAGCATTTCCTACCCATTTACGAGTACCAGTGATTATTAATACAATATACTTACTATGATCAAGCTGTTCTATCCTTTAAATTATTAGGTGTTAAAAAGAAGTAATAAATCAAAATGCATATAAATTTCTTCCTTTTTTTTTAATTCCCAGTGTATCAGGGTAACGGAGCATGAAATTTTAGTAATATCTCTTCATCAAAATTGGCTGATCAACAATTACAGGGTAGTCACTTCTTTTGAGTATTTCCAAGAGATTTGTGTAAGTCTGAGGCTGAAATCTCTCCAGGACATGTGAGCATGAAAAAACAAGTGTTTGAGCATTGATTCTGGATTACAGATAATGAATGTCAGCTGTTATGGACAGGGAGAAGAAAAAGTCAATTAGAAAAGTCAAATGCAAAGGATCCCACAGGTAAGATCTAGAATGAAAGGGATACTTCAAAATGATGCTTAGTTCAGAATTTCCCTCCCTGGTCATTTATCTAAACTTCTCTGCTGAAGGAATTATCTTGATTTGGGATTTGTGCTTATTTGTTACTCCTTGGCAGGTACTCACAACAGGTTTGAGGCTCTTAAAGAGATAGTGGTGACACCTTTCCTTTGATGGAAAAGCAAACAATTGTGGTCAGCACACTCTGCAATACTGAGAAGAGTTTTTCAGACTGCAGGTACTGAGGTTTGTTTCTACAGCAGATAAACAGCAGTGCTGTGAAACAAACTCTTCAAATGATTTCTGGCCTTCAGAAGCATATTTTTAATATGACATTTTAGAATTATCTTGGGGGCAGGGGAAATGACAAAACTAAGATTTCCTATAAAATGTTGAAATGTGTAAATGACACAATCCTTGCCTAGAAAATGCAAGCAACTTTTTCTACTAATTGATTTTTGGTACCTTCCATTCGAGTCCTGGATGGAGAACAAAACAGGCTACAGACAGTAGTCCAAGCTTTTTGTTCCAGCAAGGTCATTATTATCAATCAAACAGAGAGCTCTTCAAACTACATGGAATTATTTATAAGAGTGGGGTTTTTTTCATTTTTTTAATCTGAAGATCTCTCCATAGTAGGTAATGACAGACTTTGAAAGCTTGTTTACCACAGAAATAAATCTGTTAATTAAGCACTTGACTGAGGCCCTGATCTTTTGAAATACATAGCATATAGGATAGACAATGATCATTTCTGCAGAAAAAGATATAAATTCAAAAGTATCTTTTAAGCTTGCAAATATTTTTTTTTCCCAGATTGATTTTTATTCTATACCTGAATAATTTGGGAATACTGAAATGGATTCTTCATGTTGTGGTGGTTTCTTGTCACACTGAAACATGGCTTGCCAGCCCCCATGTAAGTAAACATCCAGAAAAATTTGTATCTCTGAATAAATAAGCACTGTAAACATGTCATGTTTAATACATCATCATTCAGCACACACATTTTTAGAGAAACTGCTTTCCTACAACAACTAGTTCATTCATAGGCCTTCTGTATTTTTCTTCTTCTGCATTTTTATGTCTGCTTCTACACTTTTTCCATCCGTATCACTGAAGGGTTAACTTATTTTGTACCCTCCTCTTCCTCTGCATTTATCTCACAGGGAGCATCTGCAATAGTTGCAGTCACCCTACAAGTGAAATGGCAGGCAGGCTCCTCCGAGATTGCATTAGCACTCTGTGAGCAGCTGCTAGGGGAGCACAGAGACACAGTGCACTCTATCTATCTTCTCCCAGAGTCTCAGACTATTTTCTGTATGATAGTCCTTTTTCCAGCTGGTTTGAGAACTGGAAGTCCCAAGGCACCTCCAATAACTGTGCTTGTGGGGTGATAGGCCTGTTCATTGAACTATTAACAGAAGCATTAATTTCTTTGACCAAGAGTTAGAAATTATAATAAATCTGACTGATGCTTCATCTGATAGTGATTTGTGAAGCCTCTCATTTTGAATATATTCACCTAAACCGCATTTGATGAAATAACAGGGAGGAAGTAAAACCATCTTTACTTAAAACAACATAAATACTTCACTGAAAATGTCCTGCTTCTAGACAAAAAGTAATTCAAAATACACATGCACACATGCACATTTATAAAACTGCATCCCACAAGAACTCTCAAAAACTGGTTTGACAGTTTTACTTTAAAAGAGAGAATAATTGTTCATAATAGTGCTAAATAAGTTGTTTTCATTCTGGAAAGTTAACTATTCAATTTCTATGTTTGAAGCAGAATATCAACTAGGGACTCCAGGGGGATGTTGTCTGCTTCTTTTCATCTTCAGCAGATGAATCTTGCCTATGGTGCTTGATTCATGACTCAAGAGAATATGAAATGCTATTATAAAATAAAAGATATCTACAATGAAAATACAGTTATAGATTATTGCACAGAACTGTGATGCTCTTCAGAGGGTTTTATAGAATAGAATCTTCAAATTCCATCTTTTTTTCTGCAATGAAAAGCAAACTCATAAGACTTTTAGTTGACTTATAAAAGAATCAATCATATTTGGAAAGTTTGTACATGGGGTGTTTAGTCTTTTGTGCCTTAACTTTTTGCTTCTGAGAGACAGATCCTCTGATAGTTTTAAATATCTTAGCTGAGAGTGGAAAAACATAAGGCAGGATTACAAGACCAGAAAAATTGATCAGATTTCAAATTCAGATCTAATTTCCTGTACCAATGAGGGCTAGCTAAAGATGCTTTGGAGGAAGTCTAAGAAGCCTGTAGCAGACAGCGTGAGATAGTCTTTTCCTGCTTTTAGTTTCAATCCAGTGTTAAGCAGGTGATTTAAGCCTGAAAATTAACAGGAGACAGGAGATTTAAATAAGAAAATTTAGCAATCCCCATAAATTAGTGCTACCTGTATTGCAATTAACTCAGTAGACACTCTCCTATTATTTGTCCGAATATCCAGTCCCATTTCTTTGTTCTGATCCCTTTCTCTGGCAATGGATTCTGCATATTTTTGAACAGTATTTTTTATTAATTTCCTCTTTGATTTTCAGGTCTACCATGTGGTCCCATTGCTCTTGTGTTATTACAAATGAGAGCAAGCAAAGTCTGCCCTAAGCATGTTCACATATTTTTGAATAATTTTCTTTTATATGCACCTATTTCTTTGGCTAAGTGACCCTAATGTTTTGTCTCATTTTCATACAAGTGTTTTGTCAATTTCTGACTAACCTCTATTCACTCACCTGTGATGAGGCAATGATTTTCTTAACACAGGACAATTGGTCCTCAAACCCATATTAAAGGTGAAATCTCATTATCATCTAATTTAGTTTTACTGCAGCCATTTTCTTATTATTGACTACTGTTTATCACATGCTCAAACACTGAGGGCTTTTTGCTGTTATTTTTTAGTCAGGCACTGCTTTTTATTTGGAGCAGATGAGCAGATGAACACATTAATATTAAATCCTTCAAATTTAGAAATATGAATAGTTTTTTCTTTATGTTTTTCTCCTTTTGTTTTGAGATTTGAATGTAGGCAGGAAAAAACATTGCTTTGTTTTAGCTGCAGAAGCCCTTCTTCCATCAGCCTTAAAGCACAGTAACACCTCTGTCTCACAAGACAGGCTGAACACAAAGTATTGCAGGTCTTCTGTCTAGAGAGTCCATCCCAACAAGAGGCTACATCCAAAAATATATTGTCTGGTCAACATAAAGAAAGAACTGCAAAGTAGGTTGTAGCAAGTCCTAAAGCAAGCTTCATTTTTTTTTTTTCAGGATTTGAGTCCTTTATTTGTATTTAATAATGTTTCTTTAGTGAGAGAAAGACACTGTAGCCAGCTAGTAATGCAGATAATGTAACTTTGAATAATAATGATTTACATTTGGTAAAATTTGGATTCCTTTTGAAAGATTTGGCAAAGTTATCCATAATGCCCAAAATGCTCTCTTGATGAGAGAATAATTTACTCATACAGTAAGAATGTAGCCTCCAAAATCCTTTTGCAGTGAGGTTGTCTCGATGAAACATGAAGAAATAATTTTGTGACTCTTCCTTGGAAAAATCCAGGAATCCAAACTCCTTAAAATTTCTGATATCAAAGAACATTTCTGTTTTTTTTTTTTTCCTACAGAGTCTGACCAATATTTAAATTGCTTTGCTTAATGTAGGTAAAGTCAGCATACACCCCTAAAATGTTACACTTTGCGAGGATATAGTTTTTTACACGTCACAATAGCCCCGGTTACATCTGTGCCAAGGCAAAAGAAAGCACGAGGAAAACACATCAAGCCTGGCTGTTTTCTTACTATGTTTAACCTCCTCACCCTCATGGCAGCTCCTCATCCTGTCTACCAGCTTGATAAAACAGCAGCACCTACATGGTCTCCCTCACCTGTGCCATGCCAGAATCCCAGGTACCATTAAGGTCAATACACATCACTAGCTCCTGAAACAAAACTATTCCCTGATTTATTTAATTTGTGGAGTGGTAGAGGGAGGGTGGGGGTAAATGCAATTTCTATGCACTCATATATGGGATTTCTATAAAAGACTGGAGGGAAGATGTAAACAGGACAGAATGTTGGGACTGAATCTGAAAAAAAAAAGAAAAAAAAAAAGGGAAAGAAATGTTTCCACATGTTACAAATGGATGTGGGAATCTAGGTAAGAGATAAGTCCTTGCCTTTTGCCCAGGCCTCTGGCAGCAGGCAGTAGCTTATTGAGGCAGCCAGCACCCCATAACCCACTCTCATTCAGAAGTTCTTAAATAATGGCTGATTTAGTCTATTATAGAATGAATTATTTATTCAATAGACAGATGAATAACAGACATAAGACTTAAAACAAGTACTACACAGGAATAAAGACAAAAAGAGAAGCTACCAGTAGATATATACAGCACGAGGTAAAGGTACCTGTTAATGTTACAGCTAGCGAAGAAATAATAAAAGTTAGGATTCAATGTATCTTACCATCCAATTGTTGATGGTGCACACATCGAGATCCTTTCCTTCAATCCCCAGGGAAGTAACCACTGAACCTGCATCTAGATTTGGGGGAGAAGTCTCCCACACAGGTTGTGTGTGTAGAAGGCCTCTGCGATAACTCGTGTGTCTTCTAGTCTGTAAAACAGCATCTCTTCATCAAGAGTATTTCCTTTATCTCTTCCCACATTTGCTCTCCAAACTAAGATGTTGATTCTTACCTGAGGTCTGAGCCCTTTTGGTGCCAGAGATAACCCCTCGCTGGACCTTTCAGCCCAGGTTATCTTTTTATGTACAGCTGTCTGTTGTAGAGAGGAGGAGGAGGTAGACCTCCTGATACGATACATTTACAATTCTCCTTAAGAGCTCAAAGTAAAACTCCAGGGAAACATAGATGGATAGATAGATAGATAGATAGATAGATAGATAGATAGATAGATAGATAGATAGATAGATAGACAGACAGAAGTGTAGAGATTTGTAACAAATCCACAGTTATTTATTAAACAGTGTCTTTGCTGAAGAAGTGTCTTTGGCAGGCTTTAACTCCACAGTTCATTCCACAGAGCTAACTTATAAGTTGTTTTCATATGTCCAATAGTGTTCACAGGTAAAAAAGAGACAGAGCTTAAAGTTTTTTAGGGCAGAACTTGTTTTGCTTTCTGTTCCTGCATAGTTTGATAGATATATACTGAGTTGATATAATTTTCATTGTGTGAATAATGAAGTAATAACTATAAGTGCCTGGCAGAAGTTTATTTTTTAAAACAAATTGGATTAATTATACACCAAAGGCATGAGCTATCGGCATAAATAGTATTTATTATTCTTGGAGTATACTGAATAATGAGAGTGAAACAATTATTTTTCCTAAAATGGTATCTCCAAGTCAGGACTGAAAAAAAAGAGTTATAACTAACGACAAGTGAATGACAAGGAGCTGTAAATTTCCCTTTATACTAATACAAGACAGTCTCAAGCCTAATCAATCACAATGTAACACATGATAACACAAGTAGCTATTATGACAAAGGAACATCTACATGATAATTGACATTTCCAGGCCTATTAGATTGTTATTAAGAAAATTGTGATGTACATCTAGGAAACATAACCCTTCTATTTTTCCAAAGTGTTATTCAAAGATGCATTTATTTAGACAGACATTATTAAACTGTCAGTCCCAGTGCCAATAATTAGCAAACAGGAAAACTCTACAAAAAACCTTCACACAGACTTGGTTAATGTCATGCTGTTACTGAGCAAATAAACCATGATAATTAACTTACCCCTGCAACTCAGCCATCATCTATGGGTTTGGGAGTTTATCTAATGTTCATTCTGGTAGTCAGTAGCACTGATAAAATTCAGTCACATAACCTTACAATAAAATGACCATGTAGCTATTAATCATATACATGTTCTTTGATCTGCACAAACCCAAGGCAATTGCAAAACTAGTTGTAAAGCCACATTTCTATATTCTTAGAAACTAACACTTTGCCAAAATATAGCTATTAGTCGGAGCTTAAGAATTGCTAGATATATATTTCATGTCCAGCTGAAAACCTACTCAAAATTCATAAACTTTACTATAAACTTGTGCAAAAGATGCAAGTCCAAATATTTGTGGATTCAGTATTGATATTGCTCATTGAAAAGACTTCTAATAATATCTGTCTAGTTATATTTTTTTTTACCACTATAATCTTTCATTAATGCTAAGAAAGTTATCATAACTTTTTCTTTAGAGATGGTAAGTAACAAGGTGCTTCACAGACCATAAGAAAATGTAAAAACTTTCTCAATTAAAAAATACTCAAGAAACACTAATTTATACCAAGAAATTATTAAAGGCAAAATTTTCCTTTAACAGAAATTTATAATAGGTGCAGCTTTCAACATATTTTATAGAGAAAAAAGATATTTCTTCAGTCAATGGTAGATAGTCATCTTGCAGGTCAACATACGCTTGCATGGCTGATATTGAAGTCAGGGCTTTGATGTTCATGATTTCTCAGAAATGAGGACTGTTGGATAAAGATTGAATGCGACTGGGAAAAGCAAAAAAAAAAAAACAAAAAAAAACCTTAACCAATCAGCCAACCAAGCAAAACAAACAAAGAAAACCCCAATCAAACCAACTGACCAAACAAACAAAACCATCAAAACAAAACAAATGAAAAAACCAAGCAGTTCATATCAATCTCACCAAGCTGGAAAAGTTAGGTGAACCTTAGTGGTGAAAAAAGTTAAGTTCTGCACCAGAGGTTGAATAATCCCATGTGGCAATACAGGCCGGGCTATGCTTGCCTAAGCAGAAATGTTTTGTTCATATGTTCCCAGAAACTCTTTTCCAGTCTAAATTATTCTATAAACCTATACAACAGTAACAATTTAAAAAAAAATGTACAGCTTGAAAGAGGGGATGAGGGGAAGAGCTGCTGTAACTAACTGGCGTACTTTAAAAGAAATTACATGAAATCTTATTTATTCTTCTCTCCCCATAGAATAAAAATTCTCTGTAAACAAATTCCATGTCACTGTATTTTATTTAACTCATTGCTTATAGCTTTTAACTTGTCTTCAGCAACTCATCAGATTTAATTAATTGCCTTGTTCTTGTCATGAAGTCAAATTAGAGTGTTCACAAAATAGTTTTTTATTATTCTAAATTATATCTTCCTTTATTCTGAAATTCCAATATTTGGAGAGTTACCATTCTAATTGCTCCCAACAAAAAATGTACAAGAGTAAAGTTTAAATCACTTCTTTTTACTGTCCTAATTACCAGCTAACTGTTGGGGCTTGATCTAAGCAGAATTCTATCTGGAGTCAAAGGAAAAGTCTTATAATTTAGACAACTTGTAAGATTGCATTAAATATACTCAATGAATAGGTGTTCACTGATACCTAGAGAGGGATCATGAATAACTAGCTAATGAACATCAAATTTCTACACAGATAATTGAAATTATTATAATGGTTTCTCCCAGGTTTACTCTAAGTAAAGTGGTTCTAATCTTGTGGGGCTAAAGCAATAGAAACCAAGGTAAGAATATACCCATGCATTGTGTAGACTCCTCAGGGGAGTATTTATATTGGGAGCAATGAACCAACTGGGAGTACTAGGATTAGGCATTGAGCATTTGCGAGATTTTTAGTTTTGTGCTTCCATGGGCCTCTTACACGGTAGAGACAGCAGGCCTACACGGAGGTGCCTGCATGGCCTTCCCTGGAATCCTGTTGTTTGCCAGAGAGACGTATGTGACATTGGTGACAGGCGCCCAGTTACACCAGGGCATCCCTCCTCAGTCACCAGCTGGGTGGTACATGGCTGCTGCCACCCACAATGTCTGGTGTCTGGAAATGTGGCAGCCAAGCAATGAAGGGTCACATAATACGAGAAGGCTCTTGCCTGTGGCTGTGTTATCGTGTTAGGCACTGCCATGTTGGGTGAGGGTCCCCAGGACAAGGTGAGAGATAAGAATCAGTTCTCAGAAGGCTGATTTATTATTATATATTATATTATATTATATTATATTATATTATATTATATTATATTATATTATATTATATTATATTATATTATATACTAAAACGATACTAAAGAAAGAGAAAGGAGACATCAGAAGACTAAACAAGAATGAATAATAAAAACCCGTGACAGACCCAGAAGTCTGACACAGTTGGCTGTGATTGGCCATTAATTAAAAACAATTCACATGCTGGGTAAATAATTCTCCAAATCACATTCCAGAGGGGCAAAACATGAAGAAGCTGAAGCTTCCCAGCTTCCCAGGAGAAGAAATCCTGGTGAAGGGGTTTTCATAAAATATCAGAGTGACACTTAGGCTAGAATCTACACACAACTAAAGCTTTACCCTTAACATTAAAAATTATAATTACTATACAGCTTTTAGTTAGAAAAGGGATAGTACAAGTCAGTGTTCCACATGGCCATTTAAACACCATTTTCTGTGCAAGTTGACCTTTTGGTTTCAAAGCTTTGATTACCCTGCAAAATGGAGGTATCGTATCAAGAGCAAGGAGCTTATCAGATGGCTTAATGAGCCCAGATAGCCCTGTGCAATTTGAGTCTCAAAAGCAGTAGAAATGCATTATCTTGGCACGATACCAGAGTGAAGACAGTCTCAGGCAGCTCCATGTACTGAGGTCTTTTAATCAGTTCCAGGCTGACTGTTTTGGGCCATTACTGATAAACCATGCTATGTATGTCTTTAAGATCAGTTTTCTAACCCGCACTGCAAAGATTCTTGGACAATATTAAAAAAAACCAAACAAATCGACATGCCTATATTTTTTTCTAATTTTGAGGAGCATTTCTCTCTTCCAAATGGTCACATTTGCATGAAATTACACATAATTGTTTCCCTCACTTGTTTTAGAATTTCCCATAGCTAATAAATATTGCTGAGCAGGAAAGGTTTCTGCCAAATTCTAACACTGAACACTGACTGCACTGAACAGGAAATTTCTCCATGGAAAGCCAGTACAAATTACTTCAGGTAGATGATTTAGATGAAGGCATTATAGGAATTCAGCTTAGATCCAGGACAAATCTGAAGGACTTCATAAAGCATGGTTGGCCTATTTCTTGTTGTGATTACACATTTATTTCTTTTCTCCCAGACTGCTCTTAGTTTTGTTTGTTTAGGCAAATGAGTTCTCTTATTTGTACATGAGGTTTTATTTCACCAGTTCAGTACACCTCTAGCCAACATGAAATCCAGGTCCACATGAGGACTTGGTGAAGGAAATTATTCAAGTACTAAGTCCATTCACACCTTTGGTGAATAATGGTTAGATATCAAAACTCAAAACACTGATATCCTGTGGTTATGGATATGGTGCAAAATACCCAAAAAGAGTAAGAGAAAAAGAAAATACTAAAAACAAAATATTTGAAGTATTTGCATATGCCTGACAAAGAACAAAATTTAATGGCTATTTCCCATTTAGAAATACAAATGTTTTCCCATAACGGTTTCTGAACTCACGGCAGCCCTGTATATTGACAGTATTTGTTGCTGGTACCTTCAGATTTTATACATATATGAGCACAGGAAAAGAAAGGCATTTCATCCTGCCCAAGTGGAAAATATGCCTATTGCAACTTACCAATTTGTTAGTGAAAACAGATGCTCTCTGTGCTGTATTCTCTATATTCACTAGGGTTAGAAATGTCAGAAGGTTGCAAATATGTGGGAGGGGATGCTATTTATGGTAAAACAAAACATAATTTCAAAGAATAAAATAATAGCAGTAATAATAATAATAATAATAATAATAATAAGAGTAATAATAGAAATTTAGTCTGAGTGTCAGTGAAAATGTCTTAGCATAGAATATTAACGTACAGTTAGTTTCAGAAACAATATTTTCTGGCACATTTTGAAAACAGATAAGAGAAGGAAAGACATTGGTAAATACAAGATAGCAAATACTCAGTTAATACTACTTTGGAAAAAGTTCTTTCTACAAAGAAATCATTAGACCATTTTCATCACTGAATTTCACTTTTCTAAAAACAAAGATCTATCAGGATGTTTTGTTCAAATGCTTAAATCAAGAGGCTACAAGAAATTAACATATTTCAGATATATTTTTTGACACATGCTTTCCAAGCTGATGTAAGAAACTGTGGGAGATGGAGTGGAACGTGACAGTTCCAGTGTAACTGTCAGGATCTAACCAAAAACCACAGTAGAAAACACTAATGGCTGTGAACCACGTTCCTCAGAACAGCTTCAACCAGTCTGCACTAATAACAGAGCATGTACCCCTCGGTGATGACACTGTGCTTAATTTATAGAGCATCTACCACATGCAATAGGTTACTGCTATCACCTGCAATACTGAAATCAAAACATCCAGGCTGACATAGACAGATTTGTATCCCCACCTCCCTGCTTTATAAATAGCAGCCAAAAGAGCTATAAGCAGCTGTCAACATGAATCTTATTCATCTGTCCAACAGCTAGCACTTTTCATGCCACTGAATATCTAAATGGGCAGGTTCTGCTCCTATGAAGCATTTAAAGGAATTTAAAGAGGTTGTCATTCTGACACTTTAGATCAGAACATACCTGTTATTTATACTGTGTGCATTAGTGCTTGTGCTTGTGTGTGTATTTTAGCTCTATATAAACACAGGCAGACTTTTTACCTCACTCAGCTTTTCCTGAGTTTCTGTTAAGTGAATGGACTATTCACTTCTCTCTGGAAGACTTTGTGGGCCAGATTCTCTCCACAGAAAAAAAATATTTATGACCAACTTACAAATAAAGAAAATTGAGATTTAAGGAATGAATGTCTATGGACCATAAACTAATGCCTCCTAACATCACCTGTCTCAATACTTAGTTTGAAAGAGCTAGGACAGAGGTATTGTAACCTTATTTTAGTTATACACATATTAAAGAAATGGGGAGTGGGAAGACCAAGTTCTCTAATCATCAAGGTATCAATTCTGTTTCTGCTGAAATCAAAGTGACTAGGAGTAGAAGGGTAGAAGAGTGTGGGAACTCACAAAATGTGCAAAATTGCGTATTTACATATTGAATTTTATTTATTTTTTCCTATGGAATAAATAATATAATCAGGAGTCCCAACATATCCAATACCTACTATGTAGTTAAGGATATTGCATTCACAATAGACCGTGGATATTTCAATAAATGGATTCCACAATCTTTTCTGCTGCTTAAGGGAGTCAGTGCACAACTCCTTCCTTCTTCTTTCCCCCCACCGTGCCAACTGTGACCAATGATTCCATTGTCTTTCAGATGTTTTTCAATACCTCACAGAATAATCTTCTCCATAAATTTATCAGGCACTGAAGTGAGACTTCAGTGACAGGCCTGTGGTTTCCAGGTTTTCCCTTCTTGCTCCTCTTGAAAATCAGGTTAACATTGTCCAGCTTTCATTCAGCTGGGACCTTTTGTTCTTAAGCAGCAAGACTGCTGAAAAATCATCGAAAGAGGTTTTGTGTTGACAACATCTAGCACTTTGAGGATCCTTGGACAAATACCATCAGACCCCATAGATCTTTAGGGATCTAGCTGTGGAAGACAGAGGCAAAAAATGTGTTAAATACCTCTGCCTTGTTAATGTCCCTGTCTTTGAGATGACTGTCGTCATCCTATAATGGATTAAATGTTATTTTTGCATTGTTTATTGCCATTATTGTATTTGAAAAAAACTCTTGATTTTTCCCCACAGTTCTGTCAGCTTCAACTTTGGCCACATGAATTTTCTTGCTACAGTGGCAAGCAACATCTCCGTATTCTTTCCATGTCACCAGGCTTTGCTTCCACCAATTGACTCACCTGGAACATGTACTGTTACCAGAATTCTTGGATAGCTGTAACAGAAATAAAATCACAGTATTTGCCTGTCACCACAGCCTGAAAACAATATCCTTACTTTCCAATACTTATAGTATTGTCAGTGCAGTTCCCTTTTTGTGTCTTTATGTGCATGGCTAAATTATTTCATGTTTTTTCTTGCTCTGAAAGATGAAATGTAGCATGCAGTTTGATGTGGTACAAGTACTTAATTGGCAGGCATGGAATTGTATTAGCTTTTCGGTAAATTTAACTGAAATTTTCCTCTGTAGTGGTGCTAGCATTTTAAAGGGAATTTTAAGACAAACTGCAGTCAACCATGGGTTGTCTGGTTATAGAACTACACTGGTAGGAGTGTGTCAGGGACCAAGAATTAAATGCCAGACTCTAAGCAGCTGCATGTCACAGGAACTCAGTGTAGATGTAGGATCTAAGAACAATCTTGCTCCCTTTGATAACACAAAGAAAAGATTGATGATTAGATGTCTCAAGCCTTCACTTACAGTTGTTATCGCAGTGTAAAAATTAAGGTTATCCTCAAAGACGTACTTAAACCTTTTTAAAGTGTGATTAGTCATCCTTTGAATGTAATGCAGTTAATCATTTGCTTAAAGGCAGACACATGCCTTAAATGCCTTGAAACAATGGGAAGCTAATTAAATTGATTCAAAGTTGATTAGTTAAATAAATTTAACAGAATCACTTAAAAAGCATTGATCATAGTAACAGGATGACTGGTCGGCTCTGTCTTGGTGCACCAAATGAGACTCAGGCAGAAAATTATGTGCTGTGGATAGAGGTAAGAAAAGATGCCCACATTATTAGTCATGAAAGTGAACTCACCACCCGCTCCTATAATATTTCTTCCCCTTTTCTATAACAGTCTCCATATGGTGGACTTAGCATTTGAATTCAGAGAAGATCCACAGATTTTCTACTGCTCTTGAGAGTAGATGAGAGATCAGTAAACTGCATGTCACAAATGAAACCCAGGAGCAGAGAAGAGGTCTTGGTGCCTTTCTCTTTTTACTGCATGCAGATTTTCATCATAGAGGAGAAACTGTAGGGCCACATGTGTGATACAGGTGTCAAAATAGTATGACTTATTTTCAAGGCACAGGAATTAACAGTTTTGAAGAGAGATGGAATAATCTGAAAGTAGGTGTGGTGAAATAATCAGATGATGACATACAAAGAGGCAAGATGTTTTATAAATAGTTTTCAGTAGGGGCGCTGAACCAGTAACTTCTGGAAGAATAGTCAGATAGGATAAAAATGTGAGTGTGATGTAAATTTAAAAATAATATCAGAAACACCTAAAACATTGTAAAATTATGTTGTTACTATTTCAGATGACTACTGTGTTGGGTTTGCATGGAAAGGTTCTGGTAGTGGGGTCTACAGGGTCTTCAGTGACAAACTGTCGGAAGCTTATGCAGCTCCAAAATGGACCTACTGCTGGCCAAGGCCAAGGTCACCAGCAAGAGTGGTCTGAGATATCTTAAATCTGAGATAACAGATTTAAGAAGAGGAGAACACTGCTGTGTAATTGCAGCTGAAGGAACAAGTAAGAATATGTGAGATACAGCCCTGCAGACACCAAGGTTGGTGCAGATGGAAGAGCAGAAGGTGCTCAAGGCACCAGAGCAGAGATTCCCCTGAAGACCATGGGGAAGACTGTGGTGAGCCACCCTGTCTTCCTGCAGCATATGGACGCCAAAGACAAAGCAGATGTTTACATGCAGCCTGTGGAGGACTCCACACTGGAGTAGGTGGGAGGACTCCATGCTGGAGTAGGTGGTTGTCCCAGGGAGACAGGGACACTGTGGGAATTCCATGCTGGAACGGCTCCTGGCAGGTGTGTGGACCCATGAAGAGAGGTTCCACACACCTGAGAGAGTGTGGACCCATGAAGAGAGACCCCACATTGGAGCTGCTTTCCTGGCAGGATTTGTGACCATGCCATGGACCCATTCTGGAGCAGCCTGTTCCTCAAGGACAGCACCCTACGGAAAGGATCCACTTTGGAGCACTTTGTGAAGAACTGCAGACCATGTGAAGGAGAACATGAACTTCAAATTATAGAAATTCTTGGAGGACTGTCTCCTGTGGGAGGAATCTGCTGGAACAGGGGTAGGGTGTGAGGAATCCTCCCTCTGAGGAGGAGGAAGGAGAAGAAACAACGAGTGATGAACTAACCACAATCCCCATTCCCCATCCCCCCAAGACAGTGGGAGAGAGGAGGGAAAGAGAATTTAGGCTAAAATTTAACCAGGAAGAAGGGAGCAGTGGGCAGAAGGTATTTTCAAGAGTTGGCTTTAATTCTCACCGCCTATTCTGATTTGGTTCGCAATAAATTAAACTGATTTCCCTGCATTTTGCCCATGACAATAGCAGGTGAGAGATCTCTCCCTGTCCTCATCTCAACCCACAAGCCTTTAGATATATTTTCTCTCCCTTGTCCAGCTGAGGAAGGGAGTGGCACAGTGGCTTCATTAGGCACTGGGTATCCAGCCAGGGTCAAACCACTACAACCATATATGCAAATATGTCATATTGTTACAGTTCCTTTAATTATTCCCTGCTGAAAATTATTTAAAGTCTGAAGGGAGCATGCAAGAGTTTAAAATTTTCATAGAAACTATGAAATCCATTTTCTACTAACTTCACAGTTACCTTCTGCCAGATGGATTTTTCACTGTTGCTGCACACATTGACAAGTGAAAACTTTGTCATTTCCTAGAAGTGCTGATGTGAACCCTCATACATAGTCTGAAACCTGTGTGTGAATTTGCTTTTCTTGCATCTCTTGAATCAATTTCTTGCCTACCACAATAATGAAAAATCAACATCTACACAATATATACTACAATACAGCTAGTGTTTAGCATTCCTGTGACAGCATTCTAAATTTCCGTGTTTTTCTAGACTCTATTACAGTGAAATAATGGACTGCCACTTCTTCTTAGAGTCAGAGAGCCCTCAGCCTCAGAATGCCCATTAAACCACCTAACAATCTGGTACTCAGGGCATTCAGTGGGCATGTGGGAGTCCCCAGTTAAGACTGCTTGGTCTGCAGTCACCTGAATAAGACAGCATAGGTTACTATATACTATTACTATATACTATACCCCATACTTCCCCAGTAAAATACTAAGGTGTTATCCTGTGAACCAATAAAAGTAGTGTCAAAAAGTGAGTTCTTTCAAATAAGGATGATTAAGATAAACTTTTACAACTCTTGAGGACTAAACAATAACCTGAACTTGACAGAGCAGTGACCTGTACTTCCACCCTTCTGTCTCCTCAGCAAGAACCTTGTCAATCTCTTCATAGTCCAAAATGTACTCTGTACAGTAATATATTTTGTTAAAATATTTTTATCTCAATCCAGCATTTAATCAGTATAATACAGCTGTGTTTCATCAGCAGGTATTCCAGAACCTACTAACTGTTATGTTCAGTTATATTTCTGAGATAATTGCGGAAATTGGAGAGATATTGTAAACACACTGTTGTACTTCCACTAGGAGCTGCCCCAGCCCATGCCAGAATAGATCTCAGTACAGCAAATTTTGGTGAAAAAATGTGCAATGCTTTAATTCAGTCGGACTTACCTCTTATTTTGTCAATTTGTCAGTAATATAATTGGGACAGCTGGAGAACAGAAGCTCCTGTAGATGATTTCTATCCTATCAGTTTAGCTTCTTTTTTCCTTTTTTCTGAAATGTGACTATGTCTGTCATAGAAATATTTGCAGTCATTAACAAGCTCACCACACTATAATAAAAACTTGCTGATAAGTTTTAACAAAGTGCCTTACTTTGTCTATTTATTTGTTTCATAAAATCATGCAGCATGATAATATTTCAAAATTAGTTCAATGTTAAATTTGGCATCCCCAAAAACATGTTCCAAACTAGTTTTCAAATTCAGAAAGAGCAAAACAACTGCTAAATTATAATTATCTACAAATAGACGAGGTCTGAGTGAAGTGTGCAAAGAATAGAAAATTGGAAGTCTTTGAATTCATTAAATTACCTAAACAATTAAAACAGACCTGTTGATACATAACAAGAAAAAATTATTTGTAATTAGGGTCTCAAAACAAGCCTATTAAGACTTACAATAGAATCAGAGAGTACAATAGAATCAGGATTTTATATGCAAAATATAAACATTCAAGTTGTGCCCCACAGTTCACAGAAAGGTGAGCCTCCTGTTGAACACAGTTGCAAAAAAAAATAGGTTTTACTGCATTAGATTTGTCTTTTCAGGGTAAAGAAAAAAATTCAATAGACTTAGATATTATTAGATACTTTTAAATTTTTTATCTCAGTTATAGTATTTTCTTTTTAAAAAAATAACGATACACTTGTATTAATTTTAAAAAATCCCAAATAGTTGCCTTCAAAAAAAAAAAAAAGCAAACCAGTTTACATGACACAAGTTTGTTGTAGAAAAATATAAAGCATTGATAAATGAAGAAAAGGTTATCAAAAGCCATTGTGTATATTCAACTGTCCTTGTGCCAATTCTTATGTGAATTACACCAATTCTAGAACATTCCTGGTACCTTCTTGGACTCCATTGCTTATTGCTAACTTAATCTTGAAATAAGAAGATAATGAGATTCCCACTTTTGCCAATGCAATGCAGCATACATTTGAGGAAGAAAGAACATGCAGCCATGACTTACATTCCTCAAAGGAGCAAAGTAAGTAGAATTTAACCTTTAAATTAAACTATTAAAAAGAAATAAAAATTATTAACTTCCCAACTTTTATCACTTCATTTCCAGAGTTTTTCTGCATTTAATTTAAAATTTTTGTGTCCTTAGTCATGTTCTGTAAACTTTCCTACAGAATAAAAGCTCAAATGTAATTTATAATTTCATCTTTCAAGTCTCTGAACCTCTAGGTGGGTGTTGGGGTAGTGATGTCCCTCTCACTGTAAGCAAAGAGCAAATTAAGGACCACTTAATGAAGCTGAATAGCCACAAGTCTAGGGGTCTAATGCGATGCATCCCAAAGCAAATGGCTGATTTTGTCTCCAAGCCATTTTTCTTTTCACTGTCTATTGTATTTGAAAGGTCATGGTGGTCAGGCAATATCCCTGGAGATTGAGAAAAAGGAAATATAATTCCTATTTTTAAAAAGGTGATGAAGGAAGATCCTGTGAGCTACAAATTAGAGGACTCTTCTGTGCCTGGAAGGTCATGGAGCAGGTCCTCATGAAAGCAATGTTAAGGCTTATTTAAGACAAGAGACCTCCAACACAGCTTTACTAAGGGCAAACCATGCCTGCCCTGCTATTATGGAGTGAGAGCCCATGACATTGGTTGACAAGAAAAGATGACTCATGTCATCTACCTAAACTTCAGTAAGGCCTTTAACATAGTCCCATGCAGCACCCTTATTTCCAAATTAAAAAGACATGCATCAGAAGGGTGGACTATTCAGTGGCTAGTGAACTAAATGAATGAATGGATGGAACCAGAGAGTTGTGGTCAATGGCTCTATATCTAGGTGGAGGCTGGTGACAAATGATGCCCCTAAGGGCTCTGTCCTGGCACTGATGCTCTTTAATATCCTTAGCAATGACAGTGAGGTCAAGAAAATCAACCACATAACAGGCAGAAGCACAAAAAAGGTGGCCAGCAGTTCAAGGGAGATGATTTTCCCTCCCTACTCTGCCCTTGTGAAACCCCAACTGGAGTACTCTGTCCAGTACTGCATTTCTCACTTGATATTATATCAATTTGTTATGTCTTTTCAAAATCCTGAGTAACAGTTTGTGTGCATGGGAAAACTGTGTTTCACAAAGTATTACTTTTGTTTTGACATTTTCTCTGCTAGCAGTATAATGATCAACAGAAACAAGCATTTTTTTTTATATTTCCATTTCCACTGCAGGTGATTAAAAACTAATTGTCTGTCATTTTGTGTAACTGTGGTTTTATGTGTTGAAAATGCTCATGACAACATAAAGAATGGTTTTGATAAAAGCATAATATTTTTGAAACTCAGGGAGTGATCAAAAGTGAAGATGGAAAGAAAAAGAAATTCAAAACAGCAATGCAATTTTATATGAATATTTGACTATAAAGTTTTCCAATTCAGTCTGAGCTTCACCTTATCTCAGAACAAGTTCACAAGCATTTTGTTTAGAGTGTGTGACCTGGTCTTATTAGTTATGAAGAAAATTCAAATGGTTCAGAAGTTGGATGCTTCAGTAAGTTAACTAAATCACTTGAGACAAGGACATGCAGGTAGTATTCTCCTGAGTAAAGAGCATTTTTGAGCCTGCCAGAAGCCTTTTTACTGCTAAAATAACAGGCAGATTATTCTTGTTCTTTTTCATGTAATCAGGACGATGTGCTGGGCATAATGGCATGCTGAAAGTGTGTTACTCAAAACACTGAAACAGAAAAAGGTTGTCAACATTGTTAGCATTTCTATTTTAAGGAAATATTTTCATGGAGAGGCAGTATTTTTAAGACAAAAAGACTAGGAGAACAGAAAAGCAAGGAAGATTCTAAAATTTTCACTTTCCTCATATCATGCTTGGGAAATATTCCACTGAACTTTTAGAATAAAGTACTACAGTGTGCATACATACAGCTTTTGTGGACTTTTAGGAATAGAGGGGAGGTCATGTACAACTTTAATACAGATAAACCCTTAAATTGTGGATCCAGAGAAATTTCTGTAGTTCATTATAGGGTATCCATTAAAAATGGAGAAAAAAAACCCCAAATGTATTCAGAATTTGCTTAGTCCAGTGTTTGCTAAGAGCTGGTTCAGAAGCATCATAGGAAGACCACAAAATGATTTTGTGAAAAGTTCATAACCAAACCCATGCATGTATACTTCCCCATGGGCAACTATCAACTGCATCTGGGAAGAATCAAACTAGTAAACAAATATTCAAAGTTATGCCTAAATTTTGAGCAATTCTGTGTGAAAGCTAGTCATGTAAATGAAGAATACTATGGTTTTGGAAACCATGGTTTTGGTATCTTCATATTTATCCATATATCAATCATACAGTTTAGAGGTGTAGAGCAAATACTGATCTAATTCCCTCTCCTGACCGTAATAATCCTTCAGCTATACTGCCTAACCTAAGCAGTAGTATCCAGGTCCAAGTTCTGTTCTATTCAGTCCTTTGTCCTCTTTAATAAAGATGTTATCATGTTTTCTCTCAACAGTACGGTTAATTTATACAGAAAAGTACTTCAGAAATTCTTGAGTGAAAATTAAAAAACAGTAGAAGATCAGAGACCTCAAAGGCATTTAAACTGAATTTTATTATTATATATTTAATTATAATACGTAATTCTGTCCTGTTTCAGTAGCTAATGTATTTAGCTCTTTAGCAAAATATTAGGGTGCAATTAAGAAATGAACATGAGTTATCACTTTTAAACAGAAATAAGATTCCCAGCTACAGGGGGCAGTTGTCTGCAACTTTTCTTTTGATACTATTCCCCTGAGTCTGTAACAGTGTAATTGAAAAAAAAAAAAAAGACAACTAAAAGAATCAAGACCAAATTTCATCTCTAGTTTGTTTTCTCCTATTTTTGGCATTTCAGTTTACCCTTCAAAAAACAAGTGAGATCACTGCTGGGGAAATAGTGTTTTGTCTTTTCTTTTAAAATTTATGAGGCTTTCCTTGGGGCAAATTTAGCAACCTTTTTTCTCAAAATAAGACACTTAGCTGAGAAAATAATTTATTTAATGGAGGGGGAGTGTTCTTTTTCTTCATAGGCGGGAATCAGATTTAAGTGACTAAGGTATTACAATCTGCTTAATATGCAGCTTGACATGCCCCTCCCTGCTTTTTGGTGGCCAGATGCTTCCTAAGTTATAGTAAAGTGTCATGTTTTTCATGGTATGAATTTGTTCATGTGAATATATCAAGAGGCACGTGTATGGTTGCTGTAGTTCAAGTTGACCTACGTGGGCACAGCCTCATCTTGAGTTTTGGGTGCCACAGTGGAAGGACATAAAGCTCTTAGATAGCCTCCATAGTAGGGCTACCAAGATGGTGAAGGGTCTTGAGGGGAACCCATACAAGGAGGGCTGAGGTCAGTTGTTCTCTTCAGCCTGGAGGAGACTGAGGAGAGACCTCACTGCAGTCTACAATTTGCTTGTGAGGGGAAGAAGAGGGGCAGACACTGATTTCTGGGGTAACCAGTGACAGGACCCAAGGGAATGGCCTGAAGTTGTCTCAGGGAATATTTAGATTGGATATTAGGACAAATATTTTCACCTGGAGTGTGATTGGACACTGGAACAGGCTCCCCAGGGAAGCTTCACAGCACGAAGCCTAACAGAGTTCAATAAATACTTGGAAAATCCTCGCAGGCACATGGTGTGACTCTTGGGGGGTCCTGTGCAGGGCCAGGAGATGGACTCTATGATCCTATGATTCTAAGAGGTCATGTGGATATGTATTTACCATAAAGCCACCTATTGAAAGACCTGATTTAGAAAGCAATAAATGTCTTATTTTTCTTCTCATTAAATTATACTGCCTTCTCCCTTCTCTTTCTCTTTTCTTTCTTTTTCTTTTATATCTATCACATGGGCAAGAATTATCCCAACACATAGAAAAAAAATAAAAATTGGGATTTGGGATACAACAGCAACCCTGGAATCAAAAAACAATATGATACTGTTTGGTGGTGCACATGTTTGAGATTTCCATACATCATGGTAGCAGCATTCCAGAAATGCCAGCTTGCTAGCAAATGTTGGCAAACAGTTAAAGCTGCTCCACTCAAACTATACAGTAAGTAAATTTGCCTTGGCATGCCAGAATTTTGATTTTCTTTCCGCATTTTATCTATGCATTGGTACTACAAAACTGCATGGGTGTTTAAATTTTAAAACATACTATACTAATCTTTCAAAAATTTTCATTAACTTGCATACTGTAAATTAATACTTGCATACAGTTAAAAATACTTCAGTGAAATGGACTTTCAGTATATGATGTAGTGTCCTGCAGAGTATCAGCAGTAGAAAATGTATCCTTAATAACATGTACATTAAACTTATAGGATTACAGTATTTGCTTTGAAAATTTAGTTCTATGCCTGTCAACCTTTCAACTGGAACAATGCAATTTCTGTAGACGATGCTCTTTGTCTTATTTTAGAAGGACAAGAACTATACAGATTTAGATATCCAGAAGTATTGCAGTGAGCCTGTGTTTCCATTTCATTTAGGGACTGCAGAATCTGTTGGTAAGTATCTATTCTGTGTGCCATTATAAAATCTACTTTAATCCTAACATTTTACCATACATTTAATTGCTATTTCATTTAGGGTAATTTCCTACAGAAAGGGGCTGTAAAATTTAACAGGCAATGATAACTCTCTCAGTTTTAGTTAACCAAGACATGAAATTTGAATTTAATTCATGTTATATACTTAATTGTCCTTGAAAGTGAAGAAAGAAAGGCAAGACACTGGGAAAAAGATTTTAAGATAGTATGACTTCATTGTATTTCACATCTGGGAAATATCATTCTGTAAAACAGTCAGTGTAGGTCATTCCTCCTGCATAGCTTTGCCTAGACAGGAATGTCATGATTCAGTTACAACACAAGACGTTTTGTAGAAGTGATAGGAGCAGGGACACTGTATAAAAGAGGAAGTTAAAAGCAGGTCATGAAGAGATGGTATGAGGAAAGCCAAAATTCAGTTGGAATTTAAACTTGCAAGTGCCAATGTGGGCAACAAGAAGGCCTTCTACCATTGCATAATTTCAAACATTTAAGGAAAATGGAAGCCATTGCTCAATGAGGATGGTGATTTAGTGGCTGTGGATATAGACTAGATTGAGGTATACAGTGTCTTCCTTGCCTGAGATTTTTCAGACAAGGTCTCAAAGGTATCTGTGAGCAGATAAAGAATTCAAGGAGGGGGATGACCAGATGTGGATGAGAATTGAATCAGGGGTTATTGGAGAGATTTCAATCCATGCAAGACACCCATGGTTAACTCCAAATACAGCCAATGAATTTACAAGGTCTCAATCTATTATCTTCAAAAGTTTTTGAAGACTGGAGAGACCACTAACAAATGAAGAAAGGTAAATCCTGTAGCCATTCTCAAAATGGTAGAATGGTGATTCAGGAAACAAGAGTCTCATCAGTCTCATTGTAGTCCTTGGAAGAATCTCAGAGAAAGTATCATTCAGACATCATTCTTGTCCTTCAGCAAGAAAAAAAAATATCTTAAAGGGGTTGTTTTTAAAGAGAAGTCATAATAGCACTAAAAGTTATTTGGTTCCCACGCAAATGACAGACGACTTTCCCATAGCTCTCATTGGCACACTGAGGAGGACACCAAAATAAAATTATTCAATTGTTTTACTTATAAGCCTGAAGGATGCTTATGGTTTTGGTGCCACAAACATCTTACTAGTCACTTGCTTCATTAGAGAGCAGCAGATGGATTCACACCTTGGGAGGTCCTTCACTCTTAAAAAAAATCACTGAAATTTTTCATAGAATTTTTTAAACCCAAATGTAATGCAAGAATTTTTGATTATGCAAATGAATGAAATTATGAATTCCTCTACTTTCTTGAAAGGAAAAAAAAAATTTGTTTCTCTTTCAATTTACCCTGAACTTAGTGCATAACAAATATGCAAAATAAAGTCTGAATATTTGATTTAGACAATTGGGGTTTTTCCAACTAAAGCTTGTTTTTGCTTGCATGTTTGTTTTTATGCACTGTGTAAAAAATTGGATTTCAGCTACAGCTTTACTTTTTTTCTTATAAGAAGATTTATTTCTGCCTGTGTTGTAATTTTTGGTAAAATTATAAAAGATTTTTTTTAAAATACATCTCAAAATTTAAGTTTAATTCTCCCTAAATTTTCTTCTCATGAACTACAACACAAGATTAAAACAAAAAAAATCAATGTCTTTTTTTACACAGTTGTAACAAAATAAAAAAAGAAATGTTTGCTGCAAAAAAAGTCTGTAAAGATATGAAAAATACAAGTAACAAGGACTCTTCTATCTGTTCTATTTTGTCAATGCCCTTGAAGAGTTTATTCCATTCACTGGCTTTACACTTGATCAATGTATCAAAGCTAAACATCATTAATGTACTAAGACAGTTAATTCCAGACCACTTTGTTTTTCCTCCTTTGACCTAACCAAAGTTTCTGGCTTCTTCTCAGATGGTCAAATGCACAAGAAAATATAGTGGTGGATAACAGAATAGGCAAGGTTTCCTGTAGACACTCCTACAGCTGTCCCATGTGCAGCTCAGAAATTACACTGTTTTGCCTACTCTCTGTATTCCTTCTTGCTTCATTAATGACAGTGAATAGGTGCCACACTCTCTGTAAAACAGATTTCACATGGATGGAACAATAGAATTTTAACCACTGATAAATAACTTAGGAGATTAAACCAAGCTTCAAGCAGCATAAGCCCATTGAACAAGTCGATTATATGAATATAATGAGATTTTGTGTAACAGTTATAGGTCAGAGAATGACAGCCATGAGAATAATTTTAAAACCATGAGAGTTCAAGTAATAGCTTTTCATTGATGGGGAAAATAATTTGGTGTTTATAAGGCAGTAACAGCATTTTAACACTGATTTCCAAGCATTTGATGTGTCCTGCATATTTTCCAAATTAATTGAATTTATAATGCCAAATTATAGCACAAATTTAATTTAAAACTGTTGTAAGAAAAGACACAGAGCTAAGAAATTATTAAGCACATGAGAATAGTATTGACTGGACAGTTTCACACCATGTCAGACTTTTAATATTGGGCTGAGACCCCAAGAATTAAGATGTCGGTAATTCATCAGTGACAAAACTAAATAAGAAGATAGGTACCAGCTGCCTTCTGATCAGAGAGAAGAAAACTGTTTCACTAGCAGAGCTGCAGTAAGCAACTTGCTCTTCAGATTTGAGAGCTGTGACAAAGAAAAGCTCTCCAAGAATAAGAGCTCACTGCTATTAACCTGGTTGGCCTGAAACAAGCAGGATCTGATAAAAAATGTCAAGCTGCTCCAGTCAGGGGAGGCAAATCAATTGCAATGATCATACAAAAATTCATGTTTTGAACAATGTCATTTCATTTTATGCCTGTGATAGTATGAGTATGAGAAAAAGAAAAGCCATGAAGGCTGAGTAGATCTGAGAAGTGTGGAATAAATCTCTAAAGAGGATGCCAAAAGTGCCACCATTGTGTGGGCATCCAGAAGAGCTACAGATGCATGAAAACTCATACAAAATGGAAATGTCTGACATTTTTCTGCATATAAGTTTTTTCATTAGCTAATAGCATGGGCATTTGGTGAAGTTCAAAAAGCAGAGGAGGAATAATCCTTGGACTTAGTAGAAATTCAGCGCTCATAGTTAATCGTTTCTCTGTTATTTTCAATCAAAAATATGTTTAAGACCAGTAGATTGCAGAAAATTTTCCTGCTTCATTCCCCTCTCCGTTCCTCTGTGTTGCCCAGAAATTATATAGTGTTGGAACCCAGGACATCTCGCTGGGTGTCCTGGATGGCTCAAACTCCTGTCAAGGGGCTCAGAGACCTTGGCACAGAGCCCAAGACCCCTGTGCCTTTGATTTTGACCCATGGAAAAAATTAACAACCTTATATGAGGAATTACAAGCCACAAAAGTTTAAATAGAATGATAGTTATTTTATCACAGGGTGAAGAGTAGAATTTTGGGGTTTTTTAGAATGAGGACTTGGGGTCCCAAGATAGGGGAATTTGGGCGTACCTTATCCTTCTTTGTTCTTATTCCTAGCTTCCATCTTCTGGGTGATGGTGGCACTTTTGGATTGGTTTAGAGTAGGAACACAGTGTCTAACATAGGTGATTGGTATTGGAAAATAATTGTAAATAATGTACATGTATCTTTTAGTATAAAAGATAACACCACCTCTGAAGGCGATCAGAGTGCCTCAACCCAACCTGTCAGACAGACCTCGGAGAAAGAATGTAATAGATAAGAAATAATAAGCAACCTTGAGAATGAGAACAAAATAATCCTGACTCCTTCTTCAGCTGCTAGGCTAGGAAAAGAGACTCTCTAACACATCTTGGGGTCATCATGACCGGCAGAGATCCCTGAGGATATAGAGCACCTCTCTGACTCTGCACATCACTCAGGAGAATACCTGTTTTCTCTTAGGAGGGTCAATTTTCCCAGCTCATTTGGGTTGAGAAAAAAATTGTTTTCCATTGAGATATTTTCATTTATTTTCTTATGGAAACTGGAGCCTCTGTGTGAAAGGACTGTGTTACACAAACATATAATTCTGGAAAAATAGTGTATCTTCTGTGGGACTCCTCTGTGATATAAGAAAACACATGTAAAAGGTTTTGACAGATGGCCGCTATTTAATTTGAGATTCCTGCAGGATAACTTGCAGATATACACTGTATTCTTCACTTTGATGTTGGTCACAGAAAGCTGTGCTCTAAACACAAAGTACTGAATAATGTTACTATGGATCTTTTGTGTTCAAAATCATTAGGAAATTTTAACAATTTGAACTTTCAACTTGCTTTGATATAATTCCTCTGTCATAGAAAACGTGAATAATAATTCTTCACCTTATGTGGGTGTTCTGAAGATGAGTTCTGGAAAGGAATAGGAGCATTGATGTTGAAGCACTTGAGGAGGAGTTGTTACAAAAGAAACCAAGCCAAACATCACAAAATCCCAGACTCAGTTATGTTATATTTTGAGATTGTTTATATAAAACAAAGTGATATGTGAAAAGGACATGAAGGGAATAAGCAGACGTTCTAAAAAATAATTTCTCTGTGAATGATAGAATAATATTATTATTGAATTGATCATAAAAATATATCACTATTGTGAAAATATATGCAAACAAATACATGGAATTATGTTGAATTTTCTCTTTTGAGTTCTTGATTGTCAGAATTCTAACAAATTACTTTTCTTTTAAAATCTGTATTAGAAGATAACTGAAGATATGTGTCAAAGTAATGCAGAAAATATTAGAGGTTATTGTTTTAATAAGTGGGTTATTATATCAAGTAATTCTAAAAAGTGTTACCACTGTTCAGTATTTTATATACCTTTATAAAAGATTTCAAACAAAAAATGGAGTTCATTTATAAAGTAGAAATACACAGATAAGCCGTAAATCAAGTCACCCACTGCAAGCACTAAGCTTAATTTTACATGCTTGGTTATTCAGGTATCCAAAGGATACTTTAATATTCATTCAGGAATAATTTATTCAGTTAGACATTAACTTAATGAGCAGTAAGCTAAAATCGTTGTACAGATTGTTAACAGAAATTTGAGGTAGAAGAATAAAGCAATGAAGCAAATCAAACCAATAATCTGTGACAAGTTCAGTTCCTTAAAGTGACAAAAAAGACAAAGTGGTTTGGACAAAACACTTGAAATACCAAGTCTGCCATTATTATTCCTAATGTGCCATGTGTAGTCACTACAAAAAGGCAGAAGTAATCTCTATATTTGGATTCTAAATCTAGCAGAACAGTTACTCCTAAGTACAGGTACGAATGGTTTATCACAGAATAACTTAATGGTTGATATTAGAAGGGACCTCTGAAAATCCCCTGATCCAATACCTATGCTCAAGAAGGACCTTTACAATCAGTTGCCCAGATACATTTCCAGATTTCTTTTGAATGTATTCAAAGTGGGACACTACATAATCTCCCAGGACATTCCAGTGCTTGGTCAGTCTCACATCAAGAAAGCATACCCAAAATTACTGTTCTATTGAAACACCATATAAAAAAATAGTTCCCAAACATAAAATCAGAAAGACATTGTAGATATGTAATAAAATAATCTGTTTTATACAATTTTACATATACATGCAAAATATGTGAAATTTTGGGCAAAACTGCATAAGTTTAACCGTATAACTTGTACCATGGTGCGGATATGGATGAAGTTACTGGTGAACATGAAGAAATCAGAGAAATTCAATGGTAAAACATGAAATTAGAGTAAGAGAATGGCCCACACTGAGAAAATGTCATTTTCTAACTACTTAGAAAAGTCTTATTTAAATAGAAGAGGATGTTCTAAACTGAAAAAGTCTAAAGAGACTTCATGAGTCTACAAAATCTTTAAAAGGAATTATAGACTAAGATATACTAAGGAGCACACACAGTGATTAACAAGGGAGACAGCCTCTGTGACTGTTTGGACATTTAAGTACTAGAAAAAACTGCCATGGGAGAACATGAAATCATCTTTGTATGGGATCGTAAAACCTAAACAGAATCCCATGTATTACTGAGAGGTGCAGAATTAATTTTTTCCCAGATAAAAAAATGAGACAGTGACCACTCAGGCATTTTTATTGCAAAATCATTCTATGTACTCTCCACAACTCTCTTCCTCACCCTTAAAACAAGCAACTACACAAATGAGTCCCATCATTTCCAGCTTGGTTCACACTTTAAAAAGGGCTCTGTTTTTCAGAAGCTTTAAGTATTATTATTCCAGAATTTTCCTTATGTATTTTGTGGCTTATATAAGACGAGATGACTAACTGAGATGCAAAATATTGCTCTTTTTTTCATGAGATCACACTGACAACAGAATTACTCTAGAAACTAAATAAAAAAGGGAAAATTTGAATAGATCATTGGATTTAGTAGATATATAATTCTTCTGCAAGCTTTTAAAAATATTTTTCATTCACAATTGAAAAAAATCCCTTCACTCTCATTATGTTTTTATCTGTAGAAACACAGCAATATAAAAGTATAAAAATAACACTTAAGAAAATGTTTGTGAAAAAAAGAGAAAGAAAGGTTTAGAGTAGAAAGCCATCACCACTTATGGATCCAGAGACAAGACCTGATAGCTGCAATTTTGAGTCCTTTGGTTGAACTGGTGGTTGTTCTCTTGATCCATTGGGGTGGGGAAAAGCCCATGAATCACAAATTTTAGTAGGTTAGGTTCAGGTGGAATGCCCAGGTTCCTCTCCTGTGGTGGGTAGGGGTTTGCAACATTATGGATGTGTTGCAACACTGTGGATCATGCACAGTCCTCTGGTGGAAGGCCCCAGAAATTATTCTGGGGCACTTTGAAGAGAGGTCTTTGATGGTTCATGGCCCCTTCTAAGACATGACAGCTGCCTCTCACATCATCATATTTGAGCCAATGAGGCACCATCAGAAGGGATGAATGCCTTCAGGCCTATGTGTCGGTGTTTGGATACCTTTCCTGGGGAGTTTTCAGACCTGAGCAAGTTGTGTAAGGGAGGACATTGCCACTATAAAAAGCACTACCCCACCTCACAGGATCCACATTTAAAGGCCTGTTTCCTTATCTGGCTCAAACCTCAGTTTGCAGCCTCCAGAGGTTTGCTGGGCTGTTCCCTCACACCCTGTCATCAATACACCTGCTGATTTTGCAAACAGACAATTGTTTGAGTCATTAACCATTAACATATCAGTTTCTCACAACTGCTCTTTTCAGATTTCATAATTTCTGGTAGACAGGTTTTTCAAAGCACCCAAACTTGATATTCCTTTCCTCTCTGACAAGATGGATAGACAGACAACGTAATCTGCAATCTGATTGGCAATGCCTTGCTTGTGGTGACTTTTCTCTGCTTGTAAGGAACACAATCACCTTGTTAGCTTCTTTCATTGAAAATAAGAAAAAGAGTTCAGTTGCTTATCTTAACAGTGTAGCCAATCATTGCAAAATAGATAATATTAAGACATATCACCATTAAATAGAATACCTCTTGGAGAAATTATTTCCAAATTTTTCTTAACGTGAAACATATTACTTAGATTTTTCTTCTCTTTTCAGAAGCATCATTGCAAAATTTCTTATGTTATTGAATTAATAAGGATTCTGTGAACTGCAAAAAGGCAAAAGGCATTTGAATATCTACTCTTGCTTTTTTTCTTTTCCTAAAGTTTCATTTCTAACTTTATTCATCTCTACCCACAGAGGAAAACTGAGTTTTCCAGAAAAAAAATACCTTTCATAATCTTTCTGTTTTCCCCACTTGCACTGAAGTATGTTTTTCTTTCCCTTCTCTAAAATACACTGCACTTCCTTATTGATCAACTAACACTTCAAAATGATACAAAAAAATTAAGACTAACTAAAGAATAGACAAAGTTAAAAAAACTGGATTAACACAACTGAAATATAGAAGCTGGAGAAAGAAAAGACAACAAGAAAAATGTGGAGAGCAACATAAGTCACAAAGAAAGCATGAATGAAGATGCTTTAAGGAATAGAGAATTTTGAAATAAGGCAACTGGAAAAGGTCATAAGGAGCTATGGGTGATTTACATACTTAAGATTCTTAATGGAATGAATACACACCAAGGTGGTGGATCAGCAGCCGGATAGAAATAACTGCAATCTAATTTGATCCTTCCAGGTAATTGCTCAGAAATTATTAGCTGTCATCCTGGGGAGCCTGTGAGTTTGACCAATAGAATGTGAGAGAAACATAAAACATGTTTTACAGTGACTCTTGAATTTGGAAGCTATATTTTTTTTCCTTGTGACATCCTTTTTCATTTTTCAATTTTATTCTTTTGACAAAATATTTAGTGTGAGAAAGTTTTGGGAACAAGCAAGGAGGAGTTATTTCTTTTTAGGGACCAAAATTAAAGAGTGACACTTCATTGTACATTAGACCAAAATAGTAATGATAGAACTTACTTCACATTAGTATTTTAAGAAGAATAATATTGGTTGCCAAATCATAATATAAAAACAACTATAAAAATAGTAAGCGTTGTGGAATTAATTCTGAAGACCTGAAAACTTACGGTGATTTAGACATTGAACAGCATCAGCTCAGCAGGGAATGTTCACTGGTTCATATGACTTTCCATAGAGGCTGCTCTTCATACAAACAGACTTTCAGCTTTGTCTCCACAAAGAGTACATGCTCAGAAATGACAGCTTGAGGTTTGTGCCATGAGATCTGATGGCAGTGTTCAACCAGTTGGTTTAGAGGTGACTTTGTAAGAATGCACAAGGCTCTCTTTCTCCCTCTCCCCTGGGGCTCCCAGGAAAGCCCTTTCACTAGTGTCTCGCATGCAATGATTCTCTTGCTGCTTTTTGGATTTAGTTCTTTCTTTCTTTTTCTTTCCTTTCTTTCTTTCTTTCTTTCTTTCTTTCTTTCTTTCTTTCTTTCTTTCTTTCTTTCTTTCTTTCTTTCTTTCTTTCTTTCTTTCTTTCTTTCTTTCTTTCTTTCTTTCTTTCTTTCTTTCTTTCTTTCTTTCTTTTTCTTTTCTTTCTTTCTTTCTTTCCCTTTTTGGCACAGGTGAATTCCAAGCACCAATTTAGCTAGCTCTGGACTCCTTGCTTTTAATCATCCAGTTCTTTATATTCTTTCATCTTCCTGTATATTCTTTTCATACCTTAGATTACAGAATCTCTTGAAAGTCCTATAAACTTAGATATGCCTGTTTCTGGGAAGAATTATTAATATGTGGCTGTGTTTTAGATCAAAAATACATAATGTTTGACAATTGTTTGCAGGGAAATTTCTTCTGTATAACTTAGTGTAACTTGAAGACTGTAAAAGAACTGTATTGAGATTGCATGTATACTTTCATTTTTTAGTAGATTCTGTATTTTCCTTGATAAAAAATGATCATTGGTGTATTGAAGTGAAACAATTTATGTTAGGGAGTTACATTCGAAAGAGAAGCAAGTTTAAAATTGCCAGTGTTAGGATTAATCTTCTTTAGAGAAAAGTTTTAGTCATATTAGGCAGAAGACTGGGACCACCGCTCCCTTTTTTAATTCCTGTTCATATTTCCAACTTACCAGTGAATAACCTCTTAGGAAATTAAGTGCTGCAGTTGGGTACCTTACACATCCATGGAGGTATAGAAAAGGATCCAGGTCAATGAACATGAAAAATTCCAGACAAAAAGACAGAACAATAATGACAGAAAACAAACAAAAAACAAAGAAAAAAAACCTAAAAAAACCCTGCCCCCAAATAAAACCCAAAGAAACCCACTCCATTTTATACTGTTTTACTTAATTTTCATGATTTAACTAAAGGCATCAATATGGGACTCTTTCTTGTTTAAAATTAAACAGCTTGGTTGGTTTTGTAACCATTCAGCAGCTGTATTGAAAGTGTTCAATACAAACATTTGACTGAATTGACTGTGCAGTTTAGTGATTTGTCAAAATTTAATTTTATAAAATTATTGCATGTGATTTATTAGCACTTGTGTGCACCAATATCTGTAGAATGCTACAATTCACATTTGAAGTATTTTCTGTCCTACAGATGCAATTATTCTGAAAATATTCCCATATTATGAATATTTTGAAGTGTATTATCAAAGGTATTTTGGTATTTATAGATGCATGTGAATACTACAACTGGGTAGCATTTCCTCTGCTGTTTTTTCTTAAATGAAGTGTAAGTATGATACAAACAAAGTTGTTTATCATCTAATTTGTAAAGCAAAATTCTTTTGTACCACATATCCAAGAAAACCAGCCCAAAATAATTTTCTGGTTTTATGGTGTTGTTTTTATGTCATGGCAGGATGTGTTGAGGTGGGGAGAGCAGTGGATGTTGCCTACCTTGGCTTTTGACACTGTACATAACATCCTCCTAGGTAAGCTCAGATAATGTGGGTTGAATGAACAGTGAATCAAGGCCTCTGGCTGCATGGCAGAGCTCAGAGGTCATGATCAGAGAAGTAGAACCCAGCTGGAGGCCTGCAGTCAGTGGCATTGCCCAGGGATCAATACTGGGACTGGCCTAATTCAGCTTGTTTATCAATGACCTGGACGAATGGAGAGAATGTACCCTCAGGATGTACCCTTTGATGATGATGATGATACAAAACTGGGGGAGTGGCTGATACAGCTGGAGGCTCTGCTGCCATTAAGTGGGACCTTGATAGGCTGGAGAGCTGGGTGGAGAGAAACCAAATGAGGTTCCACAAGGGCAAGTGCAGGGTCCTGCGCCTGGGGAGGAATAACCCCAGGTACCAGTGCCGGCTGGGGCTGACCTGCTGGAGAGCAGCTCTGCAGAGAAGGGCCTGGGAGTCCTGCTGGGTGACAAGCTGGCCATGAGCCAAGCAGTGCCCTTGTGGCCAGGAGGGCCAATGGGATCCTGGGATGCTTTGGGAAGAGCGTGGCCAGCAGGCTGAGGGAGTTGATCCTCCCGCCCTGCTCAGCCCTAGCCAGGCCACATCTGGAGTGCTGTGTCCAGTTCTGGGCTGCTCAGTACAGGAAAGACAAGGAGCTACTGGAGAGGGTCCAGAAGAGGTCACAGAGATAATCTGGGGTCTGAGAAGGGATCTCATCAATACATATAAACATCTCAAAGTTGGGCATCAAGAGGAGGGTTCCAGACCCTTTTCAGTGGTGCCCATCAACAAGATGAGAAGCAATGGCCATAAATTAAAACAAAAGGACTTCCAAATCAACATGAGGAAGAACTTTATGTTGAGAGTGGCAGAGCACTGGCACAGGTTGCCAGGGAGGTCATGGAGTCTCTGTCTCTGGAGATATGCAAAACTCATCTGGATATATTACTGCATAAATGCTCCAGGTGACAACAACTTGGCAGGAGGGGAGGACTAGATGATCTCCAGAGGTCCCTTCCAATCCTAAAAAATCTGTGATTCTGTTTATCAGAAGACAATTTTGTTGAGGAATATTTAAAATACTAGTGTAAAAATGTTAAATACTCATGGAAATGGATAAAAACATCTAAATCTATACCAGTTTATTGTGCTTTGAAGAAGAGTTTTCTAACTGACCTAAACTACCACTGTTAATTTTAACAAAAAAAAACCCTATATGTATATTCTTGGTATATATATTGATACGCAATATTCCTATGCACATCTATTATAGAATTGTTTTCCACCAACTCTTGCAGTTTGCTGTGAATGCTGAAAGCTGGTAATATTGCACTGTATTAGATAACACTGAAATTATTTCTGAAGCATCCTAAGGACCTGGTACAAATGAGGTGAGCAGGTTTTAGATGTCTAACCTACTTAAATGCACATCTAAACAGTATAATAGAAGACTATTTTCAGGCACATAGTTGTATTTTAAATCTGGTGCTTAAAGAAGGACACAATATACAACAGTATCTTTATAAAGAGATAATGAGTAGAAGAATAATATTATTAATTGCTATGCCCTACCAATTCTGTCTTGAGATAATTAAAGCATGAAAAATAAAATGTGAAATTGCAGGGGGATAATGAGAGGACAAACAAGATCTAAGCTCCTTAGACAAAAAGGCCTGAGTGGTAATACTTTGTGGGATACTTTTCAACTGAGAAGCATGACAAGAAAACACTCTGTCTCATTTTTTTAATGCATGAGAAACGCTAATGCAAAACCAGAAAATAAGCTTTAGGATCTCTCTCTTCTAAGCTCTCCCCTCATTAAAAGCCCAATAGGAGTTTTAATCTGTTGACACAGTATGAATAGAAACTATAAAGATCACAGCTATTTCTGTCTTTTATTTTGCCAACAACAAAGAAATTTGGCATAAAGAGCACATATACAAAGAATAGCTGAATTACTCAGGGGCAATAAATTAGCATGCATATTATGACTGCATTGGCAAGGTATTCCACCCTGGAAAAATAAATATTCTTATTTAATTTTTCTCAGCCTGAAATCAACAGCAAGGTTGCCAATTTAAAGGTTAAGTCAATTTTTTTCACCTTAAAGAAGTAGTTCAAACTCCCACAATATACATGTGTATCCAACTCAAACTTGCCATGAAATGTCACAATATTTTTAACTTTTCATTTAAACAATAAAAAAGGTGGTTTTAATTCAAAAAACAATGTAACATAGATTTCTAGATGCAATCGCTTTATGAATATTTCATTTTTAAATAAATCATCCTTTCTTTTCAGTTTTCAGGAAGGAATAATCTCCAGATAAAGTCCCAGTCTAATGCAGCATGCTTTACTCTGAGTAAGGTATGTTCAAGTACATGCTGAATTAAGGAAAAGTATATTAGTTATTAGCAGTGTCCAAATGATTCTTAACAAAATCTGAGAAAATGTAGATCTTGTGGAACACCACATTAACCTTGTTCAATTTCACTAAAAGAGCCATATTCCAGTGGAGCAAAGCAAAGTTCAACCTGTATCTGCTGATTTTCAGTTTAGTGTTGTATTTGTACAATTTCTGCGTGAATCAAGTACACCAAAGTGTCACTTACTTTGACAGAATTTCCTTGAAGTCTCATAATTATATTTTAACCACTGTCTCTATCAACACTGAAAATAGAGCATTAACAGACTTTGTAGCCTGAGACCTAATAAATCAGATTATCAGACTTCAATGGCCTTTATGGCCTAGAGACATAAGGCCTTTTTCCTTTCAGATCCCCAAAAGCAGTGCTTCCAGTAGCACTGAAGTTCTTCAATTTCATCTTAAAAAAACCACAAAAAAGAAAAAAAGAAACAAAACAGAAACAAAAACAAAACAAACCAACCAACCAAACAAACAAACAAAAAAAAGGAGAAAAAAAAACAACCCAAAAACAACAAAAAACCCACAGGATTTTTACATTTCAATCATCTGGTTTGTTCAGATCATAAAAGTTAAGCAAAGAAGAGAAGCACACAAATATACATGGTCTTTATTCTAGCAAGATTTTCTGATGGGGAATTTTGACTTTGAAAAAATCAAGGACAACTCCCTTGTCTTCTGCGAAGACAGTTCCTCAAAACTATGACCATTCAGATGAAGAACCTGGGTAAATTACTTTGCCTGTCTCAAGCAGATTTCTTCCTTCTTTTCAAGACAGCATCACTGCTGAAAATTCCATATAGCCTCTGTTTATTTTCTTTGGAAATTTGTCTCCATGTCATAATTTTACTTGCTTATTCTCAACAACGGGATAATGGTGTTACCTAGTTCCCTAATGAGAGGAGCTGTGAAGGAGGACTTTCAATATAATGCTCTGTTGGGAAAATTTTAACCACATTTTTATGACTTTTGAGAGTGGCAAAGAGGTAAAAGGCACCATGCTGCAGTAAAGGAGGGTAAGTGGCTTATTTACTCTTCAGCAGTATTGTTTATCCAAATAACAATATGGTATTGCCATTGACTGACAAAGCAAGGTTTTTCCTACAACTCAAGTTGTTTTGGTGGGTGCTTGGAGCAGGCTGTGTCTCCACTGGAAGCCTGTACTGGAGGCAGGCTCGTGGCAGGACCTGTGGCACCATGGAGAGATGGACCCACACTGGAGTGGGTTTGCTGGTTGGACCAGTGATCCCACAGGGATCCCATCTATGCCTGAAGGACTGCACTCTGTAGAAGAACGTCATACTAGGGTGAAGTTGAGTCTGGGAAGAAGGGAAGGGTACAGCAAAAGTGTGCAATACCTGTTTTTATTTGTTGTTAACCTACTCTGACTTTTGATTGGAAGCCAATTAAATGAGTATCCCCAAGCCAAGTCTGTTTTACTCATGATAGAAATTGGTGAGTGAGTTCCCTGTCCTTTTCTCAACCCACAAGCATTTTATCACATTTCCCATCCTGTCTTGATAAGGAGGAAAGTTGATAGAGCAGCTTGGTGGACACCTGGCATCCAGTCAAGGTCAATCCATTACAGAATCTCAGATCTTTTGATGAAATAACAAAACATGTGCTTAAACTCTGATAACTGAGTTTGAAAATGCCTTATACATAAATTCAGAATGTTAAGTTCTAAATTGTTAATGCACAACCTATATTGACTTATTTGCAATTGCCCTTTGCTTGAATATCATCTTATTAGTACAGAAATGCAAGATTTATGTGAAAATAATGTGCCGGCAATAGAATATTTCACCTTTAGAGATAAAAGTGGTCTACTACAATCTAAAGCTGGAGAGAGTCAGAGTAGCAGAGGCATAAGCTCTCCTTGTGAAATTCCACTGCAAATTTTAGATGTTACATTCCAAAACCAAAGGTATTTTGATATTTATAGATGTATGTGAATTCTACAAAGTCTGGATTTAAAGAAAAAAAAGACAACCTACCATAAAAAAAAAACCTACAAATTATACAAAAGATACTTATGCTGATATATTATGATAATTAGACTCACTAAATACATGTTCAGATTGGGTTTTGCAAAGGATTTGAAACCACTGTAAAAAGATGGCAACAGGCTCTTAACCACTATAGCATTTGTATTTTCTCTGCCTAAGATGTTTGCATATTTTTCAAAATCTTCTGGTGCTGAGATTTGCTTTTAAAAAACCAGCTTTATTTGAACAAAAAAGTAATTATGCATTGGTATTTAAGAAAATAGAGTGTCCCATGTCTTTTCCATCTTTTGAGAGAGAATATTTCACTCCAGATGGAAAAGTTGACAAAACTAAAGTCAAAAGATGAAAAGATTTGGAGGCTAGGACATATCAAGGTAAGGGAAGGGAAGGGAGAAAAAGCAAAAAGTAAAGCAAAGAATTATGGAATCAACTTTGCTTTCCTTCCAATGTGAAAAGAAATAAGAAGCCTTTCATACAGTCAGGGCGTAATTCTGCTCTGTTGAATAAAATGATTCAATTGTAACAGTGGAAAGACTGTGTACATAAGCCATGAATCAGTTAATAGACAGCCATGGATATTGAAATGTGCTTTCTTCAGAGATGAAAGACTTGGATATGAAAGTAATCACCTGTCAGCCTTTTACTGTGACAGAATAGGTCATTGTTCCAGACAGAGTATTTGTGCAGAGTGGAAAAAAAAAGAGCCATGTTGTGGGATTTTTTTAGTTTGGTTTGTGGTTATTTGTCTGAAGGTGGAGGAGCTCTGAATCAAATAACTCAGCCTTTGTTTTGCCGTTTCTCTCTCTGTTCTACATAAAATCTGGGATTCATCAGGCCCTTTTCCCTTTATAAATCATCTGATAACTTTTGCTATACCTATCCCTGGTTTTGTTTTCCTCTCTCAATGTGTCTCTGCACCTTGTGTCTTGTCCTTTGGATTTTTCCAAGAAGCCTTCTGTAACTCTGTGTACTCTTTAGAGAAGTTAACTGCTATTAACAAAGCACCAAAGTCTTCAGGTCAAGCTGCCACAGGTTAGCTGGACTCCAGAGAGTAGCTGTACTCCCTTCTGAACTGTAACAAAACAAACCTTAAAGTTCTTCCTGTAAGGAATCAATAGGGCTAATTAAAAGTATAGTCTGCCTTTCTCAAATCACTCAGTCCCTCAGGACAAAGCCACTTCCTGCACTGAAGCCTGAGGCAGCTACAGTCAGATAAACAAGTGTGCATTTCTGGTTGATAACAGTCCTATCAGAGACATCATCTGTGTTTTCATCAGCTATGGAACCATAAGGTTTTATTTCCAGTTAGACAAAAATTATGTGCAGTCACACCACTGTGAGAGACTTATAACTGAGAGAGAGGTTAAATGAGACTTAAATGTCAACACCACATTTTGTCTCTAAATGGCTTAGGAAGGAACAGTCTCAGGACTGAAAGGTGTACACATGTAAGTAACCTTTGCCTACAAGTACAAGTGGGATTAATGCATTGTAGAAAGTGATTCAGAGAAGCTTTAAATGACTTTGAAATATAGGGACTAAAAAAGAGTAGTGGGCATATCTCTGTTCCTAAACATAGGAATGGAAAAGGCCAGAGGTGGATTATTGTATTAAATATGTGATCTATGGATGCTGAAAAAGATTATGCTTAAGCTGAGTGCCAGAGCAGTTAAAGTAAAATCATTGTATATTTTCATTTTGTGTCTTTGCAAAATTAAAACCAGAATAATTCACAGCAAGCAAACACATCCACAAGTTCTAAAAAATCCTGGGAAATTCTACTTGTACTTCAACTTTTGTTTTAATGAAGCTGCAGCTTTCCCCATAGTTAGAAAATAGTAGGATATTACAGACAGTAGAAATGCAGTACATGCATATGTACAAATAAAGATTTTTTTTTCTCTTTATAAATGTCTGAAAAAAAATCAATACTCTTTTTTATGACTTCTATTTAAAAATGAAGTCATGTTATGTTTTTTGGGGTGCTCTGTATTTTCATCTGGCATGCAAGATGGAATTGAAGAAAATTATCCATTCTACTAATTTTGGACTGTTGTTTTATTTCTGTTTGTTTAGTTTTTCTATTTCCAGCTAGAAAAAGCCCCATCAATTTCCAGACATCTCACTGAAGTCTCCTGAGGCTTGGTCACACCATCTGCTTGGGAACTTTCTCATTATAGGGTAAGTAAATAAGCATTAGATGCTGTGCTCATACTGTGAATGTCTCTTACACTGTGTCTTTTCTAGAAGTCTAGCAGATCCACTGCATATTTTGTGTTTTCACCCTACAAAGCACTATGTGTGGACATGAAGATGGTTATCAGCTTTATTTCTGCTATGTTGACTCTCTGTTTATGCTCTAACAAATGGCTTACTATTCTGAATTTAATTACAGTAAGAAAAATTCATTTCTTGGAGAATCTATCAGTGACACTAATGAACTCACAATAATCATGCTTGAAAGAGACACATTTGAGAGCATTTGTAGCTATCGTCCCTCCTTCATGCCCCTTTAGTATTCTTAATTTTTCAAGATGAATGGAAGACTAAAACACTTCTCCATACATACATTCTTATTCTTTGTGTTTTCATACCAGATGTTACTTACTTTTTCTCTTTTTTCTGGTATTTGGGGGACGATGAGGAGAAGGAGGAGAGAACAAGCAAAGTGCTCACGCTGATTGTTTACCGTGCGGAAGACAGAGCACATTGTACTTCATATTTTGTGATTGACTTGCTGTCAGGAGCAAGAGTTCCATGGTTTCAGATGCATCCTTGAGAAAGCCCCATTTCAGGGAGTATGGATATTACCCTTGTAAAAAGATCCATACTGCCTGAAGTTTCATTACTGTGCTGGAAGCATTTGCTCCCTTTGGTAATTGGGACCTAAGACTGTCAAGCTGCTTGAATTTTGAACAGCCATGAGCTTGGTGAAAAACCATCCTCTGTACCTAAAAGATATCACATTTCTACATATGCATTTTTTACTCCTGAACTTTAAGAAAACAAGGTCTGACCTTTCAATATAGCTCACAAATTGTTGTGATTCTCCATGTTACTGCAGTATCAAATTGTTATTAAAACAGCTCTTGGAATAGTCAAGGATTTAAGTTAGTTTAATGCAAGTACTTGTTTAGAAGATATTACAATCAAAGTCAAAGATCTTTCCCTCTAGTTTCTCCAATCTTAATTTCTTTCACATTATTCCATTGAAATATGTATTTTATTGTGTACATAAAATTCTTTCAGGATTCTAACCTACTTTATGAATCATGTTGACTAGTTATTCAAATAAAAAGTGTCTGAGACTGGGAGATGTTAATCAACTGATGAAAAATACTTAAGCAAAGCTGTGGAATCAAGTTTTAACTGAGAAATTATTGTGAACAGCAAACACTATTTTTCCAGGAATAGGGCTCTGAGGAATACCAGCAACCGGGGTTCAGTCTGGTTGGTGAATTCGTCATTTCTTTCTTGAGAGAGATTTTCATTCTTCCTGCCACTGTTTGTCCTTTCTACAGCCTTTGTATCTAACAAGCTAATATCTCACACATTTCCCTGATGGCTTCAAATCTCAGTGGAATGATTCTTTGCTCTTCTTCTTCAGAAATTTTTAATCTCTGATGGGTATTTTCTTTACCTCACAATTTCTTTTTCTATTTAGACTAGCAAGTGTGTCCTGTCAATTTTTTAATATATTCTTTTTTTATATGGCATTTTAAAAACAGTTATACTTTTGTCATCCACTACCACTTTTTAAACTTGTACACCTTGTTCCTTTCTAAAACTACACTGTTTTTTATAGTGGGAGGGCCTAATGAAGATAATCAGAAGTATGCAAGGACTAATTGTGGGTCAAAAATGTATTTAGTGCTGCTTATTGCTTCACCTCTTAGTTTTTCTTCACTTTTCAGAGGAAGAATTAATATTCCTACTTTTAATCATAGCTCATTTATCATTTATTTTGTTTAATCAGCCAATGGAATACATAAACCACCAAACTAGTGTACCCAGCACTCACCACTGGAGTCAGAATGATCAAAAAAAAAAAAAAGATTTTGTGATTAGTAGATCTCATCAACTAAGAATGCTGTTGCTTAATCTGCTGTGTCAGAAACTTTGCACCACTTTGTCTGAATCTAGTAGTGTCAATGAAAGAATATTTCTAAGTCCATGCAATTAAGTGAAAGAAGTAGTACAGACCTCTTCCTCACTTTACCGATTTCATATTGCTGCTGAAAATTTGCTAAATTAAAATTAGTAAGTAGCACCATGTTTTGTGCTTTATGTAAAGGAAAACTTAAATCAACAGACTATTTTAATGAATATAATTAATTATCTGTATCTAGCTCTAAACTCAAATGAGATCTGAATAAATTCCCAAATATTATAGTTTCCTGAATACAACATGTTACTTTTATGTGCATCATACAACTTCATGTAGCTCTTCCAAGTGACAAACATCCAAATGGTAATTTGCCAGCCATGGATATCTGAGGACTACACCAGAAATTAAAAGAGTCAGATAAGCATAAGTTCTTTTCCTTTTATGAGACAGGCTGTTCAAAGCATGTATCTTACAAACATTGAGAGAAATGGATGAAAATTTCTGCCAAACCAGAAAACTGAACTACATTTTTCTCTAGAGCACTTCAGCAGTTAGCCTGCTCTTAAAATAGTTCTCTGGTGATGGAATTCAGGACAAAGAACATTGTGAGGTCTGACACTACCCTAGCAATACAGAAAGTGTTAACAACGTATGGGCAGAACTCAGCTGAGAAACTCACAGTAACTACTGGTGGGCACTTCAGGGGCTCAATGTCTTCTTATCTGAAGTCCTCTACTATATTTTGGTACTGAAGAATAGCTCACAAAATATCTTGTTTTTGTTTTGGTTGTTACAAATAGAAAAAGACCCCAGACTAGTCCCAGCAAGTTTTTGTTTTCCCCTCCATATCTGCTTTTCTGTTGAAGGGTAATTCTGATAAATTGCTAAGGAAGATAGTGTTGAGATAAAATGGAAAATGGATAGAAACTTTACTGTATTTGGCATCTATAATTATTATTTGGCAGTAATTTTTTTCATCTCTGTTGGAAAAGTCTTTCATTAATAGGGTTTATAAAAATATTTTAAAAATATCAAGTTGTGGTGGAGATTAATTTTGATCTCCTAGTGCTAGTGCTCAGGCGTATTATAAATGTTTAGTTGGTGTCTGACTATTCTAGTTGAAGAATCTGTTCTCAAGTAGAAAGAGACATTTTACCTGGTTTGAGTGTTCACTTTTCTGCTTTGTGATGACTACAAATGGCTTTGAATATTTCTTCTCAGTTGGAAGACCTTCTTGTGAATGCTTGCAAACTTAGGCTAGAAAACCACATTAAAAAGAGTGTTTCTGAGAATTTCTCATCTTTACTACTGTGTCTGTTAGTTTTCAATGTCTCTCCATTTCTAATAATTTTGAATAAATTTAACTTCTCAATTTTAACTTTTTCATTTCAGTAAAGGGCCTAAGTATTTCATTAGGATTACTCCCAAATTTGGGAACTGCACTTTAATGAGTAATCCTTATTAACAACAATGTGTGGATGAAAAGTCAGATTCCCTCAGATTTTTCTGATTCTCCATGCATGGCTTAATGTTGAAACAGCAGGATATAATAAATTGAAAATGCATACAGAAAAGTAATAATACGGGCAGAAAATTATTTCCCTACTTCCAGCAGATTGCCTCATCATTTATTAAAAAAAAATCGATAGAGTGAGTATTTTCTGTTATATATTTAGCTGGACTGATTGAAGGACTTCAGGAAAAAAGTTACAGGGTACACCAATAATTATTATTTTTTCATTTCACCTATTTTATTATATGTGGACAGATTTAATCAATAATTTGAATTAAATATGAAAAATGTTTTTAGAAATTTGTCAACATTATTAATTGTCGCATTTTAAATTGGTAAAATGGTGACCAGATCAAAATTTAGTGTTGATCCTCTCCTCATAGAGAGGAACTCCCCTGAATCCTCACTTACTGCATTGACATTTTGGCAAATATCTTCTTCAGTGAAGGAGACTAGGGAAAGATTTATCCAAAGCTCTGTACAGCTAACATTCCTAACACAATAGAGTACCTATGTATTTATTTTTGTTTAAACATGTGACAGCCATGGTGAAGACAACTAGCTTATTCCCATGCCCCAAGACTTGGTTGGCCTGGTTGCAAAAGCCTGACCTTTAAAACCTTGGGAGTCAATGAAAAGTCTGTGTAAGTGACTTTTGCTGGGAAGCTGTCTAACTGTTCCATTGCTAATTTGGGATAATTCCTGATTTTTGTATACTGAATTTTCAACCTCCATATAAAATACTGGTATAAAGGATCAATAGTGTAATATAACAAAGAAGACAAACTCAGAATTATTTTAAAATCCATAAAGTGCAGTGCTTTCCTACTGCTGAAAGCCTTTTAGAGCCTCAGTGTTATTCTGCAGAAAAACGTCCACAGGTGAGTATAAATCATTCAGTTAAAGCAATGTCTATACGATCTGTTATTAATGTCAAATTTCAATGTTGTGATTACTATTTCTAAAAAAGAATTATTTTAAGACAAAAGTGTTGGCCTGTACCTATAATTAAATCAGAAATCTGACAATATTAGTATTAGGAAGACTATAAAGGCCTAGTGTGTGTGTGTATATACTGACACTTAAGAAGTTCTTGAAAGGAAACTATTTTAAACAAATAAAAAAAATAAAAGAATCATAATTCTGTAAGTATTTGCAGGCCCTAGATTTAAAAAAAAATCAATGATTGTGGTTTTACTCCTTTCAAATTCTACTGTAAGATCTATTAAACCAAAAAAGAATAAAAAAAATTTAGTGTAGAAAACCTAACCCTTCAACCAATCAATGCTGATTAGATTTTACAGTCTAACTGCAGTTTTTATAGTTTTCATCTAAGCATTTTCTCCTAGATTATGTTTCTGGACAGATCTATACTATAGGAATTGCTTTAATCTCATTCACTGACAGGCTGACAACTACCATGCAATGCAATTTAGCTCTCACAAAAGTCCAATATTTCTTCTCTTGCTCATTTATAGCAAAACTCACTTGGTTTCAATGACATTGTACAATAATTTCCCACCAGCAGCTTCTCCAGTTGTGAATTTTCTGATCAATTCTTATCTACAGGGATGACCATTTGCATCCTGTTAGATCTTTCATGCTCCAGTGAGCAATAAAGTTTTAAAATGTGTGTTAACAGTTGGCCTCTACATGGATCTTTGCTGAGCCTTCCAGGAAATGTGTTTGTGAAGAATATCACCCTATCCAGAAAAAGATCCCACTGCTCAGCAGGGCTTGGGAAGCATTTCCCATTCTGGTACAGTATGAATTACTCTTGCAGCGTTATCTGGCAAAAGGGCAAGTGATACATACAGTTTATTGACATCTCACATTATTTACACCTCAAGGTCACAAAATCACAGAATCACAGAAGCGTTATAGTTGGAAAAGCCCTCTGGAGATTATCTAGTCCAATCAAAAGCTGGCAACTAGCTGCAATTTATAACAGGCAAATCTTACTAAAATGAGTTAGTGCTTCTTGCTGAATTGCCAAAGAGCTCTTAGACATCAAAATTCTGCCATAACTCTCCTTGAAGTTGAGACAAAAAACTCTTTTCTTCCTTTACAGATCTTTTTTTTGCATCAAGGCTGCATTTAAAACAAATTAAAATATATCCTGTCTGCATCTGGAGGAATCTTACTGGAGGGGTCTGAAAAGCTGATAAACATTTTAAAATGCCTTTTGAAGCCTATCTCAGAATTCTGTCAATGAGACTTGAATTTATTGTAAAGATCCGTCAAATTACATCCTACAAAGAAGAAAAAGTAATAAAATATGAAAAGCCCTAGTGACTGAAAGAAGGTCATGTCCGAAAAGATATTTGTTAAGAAATCATATTACTTAATATTCAATAATTTAATGCACAAACAGTTATTGATTATTTAAATAATATTTGTAAGATTACCTGGCTGCGAGCAAGATTTAATCTTGTCTCTTTTGACTGCTTCAAAGCCACCTGGTGCTGGAACAAAACCATTGAGCTAAGTGGCACATGTCTTTAAACACACGATTAGTAACTAGCAGTGATAGTAATTAACTTATTTCTTCCTGATTAATTTCAACTCCAGATCATTAAAATGGAGTTCATGTAACCCTAAATGGTTGGAAGGCCAGTGCAACTTCAGCACAGCAGTGTCACTGCTTTGGCACCATGCTCTCAGTGTCTCAGCTGCAGCATCTACTCCTGGCCCCTGATGTGTTCCCAACACAGAGGTAACCCCACCTTTCCCAGCAGCTCTCTGACCTCCTTGTCACGATGCCCTGCCTGCTCTTTAGGAGCTCTGAATGTGCTGAAGCTGTGGTGTGACCAGACTCTCTCCCACGTTGGTGAATCCGGAACCTGACCTTGCCTCTCCTCCTACAGATGATTCCAATCACACAGAGGTACTGCACAGTAATGCAAAAATTTTGTAAAGAGAGAATCAAAATCCAGTGATGTCTAAATTGCTCTTTATATGCTCCTCTAGGGATCCTCTACACAAGGGAGGAACTTTAATTTGATTGATCAGAAGTTTATTATTGAAAAGAGTACATTAAGTCTCTAATATATCCTCAATATTACATATAAACCTGAATGATAGTTTAGGTAATTCTTTTGGGAGATAATGTAGAATAAATTGTTCTAACAAAATCTGTGATTATCAGTGGTTCTGCAACCCACTAGCCTAGGATTTAAATTGCATGACTGTTTCCTACTTGGAAACTTTTCCTTTGCTTTTATTAATTCACTGGTGATTTTCCCAGTTCGTATGAAATATGAGAAGACAGGGATAATAACAAAGATAAAATTGGTTATAAAAGTGAGAAAATAAGTAGAAACATTATTTGAAAGGCAGGAGATAATTTGAGATATGATCTTGTCCTATTTTACTGTTTATCTACCTTCCAATCTTAGACTCCTTAAGGGAACACAAGGCTAAAGCACACTGATTTCTTTATGTGCTTATTTTTGCCTCAGTTTTGCTGTCGGAAAAAAGAAGAAGGACTATTGAGCAAGCTTCCATTTATCATACCTTCTCTGGTGAATACCAGAATACAAATTTCTGTGAATAAACTAGTGCCTTGATCTTTTTTTTTTCTTTTCTTTTTGTACCAATAATGCTTAATTTTTAAAATTGTCTAAAATTTGCAATTTTCTTTTAGGGTTTTTCCAGTCATCTACTTTGACGGATGCTAGTAATGGAGGGAGGGAGGGAGGGAGGGAGGGAGGGAGGGAAGGAGGAAGGCAGGAAGGAAGGCAGGAAGGCAGGAAGGCAGGAAGGAAGGAAGGAAGGAAGGAAGGAAGGAAGGAGTCCTGGGTTAAGGCAAATTTGGGAAGAAACTTCCAAAGGGGTCCCTCTAGAAAGCAGATTCAAGCAGCCCCTCCCCCAGCTGGTTGGGAAAAATTTCCTTGGAGAAAAATGGAAAAAATTGTTTATTTAACAAGAAAAATATTCACAAGCATTAAAAATGAATAATATTAAAAAAATTCCCACTGCTCCAAAGAGATGACAAAATCAAAAATTCTTTGTCATGGGGTGTAGCTCGGCTCACTCAGTCTCTTATCAGTCCCTCCTGTACTGGAAATGCCACATCCTAGGCCCTGGTGGGCCACAGGTGTGAGCTCCTGGTGTTTCTCTAGGTTTTCAGACCAGAGCAGGTTTGAACAGTTCCAAGAAAAAGAAAAGCCACATTCCAAGGAACTTCTCTGCCTCAGCTAGCTAAAAAAAAAAAACAAACTAAAAAGCAAAGGAGAGCTCTCTACTGCTGTCTGTGTGTAGACAACACAGTTCAGAAGAAGATGCAGGCAGCAAGTGCAATCAAGTTTCTGATAACAAACTTATCTCCGTCCGGGGGTATATGTACAAATCACAAACAGGACAGGACTGCTGTAGAACGTGCCTTGAGCTGTTTTATTTTTCAGCATCAGTCTCATTACATGGTTAGGACAATGGGAAGATGCCACCAGCTCACATCCCAGGCAGCAGACGAAGAACTTAATGTTACAAGTTACTTTATAAGCTTTTTGACCAATCAATCACACAAAGCAAAAGCATATTGACAGTAGCTCTATCCAACCACTATAAGCACATGTACCTTTGGTTAAAACAATGCTTGTTTCTTCTGAATATAATACCTACTTGTAAGCCTTAAAACAAAATGCACAGACCTCCATTATTAAGCTTCAAACTTCCTAATATCTTGCTAGATAAACTTTTCTGTAGCTTAGGTAGTATTCTAGACAAGCGTTAATAGACAGACCATTGTTCTATTTGTCCTTGCTTTTCGACTTTTTAAATAATGTTCTGCTGACCTATATCATGGCTGCTGCTTAGCTCTAATCACAGTTCTGCTGTCTCTGAGGCCTGCCTTTTGCAGCTTTCCCAATACCCTCTGATTTTGTGGATTCCCACAAAACTCTGTGCTTCTTCTCTCCCCCTTCACTGTTGGAACCAGTCTTAAAGGTGCAAAACTTAATATCCAGCATAAACAGAACAGATGACTGGGGAAAAAAGCATCATAAAGTCACCCTAGGACAGAAGGAATTATCAAGAGCAAAAAGACAGGTGACAGTAAAGTTATATATTTACCAGAAAAGTGAAAAACCCAACTGCACATGGTGAGTGTAAGAGATCTATGATGCCTGACCTCTGTCCATGCAAATTTGATCTCACAGGCCTTGAAAATGCATTATAAAGATTGTTGGTTCAATGTTTTACATGCATACATAATTATTCTTATTACAATCCTGTCACATTTGTCATCTTAGGCCTTACTGTTTACATATGGCTCAAAGGTTCCTCGAGGTCCACAGGAGTCTTTAAACATCTGAAATCAGAAGATGATAACTACATCAGAATGCACATACATAGATTACAGGAGCTTGCGACTATGAAATGCACTCTGAATGTAGATAGTAATCAATTCTGTGTAAGACATTATTAATAAATGTACTTGGTAAGAGTGCCATCAATTCAAATTCTCACTTTTTCTCTGGATTGACTCACATGGTTCCATCATTCCAATTACAGTATCTAAAAGCTTCCTAATCCACTGATGTAAACTGTCAGGATGGGTTGTTAGCTTCAAATTTAGGAACTTACCATGCTGATGTAATACATGTCTACACATGAGAGATGAAGATCAAATCCTGTGTGTGCAATGCCAAAAATAAAAAGATGGCTTAGAAGTCTGAAACCAGTGTGACTGCAATTACACCTCCCTATAAGGAAAGTTGGCAATAAAATCTTAAACTCAAGAGTGATTTAATTTTCTTAAAAATAAAAAGGTGTGAAAAAATAAGAGTTTATTGCTAACAAATGACGTTAAACTTTTACAAAGAAAACTGAAGCTTAAAGATGGCAAGAGAAATTGCATATTATTGTGGAAGTATTGCAAAGAAAAAAAATCAGACTCTTCTGGAAGGAGCACCAATATGAGTAAGAAAATGGTTTATCACCCATTATTTTTTCACCACCAGGCTTTTCAGTAGGATTGCCAACAAAGAAGGTCTGCCCCAGAGATACTTTGTCATGTTATTTACCATGGAGAAAAAGAAAAAAACAATCTTACACTCTACATCAAAAAAAACCCCAAATACTTGCATTTTGAATATATGAGGCATATTTGAAATATTATCCCTCCCATATTTCCAATCAACATTCTCAAAGCATTTTCATCTTCATGTAGGCAATCTCAAAGCCACAGTTTCTCTGCTTACTTAGACTAGTATTTTGTGAGTTTCCTTTGGAAGATGCTCTTCTGTTGTCTTTCCACACAAATCATGATAGAAAGCAGAGCAACAGCAGCTTGGTGAGTATCCAAGGCTTTAGTTAGAAATATCTGGACTTGGTAAGGGAGAAGCAGATGTAGATCCAACTGAAATTAATTTTCTCATTCTATGCCATAAATATCCAGCAGTAAACTAAAATGGTGAGGAAGGAAGCACGTCGCTTAGAGATGAAAAAAAAAAAAGTAAGAAGATTGTGAGTAAAAGCAAATCCCTTTGTGTTTTATTCTTGTTTTATGGCAAAATCCTCCTTTTAGTTGTTTGGGTTTGCTTTTTTTTCTTTAATGCCTGTACAGTACTCCAGGTGCTGTGTTATTAGGTTCTAATTTCTATCAGAAAATCAGTCACATATATAAAAGTGCAGTCTTTTTTTTTTTCATTGCTTATATTAAAGAAAAAAATTATAATTAGTGTCATGTGATTCCCACATAGTTTAAAACCCACAAGCACTATTTGGTTCAGTAGGCATGGGTTGATTCTGGAGATCTAGTCAGAACACTCTGCGGACATAAACAATATACTTCTAGTCAAAACAACAGTTGTAGTTATCAAATTCAGTTATTGTAGTTGATAAGGAAATAAGCACCTTCATCAGAACAAAAGTATGCTTCTTATGGAGCAAGAAAATCCAATTGCTTCTTCCCCTAGGCCACCTTTCTACCCTTTCCATTTCTCCCCACTCCAAAAAAAAAATCACAAGTATGATGGATTTGAGGTTTAAATTTTACGTGTTTATTTGTTTGCTTTATGCTTTTACATTATTTTCTCTATAATCAATAACCATAGTGTTTGTGGCTTATTTCTTTGTCTTGCATCATCCCTGGCTTTGTCTGTGTGAAGAAAGAGCAAACTTGTCTGGTCAGCTGGAGCTGCTGCCTAGACATCTGCTGAATGCTGCCTTGGGATTGTGTTTCTTGCTATCCCAAAGCAGAGCCATCTGGCTCTCACATAACAGAAAGTAACTCTGAGATGTCTGTAATTTCTAAAGAGATCCATAGTTCAAAAATAAGCTACTGTCATACCTCTTATTCCTATGAACAGTTTGGTTTGTGACACTGTCTCTCCCCACAGTATTTAGTACAGAACTAATGTGTGTGTTCTTAAAAGCACAGAAATCTTTAAAAGAGATTAATAAAATAATGAATATATATTTATAGTAACACGGCATCTACATGGCTACATCAGACACCAAGCTTTTGGTACCATACAATTTATTTAGTTTTTAGTGGCATGTCACCAGGTAAGGAAAGAACTTTTTTTAAGAATATTTCATCTATGGGATGGTGTAACAGAACTCCATAAGAAAAAGTATGACTGAATCATTGTGCTCTTGTTTGATCACGACTCATGATTTAAATACAATATTAATTTATCCAAAAAAGTAGGAATAAGGACAGATCTCTAAAGTAAGCTGTTGGCAGATGATAATAGTAATAGAATATACAGATGGTAGCAGTAATATAATATAGTACCTATTCATATATAAATATAATAACTTATTCATCAAGGTGAAAATAAACTATGTCCTTGGAACTTTCACAGAAAGTCTATTTTATAATTAAGCCATTTTGAGGTGTGTTGAATAGATGTTAATTTTATTTTGAAAATTTTTATACTGATAAAACTGAATACATGATGCGTATTTATCTTAATTAAATTTTCACTATCATGGTTACATTTATTATCAGGAATGGTGTGCGTTAGCTGATTAGACAATCAGCTTTCATTAGGCTACTTGATATCAAAAATCATTCAGATAGAATTCAAAGATCCTTATTGCTTTTAATGTTGGCAGTTGTGAGTGTAGAGACAATTTTATATTTTCTTACTGAACAGAAAAAAGAAATGGTTTCTATGAGTGATCAAGTGTAAAACTGAATGGTATCTAGCACTCACAAAAATTTCACAAACAATGACATGCCTTGTTGTATTTCATGAATTGTTTGAACATGTTGGCAGTCATTCTTCTCTGCCAGTTTTAATCAGTTGACATTTACTGGGTGCTGAAACATTGAGCCTCAGTTATCCCATAAGCTGAGACTCTTATTCTAGATTTCTGAACTCCTCTTTATTGCAAAAAAGATTCCTCCAGTGCTGGAAGGAAAAAGAAAAGCATCTCCTATATTATATTTTTATATTAACACTATACATATTGTATACATAATGTACATAATACAAATACATTATGTTTTTATGTTAACACTGTGGACCCAGTATTTAATTACCTTCAAAGAAAAAGGTAAAAATAAAAGTGATTCAATGTTTTGTATGCTTTATCTTAAAATTACCTAATCACTCAATTTTAAATGACTAAGAATATTGTTTGGGTTTTTTTGGTGTTTTTTTCTGAGAAAAGAGCCAAACTCTTTTGTGTAGAAAAAGCAAAATAAGGTGCCAAGAACACTCTATACCCAGTGAAAAAACTTGCTGTACTTTGTCCTGAGCAAGTCAGAAGGCTGCCAGGTGGTGGCTGGGTGTTGGAAACTGGAAAGCAGAGACAATGAGGCACACATTACTGCAGTGTAAGCTCAAAATCAACCTTGTCCAAACTGGACTTCTTGTAGTGCAATAATGCATTTCTCTGCGATTTTCTTAGTTACTCTAAATCTCCAGAATTTATAGGCTTCTTAGTGATGCCTACATTTTCTTACTTAGGCCCTGAAGTCTTGACTGAAGTGACAGAAAGGTCAGAGTTACACTGATGCACTAGCTCATGCTCTCCAGGACCCTTGAAATGTCTTAACCTGTAAGAACATATACACATAAAATATATGAGTGGCTTTTTTCCTAACAGATCAACTTAATTACAATGTAATTATGATCATCTGTCTATTTTGAACTGGAAAACCAGAAATCCACTTATGGTTTCAAGTAAACGGTAACATGCAGAATACATGGAAAGTTAATAATGTTTATACTAAAATAGAAGACAATACATATAATAATAAATATTCATAAATATTAAAAAAGCAAGTGAATCAGAAGATAGATATTTTCAGTGTTCTAAATATACAATAGCTCTATAATTTACTATAAATTAAAATAGTATGCTAAATTATTGCAACTAATGTAGCAATCTTGTAGTATTCTTAGTTTAGAGATTCTAGTATAGTGTACTAGAATCTTTTGATACACTTAAATGTTTCTACTATTTATTTTTGCATTGAGAATATTCACAAGTGTCTGTGGAAATCCAGTCACCACTTCATATACTCTAAAATTAGTTTCTCTACATGCATTAAAAAAATATTTGAAATGCAATCCACCAAGTTATCCATATCACTACTATAGTTCTAGGCATTTGGTTTTCATCTCTTTATGTCACTGAGGAAGATAGGTGCTGCTCTGAAGCACCATGATAATGGTCCTGAGCCAAAACCTCCAACATCTGTGGTCAGACCCAGGCCATACTCATCCAACATACCCAAGCGAAAAATTTAGGCAAAGAGAATCCCAGAGATTTTGTTAAATGTATTATTATTTCTGTCTTGTAAACATGTACATTTTTATTTAAATAAGGTCCATTTTCTGTTTAGGAACTTTTTAAAAATAATATTGATGGGGAGGGTGCTTGATGAGGGATGGAGAGATGTTTGGTAAATGATCTCTTGAAGATTTTGCATTTTCTTTATAATCATGTTGGCCATTTACTATAATTTTATAGTAATGTTCCTAGTTTAATGATAATTTTAATAGCCATTTTTCAATTTGGACTCTGCTAGATATGTTTATCCCCTTAGATTAACTACTAATTATTTCAATGATAGGATTCCAGTTATACTGTCTATGGACACACTATATAAATTAAACTACTCATTGCTTCTGGAAAAAAACACACCCCGAGTTATTAATGTGTTCATTTCTGAGTCATTGTTTATTTCCCTTCATTATAAATGATTTATGTGATTCATTAGATTGTGGTAATTATCATTTTAGACTCATAAGTTTTTTATTTATGCAAGCTTTGCTGGTGATGAAGTGCACTGCTTCTTGCAAGTCAGGTTGGATAAGAAGTAAATGCAGGATAATGAAACCAGACAAAATATGCTTAAAGGACAACAAAATCTGTTGTGCTTTATTCATAGAAACACCTTAGCTTGACATTACAAAACAACTGCATTGTATCTTAAGAAAAAAGAGAATCCGTATCATTTATAGAAGAAAAGAAATAATCCTAAAAAAATAATAACAGCTGTGCTAATACCACACCATCTTCAGCATAAAGAAAAGATTGCCCTGTTTAACACATCCCTAAAAAAGATATTACATGGTCAACTCCTGAACTAAGCATTGGCCTTATCAGCCCTCCAATGGTCCCCCAACACGTTCATACCCTTTTCCCTCCTCTGCCTTCTGCTTGGCAATGTAGTTCTACTCAGCAGTGTAGTTCCAGCTGAGGCCACCAGTTTACCTTCGAGCCTACAGGCCAAACTAATGAGCCCAGGACTCCTTTGAGTTTACCTAGCTCTTCAATTTCCAAAGATTTTAACATGCCAGTCCAAAATTGTAGTTTCCATACATCTGTGCCTCTTTGAATGACAAAGCTAAATCATTTATAAATCATCAAATCATTTAATTCTGTCCTGTAGTCCTTTATCAGGAGCTATGGTTTGAATTTTCTCCACTGTCCTTCCTCTGGTTATTCCAAAGTACTGATTATTAATATTACACAAAGGTGCACACAGAACATTTTTTCAATTGCCTGTTTGAATTTGTCAATGACTAATTTTAAAAATTAGGGAAAAAAAAAGAAACAAATAAAAAAAGATGAGGCAGGAAACATACATATTGTTAGAAGGGACTAATTTATTCTTAAAATGAAATAGAAAATGTCACTCAAATTTGGAATGTAAAGTGGAACATTTTCTTCCTTTGTAAGCATAAGTTTTGTAGCTAAACAGGTTTTGAGGAATGAAAAAAATCTTGCTCTTAAAAACTACCCTAAGATACTACAGGTATATTTTAATGAAAAGATAATAAAACAGAAATCATCTTTCTATTGGGATTTCAGAATTATTAATTAATCCATTTACTTATTTTTAAAATATCTGAACTAAAATAAAATAACAACCAGGATGTCTTCATGCTAGGAAAAGCGACAGTTTTATAGCTTAGTAAGTTGCAGCTGAGGTATTTTTTAAATTAATGTGAGTCAAACTAATCAGTAGGGAAGTTAAATTCTTATAAAGGCAATTTGGCAAAGAGTTTACAGCTCTGGCAGCAGGGGAAAGAAAAAGCAATTTTTTGTCTTCCAGTTAATTGTCTTGAGTTACAGTCTGAGCACAGTTGACATTTATTGTTTTGCAGACCAGAAATGTGCAGTATTTATCATTATTCTTTGGATTTAAAACTGTAGTTGACACCAAGTACACTACCTGAGAGACCATGTAAGCAGATAATATCATAAAACATTCAAAGAATATATTCATGTTAGAACATGTTAAATATAACTATAATAAGAATTTTTAAAATGGCAGTGTGAGCCAACCTCAAATGTAGAAGATTGGTTTAGGGGTTGGTACTATGCATATATACTCTAGTTTCTTATTTCCTAAATTGCCCCCTGACATTGTCCTTGGGGTTTTTTTTGGAGGGTCTGGGACCTTAGAGCTAAGATGTGTAGTGCATCTCCCACAGTTCCACAAGTCACTCTGTGCCAGGTGAGCAGCACCAGTTACCATTTACCCATGGGCCATTCAGCTCCTCTCACAGTGAGTTAGAGCAAAGCAAAATCCAAGTACCCCACATCCTGGTGGAACAGTGAAGGCAGCTGTGATCTACTTGTATATATAATACACACATAAGCATTACTTTGGCTCAGAGGATCCATTGCAGCAGCAAATGTGGGACAGTAGGAAGCAGGGATTGTTTGTGGCTAGGCCTTCTCTCTCCCCACGTAGCTGTTAACTTATGAAACCCTGCTTCTCTGGAAATGGCTGAACATCTGCCTGACAAAGGGAACTGTGAATGAATTCCTTTCTTTCTCTGCTTGTATGTGCAGATTTTCTCCTGTCTTAAACTGTCTTGATATTGGTCCATGAGTTAATTTCTTGCTTTTGCTTTTTTGCTTCTTCTCCCCATTCTGCTGGGGGAGTGAGAGTGACTGGGTGATGCTTAGCTGCCTTCTGTGATGAACCCACAACACCTGTGAATATCAGCACAGCCATAAGGCAACAAATATTGATTAGTTTAATACTAATTGCTGTGATGAGGGACCATTGATCACGTTTTTAGTTTTCTTTGATCGCTTGTTGGAAAAAACAGAACATCAAAACTCATAAAGTATTATTTGCATAATACAGATATTTGCTTTTTAAGTCTGAAACCAATCTTCCTGAAGTTAACAAATTGCTTGGTTTGAAGAACAAAAAGTGAGAAGTCAAAATTCCTTTCCATGTTTTATCAGTAATTTTAGAAGGCAACGCTACAAGGTAGGGGTGTTTTCATTTGATTTCGTGTGTTGTATTAGACTATCATGAACTTCATTTTTAATTAAATATACTATAACCCTTTTGGGAAAGTTGAGCTTTAATTGCATATGAAAGTTACTGAAATAAAGCTCAGGATTTCACTCTTGATGAGGTAATAACACAGTTTTCTGGAATTTGCATATTTTTGCCATTGACCTCTCTGAAAATTACAACAGAAACATGAGGAAAATATATTCATAATGATGCAAATAGGAGAAGGAAAGCAATTTCTACATAAAAAGTATTTTGAATTCAACAGGGGTTGTGTTAAAATAACCCTTTTTTATCACTCTGCTGCTCTTATCCAAGGATACTTTGGGAATCTTGTTAGATATGAACAAAAATTATTAAATTTTGCAAATGAGATCACTCACATTCTGAGGAGAGAGGAGGGTTAAAACTAATACATCTAACATGTACTTTCCTCATTTACCTGACAAATGAACTTTCAGCATTAATTCTGAGGATAGTTCAAAGTTAGGTTAATATGTCTTAGAAAAGTAATGAATTCTTAAAAATAGGAGCTCATTTGTTGCTCCACAGTTCTATATGAGAAGTTGGGAGGTACTTTTTTTTTCTCTGTGAACGTTGATAAATTTGTATATGCATGGTTATATGCATATATGAAAATATGCATCAATTGTAAATTTCTCGTTCTACCATAAATTTAGCAGTTTTTTTGCTTAAAGCACATTATTTGAGCAAATAAGATTATAGAGATATTCTCCATGATAACAGCAACTCCCTCCCCAATTTATTGCATATTTCAATATTAAAAATCTCTGCTCTGTTTTGCCACAGTTTAACTTTTAAAACATATTTAAAATTTTGGAATATTCATGCTTCATAAAAATTCAGAGCATTTAAACAAAATATAACTCAGGCATATTAAGAAAAAAAGCAAGGCTGAATAAAACCAGTTGTCTGCCATATATATAAAGCATCAGTATAGAGGGTTTTAAATAGTTTTAGCATCATTATGCCATGAAACAGGGATGAAAAGAAAACTTCTAGATTAAAAAACCCAAACATTTGAATTTAAATACCATATCATAATATCAGCTACCACAAGTGCAAAGAGATCCACTAGATTTTGAAAAGAGTATTTTCAAGTATCTCTGAAATGAGAGCATGTTTTACTCTCCTAACTTCTGAAATGGGGAGGAGGAAAAATCAGACACAGATGGAGACCTGAAGTCATACTAAAATAACACAGAGCTGGAGAAGTAGTTCAGTAAAAACCTTTGCCAGCATTGGTCCTGCACCAATTGAAATATGGAGGTAATAAAAGGCAAATCGATAGCAGTTAGGATTTGGAACAATGACCAGAGTGTGCAGAGGCCAGAGACAGAGCTGGAGAATGCAAGTTATACCAGAACAGGAAGCCTCAGCAGCAGTGAATGGACATGAGAGGACAGCAGCGGTATCTAAGGATAGACTCCTGTTTTTTCAAGCAGGTGCGATGGAGTCACTCATGCCCAAGAAGATCTGAAGTCAATCTGCTGATACTTTCAAACACCTGGAAATCATTTCGCTGTGTGGCAATGTGTCTGACCTAGAAGCAGCGTTGAGGAGCAGGACCTAGAGACAAAGGTTTGTCTGTGTACCCTTTTGCACTTCTTGCTCTGTGTGGCTGATCATTGGCTTGGAGCAGAGGCAGAATGAATTAGACTTACTGCAAAAAACTTTATAAGCACAGTCCAGAAAACTCATTCTGAAAGATACCTTGCTATTCATCTCTCATTCACAAAATTAGGACACATATTTGTGATAATTTTAAAATGTCTGCAGAAACTATTACTGTCCCAGGGTCATTTGTTACTGTCCCATGACTGAAGCCTTTAAATTTTTGCTTCTGTGCACAAGTAGCTGAAACTACAATTAAGACAGATAAATGCATTGTGATTGACTTGACATTGATATGAATTCAAGCTGTGTCATAGAGCTGATACATACAACTCAGACACAGGCACATGAATGTAGATAGAAGGATCTAACCTGTGGGGACAGTAGCTTCTTCAATGTTGACAGTTTATTCATGAAAAGGCAACTGTTTTTATCACCAGATCAAGTAGCTGCAACCTTAATTGTGATGACACTACTGAAAAATCACATGATATGCTTGTTTCTGATTTTGTTTTTTCTCGAAACATGCAAAAGAAAGAAGGATTTATGATAAAATACTTTATTCATACTGCAAAGTCAAAAGCTTGAGTGAGAAAAAAGCTTCAGAACCTGCCCAGCCTTTAACCACCTAGTAGTAGGCAAAAGAGGATGAAGGAGCTGCACATATGTAACAGTCTCAAAGATGGTATCTAGAGAGGTAGAAAGAAGTTCTAGAAAATTTAAGCAAGTTCAGCAATGCTATTTTTTGCAGGAGGAACCAAGTTTCATTAAGTGTACAAAGCAGAAGGATTATTGTATAGCAAGGGCTATTGCTCCCTGTAGAATTTCCAGTTAATTATTTGCCCAGACTGGAAGATCTGCACCTAAGAATAGATGAGGAATTTTCATAGCTAAAGCCACAGAATTATGTTCTGATAAACTGCTTCTATATCAATTTCAAATTTTGTGGATGATGCTGTAGATTTTTAATGAGTATTTTATTCTTTGAGTGATGTAGTGGATACAGGATGAGAATCTATATTCCTTATTTCCTGATAGCAAATCTATTGAAAAATGAAGACTGCTATCCTGTGGCTCTCTATTCCTGCAATTTCATATTTGTAAAAAAGGGGAAATATACTCTGAATGAAAGTTAGTAACTATGAGTCAGGAGCATGGTAACAATATTGTAACATAAAAACAAAGCAAACTGAACAAAACTAAAGCCAAACAGTTCTGTGAAAGTAAAGACCAGGAATACCTCTTGAGCAAGGAGAGAGTGGTCATGAATATTCTGTGATTGTGTGAGCATGTTCCCTGTTAATCGATGTATCAAATGAAGAAGGGCTCAGGAACAAATTATCTCACTACAACCAGAGGCTATACAAGAACACTTTTGTGTCTTGTCTTAAAAATTGTTATTTGAATTACAGCCTATCTACTTTGAAATATTTAAGAGAACTAGCAAAACAAAAGGTGCAGAGTGCAGATAATTCATATTACATCGATGAAGATATAATAGTAGAGACACTTCAGACATTCATATAGGTCTGAAATGCTGCCAAATCGGTGAACTATGGAATATTTCTGATCTGCTGAGAAATATTGAAAGTTAAATGCATATCAAAGCATGGTCAGGTAACAGGTTACAATTCCTGGTTCACTGAGGCCTTAACTCTGAATTTATATGTTGCCCCTAAGAAATTCAAACTTTTTAGACAAAATGAGATGCTTATGGCTAATTTTTAATCATGCCTGTGTTTGTGAAGCTTGAAGGATTTCACCCTATGTATGACATTTAACAGTGAGTTGTTCTTTCTTTTTGTGATTACTCTTTGCTCCTGCACACTCCCTATTGGAAGTAATTCTGGAACAAACCCTCTCTTTTCACTCTGAAAAGTTAGTCTTTCCATTTAATATATATTCCATAAGAACCATAATTTAAATATTTTTCATATTAACAAAGTCCTTGGGATAATCAGGTTTTTTTCTTGACATGGAAAGCTGAGTAAGCTGCTGTGCTGCTCATTATTTGTGTGGATATATTCTGTGGGATTTCCATTCCTTCACCAGAATGAGCTCTTTGCACACTGCATTCTGAAAGTTCATAAAACCACAATAAGCCAAACAATATTTATCTTCAGTACAGTGGTTGTTAGGCAGCTATACAACAACTCCACTTCTCTGAATTTCATTGCTCTCATTTTTTTTTCTCTCTTTAACCTTGGCAGTCTTCTGATTGATTTTATGACTGGCTGTCATACAATATAAAATTGGTGAACTTAATTTAATCTTTGACCCTATGCTCTATGTTTATGTACATTTTAGATCTGTTAACTTCATGAAAACCAAAAATTCCTGTTTGTTTCTTTGGTTAATAACTCCAGTTATAAAACCATTAAGTAAATATTTTCTAAGTCATTCTTTTACGCAGAAATTTTTCACTTGATTCTACTGAAGAAATAAACAAACCAAAGCAAAGAAACAGAGAAACAAAACAATCAAACAAAATAGAACAAACCATAATCCAAAGAAAAGTAATCTCAAACTCCAGCATCTTATGACTGATAATTAGGGTGTGATGCATATGGAAGGACCTGCATGGAGCTTCATTTTGCATCACGAAGATGATGCAAACCACGAGAATAAGAAAAACTGGAAGCATCAAATTAAAGATCAGATTTAGAGAACCAGTCTCATGCTCTGCATCTCATTAAATTCCCTTCAAATAAACTCAAGGGAGTGAGAAATTTCAAGAATGTGTTCTGGTATTAGAGACTGTTCTTTAATACTGGCAAATTTAAATTAAGGTCCGTCATTCAGTGATGGTTTCTATCTCCCACATGGATAAAACAAATGCCTCCTAGTAATTTTTTTTTTTTTAAAGCTTCATGTCAAAAGTGAAGTTTCCCACAACTTCTGTATGTCATAGTAGTAACCAAGATAACTCTTGGGATCTTAAGGGTCCAGGACAAAACGAAGTTTATTGTCAAATATCATTGGTATTTTTTTTCAATTATTTATGGAAACTTCTTTTTTTTAAATAGTACTGAATTTGTAGAAGTGCCCATAACCGTATCCAAAAACACACACATAGGGAAGAACTACTGGTTAGTTTCCTGCAAACCACAGATAGCTTAGGATACTTCAACCCTACTGATCCTTCCCGTTTAACAAATAAATTTTGCAAAAAATTCCTACTTTTAGAAGTTAATATTTTGTATAGATTTGCTGACACACGTAGATAGACACACACATATACATATACAGAAGTCTGGGCTTCAGAGGACCAGTTCTTTATGAACTTATGTCTTATTGACAGCTTAATGCTTTTCCTAAGCTTTTGTTCATGCTCAAATGAATCCTTCATCTTTTTATTCTTAATCAGGTTCATGACTTTTACCTTGCAGTAAAAAATAAAAGACACTGGGTAAAACCATATGGCAAGATTTAGTCCTTTTTTGATAACCCAGTATGAAGCTGAAACCATATCAGCAATTTAAATTGTTGGTTTGGGTTTTTTTGCCCTAGTTTTGCGCCCTGAGTTTTTGAGTTGAATAAAAGTTCAAATTTAATTTTATAAACTTGGGGAGAAATTTAGATGTTTAACTCTCACTAAATGGTGGAACATACAGAAATGACTTGTTCTGAATATATAAATGGGTATATATTCATACATTGTATCCAGGAGACTTAGGTAACAGCAAAAGACCTAAAAAAATAAATGGAAATGTGTCTGTCTTGATAGAAATTCATTAATTAAGTACTCATTTACAGTTTCGAGCACAAATTTAAGTAATCTGGAATATAACCCATGTTATAAATTCTCATAATCAAAACTTGCATTGTTGTACTTTAAGAACATTTGAGGAAAGTGAAAAGGCAGAAATCGTATTTAACTTAGCGATGGGAGGAGTGTATCTTGTGAGAATGTGTGGCGATGCATACATTTTCTTTCCCTTAGTACTTATACTTCCCTTAATACTTACTTAATAATATTGAGTGTCAGTTACATTTTCTGTGGGTTTGAAATGCTGAACCTGAAACAGTCAGGCCTCTGCAGAATTGGTGAGATTTTATCAGGATGAATATCCCAGTTAGTGGTCAGTTCAGCTGTTTCTATGGTTACAGAATAATTCAGTGGTTAGAAAGGCAACCTTCAGCATATATATCTCTTGAACTGGGAACATAAGTCAAAGTCAAATATCTTGAGGCACAGCTACATTTGCAAGGATGGACTGACTTGTGTAACAAGGTTTCAACATCTATGATTTCTTAACTAGTACTTAATAAGCAACTTTCACCTTCAGAATTAAAAAAAAACAACAAAAACCAACCAAAGAAACAAAAACTTCCACTAAGGTAGCTATTTAAGAAAAGGAATAATTTAGAAATAAACATCCCAAAATTTACAGTATGGGAATTATTTTTAAAACAATTTCTAAAGTCCGAAGAAAACAAAGATAATGACAGGATTGTGGCTTCAACATAATGAATAACTATATAATGAGTATTATTTGATTAAATCGCAAATAAATTAGAATTTTAGTAGCGCTCTTTATTAAAGTGCATTTCTGGGTAAGATCACATTAATTTTATACTCTGCTTTATGCATGACTTTTAGGAAATCAAAGTTCTACCTCCTTATAAATATGCTTACCGAAAAGTAACTTGAAAAGCGGGGAATTGTGACATCCCTTCCAAAATCTTCACATTAATACACTGCATGATTTATATGAATGTTGTACTGAGTATGGTGACTATGCCTACAGAAATGCTAGGGAAAGAAACCCACTAGTTAATAGCCAGCGAAAAGAAAACACAGATTATCTTAGTGTTAAGGATACTTTTCCCCTCACCTAAACAGCCTTTAAGCAAGAATTTTATGTACTTTAGTCTATCACTACTAAACATGCAAAGGGCTCTTCTATTATGGTACACTGGAGGAGGAATAATGTTCTTATCCTTCTGGATATGCATTAGTCAGAATAGAAAATAAGTTTAACAACATCAGAATATATTATCCGTTCTTAATTCAGTCTAAAGTGAAACACCTTCACATAGAGAGTATTTCTAGTGTGGTTTAGCCAAATGCTGGTGCTACATTTATTGGGTGGTAGATGTTGATACTCAACCTGTAGAAGCTGAAAAATCACTAAAAAAGTTCAAAGAACAGCAAAATTAACAGAAAAAAATGATATCCAGAGCAAATATATCTACATAGACAAAACCAGTATTGCATCAAATAGAGATAATGTCAGTGTTTAATTTTATTATATGTTTATTAAACACAATCTTTTTATCTTTAAGACAAAAATTATGTGGAAAATATCATCATAAATGGTCCTGGAGAGCCTGGGGTGCTAGACAGCAGGAAGCAGTCTAGTATACTTGGATTCTCTGCTTCAGGGTAGCTGATGCATCAGATAACTGATGCACAAAATCTGAATTAATATAATAGGAATTCTTCTCATTCATCCAGTTGCAAGGTAAAAGAGGGACCAGAGGACCTATAAAACAAGGAATTACTGGCTACCCTTTTTATTGTAAGTATCTATAAAAAGGTTAATTAACATATTACAGTATCTTATATGTAAATTAACACATTTAATAAAAAGGATATGTATGAGCAATCATGTACATTTTTCAAATATACACTTTATTAAGTTTTAATACAAAAAGTGACACATGATACATGATAGAGATGTGATACTTCCTGGAGCCTTATAAAAGGTTTTTGCCATCAGTTGAACCGGTCTTCATATTAGGAAAATCAAATAAAAAATACACAGGTGTTTCTTGAAAAGACCATTAGGAGTTACAGGATGATGGCTAGAGTGCATTAACTTCTACTTTGGAGCTAAAGAAGGACTGTGTAAATGTGGAGTAAATAGATTGTCTCTATCTCATGTAGAAGTGACAGTAATTAACAGTTCCATAAAGAAACAGAATGATGCACTGCATCTTTCCCACATAACTTCCTATGGGAAATGTCTTCATGACCTCTCCTAGAGAGTAAAATACAGTCTGCTCAAATTGAGACTACACTTACAAGCTTAACACTTTCTATGTCCCAGATGGTTAATCCAGACTGCTTTTTTTCCAGGTTTCCAGGTTTGTACTCAGGTATAGTACAAGCAGAGGTACAAGACAGAAATACAATACATTCATGGCTGTATCAAAGTGCATGTCATGAATTCAATTGATCTTGGAATTGTGTTGGGCAGATGAAAATGGGGGAAGAGGTACAGGGAAAAAAAGAGATAGATATGTGAAATGAAAAAGAATATAGCAGCTCTAGCATGATTGCTAAACTGCATTCCTGAAATGGTTTAGAAAAAGTAAACCCATATTCCTGCCTGTACAGCCCCTCATCCTAGAGCAGGAGAGGTAAAAAGTGGCAACATGGCCAGAGAATTCTTTGAAATATGTTTTATATTATAACACAGCTGGAAAAACAAGAGATAGCATTTCTTGCATCCTTAATGGAAAAGAGAGACACTCATCTTAGCAAGGTTGAATAAACTCCCTACAAGCATTTTGTGGCTCTCATTCATCTCTATGCAGAAGAAAGAGAGCACAAGCGGCCATTCTGGCAAGGCAAAACCTAAATTGAATATCAATGTTAAAAAATAGTATCTTATTCCAGAATAAAACTTTATGCTGAACTTATTTTTATTGTAAGCTCTTTTTTTCTTTTAATATTTTTTTAAATTAACAATATATTTAAGTGACTTTATGGAAGCAGACATAGGGACAGTAACACATACTCATGCATCACAAAGTATTAAAAAATTTAGAGCTGTGGATGTTTAGTCTAACCAGTTCAGACCAAGTCCTAAAAACTTCTTGGTTGTGAAGTCAAGTTAACAGAAATTGGTCTTCCTAAATCCAGAAGCCATAATAAAACACTGTAGTTAGACCAGTGTTCAAGTGCTTAAAAATGAATGAGAAATCTGTTTCTCTTTAACATGAGTGATTGCCCATTTATTCTACTCTAGCCAGTATAGATCTCGGACTAGGGCAATAACATAGCACATAAGTTTTCTGGAGCAGAGACCCTGGTGAGCAGAACTGGTGTGGCAGAAGGAAATAATACTATTGATCAATTGCTTCAGTGACTATTGCTATTTTAGTTGGTAAGAGAACCAATGAAAAATGTGCTTTCATTGAGAGTGATTTGCAAAATACATTTAGGCAATTAGAGGAAATCTGCTACTGAAGGTACTTGCATCTACAAGAAGAATGAAGTATAAAAAATGAGGAAAGGAAAATACTCTAAAAATCCAGTCTCTATTTTTATGTGCTCACAGCTAAAATACGCTCAGAGATATGTCAACAATACCCTTTTTTTTACTGAACAAATGTCATTATCATTAAAAATAGTGATCATTAAGGTGAATGAGCTACACGAAATAGAAAATATTGCAAAATTAGTTATTAATACAAACGAAATTTTACCTGGTTGAATCATTAGTTTGAATAATATTAATTGTGAGTTCATACTAGTTTTTAATGAAATACCTATTCACCAGAACAGGTAACCACTTTTTTTTCTGCTGACTACAGTGATTATTATTAATTAAAAAACTTTTTCTATTTTTTATTTTTATTTTTTTTTAGTTGATATAATTACTTCTGAGCAATGTTAAGTTCTGGAAAAGATATTTTCAGACATGACGTACCAAAAGATTCCTGATCTAAGTGTAACTTGACACATGATGTTACATTATGGGTTAATGTTAACATCTTTTTTCCTCTACTGTATTTATTTGCATCCCCAAATTAGGGGTAATTGTTTGGAGGAGAATATGAATCAATGAAGAAAATACATTACAGTGTATGGATTAAAAAAAATTGTATTAAAATATTCCAACCCTCTTTTAGCCTTAATATATACAGCTGGAGGGCACATCTTAGTAGTTTCCAAATGTTATCTGGAATGACTAAGTTCCTAAATATGGGTGCATTCAGGTCCCAGTGATTCTGAATCCAGCCTTCTTACAAAAGCAGATATGTTGAAAAATGAACCACTTATAAGCCAAATGACACCTGTGTTCTTCTTGACACAGGTTTTAGATTAAGTCCTTTGCAAGTAATTTTTTCCAAAATGAAGGTAATATGGTTGAGCAATTGTTCTAACATGTACTGAAGAAGGATTACACTATATGGCTCAAGTTTCAATCTCTCCTTCCACGTTACTTGTAGAGATTTCAGGTTATTATACGTTGGAGTCCAGAGAAAGACATATTGACTTAATAGGACCACAGGGCTGAAAGAGCATGTCTCAGAGTCTAGGGGAAGCATGACAATTAATAACTCTGCCTTTAAAACAGAAAACAAGAAAACTAACCAAAGCAAACAAAAAAGAAACAAAAAACCCACCAAATTTTGCTATTGTGCTGTTATTCAAGATGAAACAGTGAAGCTGGTTAAATCTAATCTGACCATCAGTGGCAGATTTTACCCTAATTGTTTAGGAATGCTATGACATCCAGGCAGGATGTAAAGCCTGTATGCTCTCCTGAAGGTCAGAGGATATTTCTTTCTAAACAGAAAATCTTGATCTACCTTGTAACTGGAGCCACTCATACTTCTTCATAAGTCAATAGAACAAAATAATAGATGTACAGATTCATTGCCTTAACAAAGAAATCTAAGATTGTTATTTCTCTCTGCATGGTGAAATCTCATTAATCCTTGGAGAAAAACTTAATCCTGGTTTCCTCTCCCAGATAAAGAGGAGGAAAAAGAATGAACAATCTCCTAATTAATATTGAAGTTTTGCTCTTTGTGGTTGAGTCCCTGTTCATTTCAGAAGTTTCAACCAATGTTTATTTAATGAAAATTCCCCATGGGGAAGTGGCAACCACTTTGTCACACTAAAAAACATTTCTTGTCGTCACAGCCTTTGCACCACTTTATTTACTTCATGGAACCTGTTTGCTTTACCAAGACCTACAAGCAAAGTGAAAAACATGATAACAATAAGGGAAAAACTGGTAATATGTTACTCTGCATAACTGAATTGACTATGGACATATTTGGAACCTGAATTTTAGGAGTCTGGATAGGTTTCATAAGAGTGCACTAGGAGTTAGGTACCAACATGAATTCCAGAGTCTCCTGATTCTTTCTCTAGGGCTTTGATGGACCACACACAAGGCACTACACCTTGCTGTCTCTCTGGCAGCAACATCAAGTTAAGGCCATCACTGACTTTGTGCCATCACTGTAAGAACTGCTGGAACCATCACTCTATTAATTTCTTCCAGAGATTCCCAAAGTTTATTTAGTTTATCTCGACATTGTTTATTATTGACTCTCATTCTTATCTGAGCTTATGGATAATGCATTTATTAGTGATACATTCATTTAAAATTATCTTTCAGAAGAGATAAGCATGCCAGTGAATTCAGTTTGACAGTGCACATCTAGTCAATCTAGAAACCAAACAAGTCTATTTCATAGATTACAAGGGTAGGACAGAAATACCGATGAGCCCTTTTGTACACTTGCAGTTGACTCTTTATGAATTGTGCCATCTCTTCTTTCTTAGGTGAATGATTGATTAACTGAGCAATATATGATTAGTGGCTTGCCTTGCTACTGTGCTGTACAAGTTGTTCTGGAGTGTGCTCTCAACAGCCACCATCTGTGTGCTTAACAAATCAAACAGTGCTACATCCTGTTCTGTGCCATCCATGCAACCCTTGGGGCTTCTCTAAAGTTACTGATCTCTCTAGTCTGTAGGGCTCTGGTTGAACAGATCTGAGCAAAAGTAGGGGTTTTCTGTCTGATTTATTATTATCATATTATTAGTCCTTCCTCCCTCCTTCCCCCCTTCTTTCCCTCCTTTTCTCCCTCTCTCCTTGCTTCCCTCTTATTCTCCCCTCCCTATAAGTATTTTACTTTTAACTTTTCTGCTGAGATTATAAATTGTTTTTGTTGTTGTTATTGTTTTCACTATTATTACAATTTCATTATTTCATCATTTTACTATTCTTACAATTTCAAATTATTACAATTATTCAGGAACAGATATCCCAACAGGGAAAATTTCACTTGATACTTGAAGTTTGAAAAAGGTATTGAAGTTATAATGGAAGATATTGAGAAACAGAATAACATCAGAATCACACCATGATTGAGGAAAGAACTGCAGAAGAAGGGAGCTCTGGACTTCATCTTGTCCAGCCCACCTGCTCAAACAAAATCTCCTAGATCCCATTTCCCAGGAGCACATCCAGGTCCTTTTGAGTATCTCCACAAGCTCCCTGAGCAAGCTGTGCCAGAGCTCAATCACTCACGATAAAGCAGTGCTTCCCAATGTTCAGAGAGAACTTTCTGCATAACATTTTGTGGCTGTTGTCTCTGCCTTGCTACTGGGAACTCCTGAATGGAACTTGGCTCCATTCTCTTCACACTCTCCCTTTCAGGTATTTACAAACCTCCTGACCATTCCCTTCTCCAGGCTGAACAATCCCAGGTCTCTCTGGCTTTCCTCATGGGAGAGATGCCCTTAATCATCTCTGTGGCCCTTCTTTGGACTCTCTCCACTATGTCCATGCCTCTCTTGTACTGAAGAGCTCAGAACTGGGTCTCAGCAGCACTGACTAAAGAATCTGAGAACTTATCACACCCACATAAGCAATCCTAGAACTACAACGTGAAAACATGCAGCACTTGTCATGGCTCTGATCCTTCTCCTTGAGAAAAGCAGAGTTATAGACAAGATCATAAAGTATTTTTTAATTCTTATGTTGGCTAAACAAGGTATGATCAAATGCTTGACAGACACAAGGAATAAAGTGAAATTTCTAGGTTAGATTTGTTAATGATTCACAAAAGACCTTATTTTTAAACTTTTTCTATTAAGGTATTGAGTATGTGAAAACCAATACCATCATCATTCATTCTTAAAAATTGCTGTTTCCAGTAATGAGAATTTAATGATATTACCTGTCAGTAATTTTGTTAAAAGTTAAGAAAGTCGCAGTTGTTATTTTATAGGAAGGGGAGAAAACTGTTCAAGAGGTGTTTTTTTCTTCTACACCTTCACTTTTTTAAAAATATAATTTGAGAAAAAAGAAATTTAAACCTCCCCCTTTCTCCTTCTCTCATTATGTTTTTTTGCTGTATAGTCGGAAGCCTGAGCTTAATGTACAACCTATGGACTGGTCAGAAGTGAAATATGTCTTTTATTAGGAAAAGACTGGAGTATATTTAATTAAGTGTACTTGTATTGGGACAGAAGGGGAATTATATTACTGGGTCAAATAGTTCCCAAGTGTACTTTGATTACAGCTGTAAAATGTTATATTTTTTATGTTGGCATTGGACCAATTAAAATATTGCCAGTAAAAAGCTATGAGCTAGAAAAGAAACTCTAAAAATAACATCTTGTTAGTGCACATATCTGCTTTCTGTGTAGGTTCTGCTTCAGGGTTTTACCGCTGTCAATACTGCTGACAAAAACCTGTAAAACCACAAGCTGTGCTCTATTCTGCCTTGTGCATCATCAACAAAATTGATGGGTAACACTGATTTTAAAATCTGTATTACTGATGGGTGAAAATGTATATCAACAAATATTGGATTGCAAGAAAGCCTGCAGTCCTGTGCTGAAAACAAAAGGATGGGAAGAAAACACAAAACACAGAGAATGAAAACTACTCTTGTGTAATGCCTTGAAAATAGAATTAAGCTTTTGCCTCAATGACTTTTAAAAAGATCTTCTATGTCTGATAGTTAAGAGTTCTGTCTTCCTATAAGCCAGAGTGATGAATACAATGATTTGGGAAAACAATGACCCTCTTTTCCCCTTAGCTATATTTCTTTTCTTGGCACATTGAAACACCCTGAACCACAGCTCAGAGCACAGCAGTATGTCATTAAGTTTACATACTAATTCCTCCAGAAGACAGCTGCTAGTTCAGATACCTTTGCAACTAATTCAAAATGTCTGTCAGATGTATGCAGCTTGTACTTCCTTATAGGCAATTTCATGGATAAATATCAGAAGCAGGAGTCAAACTGAGCTCCTGTAGCATAAATATTTAGGAAATTTGTTCACTGTTCTTCAGTTTTACCTCTTAATCAGACTGTGGTGTCTGACACAGCCCAACACCATGCTCAGAACTTGAGGTGAGGCAGCATCAATGCTGAGATAGAGTGGGACAGCCAATCCTTTTGACCAGTCAGCTGTGCTTTGCTTAAAGCACCTCAGGATACTTTTGGTCCTCTTGGCTGTCAGGGACATCATTAGTTCATATTGAACTTCACAGCAAACAAACCTCTCAGATCCCTTTCTACAGAGCTTCATTTCAGCCTCTTGTCCCCCAGTCTATACATGCACCCAGGCACAAAGCATTATACTGTCCCAAGTATAGAATTCAGTATTGGTTGTTCCTCAGTTTCATGTGATAGGTATTTACCCATTATTTTAATTATCAATATCATTCTCTAAGACCTCTCTGCTCTCAAGGGATTCAGTGACTCCTCCTAATTTGTTATCTTCAGCAAACTCTGTGTGACCTATCTCCTGTGTCCAGGTCATTAGCAAAAATATTGAAGAGAATTTTCTCTCAAATTGAGCCCTGAGGGAACACCACTTGTGGCTGCCTGTCATTTAGATGCTGCCTCCATTACTGCATCACTTTGAGCCCTTCCTTTCAGCCAGCTGTTCACCTTCCATAATAGTGGGCAACTTCAGCTATATGCTGGACACCTTTTCCATAAATATGTTGTGAGAAACGACATCAAACATTTGCTAAAATAAAAAAAAAAAAAAATGCCCACTGCCTTCTCTTCATTCACTAGAGAAATATCCTTTTAATAAGTTAATAAGTTTTCGCTTCATGAATCCATGTTGGCTTTGACCAATCATTGCATGATCTTTCAAGGGTTTGCCATTACCTCCCCGGATCATCTTTTTTATAATTCTACAAAGCCCAAAAGCAAGATTGTCAGGCCTATAATTAGCAGGGTCTACTTCGTTTCCTTTTTTGAAAACTGGAAAAATGTTTGCCTTCTTCCAATCACCTGGAACTCCTCTGGACTCCCAAGACTGTTGATATATAACTACAGTAGGTCTTGCAATAACATCAGTACACTATTTCATTACCCTGGGGTAAATCCAACCAGGTCCCACAGACTTATTTGCACTCAGTTACAGCAGGAAACTGTACCAATTCAAAGTCATCTGAGAGCTTATCATTTGTGGTCAATCATGGTGTTCCATCTCAGGGCTCCCAGAGCCCCAAGGCCCATGACTGGTGTTAAAGACAGAAATGAGGAAGGTAATAAATATTTGTGATTTATCTTCACCCATATTCCTAAAGTGATCAACACCATCAAGTAACAAATCAATGTTTCTTTAGACTTCCTTTTGCTACCTAAAACCTCCATTTGTTGTCCACCAATATATTGGCCAGCTTTAACTCCTACTGAGCTTAGAATATGAATTCTCTTCCTATAGTGGTTAACAGCATATCTACAGTCCTATCGTATAGCCTGATCTTGCTTCCAGAATCCATATACCTTCTTTTCCTGCCTAGGTTCTAAAGGATATCACTGTTCAGACAAGCCAGCCTACTGCCTCTCCTGCTTGACTTTCAATGCATTGGGATTGGCTACTCCTGCACTCTTAAAAGATGTTTCTTAAAAACTGACTAACATGTGTGCACTCCATTTCACTCAAAACTCAGATTTCCATGGAAATTTACTAACTAGTACTTTGAGCAGCCTAAAGTCTACTTTCTCTAGATGTAGTAGCTTTATAGCTTTATTTTTATAGTAGCTTTATAGCTTTATTTTTTTATTTTATTCTTTTTTTCTAAAGTTTTGCAAAGATGGTACAGATTGAAGTCCACAGGAATTCGGCCAATTGATTCTAAAAATACTGGAGATGAAAAAACCTTGTCAATGAAATGGATATATTATTCTATCACAGGACGGTGAGCAAAAGACATCAGCATGATTTATTTTTAATGTTTTCATTAACACTACCTTGCTTGTCCTTCCACAGGTGTTCACACCTTAAGCCAATTGGGGATTAATGAATTTTTTCATTAATATATCTGTGAAATTAGTTTATAGTGTTTACAGTTTTTCTCTTCCTCAGGGTTGACTTCTCAGCACGTCTCATATAACTCCCAAAAGCATACCTGTGTTTCCTTAATTTTCCTGTGTTGATTAGCAATGTACAGTTTCTAAAGCTAGGAATGAACCTTTTTCTCAATTCTGCACAGTTGTAGGGGAAGTACAACTAATTGCATTGTTCTCCTACTGTTTCAATTGCACATTAGAGAAGATCTATCTGTAGACTAACTTGAAAATACTGCAGAAATATTAAGAGAATGAAAAACCCAGGGATATATTTCTGAAACTGGCTTATCCAGCTCTGGCTATGCTTTCACTTAAGACCTAATTTGAAGAAGACAAATAATAGGAATATACATTTATAATATTTCTGTAATTTGAAGTCAATTTTTAGACCCCAGAAGGATAATTTAAATAAAGATAATAGTCATAGAAAAACAGAAGAAAGCAACAGAGAAAAAACTGAGCATCACGGGGGACAACAGGCTATCATGAGCCAGTGGTGCCTTATGGCCAAGGGCCAATGGTATCCTGGAGTTCTTTGGGAAAAACCCTGCCAATGAGTTGAGGGACGTGATCCTTCCCCTCTACTTAACCTTGGTGAGGCCACATCTGGGGTGCTGTGTACAGTTGTGGGATACAGTGCATGAGAGACATGGAGCTCCTGGAGCAGCTCCAGCAGAGAGCTACTGAGTTTATCAAGGGACTGGAGCATCCCTCTGATAAGGACAGGCTGAGGGAGCCGGGCCTGGTCAGCCTCCAGAAGAAACACAGCAAGGGGCCTCTTGGGGACTCAATGTCTGTAAGAATCTGAAGGGAGGATGTCAGGGGGATGGAGCCAGGCCCTTCTTGGTGGTGCCAAGCAGTAGGACAAGAGGCAACAGGCAGACTTGGATGCGCAGGAAGTTCTACCCAAATGCGAGGAAGAATTTCTTTACTGTTCAGGTGACCATGAACCGGAACAGGTTGTCCAAAGAGAATCCCTTACTTGGGGATATTCAAGAATTGCCTGGACACAATCCTGTGCCATGTGCTCTAGGATGACCCTGCTTGAGCAGAGAGGTTGGACTGGATTACCCACTGTGGTCCCTTCCAACCTGATCTATTCTGAGATTCTGTGTTAAAAAAGAAAGATTTTTTCTGCTATATATAGATCAGCCTGTCTGATGAGCATAATTTTTAATGCTGCTGGAATCAGTAATGGATATCCATGACAGTTACTGAGAGGAATTTAAAGAGTGATTGATCCTTTACTTTGTTAATAGTCTAAACATTGTTACTGAACAAAGTGTGCTGTATTCTCAAGTAGGAAGGAAGGTTTTCAGCTGAAATATAGAGGTTATAAATCCAGCATTATTAAAAACTTGCATTTGATAACTTTTTAAATACTGATGGCAAATAATGCCTCCCAAAAAGGGATGAGTGGAAAGGAACAACTTTAAATAGTTGCATAATGACTTTAGAAAACTCTGAAAAACCTCACCAACTTTTAGCTAGCATAGTTAGTCTGTAAAATAATGATAAAAAAATTATACAATAAATCATTAAAACTTTCTTCCTGTCATAGTCATGATTTATTCAAATAGAGCTTCCAATCTACCGTCAACACAGGATAAGACCTAAGTTGATAAAAAGAGACAGAGGTTCATGTCCTCAATGCTAAACATTAAACAATACAGTAAGTTTTTAAAAGTATAAAAACCACTGTAGATATTGTCATAATACTTTCTGAATGAAACCATCTTCCTGTCATTCTTTTGCCTGTTTCTAATTTATTTCTATAGATTTCTGTGGATTTACTGTTTTTAAAATTGAGATTCCCACAGCACCTGCAACATTAGATCTCCAGATATAACAATACACTGACTCTGTTGATTTGAGTAAGTTTCTAGTTTTAATGGAAGAAGAAAACTCAGAATATAAAGGCCAGTAAATCCTTGCACTGCTGCTGGTCTGTTAAGGTAATCCTTGACAAGGTACTGAAAAGTCTTTGCCTTAATGATACCATTTGAAGCAGAGAAGTAATATTGCTGAATCTGAAGTTGCAGAATAATTTTGCCATGTAATTATGCTGTCATGAGGATTGTTTGCACCTCTACCTGTCGGTTTATTATCTGTAAACAGTCTAGTGTTAATAAAACCAAGACAAGACAGCTGCCTAGTTGGTAGAGCTCTAACAGGAGTTCATGAAAATGTTCTGACAGACACTAGACAAGTTAACTATTTAGAAATTCTTGGAAGATATTTATTTAGATAGAAAGGGTTTTAATAGTGGATAAACTGTTGTCTTTGTATGGTTAAAAAGCATAAATTGGTGTGTTGTATGATATAAAGAATAAATCAATGGATATTTAACTTTTCATGGAGCAGTGCAAGAAAATGCTTTTAACTGACCTGTAAGTGCTTTAGGATAAATACTCTGATTGGTATATTTGAGGAAGACAGAGATATTCAATGAAAAAGTAGCAACTCTGACACCATCTGTTGAGCAAAGTGATTCCATCTGAGGTGAAATCAAAAGGTAGAGAAAATAATATTTTTCTATCAAGTGGCTCTAGTTTCAGTCTCTAAGATCCAGGAAAGGGAAGGCTATAAAGTGTCTTTCAAAAGATGTAAGGGCAGCAAAATAGCAAGGCATTATAAAGCGGTTACTCTTAGCATGTAATGAGATAGAAAATGGGAGCTACACATCAAATATACATTTAAAAGAGTTGAGGGAATATTAAGGAAGATTTAAAAGCAATGTGAAAGAAAATGCAAGAGAAACCAAACCAAAAAAATCTAGTAAAATCCAATTTACTCCTTTCATAGGGTAGCTAAAGTAGTATTTTAAGACCACAAGCAGCAAAAGTGAAAATGCCACATAAAACTTTTGACATGCCATCCTTCCACAGAAATGTTAATAACAACCCCCTATGCACATTCATTAATGAAAGAATATATGTTATAGGTTAAAACATTTCGACAGAAAGAGATGCTATATTTTATATTCTGAGAGGGCCTCTAGCTCAATCCTTGGAAACATTTTTGTTAGCAGGCAGATTGATGAACAAAAAACCACACTTAGACCATTTACAGATGGTAAACAGATAGGTAGAAGAGCAAACACTCTTCTGGACAGGATGAAAATAGTTTTGATAGAGTGGGAGAAGTTCTGAGATCACCAAGATTATATCCAATAAAAACAAGTGCATAGTTCCACTCGTTAAAGAGAACAAACATAAAATAAGGAATATCTGGCAGATGCTTGCAAGCTTCATAGAAGTAAGCCACCTTATGTCCTATAAATGAGAAAAACAGTCTTTTGGGTTATGCTAGTAAGACTGTCAGACGAAAACACAGGAAATAATACTTCTACTCACTGTGAATATAAATCAAGACCAAATTAATAAATATGGGATTCAGGAGGAAGACAGTTTTAAACCATCTCAAAAGCAATATTATTTGGGCAAGAGGTTTATCTAGAGCAAAAGAGACTGGATAGAAGGGTAACAGTATGATATGTTAATAGTGTTGTGGTAAAAGTACCAGTTTTACATTATTTTCCTGAGTCCACCAATGACAACAAGGCGTTATCAGCAGTCTTCATTACAACAAATCTTACAGTGAAGGCTGAGAAAAGCTTTCTAATTATATGAATGGAAAACACTGCAGCAGCATGCCTGAGGAGATGTAATCTCTCCTAGATTTCAAAGACTAGGGTACTCAGCCTGTAGCCAAAGAATAGAGTAGCTCAGCTGGATTTCAAGCTCCGTTTTATGAAATATTCTCTATTGCTATATACAATAATAAAATAAACAACAATTACTATTTCACTTGTATGATTTCCTAGAATAAAAATGTACATCCTTATGTAAAATATTTATGAAATTGTGAAATAATAATATATTATTTGGGCATAAACTGCCCATACGTACACTTATGCCCCCTACATGCATGCAGAAATACATTTAAGAAAAAGGCTACAAAGAAACAGCAGTGGGTTTTTTGCAAGATGTTGTTTTATACAGTTTGATACTGTAACACTTTGACACAGTCGTAATCCAATAGAAATTGTAATGATATTTATGTAGATTTAAATTTGCACTCCCCTTTCTCCTATTTTAAAATACTTGGGGTTTTTTTTCCTTAACATGTTTTCTCAAGGACCCAGTATTAAATAAATCATTAATACTTTGAAACGTACTTAATGTTCACTGTCATTTTCTTTTATGCATAATAAGGCACAGAGATGAAAAATTCATGATAACATACACTAGGAAATTGGATTTCAAATTGAGACAAATTATATGCAAATAAGGGATCAAAATTCAAACAAAAAGAGCAATTATGAATTTAATAAAATAATTTTTAAAAGGACAAAGAGGAGGGGAAAAAGTGATAATAAACAGAACAACTGTGCTTTGATGTATGATAAAAATGGATTAGCCCTTTAAGTACCAAGCCACTTGTAGAAACAATATTATTAGCTCTATCTTTTAATAATAATGTCAGGCTGTAATATCTACACCTTTGATTATTAGAAACAAATTAATTTGCAATCAACATTGTCTGTGATTATAACAAAGGGTATAACTTGCCAAAGGCATGTTTTGATACTGGAAATGATAATCATTGCTAGTACTGTGAGGAGGAGGGGGAGCCCTAGGTGTATGGATGTTAAAGAACAAGCATGCAGATTATTAGAGACTGTGTCAGACATAATAAGTTCTCAAGTTCCACATAATAACTCTGTACCTGATTGTTCTGCTCTAGCAGCTTTATTTGACAGTGAGAATTATTGGAAGACAGACCAAGTGCTTTAAGAGTCACGAGCTACTTTGCCCATTCATAGACTTGAGAAAGCCAATACTGGCTTGTTAGTAGCCACACTTTCCTAAAAGCCAAATAAAAGTCTGTCCCAAGTCTGCAGGAAATATAATAATGAAAATTTTCCCACATCTCTTCTTTCACACAAACTCTGCTGTTGTGTGGAATCTGTATAAAAGGAAACATCCCATCAGAATGAAAGGTCAGTAATAAAGGATTCTTTGTAATAGTAATTCAATGAGCTCCCAGAAATGGGCCTATGGGAAGTAATCATGAATCACTCACATATGGATTTACTGAGAATATTTTTTGTGTTGTTCTTGTAGTTTTGTTGGTTTTGGCTTTTTCTGTTTGTTTTGTTGGGGTTGGTGTGTTTGTTTGGTTTTGTGGGTTTGGTGTTTTTATTTGTTTGTTTGGATTTTGTTGTTGTTTTTTGGTTTGTGGGGGTTTTTTTGTGGTTTTTTTTTTGTTTTCATTTTGGATTTGGATTTTTTGGGGTGTGGTGGTTTTTTTAAATATTATTTTTTTAAATCCAGATTTTAGTGAACAGCCAAATTGGAATTGCTGCGTTTTGACCACATCACACATATTACTGCGTATTGACCATATCACCACATTACTTGATTTGATTCTCATCACACATATGACCAAAACACGTCTGGAATCCTAGGCACGGAAAGATAGTTCATATATCTATAAACTTCCATTAAAGTGAGAAAATCCTTCAGAGAAAAATAGAATTATCCAGATATGCTGCCTTATACATAAATAATTCACAGACTACATTTAAATTTATTGCAAGGTAACCTCATCTTTTAGAATGACAAATGGTCCTATGAGTTTATATAGAATATTAAAATGAAGCTTGGAGTGTTGGCAGGCATAGTTTATTTGATTCAATAACTAAAATGGTAATAGGTTTTTAGTACAATACCCACTAATGTTCAACAATACTTTTCATACTTTCTTCTAAAACTTTTCTTTATACTGTATGCAAATTCACCTGCATCAGGATGTTTAGTTGGATAAACAAGCCACTACATTAGAGAAAGCATTATTTAGCATTCTCAGTGAGTCACAAAGCATATGGGTGCTTTTTGTATTTTTATAGGAGAGCACAAAAAAAAAAGTTAAATATCCAAAACAAAATATTTATAGTTAAGTTTGTAGTTTTAAATGCATTAAAATGTTACAATTTTCATCATATTAAAATATTGTATGAGTTATGGTCATATCAAGAAGAGGAAAATTTTTTTAAAGGATAAAGCTGTTAAAATAGAACAGCTTTGGTTCTGAGAAAGTAAGGGTCTGATGAAAAAAAAAAAGTCCTCAAAATGTTAAAAGAAATTTAAGTAGTTTAAAATGCTGCAGACATTCACGGAAGACTTTTGAAAGTGTTTTAGTAAGTGCCCTCTAAATACAATATGGCATACTGACCACCAGCTTTCTACTTCAAAGTTTAATATTTTCTTAAAAAGGATGAAATTATTCAATGTGTGGAAGTTATTATAACTGTTTTGCTGAGTTCTGGAGCCCTTTCATTCTGTCAACACTTTTGAAAAGAACAAGTTTATTGTTCTAAAGTACATTGCATACAGCTGTATAGCGCTTCACGTGTGATGACTTCTGTTTATGAAAGAGCTTGATTTAATTGGTTAAATAATATTTTTCATTCACCTAGACTCAGTTTTCTTCTGTTTGATCCAGAATAGTACAAAGCAATAAAGCTGACAGTTGTTTCTCTGCAATATGTTAGAAATTCTTCAGAAAGCTGACTGACTGAGAATACAAAAGATGCGCGAGAGAAGAAAACAAGGCTCTCAGTGGTTTTCATAAAAATTTGGAAATTATTTTCTTTACTTAGCTCTGTGTTAAAAAACACAAACAAACAAACATTTGGTTCTTCAGTACTTTTGAAATTAATTCATAGTTAAAACTAAATATTATTGCTTATTAACTTTATTAATGCTTTTTAGTAAAAATTTCTAAGGAAACAAGAGACATGGCTCATGAAATTACCACCATAAAACAGTATTAGAGTATTGCAGTGTAAGGATGAATTAAGACAGTTTAAGCATAATAGAAGAGATGTCATTCAGAAGGACACACAGAAACACTTTTGACAAAAATATCTAAGATTCAAGCATAAGAAGTAATAGAAAATATACCATGATTAAAATGTCAAATAACTATTTAGCCTAGTTCTGATAAGGAACATGTTATTTCCTTTGTATTAAAAGTATGGCAAAATTTGATTATATGGTTTAATGTACTCTCTTACATGTAAGTAAAATACTGAGAACATAATAACTGAACCCTGTTGCCTTGTGCCAGGCAAGGAACTGCAGTGAAGCTGTTAGTTCTGAAACTGAAGCAAGACCTTTGGAATGGTATTCAGATCCTTATTTTTTCCTTCAGTGCATTTGTTGAATAAATGAATAAATCTCTCATTAATCATCAATGAGATCTACTAATAGAAAACTACTTGATTACCTGTGACAAACTCTGTCATCAGCTGCTGATAACTATGTTTAAGTAGTGTCTTGGCCAAAGGTCAATATAGATTATTGACCTGTCCCTGAACAAGAGCAAGATTTTAATTAGATGTTCATGGTTTTATCAAGATAAGTTTATTTTACTTATTGATATAACTATAAAAAAACTTCAAGAATGAGTGGGATCAAATGTCAACATATTTAGTTATCCAAGACTAGACAGAAAGTCCGATGATTTTTTCTTCCAATTTTCCAGAGCTTTTCAATGTGAACTGTTCTAGAATGGACTAGATTATCATATTTTTTCTGAAAATTAAGCCCTATTAAGATTATTGAGGTTAAGATATCTGAATGAAAATTAAAGGTAAAAGAGTTAAAGGTAGTAAGAAAGGTTAGTTTCACCCACCAGTTATTTAACTTTTTCAAATAATTCCTGAAGGTTTTGCTGGTGGCAAGAGTCTGGAGAATTCAATAGCATACTATTTTTAGAGTAAAAAACCCGAGCCTTGAAATAATGCCAGCAGACCCAAGATAAATAAAAGGATTTTTAAAGCAAGTACAGCTGCAGCACAGTACACTTGGCCTTGTTGAACTTCATGAAGTTCGCACAGACTCACTTTTCAAACTTGTTGAGGTCTGTCTGGATGGCTTCCCTTTCCTCCAGAGTGTAAATTGCACAGCACATCATGGTGCCATGTCAAACTTGCTGAGGGTGCACTGAATCCCACTGTTAATGTCACCAACAAACATTTTAAGCAATGCTGGCCCCAATACTGACTCCCAAGGAGCACCACTCATCACTGATCTCCACTTGGATATTGAGCTGCTGATCACAGTTCTTTGTGTGTGACAAACCAGCTGGTTCTTTGTCCACCCAGATGTCAACCTACCAAGTCCATATTCATCCAGTTTTGAGTCAAGGATGTTGAAACGTTTAACAGTTGTGGAAAGGAGGAGGAATTCTTTTAATGTGAAATTATTTACATTTATTTTGGTATTTTTGAATAATCATTTTACAGAAACTGCCCTAAGGCTCCCCCAGTGTTATGCCTGTCTGTGAAGAAAACAGAAAGTGAAAAAAAAAAAGTCTTTAAAACACAGGGACTAAAACCATAATAATTCTAAATTCCCAATCACCACATGGACCTTGAATCTTTTTCTTAGGCCAGCATTATAGGAGAAAGTCCTACTTCCATCACCAATTGCTACCAAGGAAAACATTGCTGATGTCATAATTAGAGAAACTCAGGAAAAAAAAAACCCTACCATTTTGCCACATGTGAGTAATTCAGAAAGAAAATTAGGAAACAGTTTTTTGAGCCAAAGACATGTTAGAAATAAGAAGTTTAATGAATTTCAGTGCTACTTTATGAAAAATGAACTTTGGAAACAAAACTTGTGTCATTTGGAAACATTCTTAGTATTAGGATTCCTCCTGAACATTTCACTAAAGGTGTTTAAATCTTTTGAAAAACACCGTCTCCCATCCACAATCCAATTTTGAAGCAAATCATTAAAAAGCACACGTTGTGTTTTGAAAGTTGAGCAGATAGACAGCTCACAGAGACACTGACAGTCATCATCTTTTGTACACCAAGAACCGCTGCAGGTACACTGTCAGTCACGGCTGACTAGTAAATGCACCATAACTGGTCCTGGTAAGCTGCCAGGGGAAGCAACAGCCCTAGCAGAAACTGGGAGCATCCTCCTTCCCTAGCATCGCTAAAATTTAGTAATAACAATGTAACATTTACCCTTAACAAGATCAAATCCTAAGAGATAAGGAAAAGAAATAAATTCTCACTTAAAACACAGGAATTCTTAAAAAAAACCAAGTTCTGCTTCTGTGCCTCCATAAGTTAATTCCATGTAATCTTAGGAATCTGAAAGGCTGTTATAACAAAAAAAAAAAAAAAAAAGAAAAAAAAAATAAAAAAGGATTTAAAAGTGCTGTTAAGGGAATTAAAACCTTAGAATGTTACATGTATCTTGGAGACTTCTTAGGGAATCTGTATTAGAAGCACAGAACAAATCTATACTACTCATAAAAGTCCTGAGAAAAGAAGCAAGACTGGTTAAAAGGCAGAGGAAAGGAGGGTTTTTTGAAAGCAGTCTTCAAAGAACTGGAATCATGTTGAAATGAAGAAAATAGAAGAAAAGTAATATCTGGAAAGTTAAAAAACTCCATAAACCTGGGTGAAAGAAGAGCTTGAGGTAGAACAAGCAAAATTCATAAAAATTAATAAATCTTTCTTCAAACACTTCAGGAGGAAGAACTCTGAGAGACTTCAAATCCCAAAGATTATGGAGCTATAAAAGGAGCCTTCAGGAAAAATAAAGTCACAGAAGAAAGCTGAAGAGACACTTTGTGACTGTGTTCACTGTTGAAGAACATGTACAAATTTTCCCACCCGAACACCCACCCACTCTTTTTTTCCTTTTTCTTTTCTTTTTTTTTTTTAATTGGGAAAAGATTTCAGAAGATGTGTTTCAACTTGAGCTCCCCTAGGGGAAGTCTCAAAAAAAAAAAATAAAGACAGTAATGAGAGACCAGAAGCAGATAATTTTTATCCAAGGCCTTAGAGATTTGATGGTAAAGTAGATGAAAAAGATGTACAATCTCTCCCACAAAAGGGTGAGGTACATGAGAAGTTTAAGGGAAGTTCTGGGATTTCTTTAACCACAAATGCTTGCAGGCTCACAGATTATTCAAAGGAGGTACTAATCTTGTTTCCCCTGTTATTATAGTCTTTTCTATGCATCTGCTTTTGATGGTAGTACCAGTTGAGGAGGACATTTGTTCCCATTTCAGTACCTCTTCTCTTCCATGATTGAGTTATAATAGGAATGACAGTTTAGGCACTACCAAAATGTGACTAAAGCACCTAAATGCCATACTAAGGTATCCCTCACCCTTACCACAACTGCAAATAAAATGCAGTACCCTGTTGGCTTTTTTTTTGTTGCAGAAGAACCCTGTTCACTAACACTGAACTTGTCCACTGGGAGCTGCAGCACTCTTTCAACTGGGCTGCTCCCCAGATGGGTGGATCCCAATTCTCCAGCCAATGCATAGACCACTTGTCTATACTATCACACATCAGTTTCTCTATATCAGGCCATGTAAATCCTGAAAGTCTTGTAGTATTGTACTGAAATCCTTGGAGAAATCCAGGTGGGCAATTTCCACTGCTCAGTCCGTAGAGAATCTCCGACTTCTATAGGTTAATTAAAACTAAACAGTTACATTTAAAGTCTGAGGAGCTACCTTGAATAGCTGTCATTCAACTCTGAAGCACTAATATATAAAATACCAGATTAAAAGAGACAGAGAAATCCTGCATTTTCCTAAATCCAAGATGTGATTCTCCAAGTTTCCTTTTAACTATTATATTGTAATGAAGAAATTAGAAGCCTGTGAGCACTTGAATCACTGAGATCTCAGATCCTAGCAGCAAGTTTCCAAATGTAAAAACAAGATTTAAATGAAAAATGTGGATCTTTAAGTTTAGCAGCATCTATATTTTAGGTCACTCCCTAGGCCCTTATGTTCCAGAAGCACTTGATATGGTGTGAACATTTACAGTGTAAACACACCACCAATCCCTTTACTACATAAATATATAACATTAGCAGGCAAAAATTGCATAAGCAGCATGGGGCAAATATCAGACCAACACCTACAGAACTGCATTTTTAATGTGGTAACTCCTTACATACATCATATAAATAGATGCTGTTTTAGTTAAAGTAACTATTAAAAGGCAGATTATGTGATTTTGAATTTAATAAGCAGAAGAAACCTGAAATGAGGACTCTCATATCTTAGATGCATCCAATGAAATGCAAAAGACTGAAGAAAAGAACAGCTTTGGTAACTCAGCATGAAACTGAAGAGTTTATAAAGCATTTTGTTTGGATGAATATGAGGAAGTCTCTGCCAGATAAATGAGATGTTTACATGTTGGCTACTCTGCAGAGTTCTCCCCTAGACAAGAGCAGCCTTCAAGCAACATAAGAATTTAAGAATTACACACACATATGCATGAACATATATTATATGAATATATATTTCCAATTGTCAGTCTGGAAAGAACTATAATAAAATCCCATGAGAGCTTGGAACCTGAAAAGAGGTAGGCGAATACTATAAAACCCTAAGCAGCATAATACAATGTAAAATCCAGCATAATCTGAAAACTGACTGTGGACTTTATTTTTTATGGCACTAACAAAAAATGACAGTTTTAGAAACATATATAAAATCAACTCAATGCTAAATTATATATATATATATATATATATATATATATATATAAAGTTATTCATAGCTCCAGATGTTGCAACTTCTGAACTTCTGACAGGATTTGATCCCCCTGCTTCTGAGTGTGGTTTGTCTTTATGTCCAAGACCCTCTGGATACTGTTACAGTCGTCGCTGTTTTTTCAGCTCTGCAGATGGTTACAATGCGTTCACAAATGCCTGTGGAATGCCAGGGAGAAATAGCCAGGTGAATTCCTTTAACAAACCTTGTGTAATATGCAGAGACATACATATGTGTGTATACGTGTGTGTGTGTGTGTGCGTGTGCGCGTGTCTGCATGCATAGTAGGGAATACACTGGTCCCAGCTAGATATGGGTCGACCCAGCTAGATAATTTAAAATTGCACCCAATGGATATTTTATTTTTATAGACATACTTATTGATTTATTTTTATGTCAATTTCTATCCCTTCTCCTCCTTTTTCTGCCCCCCCCCCCAGAGATTTTAATTCATGTATTCGTGTTCCTTGAGAAAAATTCTGAAAATAAATCCTACTGACCTGTGTATTTTAATATACTCTCAAGGATCTTGCTTCCAGGATGAGAGCTGGGTCTATACCTCTAGCAGGTTACAAAGAGAAGTTGTGAAGTCTCCATCCTTTGAGACATTCAAAAGTCATGTGGACTTGATGCTGGGTAGCAGGCTCCAGATAGCCCTGTTTGACCAGAGAGGCTGGAACAGGAGAGGTGCTCTCCAGCCTCATCCATCCTTTAATTCTGTAATTACTAATCTTGCCAAAGTCTTCTCTTCTTATTCTCACATGCTCAATGCCTTTTGAGAAAATCTGGGGGCATATAAAGATCAGCAATATCAGAAAAATATTTATTTTTCATATTGTATCACTTGGTGTGTGGTAGCAGCACAGATAGCAGCAAGAAAAAATAATATATAAGTATTTAATAAATTAGTGATTTAATTCTCAATTTACTTGTCTTTATTTCACCTGTGATACTCTTTTGAAGGTGTTTTTTCATGCTCCTAACTAGTCACTATTTAGAAATACATTTCATTGCAATACTCTTTCACATGCTTGTAAGCCTTTGCTATGGTGTCAGAACTCTTCTTTCTTCTTCGCTTCTCTGCTACTGATAGAAATCAAACTGGATATGAAACATGCTCAAAACCCAGAGTAGATACCCTTTATAGTAGAAATTGTGATTGAGAATCTTTTTATTCTAGTACATGTGTGTGTCAAACTGCGCTGCAGAGAGATTCCAGTCAGAATTACATTGGTAATTGTATTAAAGTTGTAATGTGTCATCCTTCATGATTAGTCTTAATTTTCATCATTAGAAAGAATCACATAATCATAATTAAGTTTTTGTTCTTTTACGGTGTAGGCCAGTGTCAGAGCTACACAGAGAGAAAGGAAGGACAAGATCTCATTACAGGTTCCACTGCGGCTGGAAAATGCTCCCAACTCCGGATCATGAGTGGATCAGTATTAATCCATTTGACCTCTAGCCTGGGTAAATTAAAAGGATTGTAGTCTCTGGAAGCAGGGCAGGGTGGAGCACTGCTCACTAATATTCCTTTGCAGGAATCCCTCTCCAGGAATAATAAATAGCTTACAGACAGAAAGAAGATTTATTTACTGTGTGGAGACTTTGTGTGTTAATGTGGCATAATAGGTTCAAATCTCCATTGTGGAAATGTAAATCCAAGAAATTTAAAAGGAACATCCCGATCAGATAACAGTTCCAAGGCTTGGGGTAGGAAAAAATAAGTCTCTTTGCTGCAATGCACAGCTCTTTATTATTTAAACCTCTTCTAAGCATTCTCCACTTCTCTGATTCCCTGATGAATGCAACAGTGAGAGCATCAGATGAAAGTAATTTCTGACAGAGACAGCTTGTATCTAAAAATATTTTATGTCTTGAATATGATAAGTGACAGAATGAACAAAAGGATCACTTGAAAATTGTTTATTGATAGTTCTTTAACAGAGACAGCTTGTATTTATAAATATTTATCATCCTCAGTGAAATATAAACATGAATGGAAAACAAGAGTTGGACAGAGTATCTGGAAATAAACTAATTACCATTATAATCAATTATATGATTGAACTACTCTACTTTTTCAATAGATATTGTCTAAATGGGTTTGGAAAAGTGATTTGCTGAATGTGTTAGTGGCAAGCATTTAGTTTATTATTTTCATCTGGGCAAATTAACAGCATCTTTTTTTTCTACTATGTTTCAAATATTGAAATGCTTCCATTTCTTTCTAAATGCAAACATATGAAAACTTAAGTGAAAGAGATACTACAAAACTGCTAACTGTAATTTTATAGAATTAATATAAAATAAACTGAAGATACTTTTCTAAAAATGCTGCCAGCTGTTTTCTCCAAGTGCAGAAATCCACATCAACCTTGCAACAATTTTGTCTGTTTTAACTTAAATGTTCACCTACTTAGGCTTCCATGCCAATGAGGAAAACTGGTGATGCTTCTGGTTGTAATGGCTCCAGTAAGAGGACATTTGGCTGACAAGAAATAAGCCAATTCTAAACCAGAGTCATCTGGAGGGGAGGTTCCATGCAGGTTAAGGGAGGAGCTCTATGCTTTGGAACTGCTGGTAGTCCACTCCCAAGAGACCATTATTATACACAAAGTGCTATCAAGCAGCTCAGTCTTTCATACAGATTCCTTAACGCAATGTATCTGATCTCCTCAGAAAGGGATTTGGTTTTTATTTTTTTATTTTTTAATGATAAGAGGTTTCTGGTTATGTACACACAGAATTTTGATGCACACCAGATGTTTGAGAATCTTGGTTGACATTCTGTGACTGAGCATACTGAGTGGTCCTTTCTAGATTTTGGATAAATCATCCAATGATCAGAGTAGCAGCAACATTCTACAAATGCACCTAAAATATTCAGTTGTGTTCTGCATGATGTTTAGAAGGAGAGCTGATACAAGTCACCCTGTGAGCTCACGACACAACCCATGAGATAAGACTCAGAGGAACTAAAAATACTGAGGAAAGGCTCTCTGCTGTTGGACCCAAGAATACTGCTCTCAAACCCACCTTACTCCTCAACTTAATTATTTGGTTGTCTTTTACAGGACTTGAGATAGTTCACTGATGTTAACAGCACGTTATTTGGATATTAAACAATATGTGACACAGATTTTCATAAACCATAAATGAGACACTATAGGTGTTGCCACAGCTTGTTCGCCATCTCCGTGAATTTCAGAATAATCTAAGAAGGGCTCTGTGTGCAGTAATACATAAGAACACCTTCACATTAGAATTTACAATACCTGATTAGATACTTGAATTATCTCACAACATGGATGAAGAGAGTTAAATGTTCAATATTAATATTTTAGTTTCCTGACTACATAGATTGTAGAAAATGTTATCCTTATACTGCTTCTGCACCTAGAGTATACTTGGGAAAGTTAAAGCAAAAGAATTCTGTGAGCGTGCAAAAGAGTACAAAACCTCTTCCTAGAATAAAAAACCTTCCATTTTTTCTCTGAACACAGATGGCTGCTCTTTTCCAGTATATTTCAAAGAATCTCTTTCATATGAAATCACTCAGTTCCAACTGGAAGGAAAGAAGAATCTATTGCCCTTGCACAACCCAGAGCCAGATATGACGAGTAGTCTTGGAAATGAATGTTGGGCTGTAGGTAGGTAATAGGGGAAGTGCATTCATAAGGAATCCTACAGAAGTTCTTGGGTGAATGAAATGCCTCTTCCCTTTATCCTCTGAATTTCAGTGAAAGCTTTTTTTAATTTTAATATGGAACAAAAAGAGAAAGAAACATAAGGCTTGCTCAAAATGTTTGCCAAAGTAGCAGAAAACTGGATTCAGCTCTCACCTCTCCTTCCATCACAGGATATAGCATGCTTGAATCAACAGGGAGAAGACTAATTTGAAGAGAAAAGGTGGTCCCAAAACTCCTGTTGTGTTCTCTCAGATTTGGAGAGATCCCTGTTGTTTTAAAGCATCAACTATTTACTATTAACTATTAACTATTTAAATACTAATTGGCCTTAAAAGAGAGCTGATCCTCAAGGACAGCCCATAACTGGAAGTCAATGCTGCTAGGATTCAAAGTCCATGTCAAGAAATGCTTAGCATATAAAAGTAATGTATGTGATACAAGACCTGAAGCCTATTTCATTTACCTGTGAAGCATTTGTTTGTAGCATTAATTGTGAATGCTACTGAGCATTCAGAGCAAACTCTATTGAGTTTGCATGTCAAGGCTCTTGGTATGGGGAGGACTTCTCTGAGAAGCTGACAGAAGCTTCTCTCATGTTGAACAGAGCCAGTGTCAGACGGCTCCAAGACAGATCCACCACTGCCCTGAGTCCAAGCACATCAGTGACAGTGGCAGCACCTCTAGGATAATATATTAAAGAAGGGGGAAAAAGCCCTGTGCAACAGCAACTGCAGTCAGAGACGGGAGTGAAGAAAACACGACAAAAAGAGCCCTGAAGACACCAAGGTCAGTGAAGAGAGAGGGGGAGAGGTGCTCCAGGTGCTGGAGCAGAGATTTCCCTGCAGCCTGTCATGCAAACCATGGAGAGGCAGCTGTGCCTCTGCAGCCCACAGAGATGCACAGAGGAGCAGAGATCCACCAGCAGCCTGTGAAGAACCCCATGCTGGAACAGGATCCTGGCAGGACCTGTGGCACCATGGAAAGAGAAGCCCATGCTGGAGCAGTATTTCTGGCAGGACTTGGGACATCACAAGGGACCCACACTGGAGCAGTTCATGAAGAACTGCAGCCCATGGAAAGGACCTGCATTGGAGAAGTCGGTGGAGGTCTGTCTGCTGTGGGAGAGACCCTCTCTGGAGCAGGGGAAGAGTGTGAGGAGTCCTGCCTCTGAGGAGGAAGGAGCAGCAGAGGCAACGAGGTGAACTGGAAGGAGCCCCCATTTCTGATGCCCCTACAGCACTGTACAGGGAAGAGGGAGAGAAAATTGAGAGCGCAGTTCAGCCTGCAGAGAAGGGACCCAAGAGAGTAAGGAAAGATTTTTAAGATTTGGCTTTATTTCTCATTATCCTACTCTGATTTGATTGGCAATAAATTAGGTGTTTACACATCTAATTGAAAAAAAGGCAGTGGCAAGATGAAAAAAAAAACAGAACCCAACCATTCTCCATGCTGTGACAATACTATAAAAGTCTTCCAGCACCTAAACACATTAAGATCACTTTTTGTCACAGATCACACATTAGAATATCACTTTTTTATCACAGATTATCTTAACCATGCGAAAAAAAAATCTGTTTTGCAGAAGGAGAGGGATTGGGATTAATGACTTTTTTTTCCTAGAGTATCTAGAGACCTCCTTAGACCATTAGATTTTGATCCTTCCTGCACTTTTTATGTGTCCTATGGTGCACTTTCACTTAGTATTATCTACTTTGCCCATCATTTTTCTGTGTTGAAACTCTGAATATGAAAGTTTTACATCCTTTTGAAAGAGAATAAATGTGACTTCAGACAACAAAGGGGTTACTGCAGAGCCAACCCCAGGTAAAACCTTTTTTCTGCTGATGAAGAACATTCCCATTTATTGAATCCCTGGAAATAACATTGTTCTCCTATTTAAACATAGCCAAAATACCTTTGCTTTCTTTCTTCTTCTTTTTTTTTTTTTTTCAAACTGAAGAAAACTAAAATTAAGGTCAAGATCCAATCTATTCAATGTAGACTACAATGAGAAAGTGTCACAGCCTTTTTCTTCATAAGAAGAGGTCACAGGAATTTCATCATCTTTGCCTTTATTCTGTCACAATTCTCTTCTGTAATTCCAGGGGCTACCTGCCCTTCACACAGCTCATTACACAGCCCCAGTCTCCCTGCCAGCCATTAATAGGCCAAGAAAGTCACAGAAGGCTGCTTTTGAAGTGGTGGGCATGGATACTTTGACCATCTCTGCCTTGCATCTAAATATCTTAGAATGCTTGAACACAAAACAAACAAAACCTAAACAAAACAAAAAACAAATTAAACCCCCCCAAATCCCCAAACAAACAAACAAACAAAACAACACTAAAAAAACAAAACTGCCAAATTGACCAAAACTGTCAGTGAAAGAAAACACTCTGCCACTTTCCAAAAAGGTGGCAAAACTTTTTAATAGTCACTGTCCTACAGATAGTCGTATATATATATATTGTCTCAGTGAAGCAGTTAATTTCAAAGGAATTAATACTAAGTGTAAAAATATACACTGGCAGGGTTTGAAAAAGCAGCCACTGCTGTTGACACTTATCCAACCTCTGGATGAAATGGAAATGTAGAAACAGGAGCTCTTTGCTAATAAAAAGCGTACATGGTCCTCCTCCAAAAAAACAACCAAAATTTTGAAAAACCTGAACCACAAACAAAATCAAACAAAGTCAAGCTAAAAACCCACAAACAACCACAAACTAGACTAGAAAAATCTCCTAAAATAAAGATCTCTATTAAACTAGCATAGGTTTGTGAATTATTACAGTTGTCTCAGTACTGTAGTTACAGCAATTAATATCTAAAATGTACTGCAAATGGTAATATATTGCAGAAAAAATGCATTTGTTTACAGGATTTAATTAAACAAAATACAATTAAAGCTGAATTTGCTGATTCAGAGAGCCTGAAATGTTTAATTTAATATATTTTGAGATCAATGAACTGCTGGCCAGGACTTGGTACAGACCGAGCAGATCTGAGGGTTCCTGCCTCTCAGGGAAGCACCTTGACTGGTCACCTTCAGAGCAGGCACCCATTCACCTCTGAGTACACAGGAGCCCCTTTCCTGGCAAAGGGCTCCTGATTTGGACACAGTGCTCAGCCATGCCTGCCTTATTCTTCCATCTCTTTAAATCACAGCAGCAGCCCCAGGGGCTGGGGAACAAAGTGCCGTTAACTCCCCACAGAAGGGAACACCAAAATCCCGATGCCACCAGTTCTGTGTGAAGTCTGGACTGTAATATCTGCTGCCTTTGCAGACTGACCAGTGTGTCTGTGCCCATACTGATTAATTAACCAGGCAAGCTCCACCACAGCTCTGCCACTTGCCTGTCTCACTCCATCACTAAGTAGCATTCTCCATGATGATGTGTCAGTGTGTGTACATGTGCATGAGAGAAAGGGAGCTTTCAGGTATTAATATGTAATTAATTTGTTACAAATGCCTTATGAAAGATCCAGAAATAAGCATCATGTGTTTTGAAAGGTCCAGATTACACCATGTGGCCCAGGGCCAAATAGCAGATCTTGCTTCTGTTTTATTCAAAAGTACAGGTGTAGTCTCAAAGAGAGTTCTGTGGTTCAGAAGCATCTGGGCTAGTCACAGCAGGGCCACCTATGCTCCCCTGGAGCTGGTATAATAACAATCATAATCCACATAGACTTCACTGATGGTACTTATTGACTGTTATGAAACAGAACCTAATGTCATCCAGAGATATTTTTAATGGAAGTTATTTTGTTTAAAAAAGACACAGTTAGCCCCAAGATGGCATTCACTGAGAAAGGGAGCCTCAGGCTGGTCCTAGTGGGTCTGAGAAAAGTACTCCCAGAAATTTCTCATTAAAGGAATTTGCTGTTTTGAAATATGTTTTTTCTGTTTGTTCTATTGTTCTGAAAACAGTTTTGAATGTGTTCTGAAGAAACACATTGGACACCAGACTAAGCACACCTACAGACAGTACCTATCATGATTCCAGGTGGGAGTAATATTTTTCCCCTACAGAACTTTCAAGACAAACCATTTAAAACAGATGAAAAGAGAGGACTAAACCTGCAGTGGGAGACGTGAGTCACAGAGAGGAAACATTTGCATTTAAAAGAAGCAGGCAGTTTGGTCTATCCCAATTAGGGGCTAAAACAAGCTGATGCCAGCCAGTCCTGAGTTTCAGTGACTATCCTGAGTTCAGTGATGGGGTAACTCAAGAACTGAGTCATAATCTCTTCAAGGTTATCTACGACCTCAGAAACTGCATTCAGACTGAAGCACACTAGAGCAGATTTGAAAGATGTTTAAGAATAGTGCTGGAAAAATCTATGTTTTAGTCTCTCCACTAAACTTTCTGTTCCAAGTAATCCAGCTAGCACCTGTGTTTAGCATCTTCAGTTTTCAGAAGATTCATATTTCCTTATTCAATTCCTTAAAACTTCCAGGTTAACTATGCATGCATTAAACCAGCAAATTAAAGTCTACAAGGTCCAGACTGCAAAGAATTAGCAAGGAAATGAAACCCCATAAAAACTTTCCAGCAAAACTATGTTATTTCCCAGAGAAGAGATCTTATTTCACATTTTCAAACAAATAATAATTTTTCCCAAGAAATAAGAATTTCCTGAAAATTTCAGCTCAGTGAAATGCTGAAATTGACTGGATTTGATTTAATTAAAACCCAAATCAAATTTCTACAAAAACAAAAATAAATCCTGACAAATGAGAATTCCCACTCTAATTAGTTAAAACTGAAAGAGCAGCACAGAATCACAGAAACTTAGAAAGTAGGAAATAGAATTGTATTGCATCAGTTTCTGCATATCTGAACAACACCTTGTAAGTAAAGCTATTCAGATAATATTTTCCTTATAAATATATACATATACATATATATATTTATATTGTATTTATTCTACATTTATTCTAATGTGAATAACATTACTTTTTTCATCCAGTCAAATTTATGATGGCACAGGAGATCACCATGTAATCACCATATACTTCCACAAAAACTTCACTCACCATGTTTTCCTGGTTTCTCTAAATGGCTGTTTCCATGGTCATTGATAAATAAAAGTATAATTAAGTCTTGCTTAAAAGTTTGTTTCCTTGTAAGGGAAAGGGCATTAACATCTCATTATTATCAATGCAGAAAGCTTATAAACATAACATTAAGTCCTATGCTAAAAAATTTTCAAGTTTCAGTTCTTGAGAAAAAAAGCCCCTCACTTCAAGATATCTACAAAAGATGGAATACTGTGATTAACTATATTTGTTTCAATAAATGGAGATTATACAGTGACCTTTACTTTAGCTGCCTTGGTTTCTCCATTTTTAATCATTATGCAAGATTTGGTAGGATTTGTTGCTGACACTCTGCTCCTCAGGGGACAATTAGCAGAGAAGTGAATTCACTAGAAAGGCAGCAGATCTTTTCATTTTGCTACCTAAAATGACAGAAAAGAACCCAACTTTGCTGGACTGTCATAATGCTCATCTATGGCTGGATCTGAGAGGAGCTAGACAATTCAACGCATAACATAATTACATAAATCTCTCTTAATTAAACATTGGAGATAAAGAATGTTAATGATATATAAAATGTGTTCTGTGGTGCTGCAATTAAAAGTTTCTCTTCAGAATAAAGTAAAAACTTTACTGTTTTCATTCTGAAGGAGTAATGTTAGTCTCTTCAACTTGCTCTGAGTCTTGGCATCTTTCTCTTTTCTTGAAGTACTATTAAATTTTGCACAAAGGGATATGTTAAAGGATTTTGTGGGCTTGAACTTTTCGTTTAATTCCTTCCCCCTCATCCCATGCAGGCAAACACACTCACCTTGTGTCTATTGCAAAGACCTCTGACTGGCACATGCTTTGTCCACTGTTAGCTTTATGTTTGCTGTTTACACCTTGTTAGAAGTGCAACTCCAAATTCCTGGTGCCTGCATGCTTAAAACATACGGTCGTCATTTCAGTTCCATTAGTGTAGCTCTATTTCTATCACTCTCTATGTACTTAATATGCATTTGCTGTCTTCTACAGACTGTGGTGTAGTAAAGGGAACAAAAATTCTGATAGTTTAGTGTCTCCAAAGAAAATAAGTGTATGATTATTTATAAGTAATAAGTTATTCAGTGGAAAAGGTCAAGAAACAAATCTTCTCAAGAACTTGCATATCTCAGGGCTTTAAATTCTTTCCTGTGCTTGAGATTCACAGTCCCAGGAATAATTTGGGAAGAAGAGAACTAAGCTTTTCTTGTATTATGTCCCACTCCTGCCAGGAACAATGTATGTTTCAGGGATTCTTTTAGAACTATAAATATTAGGAGAATATTTGATCAGGAAGAGAGGTAGATTGCATAGGGTAGCACAGACAACTATAAGTGTGGTATCCAAAAAAAACCCAAAATACAAAACAAGCACCTCAGAAAAATTAAAGTATGTACTCTTATTTAGTACACACTGTCATAGAGAAGTGTATAAATGCCAGTCCCCCAAAAAAACTTGAGGGTATTTTGGTGATTCATACATATTTATTTGCAGTAGAAGGAGAGGAAAAGGTAAGTACACTTGCAACCTTTCCAGTTTTCTCTCGATAGGGAAAATCAGATCTGGTAATTAGAGTTCCTTAGGTACTTTGGGGCAAACAACTTCTGTGGTGAAAACAAGACATAACTATGTAAATGAAGCCACATGGAAATACATGAAGCACCATATGACAAAAGAATGTTAAAGTTTCTAAAAAATTTAATTAAATATAGAAAAAGTAGTAAATATAAATAAGGCTGTGTAAACATAGATCAGTATATCTGTAAGAAGAAGAAAAAATATGAAACAATTAGTTTTTTGATCAAAGTAGGACTTCATGAGACAGTCTTGTTCACAACTTTTTTTAAAAAATCTTTTTATTACTACCAGAATAAGCAACCATGATCTGTTTTGGTTGATTTTTTTATTGGACTGACTTAAAGTATATATTTTGAAGCTTTGTGCATGAGGATTTAAATGTTGCCCTATTAAGTATTAATGCTGAGTTTGAATTAAGAGGATAATTATAATTTTAAAAATATGGAAAATGTTCACCTACAGGTATATTTCTTACTGTGTGTTTACCCCCACAGAGATATGAGACTTTTCCTTCTATTAACAGCTGTATTTTACCTGTGAGGCCATATAATTGCTTCAAACATTTTCAACATGAAAATTAACATGAAAATTTTCAAATACCTAGTGCTTGTTGCTGTTGTAAAACATCCTGCGTGTGAAATTACAAGACCTTGTAAAAAGTACTGCTACAAAATAGATATTGTGCACAGTAGTAGCAAAGACAATATATATTTTCATAGCTCCTTAATGTACAAGTCAAGAAATGTCTTAAAATACTCTCTTAATACAGAGATCTACTTCTGTTTTTAGGACTGAAATAACCCACTTATAAATTAACTGAAGACAAAGGAGAATCTCCTAAAGTAAATAGTAATAGGATTGGTAAATCTGACATGTCAAAACACACTCCTCAACATGCATCTTACACCTGCACTTGCTACCCAAACATTATGCACACCTCCAGCATTCATCTAGTACAGTTTCTAATGAAATGGAAAGGAAATTTATGTTCTACAACAGGGATTGTTTTTAAATTAATACTCACATATGCAGAGATATTCACCAGTGAGGACACAATATTTTTCCATTTAATAGTCTAAGTAGAATAATGACATACAGCTGCTAGGTGTTGTAGCATAATGTAGTCTCAAATAAAGAGTTGAAACCCCAGAATAGTCACAAATATTATTATACATTATTATTATATTTTTATTAATAAATATTATTAATTATTTTTAATAAATTATTATATTAATTAATATTAACATTAATTAATATTAATACATTAATTATATATTAATAAATTATTTATTAATAAATATTATTATTATATTTTATTATCTTGCCATAATAAAAATAAAATAGATAAAATTACTAAGGTGTAGTAGTCATGTAGTAAGAAACCCTGTTCCACCTTAATCCTAGATGTAGCACACATAATTTATGTACAAAATAAATTAGGTGAACATACAAAACTTTTAAATACATCACTGGCTATGTTCAACAATGAGTGGATAACACTAAGTCCTCCTGAAGCCACTGATCCCACTGGAATATATCACATGTAAAGTCCAATGTGAGAAAGACGAATATTAATTCTTAGTTATAGTAGCAGAAGTTTTCCCGTTTTATTTGGGGTTTTTTTTCAGAAAATTTGAGGGCGATAATTTAGTTGATAGTTTATGCATTTTCACTCACCTGAACTGTAAAAATGTCTTTGTGTAGAAGTAAATATGCAGGGGCATCATAAAATTTACTCTTTTAAAATTTGTTGGCAGGAGTCTCAAGGAGAACAAGGCATCTCTGGTGAAGATGAATACTCACTGTATTGTGTTGTCAAAGATACATTACCTTAATTATCAAAGTTATATGAAAAATAATATCTGGAGCCCTGGTTTTCTTCTCATTGGTCCTGTTTGGTCTCAATGATGAAAGCTCAGTGCTATCACCTAGAGTTTAGAGTAGGGCAAAAGGCAGTTTGAGCTCTGAATAGCCTCAGAGCAAAAAAGTATTTATGTAGGGAAAGATGATTACAGCTATTAGAACTGAGCATGAGCATTTTGGGGAAGAGTGACTCATTCTTTGCATCCCTGCACCATATAATTGAGATCCCAGTACAGTTAAGTACAGTTCTTTATTTTCTAATTAGCAATTAGTTATTGTTTTCCCTACACAGTTGCAAAACCCCATGATGCATTCTTGTACTACTGCCCATTGTTATCAAAATTCATGCAGCTGATTTATTTATTGTTTTAATGATACATTCAAATGATAAACATGTTGTCATCTTCAGCATGGCTAAATGTAGTTGAGTAAAAAGCCTATTGCTCCGTAAAGGAGTCAGAGGAAGTCAGCGAAATAGTAGCATTTTATTTCAATAACATCACTGATTTCTTCTACTATTTATCTGGCCAAGTTTGGTTCAAAGAAAGGTAAATTATATATAATGAAAAAACATCTCAATTTTTTTCAATAATGACAAAAAAAAAGTCTACAATCAAAAATAATTTAATTGTTTTAATGTAAGTAATGTATTCAAGGAGAATGTCCAAAGTTGCATTAAGATGAGAAAGTCTTTTAAATCCTCTGTCTAAACATCATACTTTAGTCAGAGCAAAGTTTTCCATCACTCTGTCATCTTGAAGCAATCTACATTAAAACTAATTAAAGTTCTGCACTGATCAATTTAATTTATAAAACACATTTTTTTATTTCCAGAACACTTCATCGTTTTTGTAATAACAATTGAGGCTTTTTTGTAAATCACAATAAATTAAAACACTTTTTGCTAGTCACAATTCTCATAAGGATGCAAATATGTCTTTGCAATTAGACTTTAGATTAGCAAAGACATTCCAGTGTGAAGAGTAATCTCTGGAAAATATACTAATTTTTTTAAAGGACACAACTCCTATCATACTATTTGCATGAATCAACATAAGCATTCAAATCTAATTTGACTGAGCAAAACAACATCTTCCACATACACATTTTAGTAAACATTTCACACTGGACCTTGTTAAATAATACACGCAGTTTATAATCCATGGACAGGGTGCTAACTTACTGCAAGCTTACACAGAAAAATATTAAATACTTTGCATATGAAAATAGCAAGCAGGTGTCCTGTGATACAGATGAAATTACAAAATTTAGATTCTGTCTGAATTGAAACAATTCCACAATTTGTTCTTATTTTGCAGCATAATAGTTTCTTCATCTTGAATATCAGTAATGCAGCATTAGGCATATAAATTATAATGCCCAGACAATGTGTGCAAGAGTAGAGGAGGACTGTTCACTTTCTGTATATGTAACATTATTCTTCCTTTTAAATATCTAGCAACCCAAATGCCTTGAAGGAAAATTAGAATGTTTGCTGACACAACATATGCTGATAACTACTTTGAAGACTCCTTCACAGAATCTTTAAAAATTCTTCGTTACACATGGTTTGAAGATCCTGCAAGTAACTATCTTGAAAAATAAAAAATTACTAAAAAATCATAAACAGCTAAAGAAATAAATTCAGTGTTCTATTTATTAATGCAGTGTATAATACAGTTTATGTGTTTATTATATATGTGTGGAAAATCTATTTATATTATTTATTTTAAATGTTCTAGCTATTGTGCTGTACATGATACTGTATAATAGTAACATATATAGGCATTCAAATTCATGTATGTCTACATGAGTTTGATATTTCTCCTTGAAATATCATTATTTTATTAAATGCAGACATTATCTAAATCTGTTCAGAGGTCCATGATCATTTCTGGCCTACATTGTCACCACAACAATCCGTTGATGTATATGACAGTTGGAATTCAAGTCAGTGGAGTCTGAGCAAAACAGACTGCAAGTTCTCTGTTAAGAGGAATCTATTGCTTAGAATCCATTGGTTAATCTCAATATTTTCTGGTTTTGCTTTGGCTGAAATATTTACTCTGTGTTGCTGGAATTGCTGTTTTATGGTGAAATTCAAGATTCTGAATAGCTCTTGCATATATTTGTGAGATTCCTCTGCCATATTAGCCAGCTTTGACTGTTGATCTTTTTTCTGTTTTGTTTTTCTGAATAGTTTCCAAAATTCCAGCATACTGAGTATGTGAGAACACTCAGCACTGTTTTAATTTCTTTTCTTTTCTGGAAGGAATGGAGGGCTCATAACACCCAACGAATTACCGAGAAGTAGACAGGAATTAGCTATTATTAAAATCATTGTACACCACCAAACACTGAAATAGTCACTGAAATGTAAGTTTGAAATAATTTTAAAATATTAAAATATTTTACCCTCCCATCACCAAATCCACTCTACTTCTTTTCCAATACACACTCTCTCTCTTTTTCCTTTCTGCAGATGCAGGTCATCTCTGGTTCTCCAAACTTTCCTGCTGAGGTCTCATCTATTCCAAGTTCCATTTCAGTGACCTTTTGTGTTCCCATCTTATGTCAGACATCCAAATGTGGAAAAGAAAAGGGGGTAAAGGTGTCATAGTAAATGCACCAAAGAAGGAGCAGGGCCTCCTGACACAGCAATCTCTCTTTCCCTGCCTGCAGTCCAAACTGAGGTCAGGGGTAGGCCTCTCTAGTTCCAGACAAGTGGTATTCTTCAGGTGTCAGTATTGGGAGTGGCACTGCTAGAAATCTTGGTCAGTGACAGGGATGGTAGGATTGATTGCATCCTCAGCAAATTTGCCAATAACACTAAGTTGATAAGTGCAGCAGACACACCAGCGGGAAGGGATGCCATCCAGAGGGACCTTGGCAGGCTTGAGACATGGACCTGTGTGAACTTCATGAAGATTAATCAAGCCAAGTGCAAGGTTCTGCACATGAATAGAGACATCCATGGTTGATGAGTTCAACATGAGGCAGGAATGTGTTCTTGCAGCCTAAAAGTCAACTGTGTCTTGGGCTGCATCAAAAGAAATGTGGCTAGGCAGGATGAAGGAGGTGATTCTGCCCCTCTACTCCACTCTCCACATGTATCCAGCTCTGGGGCCCCCAGCACAAGAAGGACATGGATTGAGTGGAGTGGATCCAGAGGAGGGACATCACGTTGATCAGAAGGCTGGAGCTCCTCTCCTGTGAAGACAGGCTGAGAGAGTTGGGTTTGTTCAGCCTGGAGAGAAAAAGGCTCTGGGGAGACCTTACAGCAGCCTTCCAGTATGTGAAGGAGGTCTACAAGACAGCTGAAGGGGTACTTTGTAAAAAGTCATGCAGTGACAGGATAAGGGGCAATGACTTCAACTAAAAGAATAGGTTTAGATTACGTATTAGGAAGAAATTCTTTTCTGTGATGGCGGTGAGGCATTGAAATGCCCAGAGAAGTAGTCGATGCCCCAACCCTCAAAGTGTTCAAGACAAGGCTGTACAGAGATCTGAGTAACCTGGTGTAGTGCAAGGTGTCCCTGACCAAGGCAGGAGGATTAGAATGAGATGATTTTTAAGCTGCCTTCCAACCCAAATGATCCTATGATTTTATGAAATTTTCTTTCTGAAAACTCAGCCTCACACTAATCTTCTTTATGCTTTCTGGCTGGATGATCCATTCCCTCTCCTTCCCTTTTCTTGTCAGCACTAACCAGGGCTTGTACAACTCTCTATTCTCTCTCCTCACACTGATTAAATAAAATCCACCAACAGAGGCATTATGTTTCTTATCTTCTCACTGTCACAACTATGACTTCTCTTTCAGCCCACTCTTCTTTCATGACAGACAATTTTAGTATGCAGGTTCAAGACATATATTATTATCATGGTTAAATTAAATCAAGAATGAAGCTGTTAATAATGAGATGAATCTTTCTGTTTTGCATGTATCTTTCAGCTAAGCATATTTACTTGGAATCAGCACAGTAGGAAAGACTAGGGCAAACTATAGCAAGACATCTATAGTATGCAATTGATCTCAGTAATTGTCTTACACAACTGTGAATTATGCTCCAAATTATTTTCTGGAGCAGAAAAGCATAATAACTTATTTTTCACTGATGTATGAAATTTCTGAGGAAGCATGATATGTCTGGAAGATTTGCCTCCTAAAATAAATAAATAGATTTCCTTTTTATTTTATTATGCTCTTTCATTTCTTTTTTTCTTTTTTTTTTCCTGGTTCATGGCAGCCAGCGCACGTGGCACAGAACTTCCTAGTGCTAAAATTTCTGCATCTCACCTGACAGTAGGCATATATAATCATAGAATCAGAGTCATAGATTGGTATGGGCTAGAAAGCCATTGGTACGATCTTGAAAGGCCACCTAGTCCAAGACCCCTGCAATGAGCAGGGACATTTTCAACTAGATCATGTTGCTCATACAACATGACCCTGACCCATCCAACCTGACCCTGAATGTTTATGAGGATAGGGCAACCACCACAACTCAGGGCAACCTGTGCCAGATACCATCCCCATATGAAAGAATTTCTTCATTATACCTAACCTAAATCCCCACTCTTCTAGCTTAATACCATTGCCCTTTGTCCTATCAAAACGGGCACTGCTAAAAATTTGTCCCCATCTTTCTTACAAGACAAAATCCAGCTTCAGCTCTGGACTGAAAGAGTGCAGAAGCAGAATTTGAACATCAATCACAACTTTAGTCCTGAATTCCTGCTTAGTCATCAGTAACATTTCACGCTCATCTAAAGAAAAAGTATCTGCTACTTCACTGGAGCAAAAATGCCCATTCTGACACAATGGGCTGTGTAGGTCAGTCATCCAAAGAAGATTGGATTCAAAATTATTACTGCCCAATTAAAGAGAGTTAGAGGGAAAGGAATGAGTCTGAGGTTTGTAGACACAGTAAAATCTTTACAGTTTAGGATTTAATCCTAATACTGCTTTTCCGCACCAGCACTTCAAATCATTGTTTCTGCCTATGGATACTCAAGACAACCTGAGAATGCCATCTGCCTGTTCAATGTCTTTTCAGAGTGTATACGTGGTGAATAGAATAGTTTAATCTGTTTGAAAACTGAGCTCCTCACACTACAATCTATTACCTAGAGGTTAACTTCTGGTCATATTGAGAAATTAACATATTTTGAAACTTATTCTAGGCTAATGGAATCTTTTTTTTTGTCCCCTTAACATGGAATAAAAGGAACTCAAATTAACTCAATAAAGGAACTCAAATTAAAACAAAGTCTGCATTCCAGACTTTGTTATAGTTTTTCGTTGAACAGCTCCTCATTGAAGGTCAAATATATCAGAATAAATATTGCCTTCTTTATCCTATTGATCAGCTGGAATTCTAGTTTTTTTTAATGAAAAGAAGCTTTAATTTCTATCTGTAGAAGCCCATAAAATCTTAGAACCTAAAACCACAAAATACAAATTTATCCAAAAGTAATTTTGAATAATTTTGAAAGGATTCACAAATTCTATGCATACTAAATGGTTAAAAATCCATCTATTTCACAAATTCATAAAAGTTAGTGTTAATAAAATATTTGCAGGTAAGTTAGTAGGGTTTAAAAAAAAGAAATAAAAACTTTGATGTAAACCCTCAAGTAAAAAAACACCTCACATAGATAGTACTTATAGATTAACCTAAAATATGTACTTATAATGAAGATATTTCAATCGGGAACTATTTACTATGAGTAATATTACAGTATGTGCAATGTATATACCTCTTTTCTCATCGTTTCTTCAAAAGAATAAGAGAATTTCTAATGTAATGGTCGAAATAAGTAGTCTGGAACATGGACTGAAAGAAATGCATACAGACACAAAATAAGGTAATTGAATCTTAGAAGACCAGGAATAGAGAAAATGGCTCATTAGGATCATTTCAACAGCTTAGGTTCATTGGAGAGGTTAGGAATAAATAATAAGGTTTGGTTCAGATTGAAAAATGGAAGAAAATTATGCAAGGACTAGAAAGGAAGTCCTGGAAAAGGGCTGGGGGAGAAGGAGAAACAGGTCCAAGAAAAACTGTATATTAAAAATGAGCAAGAGCGAAATAAAATTCACAGAGCAAAAAATAATCATCTTTATTTAGCAGCTGTATAAAGGCTGAGTCTTTTTTGATTTCTCTGTGGATCACCAACTTAATTATCATTCCACTAAGCACAGAGATTTGCAATTGCAAATACAATTTTGTGTTCTTGGCAGTACTGCCTCTAGCTGGGATGGAGTTAATTTCTTTCATAGCACCTTATATAGAAATGTGGTTTGGATTTGTGAGTAAAATAGTGTTGATAACATGATTGTTTTGACTATTGTTGAGCAGCACTTACACATTATCAAGATTTTCTTTTTCCCACTGGAAGCAAGTTCATTGAGGATATGTAATTTGAGAGGAGGCACAAGCAGGACAATTGAACCAAACTGACCAAAGGGATATTCAATATTATATAACATCATGTTCAACAATTAACCTGAGGGATAAAAGTTTGGTTAGGTAACCATTCCTTGGAGATTGGCTGGGCAGCAATCTGATTGTGGAAGGTGGTGATGTCCTGTCTCTGCATCACTTATTCTGTTTCAGTTTCTTTCTTTTTCATCTTTTCATCTTATTTTTTTCCTTATTGAACTAACTCCTTAACTCTCAAATTTACAGGGTGCATTCTGCTCCCTATCCCACTAGTGGGAGTAGTGAATGATTGGCTGTGTGGTGCTTACTTGCCAACAGGGGTAAACACATAACATCATCTATGTGCCTGCTATTTGAAATTTCTTTGCCACTCAGAAGTCACCAAGACCAGCAGGAGTCCAGGATAACTTGACTGAAGTCAGTGAACCAGCCTGTTTCAGAAAAACACTTGCAATGCAGCTTATGCAGTTTGATTGACCAAGTCAGGTCCAGTGAGTTTGTAGTAATGGAGCCACATCTATGATAGGATAAATATGCCTCTTTATGTTCTTTAGTAGGATGTCGTGAAATTCCCTCCTTGCTCATTTAGCAAAAGAGGCAATTAAAAAAAGAAAAAAAAGGTAGCAAAATCATTCCTGAAATTCCTCCCTTAGCTGAATGTTATTTGCTGTCCTTACTACATACACTTCTGTTAAGACACCTGATTCACAGGGATGTGAGTTCAAGTACAGGATTAGTAACAAAGAGCTTACAAGGCAACTTGAAACATCATCTTAAATGTTAGATAGAACTGTTGCTGTGAAAACCGTTCTTTGATAGTTTAAAGGTCTGTAAAATAAGTTACCAGATTAATTAGAGTCAGTCCTCCCAATTAATTATATTGCCTAACATGAAAAAGACTAACAGGTAAAACAGGAACAATGAAACTACAAAGTATAATATTAAATACAAGGAATAATATAGCAAACACACAAACATCTGAGAAAAAAAGCAACTGGGGGCACTCTTTAATTATTCTTATGCAAGAGCAATTTCATGCCATTGCTCTAATGTGAAAACAGAGAATGGTTATACCCTTGTTTACTGCTTGAAAACTACCCACTACTGGGTGAAGGCAGATGTCCTGCTTGTGTGAAGAAGCACACTTGAGTTGGATAATGCTGCTGCCTACAAGCTGCACTTAGTACATGATAAAGATGGTTCTAGCACTAGACTGTTACATATAGCCTAATAGAGAAAAAGGGATGTGTTCCATCACCTTCCTAGTTAATGCTGTCTCATGAGCTCTCTAAGTAACATAAATAGAACCAAATGCATTCTTTTTTTCTGCCATTGAAACTGATTATCTTTTGATGGATAATGGTCCACTAATTTTCACATTTAGAAAATATACTGAGATGCACTGGGCTGCTGTAATTCCTTTCACTTTACTGAGATGGTCTGGGTTTGAGACCACTCATGTTGGAGTTTATCAACATTGAATCTATGCGCTATTCTTACAACACATAAACAGAGTGATCATGGGAAAGGCTGTCATTTTTCTTTTATTCTTCTTAATAATGGTTGTGTATCTATTCTTTTGAAACTTCACGGTCTAGAGATGCATCCTGCTCCCAAGACCTATTATTAACTATCTGCTTCTTTTTAAAAATGGCTGGGAAAATTGCTCATTTCTAAATAACCAGTGTTCATCATTAGCCAGAAAGAGGAAGAAAAACAAGATATTAAAATCTGTTATAAGTGTCAGCCACACTTTTGCATTTATATATTTTTGAATGGATATTGTTTCCTTTGGCAACTGCTTTACTTATTAACTTACTACATGATTAATTTTAATAATTAATATACATAATTAATTATATTGTACAGTGTCACATGAAATCACATTAATACAACAATGTAATGCATGATATCAAGTCAGAACAGAACTTCTAGTACTTTCGCAATGTTTTTTTAATAAATAAATCTAAAGTGTTATTTTATTAATTCTCCCCACACATGCCCTACACAACTTTCCTTACCCCTGAAATCTTCCTAAATTTCAGAGCCAAAGTGATTACATTATATTATATTATTATAAAGGAATATACTATGTATTTTAGCAATCAAATGCATATTTCTGAAGGCAGAAGAACCCCCACTATTAATTGTTGTGGCCAATAGGTTCTCCATAAATTACTCTGTGAAACTCTTCATATAGAAAGAAAGAAATATCTGTAACTTTAGGGATACCATGAAAGAAGCTGACAGAATAAATAGTTGTCAAAAAAATTCCATTTTCTCTCCTCACAGTGGCCTACAAGCACAAGATAGAAAGCAAATTGCCCTAAAGAGAGCAATGGCAAAATGGCCATTATTCATACCTGATACATAGACCTGTACTTTAACAAAAAAATTCTGTGACCTAATGTGCCTGATTTTTGTGTAAGCCAAGCTCTTATTTTTTTGTTTTGATTTTTGTGTAAGCCAAGCTCTTACTTTTTCTCAAAACAATTGAGAGAAAGGCCTGACTTTAATGGACCCTTGCAGCATGTATTGAAAATTTCTGTGACATTTCTACTTACACATTTGGCCTTCTCACCAATTTAATGTGATGGATTTGGCTCAAAGCAGCAAACTCTAGTGGAGACCAGGTTCAATGAATCTGAATGAAGAGTATTCTGGACAGAGAATTAATTTAACTTGTTTGAAGGATTGGTTTTGGTTTGTTTTTTTTTTTTCCCATGTGACTGTGCCTCTAATTAATCAGATAATCTTGGATATATGGCTTAATGTTTTCTTTCTTTCTTTCTTTCTTTCTTTCTTTAATATACATGCCCAAAACAGAGACATTATCACCTCAAAAAGTGTGGTTTAGGGCAGACATAACAAACATTAACATATAAAAACTAGAAATAGAATTGAAGGACAACATAAGAAAAAGACACTCATTGAGTTCCCACAAATGGTATAAAATGTTTAATTTACACTTGATGCTATTTTCTGTTGATATGGAAACCATAAATAATCAAAATATTTTTTATAAAATATGTCATCTTATCAATATAGTCTGGCTGAATATTTTCTAGACAGTACATTTGCTTTAGATGGCCCTTGACAGAGGAGATCTTTTATGCTGCAGTTCCTATTAAAGTATTTGCTTTGGGGACATTGCTATTCAGCTACCACTTTCCTTTTCAAACTTCCTCTAAGGCCTTTCTTTCCTAAAGGACCGTACGCTGGTCTAGTAACTTAATGTTATATAGCTCCTACTGCAATTCCCTTCTTTGGTGTCACGGGGCTCGATGAGACAATGAAAAGGGTTACAATTTTAAAACTAATTGACTTCCTAGAGAAGTCTAATAGCAATGTTAAAACAAATATTAAGTTGAAACAGACCGGCAATTAGAGGGGGAAACGCTGCCCTTTTCAATTTCATTACTATTTCATCCAAAGATATTTATTTAGTCGTAATTATTTTTCCTTTGAAAAGTTATATCTTGCTTAGGTAAATGTGAAGTTGTACCAACAATAGGGTGGCAAAACTGTAGATCCTATTCCATTCAAACAGTTACAGTACGGAGCACCCAGGATGTCAGAGAGGCTACCCAACACCAATTAAGAAGTTGGCACCAAAACATTCTTAAGCATAGACTTTCTGTCTCCTAATTTATCTGTATCACATTCCTTCATGCTTTCAGCCTAAGAAACTGTATTATGGCTACTCTCCTTGTAGAAAGCAAGGACAAGAAAAAAATTGGCATTTTTTTTTCTTTCATTAAAAATCCCTTACAGCATAGCAAGACTACTGAGATGCAACTATGCATGGTTTTTTTTGCCAGAGTACAGGCATTATCTCAACAATGAGCAATGCACAGTAGGGGGAAGAGAATCCCTAGAGATTTATTTTGTGAACTAGAAATAGAGGCACTAACAATATAAATATCTTCATCACAACAACAAAAGAGATGCATGTAAAGTTTATCAGTCAGATCAATAAAATCAAAGCATTCAGTTCTCCAAGCTTTAACTCTACAGGATTAGAGCTAAGCTATTTTTGAGCATACCCTTTTCTCTCACATTGTCATAACACCAGAAAATTGAATTATGTAAATATATAAATTTGAATTATGTAAAAAAATATTCTGAAACATAGGCCATACTACAGACTATTTAATGATATTACTTTAATGATTAATTAATAATTATTAATTATTGATGTTTTTTATGAGGAAGAAGATTACCTAAAACCAGTGTCACAGCTACCTTTTTACAGGGCACATTCCTCACAGTTTAATCTACAAATTAATTTGCTTTATCTGAAACAGTTGAATACTCATCTAGCATTTATTTCCTTGAGGGTAATGGCAATGCAACATCAGAATGGTGGACAGCCATCCTCTGATTATTACAGAAATATTTCAATTTAATTAAAAATATCTACTTGACGCAGGGAGAAAACTCCATAAAATATCTCCATTTTGGCACTCAGACAACTTGATCAGATAATTTCAGATGAAGATTTCCATCTTCATTCTTCATTTACTTAATTAGGAGAAGAGGAAATTCCTCCAGTTATAACAAGGTTAAATAAGGTTAAAAAGCTTTATATGGTGAAACATATGAAGAGCAAATTGACTGAAATTAACCGAAGAATATACTATGTGATTATAGATTTGTTTGCAGTTTCTGACAACTAATTTGAATTCTGTTAATGAAGTAGTGTTTGCAAACTTTTTTGTTATTCAGGGGATACCAACAAACAATTGAAAATATCTTTAACTGGAACACAGTTAGGATTGTTTTCCTCTTGCTAAAAGTATTGACAAAGCATAAAAAATTTGGGGATTTAAGACATTTTCTGACTAATCAGTTATTAATTTCTCAAATATATGTGTAAGTCCTTAACTTGTTTATGCTTAGATGCAATTATGATGCGTTTTCCCTCTGTCTTGAAGAAAGAATTGGAAGTGTCAGATGTGAAATACAAACATCATTATCAGATGACTAACATGATCATTTTACACTACACCACAAATTTTTATTCCACTAATACTCGTTTTGTCTTAACTGCATTGGGATGCCCTTCCAACAGGATGCAGTGCCACAAACATGACAGCATTTTCCATCACTCACAGTTTCCATAAGTAATATTGCTGGTAATCTTATCAGAGCAGATATTTAGTGTGACAGAAGTTAACAACAAACAGAACAGCTGTCCCTTATTCTGTCAAATTCAGGTTAAGTTAAAGTCCTCAAATCTATCATAGTCTGAACAGTTAGGTTATAAGGATATAACAGTAAGGACTATAATAATAGAGCTGAGGGTTGCAGCAAAGGACTGGATGTGAGTACTGCAATTAATGAGGGTCAAAAGAGAAATGTAAAATCTACAAACACCTCTCCCCAAAGAAGAAAGAGGGAAAAACCACACTGCAAGATTCAAAGTGTAAGCATCCCCAGACTAGATCTGAATTAACCGGGCCAAATAAAGTTCCATGGAGGTGTTTTACTGTAAAAGAAGAAAAGTACCAAAGGGCATGCAACCCAGAAGGGAGGGACATAATATAAAATGTGAAGACTGAAATATAATGGGGCAAGTGTGACAAAACAATAAAACAATGATACGCATTCCTTAAAATTTCCCCAAACCTGTAAGCAGACAAAAAAATATTTCTGCTTTGCTGCGGTTTGAAAATATAGTAAGGCAGTTAAAAATACAAAATAGAATTTTAGTAATATTTTGAAATTGTTATGTGAAGTGCAAACTTTGACCAACTTTGTCCTTAACATCATTTAGATTCTGAGGTCTCCAGCAGCACTTGCAATTTCAATGTTTTTTGAGGGAAATTGGTTATAGACATCATTCTTAAGACAGGATATTTCTATTATATGATGTAGAATCTTCCATTAACAAGAGAACTTATAATCCTTAAGATCTCTTCCACTTTTAGGCAGAGGTAAGTGAGGAAGTTAATGGCTCACTAGAAATTCCAGTCAGTGTCTTTTATTTCTACAGCTTTGAGAATATTGCACTGCAGACAGCAAATTTTAAAAACACTTCGTCTTGAGTGTATTATAATATGCTCAAGATACCAAGTAGGAGAAATGACTTGTTTATATCCAATGCTTTTAAAGGTAAATACATATACTGTTTGTTCTGCATCCCAAAGTACACACTACCAGAATTCAGACTATAAAGGGTCCCTGAAGAAGGGCAGTCACAGATGGCAGATGACCTCAATATAAGAAAGGAATATAGTCTCTTGAATATATTTACTCTTAAGTTTATGATTTGTGCTAGCTCATATGCAACAGAATCAGATTTATCTTTTTCATTGTTCACCAAATAAGCTCTACATGCTAATACACCTTAATAATTTTTAACACAGTCTTCCAAAGCTCAGTTATAATGAAGTCAAGAGAAAAAAAAAATAGTGTGATTTTAGAGTTGAATGTCAAAGAACCAGAGCAGTACTTAATAGATCTGATTCCCCTGAATGGGAAATGATGGACACAAAGGCCAGGAAATAGTATCGTTGTCTTGCAGTCAGTGACTGAGACGTTTTTCACAGTGAGCAATTTAAACTCAAGAGCTAAGAGAAGAAGAGAAACAGTCATCAAAGTAAACTGTGTTGGCATCTAAAAATCTAGTGCGAGTTCTCCTTCTCTAGCTTGTAATTTGTTGGAGAGTGACTGACCATAAGAAGGAATCCTTTAGGTAAAAAAGACAGCATGAAGAAGTCTATGCTGTTGAATTTCATTTCATTTTACACAATGCTGCACTACAAACTTTGTTAAGGTGTTGAGTTATTTACAGTTTAATAGAGACCAAAAGTTCAGTGATTCATTTGGTAGGTCCTACATGAACTATTGATAAATTAATGTCCACACACAGAACATGCATGGTAGAGGAACAAAAAAAGAGTCCATGATAGTAAACACACAGTCTTACAGTGTGAGAAGAATGGAGAGCAGAATACAACATGACAGCAGCCTTTCTGGAAGATCTTCTGCAATGCCTAACACCAGTTTGAAGTCAGGATGACAGTCTTAAAAGTTTGAGCAACAAGAAAACATGAGTTTGGCTTCCTGAAAACTAAGGTGGTGATGGTGATGTAATATCCTTTCTTACCATACCAGATAGAAATGAAACAAGACTTTAAGTTAGTTAGATTTAGATTTCCATCGTGTAACTCAGAATATAACTACAAAATATTTCATCAGTGTGCAGTGAACATTTTCAATGCTGTAAGGATACAGAATTTAAAAGACAAAAAAAAAAAACCAAAAAAAAGAAAACCAACACAAAAATATCCCCCAAAAACAAAAAAATAACAACCCCAAGGAACCATGAAAATCATGTAGATACAGGCAGTTGTAACAATGTTTCTAGACTTTAACGATCATTATCTAATCTTACATCACAATTATGTATTTCATAATATCATAACACATCTTAGCTGTGCTACCACAGACAGTCACAAAGTAGACAAGGACCCGTGAAGAGAAAACTATTAGCACTTAATTCTCAACAATTCTGTGGTTTCTACAGGGCTGTGATGGATGTCTCCTACAACAACCTAGAAAAAGGAGGTATCTTCTTTAACCCAAAGACATTAGGTAAAAATAAGGCTCAAACACTTTCCTTAATTTTTTTGTGTGATTTATTTATTTATCTAAAATACTGTGGCATGCTCATGATTTAGAAGTACTCTTAGGCATTCATTGTGGGGTGAAGTCTAAAAACACAAATATTGTCTACTGTTAATGTTTACTCTTCAAAAGCTCTAAAATACAGTTTTATTGTGTATAAGGATTTCTCTGTCTATACACAAAGCTGCAGAACTAATCGTACAGGAAATTTTGAATGGGTTTCATTGATGTAAGATAAGTATCATTGGTTCAGCAAATACAAGCACTTTCATTTCTTGAAGAAACTAACAAAACCTGTGTGTTTGTCTGTGATTATAAAAAGAAAGATTGAGATGTTTCCCATATGATGAGAGAACGGATGGTCCAAAAAATAAGGAAATACTCACTCTACTCACTAATGAAATGCAAGTTTTGATGTTACTGTAATATATTAATGTTCACAAACATACATATTAAATGCTTAGTATTTTTCCTGATGAAGGCTGGGAAATGGGGGAAGATAGATTACATGCAATTTTTTATATAGTCAAGCCTCACTAGTGTCACTGTTGATTTGAATTTAAGCATTAAGAACAAAAGCCATAATACTGTGAACCTTTTGAACTCTTAATTATTTTATAAGCACTGTGAATTTAAGATTGATTTCTAATGGAAATTGGCCTCGAACAGGAACAGAGCCATCAAGTCAAGTGGGAACCATGGTTCCACTGGCTACCCTGGTGGCTAAACATCATTTTAGCTTTTCCCATGTCAAGGTCCAGCTGCTTGTCCTTGCATTAGAGTTCTGCATCATTGGGACTAACTACCATTGGCTCTACGACACCACATGAGAACTTAATCTAAAAGTAATTTCAAACAAAACTGATTTAGAAAATTAAAAGTACTTTTAAACTCCATCACTCTATCAGCCTGTGATAGTTTTGACATTTTGGGCAAGGGAAAAATATGCTATTTTACAAATCTGTTAAAAAAGCTCTAACACATTTCATCAGATCTTTTAAAATCAGCTAGTCCAGTTGTGTATGATACAGAGCTGTTGGCTTGTACACCCTCAACTCATGATACTTCAGTAGAACAGAGCTCCACAATTCTGTGGTGTCTTGTGAGAATGAAGAATTCTGTACACAACACAACTAAGAGGAAGCTAAATCTACCAAAAGAATCTGGCTTCCACTAAGTAATAAAATCCTCATCTCAGAGTGCTTTAAGGGTCAAGTAAATATGGACCCCCATTTCAAGAAGGTAATATTCCTGCTCTAAACACAAAAAGCCTTCTCCAACAAGACTTTCTTAGATTCTTTGTAATTGCATTTTGTAAAAAAACCCAAGAAACAAAACCTAAACAAACAAAAAATCCCCAAAACAAACAAACAAAAGAAACCCTACAAAAACACCCCAAGTTTACTTCCAGCAACATTTATATATTCTCTTTGCTAAACTTCTGCTAGTTCTTAGAATAGCTTTGAGTGACTGCTTGTCTTCTCTCTTGAGCAAATTGTTTAAGCAGATGTTGGTCTTCAAATCAATCTTGTGGACAGAGAAGAAATCCTTGTAGAATAAAGTAGATACATTAATTAAGAGGGACCTTGCAGTAACACAAATTTCACTCATGAACATTTTTTTCAAAGTAATTACCTTTGAAATGTTACAAACCCCTGTAACTACTAAAGCTGTGTCTATCTTCAATTACAATTACACCTCTATCTAGCAAATGAAGAACTCACAAATAGATCTAGTCTTGGTTTACCTGCCTCTGTCAGTCCCAATCAAATAATTGGTAACTTAATTGTTAAAAAGCAGTTATTCTGAGAAAAGTGACTTACTCAGGAAAGCAGATGTGAGGAATGAAAAGCCAAAGAACTAAAATATCACTTCTAATACTCTATTACAGAGGTGCTCTTAAGAAAGATGAACTTAAACATCAATCTAGAAGCAACCACCATACATTTTAATGTCATCTACATCATATACGCATGATTTAGTAAAACAGAGATAGAAGATGCAGACATTTTGTTCACAAGTGAATTGTAATTACAAATGATTAAGGAAAATGTGAAAATAATTTTCCCATGTATGAACCTCCCTAGGAAAAATGCATTGACTCCCAATCCTGTGAAAAACGATCTTAAGGTGAGTACATTATAATTTTGTGGCAAAGTGGTAAAGAGAGACTTGTGACTATCTAGCATACTAGGTATGAAATTTTAATTTTCTAACTAGACATCTGCTTTTCTCTGTGTGCCATAGAAGTTTGTTTACCACAGGCCATTTTCTCAGGCGTATAATTATTTTGACTTTAAATATAGTAGTCATTTATTATGAGGCATAGAAGCTGCTTAGAGTTGTGACAGCTGTGGCATCACATCACATTTTTCTAAGTCACTCAAGTCTGCTGTTATACAACAGTGTACTTCAAATATAAATTATCTTCAAAGAGGGGTTTCTATCCAGAAATCTGAAAATTTTTATATGAAAGTACAACATGTGTAAGGTATATGAATCTAATGGACAATAACCCATCTCAGAAATTTCAGTCATGGAAAAAGAGTAAGCAAAACACAAATCACAGAGGCATAAAGAAAATTTCACTGTGATCCAGCCACAAGTTCTATAAAGCATTACAAAAATCACTTGCTCATATAGTTGATGAGTACAGTGTCTTAATGCTTAGCATGTCTTAGTGCTGCAAAATAAACCTTGTGAAACTGTTAAAAGTTGAGTAAAAAAATATAAATACTGTACAACTTTTTCTCTGCTGACCTGTATCAGCAAATGATTCTTCAACAATTTAAGTGTTACGCACAATCTCCCTCTGCTCTAAAATAGAGCATGTTTTTGTTTTGTTTCAAGTTTCTTCATGGATTTTTTTTTTTTTCAGAGCAGAAAATAGTTATTTAAAGTTTTCTTTTTTCTTGTTCCAGTTGCAGGGGTATCAGGTATAATAATGGTAGTGCATTTTGGAGCAAACAAATCTACTTTTATTTGTTTCACAGAGGACTTTTTTCAAAAAGATACAAAGTAAATAGAGTATCAAGCATTTGCTGAGGAGTATCCACCACAACAGGAAGTTAGTCCCCTCTTTAAAAAGAGATTTCTAAATTGAACAAATATTCCAAGCTACAAACCTCTTATCTAATTTTAATAAAGAGATGATTAAGTTTTCTACAACAATTATGAATTGAACACACAAGAAAAGAGGCTACAATCTTGAGCCTTATGACACAAGTGTGGCAAGCAAAAGAATATTTGGACAAGCATTTAAACATTCCTGGCTTCTCCTTAGGAAAGTGCAGGTGTTGAGTAAAACTATTTTTTAAATGAATCCACTAGTTAAAAGTGGTCTAGATAACTTTATCAAAACAGAGAACCACTTCTATGCTCACTGCTTTTCTTATAGTGTGGCTTATGGTCAACAAAACATTAAAAAGGCAAAGATTCCCAAATTCTGACACTAAAAATGCATATCCTGTAAATTTTAGTGTTTAGTAAAGATGAACAGACAAGTAGGGTCAGTATGTATTTACAGAATAAATGTACACAAATATTAAATTGTCATTGGTACAAAATCCTCATGTTAGAGTGTTTTGTGGGCATTGTTATTCTTGAAACACAATCACTTTTGTATGTCATTTAATACTCTTGAAAATAGAAAAAACCTGGAAAATTAAGATTTTAAAAGGATAACACCAGAGATGAACAATACATGTCCCTCTTTATTTCTCAAAAAATCTGCTCTTAGTCCTTTTCTGTAATGCATGTTCATTATGGAAGTTTCAAACAATACTAGATTAAGAGAATGCTTGAGTTTTTAATAAGATTTTTGAACACATAAGAAGCTAAGAAGATGTTCAGTGTGAATTTAGCTGACCTTGTGCTATCAAGCAGAAACATAAGTGTTGCATTTTAACATCAGAGGAACAAAACTATTGATATCCCGTAGAGGCCAATTAAAATTTTTGGGTTTTTTTTAAACAAATGGATTAAAATTTAATTGAATGCTAAGTCTATGGAGGGTCAAAGAATCACATCTCATAATTGTATTGAGAGGTTTAGAAAGAGCATCTTGAAACATATTTCTTAAAGACTTTCCTGTATAACTTCCCCTTCATTGCAGGAGGTTTACTGACATTAAGCCACAGTATTTAATGCACTTGTTTCAGCCAGCAAACTTCTTGATAAAACCATTTCATTCCAGAAAGTCATGACCAAATTGAGCAATAACTTTTAAAAAATGCCTGAATTGTTTTCAAAATCAGACTCATCTGTTCAAGACCACAAAGTGTCCGGTATTGAAACTTTTTGGAGCTGTTATTTACCTTAATTTGTTACCTATCTAACAATTAGAAATTTTAATACAAACTGGAGGTATTGTGAAAACAAAGAACCTATTCAATGAGAACTATTTTCTAAAATTTCTTTTTTGCCAGTTCATAGTCACCCATGAAATGATGCACTTCTTTATATTTCAGGAGTAAGTTCTTCCCTAAAAAAAGGCAATGGTGAGAGAAGGAGGTACTTTCAATTAAATTGCATAAGAAAAGAAAAAAAAACCTTGCTTTTAAAATTGCCTAGTTTTTGGCTAATTTTTTCAGTGTCTTGATTAGAGTTTTATAAAGCAGATGTTCAAGTAGTATAATGTTATGCAATTTCATATGTATAAGAGAAGGATGTAGGAGATTTAATTTTCACTACCTTTATTTATGGAACTTCCATGTTATAACAATAGAGGTATTTTCTAGTCCTGAGTTCATTGGAAATTTTTTTACAGGATGGTAAAAAAACTCAAAATAAGAGATTCCATACTGAAGGATTAGAGAAGTGGGCAACAGCCATGAAGAAAGTACGTTGTACAAGACATCAAATTTCTTACAGAAATGGCAAGAACATGATGAGTGACATTGCATGGAAATCAAACACAACCATCATTTTCAGCAGCAAAATTGAAATGCATCTATTTGATTGTACTTTCCCTAATATAGATATATGGTATTATGCAAATTTCTTTAAATAAGAAAAAAATAACAATTTGAACAGAGCACATTTCAATGGAAAATTTCAGGAGCTTCTTGAGAGAGACAGAACAATATGTCAAAATTGTTGGCCAAGCCACATCATGTACCATAAGAAAGAGCTTGAATGATAAAGAATGTATTTAAAAACTGTTTGTAACTGAGGAAAGGGCTTATCATGAGGATTGGTGGCTCCTACTCCTAGTCTTTCACCCATCACTACATTACCATAAGAGGGTGTTACCATGTTAATTCTTCAGTTTTCATTCTTTCATTAATTTAATAAGCACACTGTTTATCCTCAAAGTAACTTTGTGATGCTTATTTACTTCATTTTTTGTAAATGAGAGTTGAATATACACTCTTTTAGAACTGAGTTGGATTAAAAAAGACAACAAACTCATATATTAAATGGCTATACAGGGAAATACTTGATTTATATGTAATTGTGAATTTTTTAATTAATATAGAAATGCCAAAATCCTATGAAAAGATAGCACAGAACAGTGTGTTAATCCACAGTAATTTAATTTTTTAAATTGTGCATTTAGGCAAATAAGGTATGGTCTGAACATGGGGCTACAAATTCCCTGGGCAACAAAAGAGTTCCAGGAATTTATTGGAGTTTAAAAGGTAAAAAAAGTGTGGAGACAGAGGAGGTTTTTATTAAGCATTAAGAAAGGAGACCCCTGACAGCTCATCTTAATGCAATTGGAAAGGTTAAGTGATTAAAAATTCTGCTGGAAATTCTCATCAAAACTTCTGGTAGCAGGCTAGTAAATTTAACTGTGTGGTATCAACTACCACAGCAATCCTTTAGGACACATCAAGAGTAGCAAAGACTTTTAATGCTTTATTTCTAACAGTTCATTGTCCCTGAGGCCACATCAGCTTTTCCCAGCATCAATGACACAGATGAGATTGTTAGTTTTAGACCTCCTGTCTAGAGCAGATAACAGTTGCAGGGTTCACTACACCAGTATAACATATGAACCTCATGAGCACAAATCAGGTGAGCTGGATTTATGCTATCCTATTCCTTCTAGCTCTTTTTTATCACAAGAAAACATGGAACATGGGACATGGAAGTAAGGAAGAAAAAAAACCAGCTCACAACAATAAAAAGCTAAAGGCATGCATTTTTGGCGTCTATGAAAAACTCCATTACATCTTTTTAGCACAGTGTAAAAATTATTTGTTATTTTGGTACAATAACAGGGTTTGAATGGCTCTGCAGTTTGCTCTGTAGCACTTGCCATAATAAGCAGGAAAAAAAAACATTGTCTGAGCATCCATTGTTTCTTGGAAAACAGAGTGGAAAACTGAAGTCATACCTTCAACTGAAACAAAAGAACCAGAGAGTGCAAATATAACCTCATTAAATAAGACAGCAAATCTAAGTGCCATACAAGGCTATTAAACAAACTAGATTGATCCATAATAATAAGAAACATATTTCACATCTGTTGAACAGCTCAGAGCTTTTAACAAGTAATAGGCACACTACACTGTAAAATAGTTGCTATTCTCCATCAGTATATCATTGTCAATGGCTGTGCTACCTCAAAAGAAGCACTTCTCCCATACACTTTATTGCCTGATAGCTTGCTGATTGCTTTTACAAAGCAATAAATTGGTAGCCTGATTCAGTAGTGACATTAAGTTACATTCATTCTCTGTGATTGATGCTTTGAATTAGAGCTCTTACATTCTCTTCTGTTTGGAAATATGAAATTCCAAACAAGCAAACCTGAAGTCACAAACAAAATGAGACAATGGATGTCAGATGAGTGAGATTTATACATTTAAATATCTAAAAAGCATTTCTCTTTATTAAAGTTTTCATAATTTATTGTTGAAGGGACTGTCTTTCAGTTAAAAGAATCTAGTCAAATAAGGAGAGAGGAGAAAAAAATTAGAAGACGAGAGTAGAATTTCCACACTATAAATTTCTGCAATATTATAAATGCATGTGAAGATGAACAATAAGAACATATTAATTATTTAGCTCTCAATTAAATAAATTTCATTATTTATACATTTTACAGCAAGTTTTAAGGTATAAAGTAATTTCATTCTTTTTCACTGGCTAAAAAATTAATCCATCAACTATAGCAGCCTTTTTTATTATGCGTCATTTGAAATGACACTTAAACTATTAAGGCAAAATAAAAAAGATGAAATAAGGAAGGGTGACTTATGACTGTTTTTCATTATTTCTTCATGATAAATATATTAAATAGGAAGCACTTTGTTAAAATACTTCTAAATGTGGAAATAAAGATCTCCAAGAAGTTAAGAATTTCAGTTGAGCAGTCCTATTTCATTACAAACAAACAAAACCCCAACCAAGACAAAGCTCCCAAAAGCAAACAGCCCCTCCCAATCTGTTGAGGATCACAGCTGTCAGGAAGCACTTCTCCCCACTAAATGTTAAATTTCAGAAAAAACACTGTCATGTGGGGGCCAACTCCAGAATAAATATATTTTTACCTATGGATCGTCCAAATCACTTCATAATAGATGTATGCACCTCCTTCACACCATGCATAAAATGCATCCCTGACTGCACTGCAGCCCAACATTTGAAATGGGAAAGACATTAAATCCCTACTTTGTAAAATCTGATGATATTTTTATGTGTGCATTAAGTTTCCTGAATAAATATATATAAATTAACAGCTTTAGCTCCAGCATCTTCCTTTAATCTGACCATGACTTGAGAAAGATTGTAACATCTCAGTTTTGATATCTGTAAATTGAGGATGATGTTATTTACTAACCCTCCTGCTGAAGCCGTCCACATTCATTTGCTGCCTTGCTCTCTTTTATACTGGTCTTTTAAATTATACAGGCAACATTTAAGTGATAAATATTTATGGCGATAGGCAAAGCATGATGGGCATTTGCTCATAGACTGATGTTCTTATCACTGAAAGGGATATAAAATACTGTAGCTTTCACTTTCAGGTTCAACATAATTCTTAGGTCATTCCTTTCAAAGAAGCAATGGATAAGAACTACAAATGAGCTGTACTTTCCTGCAACACATTTATACTTTTTTCCTTTTTTTCCACCTTTTTGGTTTTGAAATCCTAATACAAATGGATTTTAAAATCATTTTGACTTCACTTACACATCAAAACATGTATCAACCTATTCTGGCATAGTTCAGGTATCATTCTAGTATAGTTATTGTTATCCTCTTTCTTTTAGGGGTTTCAAAACACATGCATATTTTCATATTTTCAAATTACTGGCAGTGTTCTTTACCTCACCACAGAAAAACACCATCACAAAGTTTGCCCTAACTATGCCATTTTTTGTTGGTCTTTCTTAATTTCTTTTCAATGAAATTTTGTAAATATTTATAAAAAGACTTTGAATACCCATTTTCATGATCTTTACTATCTCTCTCCCAAGGAAAAAAATTGTAGGCATTCTGAAAACATCTGTTAGGTGTAGTACATTTTTTATCATGGCACACAGGATGAAGCTCCTTTGCAGAGCAGGGTGCTACAGGCCCCATGCTCCAAACACCAGCACAAACACCTGCTGCAGTCCCACAGCACATGAGTTTCCCTGCAGTAGCAACTGGGACACAGACATGGACCCTGTGTTCCCTCCTTTTCCTCATATTAAGGTGCTGTTATAGAGCTAAGGCCAATTCCTCTTTTCTTCCTTTCTCATTTCATTCCACTACTCTGTCACGGTCTGTAAGTTTGGAATCAGAGAATGCATGGGGTGGGAATGGACCATGATGATCATCTAGTTCCAACCCCCAGTGCTATGGACAGGACCACCTCCCACTAGACCAGGCCACTCAAGGCATCATCTAAACTGGCTGTGAACACAGTTGGGTTTGAGGCATCCCCAACCTCCCTGGGCAAGCTGTTCCTGTGCCCCATCACTCTCACAGTAAAGAATTTTTTCCACATATCTAACTTACATTTCCCCTCTTTCAATTTGTACCCATTGCTCCTTATCCTATCACTACAGTTCCTGATGAAGTGTCCTCACTGGCTTCCCTCTAGGCCTACTTCACATACTGGAAGACCGCGATGAGGTCTCCACATAACCTCCTCTTTTCCACTCTGAACAGCCCCAACTTTGTCAGCCTGTCTTCATATGGGAAGTGCTCCAGAGCTCTTATCAACTTGATGACCATGCTCTGGACTTGCTCTCATAGTTCCAAGTCCTTCTTATGTTGGGAGCACCAGAACTGTACCCAGTACTCCAGGTGGGGTCTCACCAGAGCAAAGTAGAGGGAGGAGAATCTCCTCCTTTGACCTGTTGCCTGTGCTGCTTTGCATGCAGCCCAGAATTCCATTGGCTTTCTGGGTTGTGAGCACACTCTGCCAGCTCATGGTGAGTTTTTCATCGACCATCACCCCCAAGTCTTGTTCTGCAGGGATGCTCTCAATCACTTCTCTGCCCAGCCTGTAGGTGTGTCTGGGATTTCCATGACCCAGGTGTAGGATCTTGCGCTTTGCTTTGTTGAAATTCATGAGGTTTTCATCGGCCCACCATTTAGGTCTGTCAAAACTGAGGCATAAATGTTGTTCAGAACCTCAGCCTTCTCTTTGTCCAGGAGGAGGAAACAGGTTTCCTGTTTCCTTCTGGAGAGGCCCCACATATCCCTTGTCTTTCTTTTGATTTCAACAGTTCTATAAGAAAACCTTCTTTTTATCCTTAATATCCCTCGCAATGTTCAGTTCTATCTGGACCTTGTCTTCCTTAACCTTGTCCCTACATTCCCATATACTTTAAGTACCCCTCCCAGGGCACCTGTCCTCACTTCCATCTCCTGAAAACTTCTATGCTCTGAGTTTTCTCAGCAGCTTCTTATCCATTCGTAAAGGTCTCACGGCATTTTTGCTGAATTACTTCCTTTTTGGCGTGCCTTGCTCCTGAGCTTGGAGGAGGTGATCCTTGGAAATCAGCCAGCATTTTTGACCCCCTCTGCCCTCTTTCTGCTTTTCACTTCACACAGGTGTGCAAAGACTCTAGAGCAATGGATGATGTTCCAGGTGTGTTTTATATAAGCTTAAAGTAATGGTTTAATGTTGGCAAGTGCCATGCTTCAGCACCAGCAGTAGGAAACCTATACTGGTGCCCTTCAGAGAGAGGTAAGACAGACACAGGATGATTGGCAAACAGATTCCAAGCTTTAATCTAGAAGTGGCTTGCACTTTAAAATATGTTCTTGTTGGTTGATTTTGGAACACTTTTTCTCTAACAATTTTTATTTTATAGTTGTTAATATCATTCCTATTAAACTCACTTTCAGTAGATAGAGCAGCAGGAAGTAATGGAAAATTTTCAGGTCTCAGACTCCAGATTCATGCAGTCACACAGGAAGAAGCAGAAAAAGTCAATACATGGCTTGGGACTGTGAAGAAAAAGTCAACAGGTTGCAGTATTTCTGAATAATTGCTGTAGAAAAGATAAATCATGGCTCTAAACTCTGCATGGTCCTAAACACATATCAGAACTTACAGGATAAATTTGGTTTGGGGATTGTGAGATCATCTAATGATCAAAGGCTAATAAATAACATAGATTATTTCAAATTAAAAATTAACTATTTGGAGTATTCAGCGAACAAAAATGAGTTCCTGATATCTAACAGAGGCATTGAAGTTTCCTTAAATGAACCAAACAAACCTTATATGACAAAATTAAAAAAGAAAAAAAATACATAAAGCAATCATAACATTAAAAAAAAGCAAAAAAAAATCACAAACATCACCTCACATAACCAAGAAAATGAGGAAAGATTCTGATGGGTTAAATGGCCCATGAACAAGAACATGTTGTAGAAACATTCAGTAGCTATGAATACATAGGCAAATGAATTTTTGTTTATTCATTTTCAATGACTATGCTAGCAAGATGAATACAAAATCTTCTTATTCATAAAAACTATACTTTAGACAAACACAGTTACAACAGGAAAAAACCTTTTGAAAATCCCAGTGAAACCTTTTGGGTGGCATATATCTCCAGAAAGCAGCAGTAAACATAACAATGTTGGCAAAAGGACCTAGGACAGGATATTTTCTGATAAATCTTCCAGGAAATGTTAAAAGAAGGAAATGGTTTTGGGTCATTCACATGACACAAAAAATGTTGGAGAGATAGGGGAAAAGGATTATTTAGGACTTATACATATGCACTCTCTGACATAAAATGATGTGGGAGAATAGCTGCTAAAGATAAGGCTTTGCTGCTGGCAATCAATCAAAATGTTAACGTTCCTCAGAACTGGCTAGGTTCTGAGGAACCTACCAGGTAGTTCTGAGGAAACTACCAGGTTTCCTCATTTGATGCTATCTGTTGACCCTTAACATGGTGGACCACTAGTAAAGAATACTGAACAAAAATCCCTGCAAATAAAGTAGCATAGAATGAGAAAGCTTATAAATGAGACAATGTCCTGTTCTCCACAGGACACAAAAGGCAAAAGCAGTCTAAATCTATTTCTGAGAATTGGAAAATGAGGCCTCCAATTGGTATGCTGCAACTGGAGAAGGAGAATTTTATTATATTTGCATTCTTCTTACCAGCATGGGCATTACTAACCAGGAAATTATAATCAACATGTAGTCTGTTATTTCTTGGATTATAATATTTTCCTAAGTAGCTAGGAACAGTGATGTAATTATTGCCTCAGAGCAACAAAATATAATGTGAGTATGTAAAATGCTATTTGATTTTGCATTAGATGAATCCATGTCTATGCATCTTTATATATATTTATTTTTGCAATAAAAATTTTATCAGCAAGTGGATATGAAATAGACACAAATAAAAAGAAAATTTTGATAATTTTTCAGAAGGACTATTTCTTGTTCTACATAGTATTAACTCATTTAAAATTTGTATCCCTTCTCTTTCTTAGTCTAGCTTAAAAGTGAGCTTTTCTGAGCTCTGTTTGCTCAGAAATCAAGCCTGTTTCAGCTAAGTAAATTAGAATATTTCATAAGTGGGTACATCTTATGTACATCTGCACAATAGATATAATTTGACTGAAACATTGTTTGTATGTTTTAGTGCTCATACTCTTTTTTGTTGTCTCTGTTAATATTTTGTCCTGTGGGGTTACCTGAAAGAGGGAGCTATAGTGAGCCTCACAGGGCTATCTAGATAATAAGGTTCTAAAATACTTTTGCATCTGTAGCTTGGTAAATTATAGAGTGAGGAACACAAAAATGAAGTATTAATACTATTGGATTAATGATAGATGAGGCAACCTGATGCCTGCCAGGATTTCTTTATGACTAACCTAAAAATACCAACAAAAATCCAAACACAAAGCCTCTACCAAAACAAACGCACACACACACAGAGATGGCCTAGACAAAGTTTCGTGTGTCCTTCCCTCCCCAAAAAGCAATAAGTAGAATGGTGTACTGTAGAAAATAAAAAGAGTTTCTTTCAGTACAATATTAACAGAAGACTAATGCTGACATCCTTAAATTTTTCTTTCTAGAGCCAGATTAAAATTCAAAAGATCTGTGCCTTCATTTTATTAAATGAAGTTTTGTACTTTTCCTCTGATCTTTTCAGCTCATTGGGAAAGAAGGCTGGCTAAACTACATCTTGTTTCCTTCTTTTCCCAATCTTTCTGGCCCCCCTCCACACTGAGATGAAAGGGAGCTGAATGATATAAAATAAAATATTACCTTTTTCTGCACACTGCATAAAATCAAAATCAAGAAAAAGTGTGGGAAGTGACACTTTACCTATGAGGCCCTAAACCCCAGTGTTGTTTCAGACAACAATAATGATGTACTTGCTTCTTTGTCAGGAAAACTCTGAAAAACTAAGTAAAAGGCCCTCTCCCTCACTACCCCCCTGCCAAAAAAAAATAAAAAATCCATTACCTTATGAAGAACACTTGGTAAGTAAAATCCATGATATAATAAACTTGCCTTTATTTAGCAATAAAGTTTGCCATGTTAAGCAATAATGCATTTGTGAGATCCAAAGCCCTTCTTCAGACAGAGCTCTTGATGATGGATGTGTCCCTTGCTCCAGCTCTATATTCTGTTTTTCAGTAAGTGTAATAGCTCTGACTCCTTGGATATAAATGTTCTCAACTGATTAGATTAGTTAAATGCCAACTCTCACTTTGGGATCTCAAGGCTGCAGTAGTTGCTATTAAGCTATTGATTGGAAAATAGGGCTAAAATACCAAGGTTCACAAACACTGAGAGTCTCTCCTCTCCCAGTCTGTTTTTTAAACCTTGAGAAATTCAAGACATCAGTCTTTTCCTATATCTACCACCATGACCATTTATACTACACATGAAGAAAATTCAAATAAATTAGCTAGATGAGGGGTCCCACCTAACTGAGCAGAACCATATATTTAACGTAGCAGCAACCTGGAGAACCATACAGAACATGAAAGAAAAATTTTAAATTTGGCCATAGACTTAACTGATATGTTTCTGACAGCTGTGGGTTTGGACTTAATTAGACAGGAAAAGTAAACCGTCATCAGTATTATTGGTTTGCTTTTAAAATGCTTGCACTATTCTTATAATTAATTCTTCTGCAATGTACCACCAAAAAATTGATCTTTCTAGTAACAAATATAAACTGTGTCTCTCCTACTGTTTTGAAATGGTGACAGATCTTCTATTATCTTCACGTTCCAACATTGATGACAACAAATGAGCCCTTTCCAGGCTTAAACATTTGTCTCCTCGTTTGATTTCTGATCCAATGTAAATACTTAACATTCTTCACAAACACTGAAAAGAAATAAAATATTAATTTTAAGATTCTCAGTGGTATTTTTGTTTAATTTTAATGAGCTATCAAACTATATGTACCTTTGACAGGGAAGAAAGTTGAAATATGCTTCATTCACATTTAGATTTGAAATGAGTGATCCTAATGATTCTCTGAAAACAAAACCCCAACAGATAAAAAACAACTAATTATGTTGCCACAGAAAGGCAAGTATCCTGAGATGCTTAAAATGTAAGATTTTCTGAAAAACTGTTACCATATCTGATGGTCATAAAGTTATAAAAACGAGTATATAACTAAGCTTAAACTATCTTTGAAAAAAGTTTGTTTACATCAAATATCTGAAAGTGGCTAATGATTCGTTTCTCTGTAAAACACACAAAAATAGCTAATGTCAAAAATAAACTTTTATACATTATTCTGCAGTCGTTTCTTAATTCTGACCTGGGGAGACCTCTAGGGGTGAGAGGTTGATTCTGTACTTGGTGTCCCTGCTGAGATTGCCAGCTGGGGAGCCACAGCCCTGGACGGCCTGAGACCTACACTTCCTCCCTACTGAGGCCCCAGAGCTGCACTCATTCTCCAGCAAAGATTTTATCAACATGGTCTCTAATCAAAAAGTCACCCCACACAAGGAAATATTACAGATTCTATAAAATAGCATCATAAAATGGTGGGGTAGTTATTATTTGTAATTGCAGTTTATTTGAAAACCATGACATTTCCCCATTTTTATGATTTTAATTTATAGTGGATTTTTGAATGCATTCCTATCACGTTCCAGGACTCCCAACACACTGAATGCAATGCAACACATTGCACACTCAAAAAATTTAAAAAATTGTTTTCAGTTATGCAGCTTTTATGTCCTGAATCAGTGGACTAAAGAGAGCTCAAACCGTGTAAGTTTTCCAGTATCTGAGATCATGTTGTATTTGCCTGTGTCCAAAAAGAAATTCAGGTAATAAATTATTTTTAATTGTTTTGTTTTAGCCATTCTGCATTTAAGTCTGAAAGACTGAGGAGGTGTTTGAATTCTAAAGTTGTGCATTGATATGTGAGGGGTTTTAAGCTGGTGGGTAATCAAATATGTTTTTAAATACATGCAGAACCACTACCTAATGATGTATCCTCCCCATGATGTACTCCTTCAATAGAGTAAATGCAGAACAGTAGGGAGGAGAGAACAGGGAGTGAGCCCAGAGTCTCCCACATTTATCTCACTCCCCATTTAGAATATGATAATGAATCTGTGCCTAATACATATGCCAAAGTTCTCTTTTTGTGTTCAGCGTTCTCTTTAGAGCAAGGAGGGAATGAAGAATTAGTTGTATAAATTGAGAAAGGCCAATTCTGAGCCTGGGTTAGGGACCTGCTGTTTCTTCAGCTGATATATATCTATCTATAGAGAATGAATTCATCACAACATTGCTTCACATGCTAAATTAAAACTTTAAAAATCTGAAAGGAAGCAGATTCAGCATATGTATACATCTTTGTATATATATAACATATAAACATACTAAGGTTATGACACACCATCATTTTAAACCTTCTGCTGTTCTGCGTTCAAGTTAATGTGGCTTAAAGATTACCTTTCAGTACAGAAAAATCAGACAGCTGCTAGGAGAATTACTATTTTTCTTTCTTGCTTTGTTGATATCATGGTGCTGGGATACAAAAAAAAAAGAAAATAAAAATAGATTCCCACGGCTGCCCTCACATAGTGTGGGTAAGGAAGCAGCATTTCTTACAGAAATGTAAGACAGAAACCTATCCCTTCTCTGGACAATCAAGAGAGAAAGTCTGCTCTGTGGGGCTTCCTCCCAGTAGATCTTGATCTTAGTTCTGTCTGTTTTCCCTCCATTTCTCACTGTCTTTTCTGCCACAGCTAAGAAACAGCCCTCATTTTTGGGACCAAAAAATATTGCATTCTGTCTATGCTTCTGAGAGGGTTTGGTTTAGAACCATCTCTGCTTGGAAAACAGGCAGACAAACAGCACCCCACACCACATAAACCACCCCTCTATTTCCCTTGCCATGAAAGCACGTAAACAAGATGACTTTTGTTTCTGTATTCCTCCACTTCAATTATATCTCTTTCTGCAGACTGCACACAGTGTCCTAGAGCCCATTATGACTGATAAACAATGCCTAGACAGTTCTTGCTCCAAGAGCCATTATCCAACTTATTCGTTGGATAGACTAATATAAAGGTCTTTAACTGGCCCCACCAGCGGGGGTGTATCTGCAAGATTCCCACCCATTTGGCCATTGAAGTTATACAGCCTGACCAAGAGGGTGATTTCAGCAGCAAAGGCATGTCTCTAAAAGGATAAACTGTATCAATACTGGTATTTTTCAAATTTCATGTTCCTTTGGGATTAAGGTAATAAAAAAAAAAAAAACATGTCTGAAATAGCTAGGATTGTAATAAGACCCAGGTAGACTTTTTCTCCTGAAATAACTTCATTGCGTATAACTTAAGATATTGATTCTTATTCTACCTGTTGTCTTCCATCTCACGTGCCACTCTAGACAGCTCACTTTGCCTTTCAATACCTCCTTTCTTCCAAACTCATATTTCAACTCTTTACACACCAGTGTTTCTTGGTCCACTTATGTAGTGCCAGAAGCCTCAAAATCTTAAACATATTTCAGTACAACATAAGGTCATACAAAGTCTCTTCCAGCCTACCTCTACCATACCTACCAAAACAGAGGATGACTAGATCATAAAATATCTTTTTCTGTTAGTTGAATAAAAATAGAAAGGTCTAAGCTTTTCAGATTGAATACTTAACAAATATTCTCTACATACATTACATTTGCGTTGCCTGATGTGCTACGTCCATTTCAGGCCATGTGTAACTCCAGCAGTTTTTCTGTGAACCAATCCTACTTATAAGAAGCTTGGTGCTGTTATTGGCAGCTGAGTCAAGATAAAATATCAAGATAAAAAAATAAAGTCCATGAAAGCTTCTCTGACAGGCATAGTATCAATGTTGGGCTTGATTAAAGTTTACTGTATATTTTGTTTTAAAAGGTGCTTGCCATCAGTGAGGGGGGCTATCTGCTTGCTGTTTTGTTCTAGAGCAATGAAAACTGCATAGCTAAATGAATCAAAGATGGAGCTGTCCTTGGAAGCCACTGAGAATGATCATCTGGGAGGAAACTTCTGGATTGCAGGAGATGGATCATATGGACAAAGAAAGATGCAAAGTACCACTAAGACAGTGACAATATGATAAGACTATAATAACATAGCCAACTGTATGGCACAGAATTAAAAAAAAAGGAAAAATAAAGTAATTGGAAAGTCATCCTAGAAAAGTGCAGGAATTAGGGGTTGTGGATTTTTTTTTTTTTTGGTCAGAACTTTTAATGTCTTAGCCAGCAAATCTGACTTCTCAGCATTTCAAAAATTTCTTCATTCCTGTGCTGTAATAAGATTGTTTTTTAGTAATTGGAAAGTCATTAGTGATTTTTGGTAATATCACTTTAAGGAAAATTTGCAGACAGTTCCACTTCAAGGATCTGGCCAGAGCAGGTTTTGTCACAACTTATTAGTAAAAAAGTCAACATCTCCATGTGTGATGGCTGTGTTGAAACTACTGCTCCAAAGTGAGGAGCATCTCTCTGTTACTTCTACAGCTTCTACAACCCTACCTGAGCAGTTTTCTATCTTTAATATATTATCTAAAACCTTCTGGAGCAAGGCAAAGCATACTTCTAATTAAAATGAGAAATGCAAATAATGAGTAATCTATAGTATGTAAACCAGCAAGTTCTATCACATAACAGGTTACTTTTCTTAAGCCTGAGTTTCCTCCGAAGTAGAAATAAACAAACCAGCTTTTCCTGATTATATTAATGAATCAGGACAAAGGGAAGGAAATAGTTAGTATTCCCAAATCAGCAAATGTGACCGCAGAATAGATGTATCCTTCCTAAAATTGTTCCTGCAGTATATAACACAGATAGTATAACTACACTGTGTTTTCCTTCCTTTCTAAAAGTGTAATCCCATGCCTACTCAAGTATGTATCTTCCTATTACCTAGATCACGTCTTTGTCTGCTGTTAGCAGACTTGCTAGATTTCTGATTAATATTCAGAAACAGCTGTCCTATATTTCCCCCTTTAAAGACAATTGTAAAACAGTGGACAAGCACTATGTGCAGTCATCTGTTAGGAAAGTCCAACACTTTCTTTCCTTTTTTGAATTTTTTAAAAATTTTAATAAAAATCCAGTGTTAATGGTTTCCTCAGTCAGTGACATTATTAGTTGTGCTTTCAGATGGAGCACCAATTGTCAGACATTACAAGGGCTTAGCAGCAAATTTTGTCACAGACATAGTTTAATTTTCCAGTAAATTTATTTCCATATTTCAAAACACTGAGTATGCCTGGACAGAAAAGAAAACATAAAATTTCTATGTGCCTTTCTCTCCACATCATTCTCATAATTTGCGAGTAGAACAGAGTCTTGAGTTCATCTGTGTCAAAATATGCACAGACTTGGAATTTTCAGGTGGTTTATATTACTTAGATTTATATACACACAATTTGTTAGGTCACACTGCAACAAAGGACATAGAATAAAAACTTTGAAAGGCCTACTCTGTGAGGACCTCAGATTACCTTATTATTTATTAATGCTTCATGTTTGAAATTACATTCAGGAGTTCCTTTATATAGATATATGTTTTATTTTAATTTTTTAAAATTTATTTAACAGAAAAAGTTATGCAAATTCCCAAAGCAAGAGAGAAGCTGTGTTTATGTCATGGGTTGCCAGCAGCAAGAGTCACTGGAAAGATTAATGAAAACAAGATGTTATCCTAGAAGATGTTGTAGTCATTCAAAATCTCTTCAGAGAGTGAAGATCTCAATATGGTTCCATGGTAATTGCAGGCAAATGTCAACTTGGCATATTTAGCTGCAGTTAAACATCATCAGGGAAAAAAACCCCACAGCTCTGTATTAGGCTTTGGCAGAACATCCATTACAGCTAATTGTCATATATTTCAGGAATCTCATTTTACAGTGAAGTGGCAGAGAGATTGCTCGTTTTTTGTGTTTTCTCAAATTTCTAGAATTTGTGCTTAACAGCTTTTACCTAGGCAGGGCAACTGAGGTGAATTGATTTGCTTGTCAGATACATGTTTTATTAACCACTCAAAGGGGTAGGAGACCTCCAATGAATCCTCTGAGAGCAGGAAGGGTTGCCCAGTTGAGATATATAGTAAACCAATGCGCTCCTCCTAACAGGAAATTATTATAACCATCAAAGAGACCAACTTAAGAAAAAAAAAAAAAAACAATGAAAGGAAATGTGTTCCCTCAACATTAAGAGACATTTGCAAAGACATCAATCTAAGACCCTCCCCAGGAGTTCATAAAAAAGGCACAAGAGGGGTCTTTAATTTCACAAAGATTTCAAAGTAAGGGTGAAATTTTCATATCTTGAAAATTCATGTCTCACAAATTTTCATGTCTTGAATTTCTTTTTGAAGGTGCCTCTTTGAAAGGAAATTTGTCTATCTTTGCATGTTCACATACAATAAAAGAAGAGGTATCTTTTATTTTCAAATTTAATGCAATAAAAACATAAATTATTCTTTTCAATTATTTCAATTTCTGGTTCAACTGCACTACAGACAGCAGGAGCCCTAACATCAGAATCAGTTTTTCATATTGGTGCTGGCCTTTGAGAACTGGATTTTCATGCTGTTGTGTGTGCTGACAGGTCTCAGATCAGGTTGCTCCAAAGTGTCATGAGATGCAATTAAAAAAAAACACGTTGAGCAACAGCCATGACATGTGGCCTTTGTGTTTCTTTGACTTGGGAGTTCTGATCTAGTGATTAGGACACAGTTCTAGCCAGGCCAGAGAACAGCACATTTTAAGGTCTGGGCATTCACTCCAAGAATGGAAACATCAGAAGCCACAGAAGAATTGAAGTGAAGCAAAGAGAAGAGAAAATACTTCTCACTCTTCTTCCACATAAGAGCTTTAAAACGAACCGAGTAATGAATAGTGCGATTCTTGCTCCCACTCTCCTAAAGTATCCAACTGGGAAAAAGTAGCTCAGGTTGGATGGATCCCAAGATGAAAGAGGCTGATCCCACACCCTCTGTGGCCTAAGCTAGCCCTCCATTATACTACCAGCTAACCAGCAGTTACGGCCTTATATACTTCGACTACACTGAAATGTTAAGGCATGTTGAGAAACTTGATGTAAAGCAATCGTTTTGGGGCATGTGAGTTAACACCTACTGAGATAAATGGGCTTGTTCTCATTTCTGAGAGCTTTGATGTCAGTCTGCAGGTATAAGGAAGGGTCGCTTCACTTGCATTGAGGATAAGACTGCCTTCTGCCTCACTACTGAAAACTAAAACTAATTGTAAAGAGAAAGAGATATCGATTGCCTCAGACAATTCTGAGGACACCAGGCATCTCTAGTTAAATCTTGACTGGTGAGAGTTGATGACAAAATTAAAAAATATTAGCATTCTGAAACCAAATGGACTTTGACTATCAGCCACTGAAACCGTGTAATCTACAGAAGACTTATTGCATTTCATCATAACATCGAAAATATCCTTGTTCAGTCTTAGATATTTACTTTTAGGATAAGTAGTCTTGTTATTATTATTATTATTATTATTATTATTATTATTATTATTATTATTATGGCATAAGGTGTTCTGTTGTCAGAATTTTGCCATATATACTCTGAACAATCAAATTTTAAATGTTTCATAAGTGCAGTCATTAATATATTAGAGCAAGTTAAAAGACAGATAGTAAAAAACTGGAAAGATTCCAAGGAGAGGAATAAAATTAGAATTTCCGGTGCCTCAGCTACTCATTTTCAAGTGTTTGATGAAAGCCAAAAATGTGCAATCTGATTTTCACCCATCCTTCCTGCTACATTAACTACATCTGCTGAAATCATGGGGACAAAGACAAGACAGAAACAAATTTTAAATTTGTTTAAAATTTATTTTAAAAATAAAAAATTTTTATTTTTTAAATAAAATTACAAGAGAACCAAAAAGATTACAAGAGAACTAACGTGGTAATTTTTGTTATTTATAATTATGTGACATAGTGAACTCCTGTCAATAATGCACAAATATTGAATATAGTGCAAAAATATTGTCAACATTTAAATCACATAAATTGAGCTCAACAAGGCTGGTCAGAGCAAATGAGTTACAAATAAATTATCTACAGTTGTCATAAACATCATGAGCGCTACCTGATCTCCTTCTAATATGCCAGCCTTTCCAAACAACTTTATGAACAAGGTAATTATTTTCTGAACATTTCTCTACATGCACCTATATATATGTTTTTAAACATATACATACATACATGTTTAAAAAATAGTTATATATATGTATGTGTGTGTGTGTCTGTGTGTCTGTGTGTCTGTGTGTGCATATATATTACAAAATAGATTGGTGTTAACCTAGGGGCTCCAGTCACTAGATATGACTCTGTTTCTCAGCTAGAGAGCTAAGGTAGCTCTGAATAATTTCCTAATGAGTAGAAGTCTCATTAAAAGAAACTGTTACAATCCCAACAGCATAAACTAAAGCCCTCTTTTTCCATGTAAGTGAGTAACAGACCTTAAACCATGGCCTCTGCCAGGTAATTTAGCACGGTACCAGTTATATTAATATTTCTGTTCTATTCGTCTGAATCATCTATGCACTGAAATAATTCACAGCGCCATTGTACCAGTTTTTTCCAAACAATAATTACAGAAACTGACACAAAATACTTGATTTGTAGGTGGGCTTATTCTTTAAATGGATCTTGTTAATGGAAAAGACTCTTGATTCATGAGTGTAGTTTAATGCAAAACAATTTTATGCCATGGTAAATTACCATCAAAACATAAAAAATAAATGAAGCCAAGTTGTGCCTGAAATTAATCAAACTATCTTGAAAGGTTCTTGATTTTCAATCTAATATACAAATTGATGGAAATAAAAACTTAATATAAAACACAAAGCTAGAGGCATCTCAATATTTGATGGGTAAGTACCTATGGAATGTATTTTATAGGAAATTAAAGCTGCAGATAAAAAGTAAGGGTATTTAAATATTTTATAAGAGCTCTTCAGTGGTGATTGTTCCCCTCAACAGACACCAAATTTGATTTCTTGTACCAGTACTTGAAAAACAATCTGCAGCTATCAGAAGTGCCCGTTAGTTTACACCACTAGTTGTCCCATTGCATTTGCCTCCTGCAGAACTGGGAAGGTGCAGTTGTTTCTTTGTTCCTTTTCACAGCAGGAATTTTAATCACAGATGGAAGGCCCAAACTTTGAAGCAATCACTACCTCTTGTCTCAGACAAGAAGAGACATCTTAATGAAGGCTGTGGAAATATTGATATCTGAACTGCTAAAATATTTGTCTAAATTTTCACCAAATTTATTCTGTAAAGAAAATTAGCATTACACTAGAATATTTCTGTCATATCATTTTATGCATTGTCTGAGAACTGTAATTTCCAGAAAACTTCCCTGTACATGGAAATTTTCAGCCCACCATTATGTGCACCTCCAGAGGCAGTGGAACCTGGTAAAAAATCCTCAAGTTACATCTCACTATGGGGATCAGGAGATGGAGACATCAGATCAGGCAGAGGTCTGGAGCTCCTTTCCACACCTCCTCAGTGTCTTGCTTTCTAAAAACAGAGAAGTCCTAGTGAAAGGGCAGGGCAAGAGCAGAGTAAAATTTCAACAAGCTTCAAGCCTGAATAATCAGGGAGATGCTGGCTCCTGAGGGAGGGGTGGTGCCTGACTGAAGGCAGGACTGGGACAGGGAGACCCCCACGAGCTCAGGGCTCTAGTGCCCAAACCAGGCTGGAGAAGGCAGGACCCCCAGCTGCAGCAGGAGCTCCAACCGCTGGCTCTCCAAATTGAGTGTCTGGAGGAAAGGCAATTCAAGGAGCTTCCTGCAGTTGGGGCAGTCGTCTGATCCCTTTAACTTTGGAAAAATCCAACAGGACAGTTTTCCAGAATGCTTTGCTAATACAAATTTTCCTTGAAAGTAAGAGTATTATTTTTTTTAAATAACTATGCTCCATTCTAAACTGGAACAGTATTTTTTTTAATATCAGTGCTTTCCTTGACATGGACAGTAAGTTTCATTCAGTTCTACTCACAGTTGAAATCATGTCCATCTAATTATAGCTTGTATGTAGAAAAACCAGGGTTTGACCATCTTAGAAAAGAATTTTTAGTCCTTTATCTGTCTTTTTTTTCCCAGCAGAGTCCACTTCTGCAAGGGCAATTATTGAGTTTTGTGGATCACTCAGATACAACCATGATCAGTATGATAATAAAGACCACAAGAAAATTAATTCTTCCTGATATCACAACAGGATTTACAGGAAACAAAGCACTTGGCCACATTTTGAACTGTGATAAGAGTCTTACAGCTTCCTTCAAAGTGAGTAGCAGGGAAATTTTGTGCAATGAAAGAGGAAGGACTTCTGTCAGAGGGAAAAAGAGATATGATCATACAGTCAGTAAAAGTCATAATTCAAGCAGAACCCAAAAGACAATTCTGTGTATCCCTTAAGTCTCTTTCATCATGTAGTTACTGCTTTTCAAACTTCACATTTCATGTAGCTTAATCGTAAGAGAATGAGAACTTCTGGTTTAGACCCATCTCTACACCACTCCAGTTAGCCTGACTTGCAACCTCTGCTTTAAATACTGATGGTCTTTAATCCCACTGAGCAAAAGTTCAGATCTGTACTTAAACTTTACAAGTGTTTACTTCTGTTTCATGTGTATAAACAGATAAATAGATTTTTCTTCTCTGCACAACTTGAGCGTGAAAACCAGTTTTAATATGATATCTAGCTAATATCTACCCAGCCAAGGAAGATTTTGCAATGAATTTTACATTTTGTAAACAGGCACAAACTGAGTGTAATGGAGTTCAAAGAGTCATATGAAATCAAACCCTGACTGAGGAACAAAGTGTAAAAGATCAGTCCGTTATAGATTTATCACTGTCCTTGTTGTTGTTTTCAGAAAAGGCATACTCAATTTTTCTCCTAATTTATTAGTAAAGTAAAAGTTATATCTATCCATTTAGTGTTTAATCATTAGGTGATAGCTCAAGAGTAAATGTAAAAAGTGTCTGTAACCTGGGGGGAGAAGGAAGATCTCTAGGCCATGATCCTGATTGATTTTTGCTACAGTCTCTTTCACCTTCTCCCATAAAATTGGCTTTCAAGTAACTACTGGCACATCCAGAAAGATTAAAGTGCTTCACTGAAAGGAAATTTCATCTTCAGATGCTTCACTTGTGGTCACTTATGATACAAACAACCACATTAGTAGTTATGCATGACATGAAAGGAGCCACCACCTCTGAAGAGAGATCCTTAAAGCCAGTAAATATTTTAAAAATGATTTATGCAGTACTTCAATTTCAAAGGACTTTACAAGTGCTTCTAACAAGTAAGCACATGTGTATGTACAGTCTTCTGGCTAGCTTAAAGCAAGCTGTATACCTGACCTTTACTTCAAAGGAAAGTTAAAGGGCTGCACAGAGATGCTGCTCCCAGAAGACTTAAGCAAGATACCAGCAGCAGTCTTCCAGTGGCTAATTTCATTCAGTGAAGAGCCTCCATTTATAGCGTTAATATCTTGAAACATTAACACTATGGATCACAAATATGCAAGTTGAAATCATGTTTCATCCTGATAAAGCTTTTGGATTTACCCCTACTTGGAGTAAGGTTCAGCAGCTGTTGAGGGTGCAACTGAGGCAGCTCAGAGCTCTCCTCTGCAGCTGCTGCTGGGGAGCCTGGGGGCTGCAGCTGCCACCCTGCCAGCCTGGGCTGCAGCAAGATCTTGGTGGGAGTGAATAGTCCAAAGCTAACCAACAGATACTTATATACTGAAAATTTGAAGGCTTATAACATAGAGATATATGTTTATATGTATGAATACTTCCAGTGTGGCTGTCTGGATCCTTTAGCTGGATATCACTTGATAACAACCTTCAGAAGCTCTCAGGTGGAGCTGCAAGAACTCTGGATAGTAAAAGTAGGGATAGGGAAAGGGGAGGAAGTAGCATATCTCTTTAAGGACAAATGCATTTGAAAGAAACACCACACCAGCTCTTTGTTGGTAGTTTTCAATATGAGAAAGGCTGGGAAACAGAAAGAAAGAACTTAAATTTTAGGCAATATGGATGTATGTTTACTACAGAACTACATGGTATGATCAATATTTGAAAGGTTAATAATTAAAAGATGAAATATGTTATTTTTAGACAACCACAGGTAAAAGAACCAATTGAGAAAAACACTTAGGAGTTTGTGCTTGTATTACACTTTGCTATATTTATTGGTTGGCAATGTAACAACTCTTTTTGGTGCAGCAGAAAAAAATAAGTAGAAAGTAGGTAGCTCAATAATGGAAGCACAAATTCTTCACATTTTGCCCCAACCACTAAGAATAAAAGAGAGAGGTTCTTCTGTTTTCAGCCAATATTTACAACTGTGATCTGTCCTCATACCATATATATAGGCACATACACACACAATCAGGTAAAAGAGAATTTCATGAAGCATTGATTCTAAAATTCAATATATTCCTGTAAGCAGTGGTAAAAACTAGTATTGGAAAATCTTCATTGTCTCCATCTGTAGTAAAACACTGCATCAACAGATATTTAGTGAAGGGAGTCAAACCAGCAAAAACAGCTTTTCTGGAAAAGTATCTGGGCATGGCAGGTAGCCATGAAAATGCCTATTTGCAAGTGAAATGTGGCATTCATGCACAGTGATAGTCAGAGCTAACTTTTCACTCACTTTTCCATCAAAAAAATGAACACTGAAACTGCTCAGTCAGCGGACGGCATCTGAACCACTCAGACATGTCTGTCAATCACATAACACAAGTTAAGAAATAGAGCAAAAAGGCAAACACTTTGCAAACATGAACTTGAGCATTCAAATTCCTCAGGGGATGCTTAATTATGATGCTTACAGAAATCATTTCACAAAGATTCTTTATATGAAAATGGAGGTTAAGTTAATAGACTAAATTCTCACTGTTGCAGAACAATGCAATTTAAAAGTTCCAGCACTTTGCCGAAGAAAAGTCACCTTTCCAAATTCAATCTGGCTAAAAGACATCTTATAGAAAAAAGACTGTAGACTACTGAAGACCAGAGGTCAGCCAGTTCGATACAACAGGCCAGATTTTACCTCCAGTGTCATCCTATCTGAGTTACACCTGAGATTAATTTACTCTGTTGTCTATGTAGGACACCACTACAATGAATACATCAACCTTTTAAACCCAAAGTGTCACTTTCATTCCATACTGGCTCCCTAGCTCTGTGGCTTGCTTAAATAAGAAGTGATGGGTTAAGTTTACTAGTGGTTATTTTAATCAACAGACATGTGAGAAAGAATTTTTTGCACAAGATTAACTTATTCTCTTAACATAAAAACTGTGATACTAGAAGAAGATTTGTTTGCATATATTTGGACCTGTGTGTATAAACACATAACATAATGTGGTGGTACCTTGGAAGGTCTTCTGTCTGGTTACAGCAACACAGTGTTGAAAAAAATGTTAAAGACTGCTTAAAACACAGTGTCAAATATGAAAAGAAGTAATGTTGTCTTTCCTCTTTCAACAGATGGATTCAGAAATTAACCTTCTGAGCTCCATAGGCTGTCTACAGAAAAAGTACAGGATACTTTGAAATGAAATTGAAGCTATTCTTCCACAATATGTAAGCATTACCCACAATGTTGGTATTAAGTAACATAGTTCTATCCTTTATTGAATAGCTTCTCTCATGACTGTTACTGCAATCTACAACAAGCTCAAAAAAAAATTGTCTATCACAAAGATATTATATGAGTTCCATGGTGGTCATGACCACTAGGAACTATCAAATGGTCAAAACCTGCAATGATATCAGAACTATCAAAAGGTTAAAACCTGAAATGGTATCTACCAAATCAAGGTGAAACTGTCTCTCTGCTGTCTGTTCAAATGGGAAGAGGTACAGCCTGGATCTGTAGAGAAAAGTTTTGGATTTGTTTGTTTGTTTGTTTGTTTGTTTTTAACCTCAGGGAAGCAAGTGGGTTTCCTGGCACTATGATCTAGAAGTGTTTCAAGAGAACTCTAAGATTTTTATGACTATTTCAGGAGAAAAAAAAAAGCTGTTTATTTCTAATCTATATGTTTTTCCTTGGTCTAGTCAAAATAATATCAGTGCTGAAAATATGTCTCTCAAAGTGACACTGACATGCTCTGCGCAAATTAAGCTCTATAATATAGAAAAATTATTAAAGTATGTTTAGACTTCAGTGGAGAAACAAGAAGGCTTTAGCATGTGCTCATGCAAATAGAGCAAGCAGAGGAAGTGTGCTTATGCTCTAAGGAAATCAAAAGTGAAGACACTCTTAAAAAAATTTGTTGTTTCCTGATCCAAGTAAATTACTGTAATGCCCTCACTCCTCATTTAATTGTCTCCCTAATGTTCTGTAGTCATAGTCATCATGTCAAGTCTAATGTGTTGATTACAGCCAATACCCTATAAGAAATTATTTACGTTTTAATTTCTACTCCAAAATTAAGAGACAAAATGTCTGGCTGCATTAGTAAAGATGTAATTATAAACCAAAACATAGTAAATTATTTTTTTAAATCAAAATATCATCCAAGAGCAAAGCTAAAGACAGAGATTATAAATAATGTTTTTGAAGAGACCATTGTCAATGTGCCTTCAGTAGAAACTAAGGGGGAAGGAGTTCAGATGGAGCCTATTTCACACAGCAGCTGAGTTTCAACAAGCATTGCTCCATGTAAATTCCTTTCCTAAAAAAAAGGCTTCAGCTGCATCTGGTGAACACTTCTTAAAAAGCATATTTAAATCTACCCTCTACTTATTGCAATAAAAATTACATTCAGTAACAACACATTTTAAATACAAGTAAAAAACTTAGCAAAGTGGTCAAATTTGATGGTGCTGCTGTACGAGGACTGCGCCGATGTAGTCCACAGCACTGTCCATGGGCTATATAGTTTTGAAATCATGATTATTGTGCTTCTGAACTGATGTATTTTCCACAGATCTTTGGAGCTTTTCCACACTTTACATTAAATTCTATGTTCTGATGAAACACATTCATAATGTTCTCTCCAAATATGCAAGGGATGTGAACACCAAGGGTCCCACTATCATGGATACCTGTAAATCTGTAGGTTTTGCTAGCCACAGGCTACAAAGGTGCTCATCAGCCATGGGTGCCAGAACCCCACAGAGCCACTATGTCCCAGAACAGCCTCCTCTTCTATTAATGGCCTCAATATTTTGTCCTCTGAGACATGGGTTTGCTCAGCAATTTTAAGTGCTGATTGCCTGCCTATAGTCCTCTTTACAAATAAAACTGAACAGATTTATGACTATGACATCTTTTACATACATGCTAGTTTTTTTGGTTTTTTGGCAGCTTAGCATAACTAATAAGAATGTGTTATAATGTAATGACAGAAATCTCTATCTGCATGATCTCAGGAACAATCCACTGTCTTAATATCCCATTAACATTTTTGGTTTATGACCTGTCAGTCAGCCAGCCTTTAATCCACTGATCATGAGCCAGGTTGAATTGGAATCAATCAGCTTCCTTAAGCAAAATACATTGTAGCACAAGGTCAATTACTCATACATGCCTAAGACTAATATATCAATACTACTTTTGTCAAGCAGAATAATCACCTAAAAAAACCAATATCAAGATATTTTGACATGCTATATTTTTCATAAAGCCTTGATAATTGGTATTCATAACAACATCCTCTTTAGTATGTAATTTAACATCCAACATTATTATTGTTTTTGTTGTTTTTTCTTTTGTGTTTCTTTAGTGTTGTATGTACATAAATTATGAGATTGTCTTTAAGAAATACTAGTTATCACCTCACTGCATATTACTGGAGCCTGTATAATAAAGCACAAATATCCTAAGTATTGGATACTAAAAACTCTTTGGAAGTAATTTTAAAGTTTGAAGTGTTTCATATGACTATATAGTTGTTTTTTAATCCAAACAAAGAGCAAATATTTTTCAGAATTTTCCTCCTCTTATAATGATTACTAGAGTTTTTACAGTTTTTATGTAATGGTCAACACTGTTTTTTAACGCTGTTTTCATGCCAATAACTTAAGCTAATAAAATCTCATCCATGCTAAAATTGTTAATATGGAAGGGAATATTTATTTTAGATATTCACATAAAAACTCAGCTGTATAGATGATTGAAAGTTACTAGATTTCCAATAATGACAATCTGACTCAAATATCATGCATCTACTGCATCTCCACCAGTAACTCCACAAGTGATTCTAGTATAATGAAACATGAGTCACTTCTCCTCTGACCCCAAAACACAATTAAGATATTAAACAAATAATCCTTCCCTAGGGGTTTGAAACAAAATGCATTCTGTTCTTGAAAAAAAAAAAAGAAAAAAACTTTACTGAACTTATTAGTCTGTGAAATATGAGAGGTACACCTTTATGCAATACTTGGAGACAATCTTAACCAGGTATTTCACATTATTGGGAATTTTTTGAATGAGCAGACATCCAAATATTGCAGCTAACTTATGTGAAGAAAGGCAGGGAAGGGTACTCACACTGTGTTATTTTAGTGTTATTTCAGCTTTTAGAACTCAGTGATGGATCACTGAAAAATAAATGCCAGAGATATTTTTACTTTTCATCCAGTTTCTCCACTTCTGAAATGAGCTTAAATTGCAAGTCTTTTGGGGTTTGAATCTTATTTTCAGTCTTGCATGTGCTTAGAAAAAAATAAGTAGAAAGCTTCCTTGTGCATAGGAAGCACCCTTATTAGTAACACTTAATATTCTGAATATTCAAGTAAATTAATTTATCAATAGCCACTAGTTTACTTTGCCAGGGTTTTTTTAAGGTGGCAGATATTAGTAAGTACCCTTTAAACTATTCAATTATAATCCTTAAAATACAAAAGAATTTCTCATGGTCTCCATAGCTATTATTATGCTATTCATAGTGCAATAATTTCTAAAAGTATTAAGATGAGACATAGTAACCCTTATTTAGAGGAATATTTCAAAAGAGTTTTACAAGACAGTATGGAGCTCTATACTTGTGTCTTGTTTCAGTCAGGTCTGCCACAATAAGACAAGATTTATAGACTAATCACTGGAATTACCTTTCTCTTATTTTTTACTGCGAAGTTTGTTGCTGTGGTTCAATCAACTTTTGAAGGAGCACTTGCAGACAGCATCCTTTGGAATAATCTTAAAGATTAGTCAGTTATTGGCATGAAAAAAGCAGTTTAATACCTTTGAATCCTTTAATTTACTGTTTAATTCCATAGACCAAATAGATGCTGTTGCTGAGCAACAACATACCTTAAGCAGCAGAAAAATATTGTAAGATATAATTTCTTACAAATCTTCTCTTATTGAAATAACCTCAGATGCTTATTGCAAGCCTTATTTTTAATAGTTTTTTGGGATGAATTTTTTGGGTTTTTTTGGTGGCATTTTCTTTTGGTGGGTTTTTTTTTTGCAGACACTAGACATAATGCCAGCGATAAAACTAAGCCTAAATTTGCATACACAATAGTGTAATAATGTCTGGACCTGTTAGCCCATAGTGATTTTTTAGGGATAATAATTTCAGCATTAACAATTTTAACTGCATAGTAGAAATTACACAGTACCAAACAATGTCTCAAAAGTATTCACAGAGCAGGTATAATGAGGTCCATGCACAGGAAAAAATATCAGTGGCTCATTTTTTTCTGTTCCAAGAAATACAGCAGTGCTTTAGTAGAGAAGTGGACTTCCTTAGAATAAAATTGCCTTTAAAAATTAAACTGAAAAGAGCAATGAAAAGAGGAATATATGGAGTAAAATTGTCCTCCAGATCACTGTTCTTCCTTTGTACTGATATGAGTGAGGTTAATGATAAGAAGCCAAGTGACAAGGTTAATAAAAGCAATCATATTGATTAGCTTAAAGTAAAAACTCTCACCCACAGCAATTTTTTTTCAAAACATTATTTCTCAACAAAATGAATATCCTAATTTAAACAAAAAAAAAAAAAACCCAAAAAACCCAAGCAAACAAAAAAGCCCCATAACAAACAAACAAAAACTACCAACCAAACAAGATCTCTGCAACTTTATCCATAAACTGAAATAAAGCTGCTGAGGTTCTTGTCCTGGTCCCATGATTCATCAAAGAACAGCCTAGCAAGGGCTGCCCTCTTCCACATCACAGTGCAGCAAATAGTGAATGTATGCAATTTCGAGGAGTATTAATGTTTCAAAGAATATACTAAACAAAACAAAGAAAACCCTTCCACCACCCCCAAAAGAATACTTAAAATACAGAAAAAAATAACCAAAGCCAAACAAAAATACCCAAAACCAAATGAAAATGTTAAAAGATTTTCCACAATATTCAATTCCTAAGTTTGCACTGTAAAAATCTTTTCCTTTTGGTCTGTGTCAATGACTAAGAAATACCAGAACACTTGGAACAATAAGTTTTGTCAGAATGGCAAGCCTAAGGATCCAATCTCTCTCTATTTATCAGGTGATATAAGCATGTAAGAATAACAAAAAATAATAATAAAGTGAAGAACTGGTATTTTAATATAATAGTTTCTTGATTTTTCTCTCAAAATTAATTCTCCTATTAATTATTTAAGTAATTAAGTAATTCTCCTAAGTCAATTCTCCTACGTCAACAGTGAATTGATAAATATAAGAAAATAATTTTGTATAATCTTGTGTAGTGCAAGTGTACCAATAACTACCCTTAAAAACTGATTCCATAATTTAAGTATTTTTTATTAAAAAATCTAGACTTCTGTACTGAAAGGACTGCTTTTCAAAGCCACTTTTCATGCTTCTATTATGTAAATTAAATGAGATTGATAATTGTAAACAACATGAAATGCCAGATTACAACATTTATATTGTTTTATATGATATTAAAATAATATAATACTGCATTTTACAGTCTTGTGTATTGCCCCAAGAAACATGCCAACCATTCATAAAATTGCAGATTGCAGTACTGGGGGAGAGATCATATTTTTACTAAGGACAAGATTTAGTGTAATTTACATATCAAACTCATCTTAATATCACAATCTAAATCTCTTGTTGGACCACCTGATGATTCCACAATCAAAAGCTTAGTAGTCACACCATTCTCCTCCTAGTTTTAGTCATAATTGACATGGTGTGGTCAAGCTACCTTAGACAGTTCACAAGACAAGGAAACACAAAACTGGGGGGAGGGAGATGGAGAGAGATGGACTCTGCCTGTCAGGAAATAATTCCCACTTGAAGTAGCATAGCCCTGATGATGCTGTGCTGGACAAACAGAAATGTTATGGAACAGAAATGGTACACATCTAGTCTCTCACCTGCACATTTCTCCTCAACTAAAATAGTAGAATAATGTGCATCTTGTGTTCTCATATGTTTTTGAAACTGTCAACTTAGATGTGCAAGATGAAAGATGTACAAATGCTTGTGCAATTATTCACACAACTGTGACCCCTTCCACTCCAGAATGAGTGAATTTTCCACAGCTGGCATAAACAGAAAAGATATACCAGGCAGGTACAGGAAAAAAAAGGCTAGAAAAAGGTTCTTCTTATAGCACAGCATGCTTCTGGATTCATCTGGGATTGTTTGGATTTATATTACCTTAGAGAGTCCTATGTATTGTCACACATACTTCCTGCTACAGGGAACAATTCTCATCCCAAATCATATCAGAAATGTGAAAGAATCCCATGAATATCAGCTCTGTTTTTCTGCCTGTAGGTTGGTTCAATTAAGTTAATTACTTTAGACCTAACCTATAATCAGATGTTAGGATTTGTCCTTTGAAAGAGAATTTATCAGGAGGCAGTGCACACCCCTTAGAGCAGACTGAGATTGCAGGGTATGTCAGATAAGAGGGTAAGCATGAGTCGTTTTTCTTTTCTTCTCTTCTTATCTCTTCATTTTGACACTGTGTAAATCCTGCTGGTAATCCCTTCTGCAACACTTTCCAAATCCACTTATTCTCTTCTCTCCCCCAAAAAAAAGGAGGAACTTTTGACCTTGACCTTGATTTCCAAAAACATGCCTTTGAATATAAAACCAATCAATTTTACCTTGTGTGTCACTTTGTCCATGTAGGCAGCTTGAAGACATCATCAAATCACTTTTGTATAGTTTTAACAACATCAGACTGAGGAGGTATCACTTCTAAAGTTGGGTTTCTATATTTTCTACCTTGGGAAAAAAATCCAGATCCAGCTTCCACTCACAGGAAAACTGTGAGATGAAAGTGTGCCTCACAGAAACAAAAAATAAATTATATGCATATATTTATGTGTGTGTGTATAGATTGCATGCATGTGTATGTTTATCTATCTATATTTGTACATATATGAGCATTCAAAACAGACTGTGGCACTCTCCACAGTAAATATATTGTTTTCACACTCATTATCCAGTATGGGTGGAACATTCAGCAGCAGGTGATATGACCTCAGGTAAAGCAGAACTAGACTGAGTTTATTCCTGTTACAGCAGAAAACTCTTTCTTCCCCTTCCTCCTGCTAGGTCCCTCTGAGCTGTAGTCAGCCCAAATCATTCTGCAGTGATTGTAGCCCAAATCATTCTGCAGATGCCTCACTCCCCAGATGCCATGAAAAAATAAACTCCCTTTCTCTCTCTGCTTCCCCCTCTGCTAAAGACTAGACTCAGTCTGTTCATGTGGATGTGGTACATATTCCTGTGTATTCTTCTTGTGGTAATGTTCATGAAAATAGGGAGAGGGATCACAATCGCTTTGATGTACTGTGTGACATCAGTTTATGACATGATAACATCAAGGACAATGAGTGTGATAATTCACTTCTGGGGAATTTTGGAAGGAATTCTGAATGATTTAGAGAGGGGACCTCTGATTTTTTTATGATGAAGTTTATTTTCTTATTTTCTACATAGGCAGGAAGGGTGAGTTTGGCTCACATTGTTACAGCAATGGTTCAGAAGGTCACAAGATCCTTAGTTACAAGACCTTTTAAGGAGTTATTGATTAATAAAACACTGCTAACAAGGATATTTATGTTTTTGACCTAATCTTTAAATATTTTGTCTTATGGACTCATGCTACAGTGTAAGCTTTCTTAGCCAATCAAGTTATGACATATAAACCTATAGCATTGCATTCTAAACTCCTTGTTTACTTGTTATAACTACTTTTATTTTTATATCTTAAACTCTAAAACTTTAAAATTTCCTTTACTTAACATGCCTCTGCTTTAAACTATAGATCCACATTCGCACTTCTAACACCTAAATTTAGAAACCTTTTCCAAAGTCTCAGATCAAATTTTATGTTTCATTCTAAGCTTTAGCTTACAAGCCTAAAGTTCTGAGAGTTCCTTACATTTCAAATTCCAGCATATGAGGGCTGTTTGCAATGTGTATTCAGTGTTGCTCCCCTTTCCTGGCCTTGGTCACTTAATCTGGGGATTCGTTCATGCCCAAGCTGTGGGGGGAACATGACAGGATAACTTCTGCTAGCCTTTCACCTCCTGCTCCTTCTTCAGGTCTGCTGCAACAGCGTTTGACAATTTTGAATTCTCTTTGGATGTTAAAGAAAGAATGTCCTGGTTGATGTGCTTGCTATCTCTCCCCTGTGCAGCCTACCACTCTTTTAGAGTCAGGACAAATGTTTGTAGGGACCAAACTCCAGCTATTTTGTGAAGAAATTTCTTCCACCCTGATATGGGCCTGCCTCTTGTCTGTGAAAAGACTGACCAAGGATCTCCAGAAATGAAAAGAGGAAATTAAAGACTGGCTGCACAAGGGTGAACTGTTTCTGTCTCAGTGGGCCCATGATATCTCAGGTCACCAGGGAAGAGATGAAACATATAGATGGACTCATGCTTGAGGGTTGGACTAAACAATGGACACTGCATCCCTGGTCCTGTGGTGACACGGCAGAAAGAATTGAGTCAGACAAAGGTACAATCTCAAAAACAGCCTCATGACAGCTAGGCCAGAGAGCAGGATATTGAGTGGCTATATCATATTCCCTGTAGTTCACCAGCCTTTGGGAAAGTTGAACAGTACAGCTTGTTCTAAACTTAATGCTTCAAGCTATTGGCTGCTGATAGTTCACTTGCTCTGAGAAGTAGTGTCTGTTACTTTTTCCAGGTTTGGTGTGATGGCCATGTTTTAAAGACCTTTAACACCTTTTTACAGAATAAAGAGTGCTGAGCTTTGTAACCTCTGCTTTTAAGAAAGCCAGTTGCTGTTTTATGAAATGAATCACTCTTTTCCCTTTCCTCTTGCTGCTATATCCTTTTGAGAATGGTGATAGAAATTGTGCAGTTTCAAGATGTGAAACACTATAGATATAGTGGCATAATAATTACATTTTGTTCCAATCTCTTAGGAAAATTTGACATTAGATTTTTATTTGTCAAACTCAATAAATGTTTTCAGAGGATTTTCCTGGTCACTTCAAGATCTCTTTCAAGTCTGTATTTATGCGTGAAGGGTTGGTACTTTCCCCCCCTGCTGTCTCATGTACATTGTTTTGCACTCTCTTCGTTTGATGATTCCAGAGACTGAGCCTTGACTGCAAGGTTTTCCAGTCAGTTTTAGTATTTACTGCTATTAGTCAATATCACAGAATATAGCAACTTTGCCAACTTACCTATTTCATGACTCTGAATCTGTTCAATAGAGAAAATTTCTGTATATGTCTTGAAATATATCTGCTAAATGCATCAGACAAATTTTTTGTTGAAGAGTGTGTGATTCATTCGGTGGTTCATTTACACTGGAAGTTGAAACTAAATAAATTTATATTTGAAATTAGTTGGAATTTAAAGCAAGAAGTAATTTAACCAAAATTGTGGGAAATTCACCATCACAAAGAATCATTAAAGCTACTGTTGGACTCTTTCTATCTCTGAAAATTTGAAAATTAAGAGTGGAAGGTGGGGGAGATTTTTTTTTTTAAGTACTATAATTTACTTCAGGCAAAGATTAATTCTAGAGCTTGAATAATTCCAGAAGTCAAACCATATGTCTTTGGCCTAAATTCTTTAATTCTATGCCTACAAATACAGCTTTCCTAATATTTAACAAGGTGTGGCTGTCTCCTGGGCCTGCAGAGTGGGGGATAGTCATCAGAAAAATTACATAGAAAAATATTGGTTAATGACCTACTACAGTATAATAAAAAATAGGAATAATAACGGAAATGCATCATGGATTCTTGCAATAATAACATTGAAACCTGCTAAATAGTGATGGGTTTTTTTCCTGAACAGGTCTGCATTGCCTCAGCCAGTAATATCAAGCAGATTAATGCAAATGTGCTCTGTGACCAGGCAGAGCTACTGAAGGGAACAAAAACTCTTCATCAGGTAGAGACAGCAGTGCCAGACCCTCCCTCTGACCCAGGGCTCAGCATGCTCTTCACCCTTCCATACCTTTGACCACCTGGTGTTAGGCATTATCTTCACATTCTTTCCCTTAACAGCCCATCTTAATTTTAGCAACAAATTTGATTATAAGTGATCTAGCCTGTTGTTCCACAAGCTAATAAAAATTTGCATTTCATTTTATTTTCTACTTTTTAAAAGCTGCACACAAAAAATGCCAGATAACCAAAATGGGATTAGGGAGAGGAATCTCATTACAAGTAAGACCCCAAATACTCTGTAGCTTAAAGAATTTATGGGATAACTGAAATGGAAAAATAATCTGATATTTCTGTATTTTCAAGGGGAGAAAAGGGATTTAGGTATATGATTAAAAGATTTTGTTTTCCTCCTAAGCGTCTTCAAATTTTGTCTTATATTTCTGGCCCTGAATATGTACGTACCACTAAAATGATTTTACTCTACTGCATACTGGCATTATTATCTATTTGATACTCAGATATGGATGTTTTAAAAGCCTAAAATAATAAGGTAAAAAAATCACCAAATAAACTGGCAAGATATATGTGAAAGACTCCAACACACACACATAGCCCTGACCAGAAAAAAAAAAAATTCTTCCATAAAAAGTGTTCTCCTGAGGACACTATCCTTTTTTTATTTTTTATCTGTGATCCTGTCTTTTCTTTTCTCTCATTCACTACAGAGTCTATATTTATTATCTGTTGCTATCTAACTTAGATTGCAAGTTCCTTAGGGCAAGGACCTTGTCTTCTTACATGTCTGTAATGTACTGTGAACACCTCCAGCACTAAATAAATAATAAGCTCTGCAAACTCCATTTAGTATCCATTTCAATTTGTGGTGAAGGCTCACCATGTTTGCAGAGTGTAAGGTTCATTTCTTTCTTTTAATGGCTGGTTCTGGGCAAGAATAGATATTAATCCATAGTTTTCTGGCTTCTTCTGGAGCAAACTTGCTTATTAGAGCTCCTGCTGACAGTGACCCTAGGCCAGTCTAGTCAAATCCAAGTCTTCATGGTTAAGATTTTCTTGCAGTCAAACTTTACTACGCAGATTTCTTTTGTTAGCCTTCTTGGTCCTTTATAGTCATGTCTTACTAACTCAGCTTCAAGCTTGAATAACTAAAACATCTCCCAGAAATCTCTGATAGTCTATAAAGAATCTAGAAAGGACTATTCAAATGAGAAAATAAAACCTATCAGGTTGGGTTGATCTATTTTCTAGCAGGCTTTTCCTTGTGGACAAAAAAAACCAAAAAAACCACATCATCTCTCCTGACCACTTAGGAAATTCTTCCTTAGTTAAGCTGCAGCTTTCCTGTTTCCAAGAAAAAATTTAAAATAAAATAAATAGCTAGAAAACAGCATTGACTCATTTACCTTACTTGGAAAATTGCCATTGTATGAGACATTTCCTGTATTCTGCTAATCATATTCTCTAACAATTTTTTCTAAACCTGACTATAGACCTTGCCAAACTACCACAGCATCTTTAAGCAAAGCAAAAACTATAATAAGCTTTCGCTAATATAACGTGTTCCCTTTGAATTTTGGGATTTTTCACTGTTTGGGAACAGGAAGGGAAGAAGGACTTCAGTTTCTCCAGCTAAAAAGGACTGGGTCACGTCAGATTCAATTTAATGTGGCAGTCCTTTCAAGCTCCATGCCAAGGAGGTTATACTCCCTTAGTTGTTCCAATGGTGCACAGAGAAAGCTTTAGGCACGTTGGTTACTGTCACAGCCCACAACTGCAGGCAGGAGGATATGCTGAAAGGAAGACTTAGTGAGAACCTCTGTTTCAGCCTGCTTCCAATTCTGCATGCTGGATGAAATGTTGCCATTTTTCCTCAATCAATGTTCAAAATGAATATTTATGGAATTTCTGAATTATGAAAATAATTAATGCAACACTTATCCCTTTTGTTGCCTCTTTCAAATTGGAAGAAATAGACTTCCAGAAGGAGTTAGCCTGTTGCCTTTAGCTAACTGTTGCTCATATTTTTTACATAATCACTTTTAACCAAGAGCAGGGGTATTTTCACCAAGAGCAGCACAGCAACACAGTGGAAGTCAAGACCAAGCAGAACACAACAGCTTCAAGCATGTGTTGGAAAATCCTTGCCTGTTAAGAACACAGTCTTGTTCCTTCCCACAGCTGAGCTGTCCTTGCAATTTTCCTTGAGCAGTTTCCACAAGTATCATCATTTACAGCACCAAATCTTTTTGCTCAAAGCCAAAGTCAGACTACTTACGAGTATTTAAGAAATGTCACAAAGAGCCCTAAGAGCAACTAGGTAATGTGGTGTTAATAGACTCTATAAAAGAATAATTATTTTTGCTATATGCTTATGGATTTTGAAAGGTAGGATTATATTAATAGCCTCTATGTATAATGGGTAAAGCAGAAAATTGTGCACGTCTACACAGAGTGGCAGGCTTTAATGAACACACTAGCATCTGTCACTGCTGAGGGATAGGAAAATAGGAGATTGTTTCAAACGCACAGATATCTTAGGGGAAGAGAACTCAGTAACTTGCTAAGCTCTAGCAATTTATTATTTTAGAAACTACTTTATAAAGTGGCAAGATTAAATTATTCAGTCCATGTTGTCAAGTTAGCTTGTATTATGGATACACTGGGCATATAAAATCTTTCAATGACCTGTTTACCAGATGGTGTGTCACTTCATACATGGCAGCTGTGGTCACCAGCATGTTTGGGTTTTTTTTTCCCTTTTGCTGTAAGAACATTAATCATTGCATTGCTGTAATGAATCAAGTACAGTCAACATATAAAAGTTGATTGAAAAAGTTGATATGGATTTGGGAATGACACTCTATTCATTCCCTTAATCATTATGGGGTAACATGCAGCAACAACCATATAGCACTCAGTGAATAGTGACTGGAGTTTAATATCCTTTTTTCTGAAATTTTTAAAAATAGAAAATATTGTTTCCAGAAGCTCAACAACCATGACATAACTCATAGTAAGAAGCTGGTAGGCAAAGACCATCATGTCAGAGAGATATCTTGGCAGGCTCCCACCACTACTGTGGATAATATTTATAAAAGCTAATATAATCTATTAATTTGCCAAGAACTCAGCATATGGCTTCAGCAGAGCTGTAGTGAATTCACGCAAGTCCTGTATCTTATAAAGAAAGGAAATCACAGATCTTCTGCAGAGAAAATCCTCTTGCCTAGTGACATTATTGCAAACCATGAGTGAGTTCTCAATGATGCTCAGCTTTAGAATAGTTCAGGCCTTGGATTTCTCTCTCTCAGTAATTCATTAGTCGGAAAAAATAAAATAAGCATATATCTCTGTTTTACATAGTTATTAATTTTTAGGCTTGTCCAGAATATATTTTGGAGTCTCAGAAAAGGTCCAAATTTCTCTGCAACTTCCTATTCACTTACACTAGCTAAAATCATAAAAAACTTGCCATTTTCCATGCGGAAAACAGTATTGTCTTTGCTCCTTTACAATCCTCTCTTTCTCTCCTTTAAAAAAGGAGAAAGAGTCTACCTCTTTCAGTATCATAAAACCCCAAAGAATTGCACAAAGAACTAGGAAATCAAAAGTGAGTTTGTCTTTGAGGATTTTCAAGTCCCATGGCAGCATGAACCCCAGCCATTGCAGGACACCTTGGGAACTTCCTGGACCCTGCCTAGAGCTTGGAGCCATTTTACGGCACTCTAAAGAGACATTGGCACATGTCTTTGGGGAAATAAAGGCAAGGATGTCTTGGTAGACTATTGTATTTGCGAGGTGCCCTGATGAAGGAAGGAATGATGCATCTGACTCCGTGTTCTCAGAAGGCTAATTTATTATTTTATGATACTATTTTATATTAAAGAATACTACACTATACTATACTAAAGAATACAGAAAAGATACTTACACAATGCTAAAAAGATAATAATGAAAACTCGTGACTCTTTCCAGAGTCTCAACACAGCTTGGCACTGATTGGCCAGTGGGTGAAAACAACTCACCAGAATCCAATGAATCATCTGTGGGTAAACAATCTCTAAGCACATTCCAGATGAGCAAAACACAGGAGAAGCAAATGAGATAAAAATTGTTTTCTTTTTTCTCTGAGGCTTCTCAGCTTCCCACGAGAAAATCCTGGGCAAAGGGAGGGATTTTCAGAAAATGTGAATGCCACAGTGGACAAAGTGGAGAGTTTACAGATCCAATTGTCCAATATATCAAGAAAGCAGTATTTGAAAAATAAATTAAAGTCTCCCCTGCTCCTGTCTTTTGTACCAATCAGCAAAATCATGTCATATTCATGTTTTATGCAACTGAATAACATGGATCTGCATCAGTGCCTGTCATGTTTTTCCTATCCCTTCAGAATGGTTTCCATAGGCCATCTAGAATATCTGCTGTGTGTTCAGACATGAGAACGTGATGCTGTTTTTACATGCTGTATTTGGTCCGGATTAGCCAAGGGCCACTTATGTTTCAGCCTTCTTCAGGAACCAATAATCCATGCAGAAGTTTTTGTGAGCAGCCACCCATTGAGGATAAAGCCCTTGTACTCAAACTCAAATAAATCTTAAAATGGGAAGTGACATATAGAACATATATTTATAGTGACATTTGATTTGCTGAAATATTTAAGGGGATGAAACTAAATAACTTGTTTTTACAAAAAAAAAATCTGTTCTCAAAAGAGGATTTCTCTAACACTAGAAATTTCTAATACTAGTAGTTATTAAACAAGCAAAAACAATTATGAAATAATGAAATGCTGAGGCAGATATTAAATTTCTTCTTTTTTCTATAATGAAAAATCTTGGAATATGAAGTTATTATAAAGATTTTCATACATGAAAGATCAAATTGCAACTATCAACTTTTCTGATAATTATGCCTTATTTATGCTGCATGGAAAAAATATTTAGACCCACACATATACAGACATACATTTATATTCAAACACTAATTTTACTATGCTGGATGATTTACAGAAAATATAGTAAAATCTAAGCTTCCTCTGTATTTAGTTTCTAAGCATTGAAAGATCTCAATAAAAGCATTTTCCTTATGCCTTCCCTTCTCTCCTTCAACAATCAAAAATGCCTTCAAGTTTAGCCAGGAAGGTGCAGGTGTACAAGCATCTATGCTTTGCTAGAAGCACTGATTTTCTGCCCCTAAATAAATGAAGTACACTGGCATAGTGCTAGATTAAGCCTGGAATGAGAGCTATGGATTTCTTAGTTCTTACCTTACAACCAAAAACTGCAACACAGTGTCCCCAGTCTCCAGTTTTTTAAGATACACAAGTTAAATACTCATTTTTTATTTTTTTTTTACCTTCTTATTTATACTGCACTAACGACAGACTTCAGAGCTTTTGTTTGCTGATTTGAATGGACCAAAATGGAACCTTGACACTCCACAGAACTTGAAGAATTATGTTACCTTCAAGCATAATTTTACCTCTCAGGTATACGTTTCCTTTCTCTGCAGGAATAGAAACTTGCCTGTTATGGATAAGATTAAAAATAAAAGGGAAAAATATACTAATAGGACCTACTAGGGAACAAAATTAGATATCACTTTAAATCTTTAAAACATCTATAAATGTTGATCCTATTTATTTGAAATCTTTTGATATGACATGGCACATGAAAGAGCTGGAAGTGATTTCACTTGCAAGTGTTTTTAGAACACAACAGGTTATTTATCACAGTAAAGAAACCGATGAACACCTGGAGTATTCAGAACACTCCTTCAGTCACACTGGACAGAATGTTAAGAGGAGCTTCTCCCCATCTAAGAGATGGCAATGTAGCATAAAGCAATGATAAAACTGGCACAAGCCAAACTTTACTGTATCAACACCTTCAGTACTCAGAGTTTCAAAATGGGGATGGATCTAACCAAAATCGAAGCATCGCAAGCATTTCTGATGATACATATCCAGATTGCTTATCTTGAGTCTTAGGGGTGGTTTAACTTATTCTTAAGAGACTGTGACTAGCCACAGAAGCTACATTTTCAGCTAATGCATAATATATGCTACAGGAATCCAGAAAGCTATTCTGAGTATAAGATAATCCAAAAAGCGCCCCCAACTTCCCACACAAATAGAAAAGAGTAAAGAGAGAGGATGCATGAATAATTAAAAAGAAAATGCTTGTGGGGTATGCAGTTATATTATTTTTTATAATAAAGCTGAAATTTCTAATCATATTAAAATTACTTAAATATGTATAGAACTTGTGCATTGAATTACCACTTCATTTCAAACTACTTCTGCTTCCCTTTTTTAGCCAAAATTGCTCTAACATATCAAGTTATGTCTATCTACATTACTTTTTAAAAAAGAAATCAATAAAATGATAGCTAAAAAGCCAAATTATTCAGCCAGCTATATAAAGCACTACCCTATTTCAGTGATTATTTAAGATGTAGCATAGAAAATTTGGCTCATAAATGTTTTGGTGAATTATTTACATGGAGACAGGTTTCTTTGAGAAACTCAAGCGTTGGTAATTAAGTGCAGGGAGGAACACAGAAGCCTGGAGGAGTTAAAACACTAAAAAGTATTGAGCAAAGAGTACATATTTAATAACACAGACTTAAAGAAAAATTAGAATCAAATGCTTTTACTTAGAAGCCTCAGTGGTACAGCCTCATACTGAATGCTTTGGTGTCCTAGTGCTTAACTCTATAATGCAAAACTCCATTGTAAGGATTCACAGAGATGACTAAAAGATTAATATAAGAAGAAGAGAGAACCATGCATCTGTGGGGTTTTCATAGCTAGCATATTGCTTTGAAGAACCTCCCAAGGGAAATCCAGCTCATCTTTGTGTGTGGTAACACACTTGTATTGTTCCTTGATAGCTGTCAACCAAATGGGGAAATACCTGGGACATTTGCCTGTTATCTTGTGTTAATTTTCAGGAAATAAATATTATCCTCGGGGTTCTACATCCACAACAAAGAATTTTTCAGGAATATAATCAAACAAAAATAAAAACTGAAAAATTCATTAATAGTGAATAGGTGCAATTCCAGAATTAATCCCTTATCTCCCAATGTGTAAAACATGCTCACAAACATCCAGCTCCATGTTGACAGTAGGATGACACATCAGCATAACATAAGGGAAACTTAACAAGCACAGGCAAATTGTTTTGCTTGGTATTTTTCTGGTTTCTCTTTAACTGCATTTTAATGAGATTATAGAATTGATTCTTATGTGGAGTAAGTAGTTTCTTATTAATGCAGAACCATTATCCTAGGATAGGATTTGCCTCTGTACTCAGTGTAACATAAGCTTAGAGCTAACTAGTACTTGGCTGTGAAAGGGATATTAAAAAAACTTAATAAAATAAAAAGGATTAATTATGGATTTTATCCTTCAATTAGTTCAACAGTTTATTGCAGAGCAGGGTACTTTAGTGGAGAATTTTCAGATTAGCAGAGAACCATTCCTCCATGCATTATTCCAGAGAAGTTTTTCTGAAAACCTATGAGCACAGACACCAGACCACAGATCATATAACTTCTGACTTCTGAAATATATTCTAAAAACTAGTATGCTTTAAAATTCTCAGATGACATGAAATAAATTAACTTGGAGTCAAAGGGACCCCTAAAAGACTTCCTGCTTTAATAGCTGGAAGTCAAAGGTCATAAAATGAAGCTAATCTTGTAAAATGAATCAAGAGGAGCATTATTAGAGTACAAAGGTAAAAAGTTTCCAAAATATAAACCACTGAGCTAGAAATGTGTCTCTTTTAAATTTTTAATAGTTGATAGAAACTGCTTAGTGCGGTTTACGGTGGGTGAGAATTATTCTTGAGAAGGAGTGGTGCATTTCTCACCATCGTCCCTGAAGTGATAATTACTGTTTCAGAACAAAACACAGAGCAGAAAAAACCCTTCAGAACAATAATTATGTCTCAGAAATAAACACTTAGAACTAAGTCAGACAACAAAATACTGGACTAGAAAGAAAAATAACAGACTGCATTTTTCAGATTTAAAACCTGCCATCTATTTATGTGACTGTAGCACATTAGGTCACTTCAATGGCTGTTTCTCTTTCATACTTTGTTTTTGATACTTATTTGAGGAATATGAGCTGTGGAACAGCTTTTATAATACACTAAAGTAGCAAGAAAATAAGAAAAAAACTGAAAATGTATCCCACCCCCACATTAAAAAAAAGCTAAATGTATTACCTCTCTAAAGAATGAAAGAGGATGCTAAAAATAATTTATATACTACCTTCTTTTGATTTTCAAACCACTAGGATCAAAATACAATATCTGGACTTCAGTTTTTGTCACTGCAGGAACCCTTGTCCCAGATGAAAGAGATTTAGTCTAGCAGTCAAATGGAAGAGCAACTCCATCTATGACAAAATATTCCCTCCAGGGTCCTACACTCTCTGCTGCTCATAATTTCCCTGGGTTTTTAAATATGAAAGTTTGGGGCCTGGGTGTTTTGGTTTGGGGTTGGTTTTTTTTTTGTTTTTTTTTTTTGTTGTTGCTGTTTGTTTTTTTTTAAGTAATAAGTACAACCTTAGTGGATAGAGTTAAAAATTAAGAGATTTTAGTGGCAAATTTGGCAGTGGATCTTGCCCAAAATCTGGGCATATGACCTCTTATAGACATGTATAATATCCCCTTTGTAGCGATTACTCTTGCTTTCACCATGCTCCTGTCCTCCACAGATGCTGAGCTGCTGTATCCACTGTGATGTGCTGGCACCTTTCCCAGGCATGTGCTGCTGGGCTTGGGAGCAGAGGTCTGTGCAGGGCATCTGCTCCCTAGAATAAGACATCAACATCCATAGCAGGAGTAATGGAGAACCCTGAGCTGGAGAGCAGAGAGACTAAGAGGCAAATGCTGCCAGAGGAGACATTTTCACAAATGTGTCTTTTTCATCCCATCCCACATCCTTTCTCTGTTGGCTTGTTTTGAAAAAATTTTCTACAACTATCATATGAGTTGTCAGCTTTGGACTGGGGAAAAGTCTGTATCAGCTGCGCAGAATCTGCTGAAAAACGATCTGAAGTCCTGAGTGGCATCAACATGTGAGTGTTGAGGTCACAAATGGTGACCTAAAATATGAATTAAAGTAGATATGTACCAAAAATCTGCACAATGGAAATCAGTTCACAAGCAGGAAGTTGTAACTAGTTTTCAATGTTGTCCTTTTTGATTATTTTTAACCAACTTGTAAAGGGACAATCTATTCCCTAAACAGTGGCTAAACATGGGGGAGAAAACTGTGCAGGGCAAGAACATTTTTGGAGAATCCAAGAGCACCCACAGTTTTCCATCAAATTCTACCTCTAAATAGAGCAGCAGAACAACCTTCTTGTCATAGGCCACCTATCTTCCTATTTTTAAAGATTTTGCAGGTAGCTTTGCCTAAAGGTTTTTTATGACTATACTTTTTCTAAACAATTCTTAAATATCCATGTAGTTGCAATCTTAATAGTTGAAGTCATTTTTGCTACCTGCGAGCAGGACTTTATATAAAACAGATTGAACAGATTAACACCTTTTGCAAAAGCAGGCAAGCTTTTATCTGACATGGATGTTTTGCAAGCCTCTATGCAATACTTAAAGATTTAAGCAGGAGTCTTCCATTAATGAGATATTCTAATTAGTGACTTGTACATGTGAGAAGGTAAAAAGGAGCGGAAGGAAGAAAAAAAAAGTTGGGTTCTAAGGACTTTTTTCTTTTCAAATTTGTTTTCATGTTTCATCTTTCTTTGCAATAACACCAAGAGTTTCCTAACTTGGCAGTACTTGGGATAATTAATACTGATTACCACAGTGATTATTATCATCTAAGTAGTGATCTAACTGGCAGAGTAGAAATAGCTAGATGCACAATTTTTCAAGTACTCTCACATAAACTCTTTATGAGTTTTACTTTGCTCACCTCTAGCTTGGCCATAAATTGTTTTCTATTCTCAGAATCACTGAAGTGTGCAACTAAAAGACTACTGTTTTTACAATAATGAGAAAGTTACTCTCATGAGACTAAACTCATGATTAAAGGAATTAATTAAAGAGATTAAAGGAATATATTTCTTCTTGCTTTGAAAACTCTAGTTATTCACTGGTGCTATGTCAGATTGCTGATAACATCGTACATGCTTACATACAGAGAGGGTTTATGTCCACTGTGCAGTGTTAGAATCCAGTCAGGTTTTTGAGACATACACAAAGAAAGAAGTCAAGTGCATGCAAACCCAGGTTGTAAATGGCTTATCTGAGTAGCTTTCCTGTGACTACACTATGCAGTAAAATATCTTTCTTGATCCTTAGCTTTCAAAATTTTCAAGAGTAAAGACCATTTCCCATAAAAATTAAATTTTTGCTTAACAAAGGAGTATTTGAATTCCCCCTCCCCAAGCTTCAATGTAAACTTTCGATCAAGATTTGGTATTTTGCATTTAATACATCCTAATAATGGCATGGAGTATTTCAACATGGTCTGTTAACAGAAATTAAAGGCACCCTCCAGAGACCTGAAGTGCATGTCTGGAAGAAGGTATAGAGCTATGGCAGATTGGATCACACTAATCTCATTCCCCAAGGAACATTCCAGTAACTTTGAACAAGGAAAACAGCTTCTTTGAAATACAAACAGTAGTAGCAATAACATTTTTTATGTAGCTGTTAAGGTTTGTTACAGTTATTAAGTCTTTCAGCTCCATGAAGTCCAAGGAAAATATAGTGTACCAATAATAAAGCAATTATTTGACATAATACTGGGCATGCAATCCTGGGTTCTTATTAACTCATTATAAGGCTTTGTGTGCTGTGAATATATTGCATTCTTCCATCGGAGGAGCATCATTTTCACACTGGACATCTAAAACTGCAGAACGACTCGAAATTACAGCTTTTTTGCAGACTATGAGTACTCCTACAGCATAATTTAATTGAATAATTTACTATACCTTGCTAGCTCAAGCTTGAGACTAGCCTTTATCTTCTGACACATTTATTTTGGCAAGCCACTATCTTTCCTGACTTTTCTAACTGTAAAATTGAACAAAAAGAACAAGGATTACTTGCAATTTTAGTCAAATTCCAAAACCAATAATTTTATGTTATTCTTGGTTTCACAAGACTGTCACAATTTAATTAGAGGTTGATGGTCAGGATTTTTTACTGTTAAATTAAATTAGTTAAAGTATGCAAGGAGTAGAACAGAAATAGCTGCTTTAGAGGATTTCCAATCCTATGCTTAAACTGAGAAAAAAAAAAAAACAAGAGATAAAAACTCAAGAATCTTTTCCATCTGCCTGCAGGTGTATAAAATCTGGGTGGTAAGTATTTTTGAATATATAAATGTGGCAAATAAATTTAGCAAGAATTAGACTAAAGTAGAAGTGTCAAAACAGTTCTGTTAAAATAATATAAACATATATTGATGGATTTATTATGATACTTTAGGACTTGAAAGTTTATATAACCACTAAGAGGTACCTCAATAACATAGAATATATTCTATGACATTCATTTTTAATTTTTTCATGTGCTGGACATATTCTTTTGGGAAAGAAAGGAATTCTAACAGCAGAAGAGATAAAAGCTAAACCCTCTTCCCTTTCACCACAGGGAATCTAATGCTAATGGAATATCAAAGTTGAAATCCATCTATTGGACCTGAGGAAATAATTTTCCTGTAAAGATATGCCAGAAATAAACTTATCTCCAGAGACAGTGAAAGGGAACAGTAATCAGTATAGCAATTCTGAAAGATCATATTAAAGCAGGGAAAAACATAAGCAACAGAGAAGATCTTGCATTGTCAATTACTCCCCAGCACTGGGTTCATCTATCTGTCTGCTATTAGTTTGGCTTCAATTACCTGAATTCATCACTTTTCATCTCCACTGTGGTCCTCATAGCATTCAACACCTCCAGCTTCACTGAGGGAAAACCTGATGCAAAGATTGCTCCACTTCCTAAGTGCAAACCTAAGCCAAAAATAGGCCTCAGCAGATTTTCGTAGCTCTCACAGGACCTCCTTCCTCAGCTGCCTTTGCCCTGCCCTGATTGAGCAGGAATGAATCTGTGTGGCTGCAAGCCAGCTGGATTCACGAGTTAAGATTTTCTACCAAGGTGTCTGAAATTCAGGTTATTTCCTTCCAACAAAAGGCAGCCAGAATGAACTACTCATAGTAGGAAATGAGCACCACCATACTTTGTGGTATCTTGGAAGGAATTGGCCATAACGGTACGTTCGTTTTTTTTTTCAAAAATAATTTTTAAACTTAGTTTCATACATTTGTGTAGTGAGTGATTGGCTAGAGGAGTGCTGTTTTATAATTATTAGATTCTTCCTGACACGTTAAAATTAAAAAAAAAAATAAAATTGTTGTAGTGAAAAAAAATTGTAAGTGGCACGGATTGAAACTGTGTTCACCTTTCATCATAACAATATTCCTGACACTACAAGAATTCAGGCATGCTTAGAGTAACAGAAGGGAAGTTTTTGCCTCACAGCACTGTGGCTTACATCTCACTCAACCTGGTAATTTCTCAGGCTCTTTTGATTATGAGCTCACATAGTTTATGGCAGCTGGTACCTCCATGTCCAGAGGGCAATGAAACACCTTGAATAATCAGATACAAAAAAAGGAATGTGGATATTCTTCTTCATGAATTATGCATAGACTGCATACTCTGACTCACCTGTAAAAAAATAAAAAGAAATATGTGGGACTGAAAGTGTGCATTTTCACAAAGAGAGCATTTAGTTAATTATATTTAGGTTTGGAGTGCTCATTGTTTTCATAGACTCCCTCTCACTGCCAGTTTGCCTTTGTTCTATTACTGCTTTCTTCTTTTCAAACATTTTCCCATCATCCCATTAAGTCAAGACAATAAAGCTAGTTTCTTTGAACTAATATTAGTACAGTCCTGAGGAACTGTCTCACAAGAGATACTCTGACAGAAGCTGTCCCTGAAATCCACAATATGCCAGAACTTGCTCTCTTCTGTGCTCCATACATTCATCATGGGAATGGGAACAGAAGAACACCCGCCATCCCCTAAATCCATTCTAAAAAATTGATTTATTATTTCATATCTTACCTCTAGAGATTAAGACCATAGTAAAACTATTTCATCAAGCATCCCAGATCATCTGTGAGCACAGAAAATAAAGTATATATGCTCATCTGTGCAATAAGGGCTAGGGGATTTAAGTCCTGCATCTTCTTTATTTATTGACATCACCTTTTTCTGAGTCAGCAAAATTACCTAAGTAGTAAATGTTCTTCCACACAAGTTACAGAATATGGCCAGAATAATTAAATGAACCTCCCAAATATACATAAAAACAGTAACATTTGTGACAAAGCTTTTAGGAAAATATAAAATAGTAGAACCACTGTGATTGCACCAAAATTGCAAACAAGGAGAAAAAAACACAGTACAATAGAAATCAGTTGTGTAAAAGTTTTGTGCACCCGGAGAGGGAGCAGTCATGACCAATAAATACCTCTTCAACCTGTAATTCTACTTCAAAGTCCTAAGTCATTGGCTATCTAGGTTCTAGATATCCTAAGATTTTTCAGGTAATATATGTAATGTTAGTGAATCAAACAACCTGCCACGATGAAAGGTTAGAAATTATGGCAGAAAAGCAACAAAAGCAGCATATGTATTATATACATATAAAAACATGAATTGAGAGGTAAAACAGTTAACAAAAATGACAAAATATGATGAATTCCTGACCTACATTTCAAAAAGAGGAATAGAAAGGAAAATTTTTAAAATGCAAATTAGGCAGCAGAAATTAGCTATACCATTGTGCTCTGTGAAGAATTTGAACATGCAGTCTGTGGTATTGGAGTGATGGTGCAGATCAAAAAGAAAGGGAACCAGAAAGGATTCACAAAACCGTAGCGTAGGCTTCTTTTCCTTATAGTCTTGTACAACTTTTCTTCAAACATATGCTTAGTGCTGAACATCTAAAAGCTACCAAAAGCAGAATGCACATATTGCATGAAAGGAAAATGGAAAATAGTTCTAGGGACATAGCTGCATTTCTAAAGATGCAGAGCCAGTTACAGTTAGGAGAGGGCTTTTGAGTTAAGTTGGTGTTTCATATATAGAGATATTAGAGCAAATCCTAAAAGTATTATAAAAGTCTAATTAAATATTTACCTGTGCAGCTTTAAATTAAACTTTATACAAATTTTATAACATTAAAGCAGTCCTACTTCTGGGAAAATTAGTATGTATCTGCCACATGGAATATATAAGATTAAAAAACCTAAAGAAATATGTCCAGATGGGTGTTTCTATGGAGTTACAGTAATCAAAAGCTACAGTAGACCATCACTTGGTATATTACAGCTAAAGAGATATAACATCAAAATATGGGGAAAGTTTATGATCTCAAAAGCAAACGATCATTATTTATGCTGCAGTCTTTCTGTCTAATTAGCTCTTTTAAAATGATAATCTCTATCTTTTTTCAGAAGGAAATGTGGGGGTTTGAGCAATGATGTGGTACATCTTTGAAATCAGTTGAAAGAACATTCATTCTTTCAAAAAGGATGCTAAGTACTTTTGTACCATAATATAGAAATTGTTACGAACTCATTTAGCAAAGCATGCAAATGTAACGGCAAAGCTGGGACACCATTTCTTATTTATATCCTGGCATCAGAAAGGAGAGGAGTGGAAAGACAACCCACTCACCCCACTTCAAAATCTGCAGACTCCATAATGTAATAGGCAACAAATTTTCAAGGCAAAACAGTCCTCTTTCCTGTAGCACTGTATCCTCAGTATCTCATCCATCTTATATCTTTATACGGTAGGTGTGGCAACAGTAATCAGGTTTAAATTATAAGTATACCAATCATATTTGTTATTTAGCTACAGCTTTGTGCTGGGTATCAGAGCTGGGCTAGTTAACACACCCAGTGTGTTCACTCCAGTCGAGTCACTCAAGTCACTCAGGCAATCTGAGAACTGCACAGATGAAACATGGGGCAGGTTTGAGATCTGTTGGAAGCAAGGAGATTGATTGAACCTTCAGTATCAAGTATTTGACTGATATTTGACTGATATTTGACAGGATCCCTCCAGATGGGAATTTTGTACAGTTCTTGAAATTCCTCAAGGCAGGTCCCACTCTGTCTCATCTGATTTGTCAGCTTAAATGTATTGACTGACATTCTGGATGGAGTGAGCAGTCTCCCCGAGTGCTTCAGACTGCTGAAATGGTCATGCTATTCAAAGTTAAATATTTTTAAGTAGTCAAGACAAAATGTTAGACAAACATGGTAATAGGGATCTGTTCTTGTTTGTGACTAAGATAATCAATAGCAATGAATTACATATGTTGCTGGTGTACTTACATATAACCACGGGCAGCTGGGGTACAAGAACACAATTGAAGACCAGCAGCCCCATTTCTGACCCTGGTTACCCAGAATTTAATCCAGTCAGATCTCTAAGGAGAGGGACTGCACAGTCTCTCTAGTCAACTTGTCTCACTGTTGGGCTGCCCTTGCAGTGAAAAATTCTTCCTCATAATGCAGCCTGAACCCCTCATTTCAACTTTTTCAAGTTGCCTCACATTTTGTCATCACTCTGACCTGTGCAGAGCCTGTCTCTGCCCCCTTGGTAACTTCCCCACAGGCACTGTTGGGCTGTTGAAAGACGTCCCCTCTTCCAGGCTTCAGCTGCCTCTGTCCCTCAGCCTCTCCCTGTGGTGCAGACAATGCTGCAGGTGTGGTCTAATGAGTGCTGAGGGGAGGGAGAGAGTCACTGCCTTTGTCACATGGCCGTGCTCTTTTTCAAGCCAAATCTGTTGGCTACCCGTGATGACTGAGGCTTATCTCAGTGCCCAGCAAACCACAGGGCTTGTCCCAGTCCTTAGCCAGTGCCATTTTAGGAGCTTCTCTGTCCCAGGAGCAGCAGGCATTTGCCCTTGCTCAGTTTCACAATGTTCCTGTTGGTCCATTTTTCTAGCCCATCCAGGTCCCACTCCCCTGTCATGGAGTTGTCTCCTCACTTTAGTTTCATCAGCACACATGATAAGTGTGTTCTCCATTACCCTTCCAGGTCATGTATTAGAGGATAAAAGCATTAAAAAGACAATCCCAGGATAGACCCTTACAGTCCCATTGCATGGACCTCTAGGTAGAACAGCACCCATTAACCATGTCCCTTTGGAGCTGACCATTCAACTTTTTACCAATTGCCCATCCCTCCAGATCATGATGTCCTAGGATGGATACAAGAACATTTAGAAGGCAGGTTTGTCAAATATGATTTGCTCTTTGTAAACACATGCTGGTTATTTCCAGCAGCTGCCTTCTCTTCCACATGCCTAGAATGTTTCAGAACTCACACCATGGTTTTTCCAGGATCCAAACTAAATCTTTCCAACCTGAATTCTTTTTCTCCTTCTGAAGATGCATAATTCATTGACCTGTCTTCAGGCATTGCAGACGTCTCCTGGTCTCCTGAACCTTCCAAGCATGATAGCCTTGGAAGGATGTGAGCCTGTTCTTTCATCTCCAAGCTGGATGCAGCATGAACTAGACAACCAATTTTTCTTAGAACCGAAGAGTACCAGCCAGACTTAGTGTTATGCCGTCCTGCCAAAAGCCAGCCTCTCCAAAAGCAGCAAGAGAGGGGTCATCCTTTCTTACAAATGGACAGTTCTACTGACTATCTGACAAAACTGTTTCATGATTTTGCTCTTCATTTTAAGTTTTTCTTCTGCTGTGGGAATAATTTCTTTCATTCAGAATGAAGTGTCCAACAGAACGTCAATGGGACGAATTTATGGGATTCAGTGAAAAATACATCTCAGGCACATCAGTTAAAATTTAGTTATATATATCTGTGTTAGCCATTGAACAAAAGAGCAAAATGTATCTGGCAAGAGCAAAACTGGGTACATAAGCCTTAGCTTGGCATCAGATCAAGATGTTTTAAATGGGGCTAAAGGACAAGTTCTTCCCTAAGGGGTAAAATCAGGTTGAGAAGAGACAACTCATTTGTTACTTTAGTCACCCCAAGAGCTCAAAATGACAGTGGACAAATGATGACAAATTGAAGCACGGATGTCAACACTACAGTTATTGCTTACAATATAGGTTCAGTGTTACACATTCTTGGCTGAATAAAGCATCTATATTTTTGAGACTTGTTGGTCAGTGCAAAAAAACTTGTGCTCGAGGTACATATATTGTTGGCTGGCAAAATGAAGTACCATATCAAAAAATACATCACAGACAAACACAGAAGAAACAAATGTTGGCTTTTCAGAAATGGGAAAGAAAAGCAAAAAATTAAACCAAAAGTTTATAAAAACTACACAGTAATAACCTCTGGAATCACAAGTGTTAACAGTAACCTGAAGAATATGCATTAGGTAACATTAAAAAAAAATAAAAAAGCCTATTTATTTATTTTGCAAATTAAAATCTAAATGAAGTGTCTACAAAATTAATCATTCTACTCAGCTTGGTCATGATGATTGTAAGAATATCTAGTCAAGAACTCTTTTCAATGTTGTGCATGAAATAGCAGTATCACTTTTAGGCTGACCTGTCTCAGTGGTTTCCCAGAAGGTGATGAAATTCTACCTACAGTTTTTAGAGATGGCATTGTTCTTTAATTTAAATTTGTTAACATAAGGAATTGAATTTACTGGGATAATGTCATTCATGTATTAAATTAGATATGTTCGAGAAGGAATCAACTAGCATGAGTTTTTCATAAAGGACAATAATGTCAAGGCAGCTTTAAAGATCAAGTAAAATGAAAAATAGCAGTCAGGAATAGAAGAAGGTGGGGATAATATTTATTGAGGATATTTAAAAGACAGTTACAAGATGAAGAACATAGAAAAAATTATATTATTCCTGAATGGACTCTGCAGTAGACATTTTACAGAAAAAAAAAAAAAAAAGGAAGAAAAAATAGGTTAAATTATTAAAAATGTCTTAGTTCTAGGCCACAACATGGATGTAATCTAACCTGGTCAAGAAATTTTATGATATGAAAATGACAGTCTACTCGAGGCAATAATACTCACTCCATTATCTTATTTGAGATATTTTAGAAAAAACCATACACATATATACACCTTAGAACTCAGTTTATTCTTTACGATAGTAGCTATATATTGCTATCCATAGAGTGTTGAGGATTTGTATCAGATTAATGTTTTGATAGTTGGACTAGGCTTTTAGCCCCAGTTGTTCAGGTACTAAACTAGCTGTCTCCTGAGTATCATAGCTTCTTCTAGAGTTAGACAAAGATCACAAAAGCAAGAAACATTGACTTGCTGTTACCAGAAAGGAGAGAAATGAATAGATACAAAATGTGGAAAATGCTATGAGAAATTGCTGACCATAATCGTAATATTGTCTCTTTGGCCTGTGCTTCAGTGCCCACTATTAGCAATATCTTTTACTCTATATAATTTCGTATAGAGTCACTCTATATAATTCTGGATAATAATGTAGTACTTCAGTACAATCTCACTCGTTGAGAATCCAATAAAAAATCAAAAATTTCAAAGCCAAATTATTAAAATTTAAGAGAGAAATGCTTGCTTCCAAATGTTCTGTTACTATTTAAAAGTAGAAAATGTAATTTCTAATAAATATAATGCTGTGTCCTTTATAAAAATATGTCTCAAAACCTTTCCCCTTCAAACATATGTTGCTGGTATACTTGTCTAAGAAATTAAAAGTTCCTTCAGCTAAACAAAATCCTAAACTATTCACCTAAAGGTGACAGTACAACACAGTGGAAAGAATAAATCAAGCTCCTACTTCAGTTTAAAGCACAGGAATACAAAGGGAAAGACAATATTTTTGTCTTTCAGTATAACTGAGACTCAATGGTAAAATAAAATAAGCTTCTAATCACCTTGAGTTGCAGTCTTCTCCCTTCTGCAGACATAATTTCAAGATAACATAATTTTAATGCTGAAAGAGATAAGTAATGCTATATCAGTAGTGTCAACAAAATGGCTTAATAACACATGCAAAAAAGTTGTCAAAATTATGACTATTAAAATTTTATGAATAATAATCTAAGATCTCAGTTTATCTTATTTTCATTGTTGAAAATCAGCTGCAGTGAAAAAAATCAAGATAATTCTAAATTATTACCAAACAGTGAATCCAATGGAGAAAGAATACTTCAGTATGAGCGCATCAAAAATTGATGTTCAATTGCACAACAAAATTTACCAGATGAAGAATTTTTTTTTTTAAGAAAAAAGGGTGAAGTTTAATGGTTTATTTTGAAAATAAATTTTAAAATGGAAAGAGACAAAACTCAGAAATTTTGGAAAAAAAATGCATCAAATTAAAAATTTTGCTTTTCCCAAGGTCTTTTATAGAGTCAGTGGGCTTGCAATATTTTGGTAATATTCTGCTTTCCAATTATATGCAAATATATATAAATTTACAGATCTACTTATTTGTTTTTAAAAGCCTGGATAATTTTGAATATTTTTTCCACCTGGGAATAACAAAAGGCAGCTATAGAATTCCTTCTAATCCTATACTCAGTCTGTACAAATAATCATTGGTCAAATGACTGTACAAAGTGAAAAGCAACTACAAATTTCTATGATGCTCCATGTTGTTTTGTTTGAATGGATGCTTTTGAATTTTGAATACTCATTTGAAAACAGACTGTAACTTTTAGAAATAATCCAGAAAAAGAATCATTAATTTTCAAAGACAAGACATAAATCCTAAGCACTTAGAAGAAAAGGTTGAAATGCAAAATTAGTTGAGTAGATCCTTAATGAATTTGATAACAGGCATGCATCCAGATATCTTTCAATACATTTGCTTGATGTCCCTTAATAAAGGAAGGAAGTTTGTGGCAAAGCAGGAAATTAGGCTGGGGCCCATTAAAACATTAGAGGGTTTTTTTATATAATCATAAATTCTGTATATGAAGTCACCTTTATTCACAGGATCTTGCAGACACCACATCTGAGAAAGAAATCTGCTGCTTCAAAACCAAACTCCTTGACTCTACCCCATACAAACCCACACATGGCAAGTTGTGGAAGCTGGAAGTCACTTACAAACTTCTTATGTATTTTTTTGATGCCATTGGTCTAATTTGTCACTAATTCAGTCTTATCAGGGTAATATTTTAATCAGTCCCCCTGCAGTGTCAGTCTCCTGCTGTGAAGGCCCTTGGTGCTGTGCACTTTTGTTCCTGGGCTGAAGTGCCCACATTAATTGCCCACCAGCATTTCAGTGAAGACTGATATTCATGCTGAGCAGAGCTGGCTGCCAGGGAAATTGTGTTAATCAGAGGCTATTAACCCAAGTGAATGGGATCCTGAGTCAGCTAAAACTTTAAGCTAAATCTGTCTAGACTTTCTTAATTCTGTATTTTTTAAATAATGTTGAAATAAATAAATAATTCTGTATTTTTAAATAATGCTTCTAAAAAAAACACCAAACGCCCAAAACAACAACAACAACAACAAAAGCAGAAGAACCAACCTAACAAACAAAAAACCCCAAAAGAGACAAATAACTATATAAACAAAGGCAAAAAAAAAGCCAAAAAATTCACCCCAGATAAGTTTTAATTAGAAGTCTGCTGGAATAGAGGTACAGAAAGCTTACACCTCCCCCTCTGTCCTTACAAGGCAGATCCTTGCTTGTCGGTTTGGTTTTACATACATGTGTTACCTTCTGAGCTGAACTGAACCATTCTGTATCCACTGCTGTCCCTCACAGAGCTCTTTTCATCAGCTCTGAGGCTGACTTCTTTCACCAAGAGATCCATCTGACAAGTCACTTCTGCCTTTAAAAGAACAATGAATAAAATTGAAAAGAAAGGAAGAGGGGGAAAAAAAAACCCAAACCAAATCAGCCATCCAGAATGAGTGTATTCTAGAGATTTCAGTATTATCCATTCACTCTTAACAGGAAAAGTATATCACTTGTCAGCAGAAAGGAAAAGCAGCTCTTCAATCCCTAGTATGTATTCCTAGGAGTAGCAAGTAGCAGAATTAGTTTGGCAGTAGGGGTGAGTGTTCAACATAGCACTTTTAGAGAATTTATATCTGTTATTGAGTTGCTTCTCTATACTCTCCAACATCTTGTTTGCTTTGACTGCAAAACCCTTTTCTGATTTAATTACCACTGACTTAACTCACTATTTTCATTAATACCGTCTTTTTCTTCCTAAAGAAACTAATAATAGTTTCTTTATTATTTTAAATTACCCTTTTCCTATAGTGAAAACAATAAACATCCAACCTTATTAGAGGTAGTGTGGGTTGGGTGGTTTTCAGTAGCTTTTCACTGACTCAGCTCTTATTCTTCAGACCTAAGTGAACATCCAAGTAATACCTGCTGTACTTTTAGCTTCACTCCGTGTTGTGATTACTGAAAACAGCTGCATATGTTGAAGGAGAGTTAAACAGCTCACTTGATCAAATGATGTAATTTGGCCTTATTGCAAATCATAGCTGATAGGTGGATAAAAGACCTTTGTTTGGACACACTGAATTTGTCTTGCATGCAGCTAAGGTATTTTCCTATTAGAGCAAATCCATTGTTCCTGAAGGTTCACAGCATTTTGTTGCATTTCTTCTGCCTAATCTATCATAATCCACAAATTCTTGTTCAAGGTATCAAAACTGTTCTAACATGTATTTTTAAGCATCAGGTTTTATACACATTGACTTGTTATACTCTGAATAAAACATGACAATCCTCACAAGGCTACCTAGAGAATGGCTAGCAGGATCATATCACACTAACACTGATTGTCTTAACATGTGTTCCTTTTTTAAGACTCTAAGCACTGTAAATAGTCTACAGGGATTAAGCTACTTTTCCAGACTCAGTGACTGAGTACACAAAAGTTGCTTTTTTCCAGTAGTCATTTTGCACCGGTTTAGTATTTCTAAAGCTTTCCTCCAAAAAGTCTTGAATTAAGAGCTGTATACTTTGGGACTTTATTTGTCTGTCAGTTTATTCACTTTCTAACTCCTCCATCTAGCTGGCTGCTGTTTCAAGTGCTTCCCACAGTTTCCTTAGCATTCCATCTGAAATGCAGGTTAATACACTTCTCCTTTACTTCTCCATTCCCATAATAATCTGAGACTTCACCTTATAATCCAACATATCCTTCCATCATATGCTCCTGACAATCATGCATATGGTTACTTTTCATCTTACTTCCTTGAAAATTTTTCCCAGAGCTCAGAAATTAGATCCTCAGGCTGAGGTCTCCCCTTATGGCAATCAGATGTGAGGATATAGGAATTCTAGAAATTGTCTGATTTTTTTTTTTTAACTCCCAGGGTTTAACAAACCTCTTTGGAGAAAGAGACAATAACAAAAACATACAAAAAACCCAGACTATTTGTATTGTAATTGAGATTCTGTGTCACTATGAAGCTCTTAACCTTGGCTCCAGGGAAATATTTTCAAGGTAATATTCTGATCACTCCTCAATCACATATTAATAAGTACATTATGTCCTCCTCTGTTAATTCATAACCAAAATATTATTTTATACTTTAGGCACATGGTCTTGAGTTTGGAAATGCTGTTTTAATTCACTCATAACTGTAATTTTCAAGGTGACATACTTTGCTCTTTATACTGAGGCTTCCAAGCTTTTCATCTGCAAATTGCACCAAATCTCTCTAACTTTTATCATAGCTCTCTAACTTTCATGCTGAGTAACTTTTATGCTGAGTTCATTAATCAAAATATCAAAATATCAATATCAAAACATTTTATTTGTGGTGATACTGAAGAATGTTTTTCTTATTTATTCTCTCCCTTTGGCGCAATCAAATGTAATCTGGCTTTTAGACATGTTTTCATCCAATTTACATTTCTAGTGCCAAATTCTTTTATGAAACTGAGACAGAGGACATTTTCCTTAATCATTTTCCCAAAAGATTTTTTTAATTTTCCTGGGTGAACTGTCTGTGTTCTCATTTTGAACCCTGTTTTCTGGATTAATCATATTTCAAATCCTTTTTTTTTTCTGAAACAATTTTGATTAATTACTTAAACTTTTTTATTCACCAAACTTCAGGCTTTTTTTATTCAAACTTGAAATTATTAGTTATGTGATGTATTATTATATGTGACAATCTACTGATATCTTATTCTTTCACATTATCTCATGTGACCCATCATAAATAATAAATAGACAAATTTATAGATAGATAAATAAATAAATGATGAAGAGAACTGGCAATAGAAAAAGGAGAATGTGTAGTTAAGAAGTGTAAATAAGTTGCAGAAGGGAGGAACAGAGAGGAGTGAATAGTTTGCTGACATTCAACTAAACTTTAATCATTCTGTTTCCAAAGAGGTAATTGCTATTTACAGGAGTTCTAGGTCATGATCCCATCTTGGACCCAACTTAGAAGAAGTACCTGAACAATACAGCACACCATGAGACCAGGGCTGTGAATGAGCACATCTTCAGACTTCCTGAGGTGAACTGCATCATTAAAAATAAATCAAAGCCTGTAAAAGTTGACATACTGTAGCTGTTTTCCTCACCCCACCTGCTTTAATTTGACACATTTTCAGAGGAAAGTCACTATTCATTTCATATCTAAACCTGTCAAAACTTTTTTCCCCCTTCACTTAATACCAGAGGAATCAAGTTTCTTAGTATGGCTTGTTGAAAAGCTATAGAGACCAGACAACTTGTTGCATGCAAAGCATCAGTGGGGAAATAAATAGTCTATAACTGAGTAAATATTAAAGATTTCAAATCAAAGTATAAAAAAATTGAATGTTCAAAGCATTAAATTCTATGTAGGAAATAAAATTAATTGATGCTTAATATTTCGAAAGGACATCCAATGCTATCAGAAGAGGAATGATTTGAGGTTTTGTGTTTATTTTGTTTTGTTTTCTGGGCTTTTTTTTCCTTTTTCTACAGGTAAAGTGCAGACTCCTTACCTCTGAACCTGTATTTCTTAGTTAGTGTTATGTATGTTTAATAATATTTCTTATTTTCCCAAGGTGGCATTATGAGACTTTTTGAAAACTTGAGATGTCACATAATGCCAGTCATCAGAAAATACCTCCTTACCTCATTCTGATTTCAAGTAAATATTCCTCTAATAGGTAAAGAAAAATCAAGAAGCATGGAGATGTAGTTCTACCACCTGAGGGGAAAAAAGTAAATACCTTTGACAGGTAACTCAAGTCCTCTGTATGTCAATATGGCAACAGGGTACCAGTAATTTGGAAGCAGAATGCCCCTGAAACTTTGATCAGCGATTCAACATGAACTTAGTTGACAAAAATTGTCACAGAAAAGAAGAATCAACTTTATTTTTTCTTAGAGGAAATATTACCTTTGAAAAATATTTTGTTGAAATGGACCTAACAAGGCTTTTAAAAGGCTGTTTTCAAGTGCCAAGAGTAGCTTTTCATCAGCTTATGACAATGGGAGCCTTGCATACACTTTTAGAAAGTGGAAGAATTATTTCTTTCCAATTTTTTAAGGTAATTTAAACAAAGCAAACACCTTAGGGAAGACAGCAGATTAGCAACAAAAAAAATGCTGCCAGAGAATTCGCCTTCTTTTAAGGCAAAATCCTAAATAATCGGACTAATGTTAATACAGGACTGTTCCAAGTGATATTAAATATCCTTGGAAATGTCTGCTCAACCCACAACACTTTTATCTGGGAAAGAAATCTTGAAGAAAAACATGTGCAACAAATTAAGTTTTGCATTAATCTCAGCATCTGTGAAATGTGTTATTGCTGTGTGATTTTGACTTTGGTAAAGTCTTTGGTTCAATCTCAAGCAGAGACAAGCCTCTCCTGTTAGCTGATATTTTCATTGTTTTAATAAACTAAGTTATCTTTGAGTCAAAGTTGCAGGAAGGAATGCAGCTACTCAGATAGCAAGGGCAAAAATCTGGTGCGATGTGAAACACATCTACTCTGCTCAGTGTGAGATCATTGCACAGAATTGTGAACTGGAGCTAGACAATTCCATGCATCTCACTGAGAAGGAAAGCTGTAAGTCTCCACTACTACAACCAAATTCTTTAAATCTCTGTGCTATGAATGAGTCAATTGCCTGTTTACCTTTGATTTGCAACCGCAGCTTTTACAATAGGGAGCACTGATTCATAAAGGACTCCACGGCCATGCAAGGCAGTTTAGCAACATGAAACAAGCTCAACTGGCAAGAGAGAAGCTAGTGGTTAGCCCTGTTAAGAGACAGTCACAGCTGGCTGCTTCCTTTGACAACTCGTGACACCCACCAATACTCTGGGTTGACCCACTTAAAAATGGAGAAACTGGCTCTAACACATTTTAGGAAGAACACTAGTAGTAGACATAGGAATTGCAGAGCTGGAGCAAGTGTTGAACAGCAAATTTGCTTTATAGGATCATGCTGGAATTGAGGTTGCTGAACACGAAATTATATCAGACTCTGGCGGCCAGGCCATTATTACAGATGCTAGGAATGTTCCAGTTCCAATAATCAGATATAGGTAGAAGTAAGATCTGCATTATTTTAAAACTTTTGCTGACAGAGCTCCAAATAGCTCTTCATTGTCTGCTGGCAAAACACTGATGTACTGTGTGGGCTCCATCCAGTAGTAGAGAGCAATAAATATGCATGGCAGGGAGAAGATTAAGATTCTGGCCTTCCCCAAAACTATCACCCAAAATTGCCTGTGAGAAAATTAAAGACTTGACAGGAAAGAGTGCAATTAAGTGTACTCAGGTGTATTTTCATGTGCTCTGAATGAATTACAGGATACAGTGATTGTTCCAATCATAGTAGAGAGAATTATAGAGTGAATAACAGAGTAATAACATACTCATTAAAAGTACATTCAATCTATTTCTCAATATTTCGAAAATCAAAGCAAAACACATCATCAAAACCACTCTTTTCTGAATTTTAAAATTAAGATAAAGGTAAAAGTCTCCCTTTCAATTAGAGGGAAAACTTTTTATGGCAACACAATGAATTATAGTAATTTTATGCAAAAATACTCAAAACCTGCCAAGAATTTTAAAATTAACTATGAGTTTAACAAAATTATGCAGAAATTTTATCTATTCCTACTTAGAAGACAAATTTTTCATAACTAATACTGATTTCAAATTACCTGAATAGAAAATTTAGAGAACTGATCTTCTAAGACTGTAAGTCTAGTCCAGTTATGTTTAGGGTTAGGTTGGGATTGACAGAAGAGGGTTAAGAGAAAAGATAATAACTTTGTATTTTTTTATTATTTTTATATTAATTTTATCCAAAATTAATAATTCTATATAATTCTAACATTATGCATACTTATTGACACTACTTTCTTAAAAAGTCAAGTGTTAGCCCTAAACTCACTGAATTAATATAACAGCAAAACAACTAGAGATGTCTAATTAAATATTTCAGTCACCTTTAATGTCATAGAGTTAAAGCAATATATTTTGGGTTTCAAAAATGTTAATGTAGCTGATAATTCAAAACATTATACACCTGTAATTTAAATTTCTCTCTAAAAACACCAATTTCTTGAAAACAAGATTAATTATTCAGAGTTCATAATGAACTCGAAACCACAAATCATGTTTCAGTGCTTTCTAACTCTCAGTGTGGTGGCTAAGAAGCTTGCTGTAGGTGTTAATTAATGGCTGCATTAATTGTTAATTAACAAGTGTTGAAATAGTAGCAGAAATTAATGCAGAATACATTTAGACTTTCCTAGGTTAACCACTTTAGAAGAGTGACTGGCATATTGAGACAACTTGATATTTCTCAGTCTTTTTGGTGATTCAGAAAACACCCATGGCCGCTGATCTTTTTTTGGCTTGTACAGGGCAGGTTTTCATTTAATTCTCTGCTGGGAATAGAGAAGTATCAGGGTAATCCATTCTAATACTCCACCTCCTGTGACTAGACCACTTGAGTCACATTAGGAAACAGAGTTCCTGCCCAGTTCTGGGAGTATGTAAGGGATGCCATGAATCCAGCCACCATGTCAAAGTTTTCCTGGGTTTCCTCCTTTTTGGGTCTGAGTCTGAGATTGGGTGAGGTATCAGGATTAGGACTCAGGGAGAAAATTCACCTGTATTAATGATTCTCTTCTTACAGATTTATTTTTAGTTGCCCAAGTGCAGAGTCCAGCCCACATTTTGAAATGAAAAAAAATCCCTCTTCTTGTTAAAGTATGACTTTGTGGGTTGTACAATTCTAGCACAACAAAACCTTAGGGACAGTATGATGTCTTTATCAATAGCAAATACATAGTTGCTGATCATCCAAACAAAATCTACAGTTTAAAGAGACAGGAACACCTGAAGGATCATCACATACAATATAAGTAAAAGGAATTTTTTATAAAGTGATGGCAGGTTATGAACATAACAAATTTCAATAACAAACTTGGTGTTCTGTCAAATGCTAAATCACATACTCCCCGTAACAAGGCTAACATTTACCTCACAGCAGTCTAATGCTCAGAAATTCCAAGGATGAGCACATTCTACTTCCACAAATAATCACCAACCTTTCCTTATGTTGCAGACTTTGAGATTCTAAAGTGAATCATAAATATTTCATGAAAGTATTGCTCTGTGGCACCCATCTGGAAGAAACGTATTTTCTCCTTTGTTGATTAAAACTTTATTGACCTTACTGTCTGTCAGGTCCTGCTAAGGGGATTTTTGCCAAGCAAACTTTTAATATTGTGCTTGCCAAAATGCATCAACAGATTTTGTAAAGGGTAATCGTAAAACCATGGGGAACATTTAATATTACAGCTAAGACCATGGCATTTACATTTTAACTTTTGCTTACTTTCAGATTTTCTGCAGTTACAATGGGAAAATGAAATGCAGACAACACAAACACCCCTGCATAAAACAGTGAAATGTCATAGGCTCGATAATTAAGGGATGTTGTAACCTCACTGACAATATTTCCAAAGTAAATATCCTTACTTAATAACTAAAAGTTTATGGAAAAATACTTCTTAAACTACATTATATTCTTCTTCTTCTTTTTTTTTTAATTTCTGACAAAAAGCAACTTTGATGAAGAGTCACAGAAAAAGACTGTTGCACAGCCAAAGCATTGAGTTTTTGAGAGCTTCTGAGAAGAACCCTAAGAACCATTCCTCAGAAGGAACCACAAGGGATTGACCATTAATTTGCTGACAAGAGAGCACAGAGGTTCATGCCTGGCAAGAAACCCCAGCTTCCCTCTGTAAGTTCTGAAATTCAGGTAAAGGGAGGCCAGTAGCAGGTGGAATTAAGGTACAATATATCAGGGCACGGGAGAAGACTTTATGCTATGAGAAAAATAAAAAGTATTTTAAGAACATTGGTCCTAAGGCTAGACATGAAAAATAGTTCTTCAGAAGCTGTTATTGATTTGTATATACTAATCATGTTTGATAAAATAAGTATCTGTGCTTTAAACAAAAAGCCTTGTTTCTTTCTAGCAGAAAACACTCCAAAAAATGTTGGTCTGTCCCAGGCCACTCATCAAATGTTTGAATGTCACTGTTATGCCAGTATTCTTCAGATATATTTGAATAAACCATTTTTCAGAGAGAAATTAAAGTACTCTGTTGACCAAACAACTAGTTGTGAGATACAAGGTCTTAATATCAATATTAGTGCTGAGGTGTTACAGTACTGAGGTGTTACATTAGAGACAATCTTCTTTTCTTTCCCATCCTCCTTAAAACTCCAGAGTTCTTTCAGGTTTCATCTCTTCATAAGGTGTAATCTAATCCTACCCATATATCTAAAAAATTCATTATCTATATTGTTAACTTAAAAATTGTTATCTTCAAAGCAAGAGTGACCTAGAAAGACCTGATATTATCCAGCCTACCACAGCTCTTTGGGATGATTTACCATGGAGTGAAATGTATTTTTAGGATTTGGAAAACATACCTAGTCTGGTGGTGCAACAGAACTCCAACACAAGTAGTGCACCAAGAAAATCCAGAATAATAGGCTTCCATTAAAAAAAAAAAAAATTAAGACAGAAAATAACCAAAGTCAAAAGTGTTCACAAACAAGTGCAAAAAAGGAGTATCACCACAGACAATAAGACAATATAATCTGATTGTTTTACTGAAATGTTTAGATTTTATAAATGTTTTAAATATATAAATGTGACCAGACACATAGAAAATACACCAAAGGGTGTATAAACAAGACTGTATATGTTATTCTGGTAGATCAATCGGTTTCATAAAACTTAAGTTAAACTGAAGGGGAAAACAAGAAGGCTTTGCTGAACTGTCTTTCCCAGTTAATTTCCAAAGAACCCTTAGTCCCAATAATAGTACCAACTCAACGATATCAACTTCTAGCATTTCATATCTTCGAAGGCTCATTTATCTTCACTTATACATCTGTCAGTAATCCTTTTCTTCTAAGTGCTATCCAAAGACAACACTTTAACAACATTCAGCCACCAGGCAAAAGTTAATCACTGGACTGACAGAGGAGGAAACAAGGCTACACAGTGGGGCAATGTTACCCGGCAGAACAAGGGATCATCGTGTTTCTGTGCTGTAAATCCAAGGACTGCAACATAGCAGAGGTAATTCAGAAGTAGTTCTGATTTATCTCAGCATAATTCACTTAGGTTTTTTGGCTAATTTCTGCACTGCAGAAATATGCACTCATCTACTTCAAACACAGTTTGGGCAATATACATATATATATATATATATATATATATATATATATGTATACTCTTTGTTGCAGGCAAAGCAGCGACTATACTTTGATTGTAAGTTATATTCCTGACAGAACAGAAAGAAAAGTAAGCATTTGGCTAAATACATATGTCGTTTGAAGAAAAATATTCTTATTTTTAGGTACAAATTTTGGTACTCCACAAGATAGAACTTCCTTTTTCAGTCTGTACTTTCTGTGTCATATTTATTTACAGTTTGGTATGTTGATCATCAGGAGAAGTCCGTCATTTTTCCCAAACCATTCTGCCTGATTAGCTTGTCCAAAGAGGACCTATAGTGAACTAGAGGTAGTAATGTGGTAAAGGCCGTAGGAAAATAGCAGGATATGTTTTAGTTTAGTTGATTTAGCAGGTGCTTCTGTCTTGGTGCAAGTTAAAAATATGTCATCTGAGGTTTCCATTTAAAAATCACTAGCCCATATGGAGTATGTTACCACATCTGTTCAGAAAAATAGGTCACAGATACGTAAATATGGAAATTCAACCAATAAAAATAATCCACTCTGCATCCATAATTTCTGGCCCAAATAATGTGCTGACCTCTAGAACTGATAAATCTGCTAGTAGATGGCAAAGATCTAATGGTAGAAAAAATTATATTTGTAAGAAGGACCCACAAACAAATTTATGATGACAAGCAAACATGAACAAAACATTTATATGTACAGATGTGCTGCAACAGCTGCTTTGGGTGACCTATTTTGTGCAGCAGCAGTGATTTCCTCAACTCTTACACTATATTTATACCACTGTTATTTGTTTTTTCCCCTAGCACTGCTCCACAGTGCTCCACAGCTATGCAGCTATGATGACACAGCATTTGCTAGCACATCTGCAGCATACTTGGCTGTATCCAAAGCTGGAATCATCCCTTTAAATTATACATCCTACATCAGGGAGATCGGATCTGAGCCCAGACATTGCAATCCTTGTGTCAGAAATTTAAGTAACATTCACAGGCCCTGTGCTGACTTCTCCATACCCAACATCTGAATCCTTCTCAGAGGCTGGAAAGAAAAATCAATGTATCTGCAAGATTTAGTATTTGAAAGAGAAAACTCTGAATCATACTAGATGTTTCTTGTTGCTTACTGTAAATTGTTAGGAAGATTTGCCCTTCTTTATAAATTCCCTCAAAAAATCTAATATCATAAACTGAGCTTTACAATGGCTGAACTGTAGTGGCCTTCAAATTAATACACATGTAACTATTTGTAACATAATAAAACATTTCTTTCAGCATTGCACTTTGTCAGCATCCCTTGTGATCCTGTTAATCTAATTCAAACACATAAACTGTTATCCTGCATTAGGAATTTGTTCCAGCTATACTGAAGATGTTTCATTTCAGCTGCTATTTGGTTTTTATTAAAATAGAACTGCCTAAGAGCACTAACACTGGAAAAAGGAATTGTGTTTTCCCAGTATGCTACAAATCTAGGGAGTTGGCACTTAAAGTGCAGACAGACAGGAATAAAAGGAGACAGTGACACAATACAGGAAGCATGAAGCAAAATGTCAGCCTAAGTACTACAGTTACACCACTAATATTTAAGATTATTTTTAGGTTGTTTTTTGGGGTGTCTGTGGTTTATCTGGTAAGAAGATTTATTTGCAGGACAGAACTGGAAGAGAAACACACACTAGTATTCATAGCTTTAGGGATTTCCTGCCATGTGCAAGGCAGGTCAGCCTGAAATATAAGAATCTAATATCCAGGAGTCAGGATACCTAGACTAGTATAACAGAATCACTCAGGCTGGAAGAATGTCAGGAGATCTCTAGTCCAGTGCCCTGTTAAAAGCAGGGTCTGCTCTGAATTCAGACCAGCTGCTCAGGGATTATTTGATTTGGTATCAAATATCTCTCAAGACAGAGATTGAACAGCCTCTCTGCCAACATGTCTTTGAAGTCCCTCCTGAAGCCTTAACAGTGTTTTTCCTCCCACCTCCCATTATCCAGTTAGAAGAACATCTACAAATCAGTGGACTCTGATAATATCCACCTGAAGATATTAGGAGAGCTGGCTGATGTCATTGTGAAACTGCTCTCCATAAACACTGAGGAGTTATGAAGATCAGGAGACAAGCCAGAAGGCTGGAAGAATTCTTACATCCTCCCCATCTACAAAAAGGGCTTATAGGAGGATCCAGGAAATTATGGGCCCATCAGGCTTACTTCATACCCAGGACTCCTATTCCCACAGTCTGGAATGTTGTGGACCACTTTGTTGCCAAGGGTTGATGACTGACTGTGTTCAGCTCTTTGTTCTCCAGGGCCCCAAGAAGAGCTTCTCCCCATCCAGTCAGCCAGACTCCCTCCATATTACTGTAGGATGTTCATTTCCAAGTACAGGGCTTTGCATTAGCCCTTGTTGATTTTCATGAAGTTCCTGTTGTTCCATCACACTAGCCTGACTAAAGCCATCTGAACAGCAGATCTGCCCTTGAATGTTATCTGTTCCATTTCCTAGTTTTCTGTCACTGAAGAAATTGGCCAGGGACATCATGTCTCCTCCTCAACACCACTGATAAAGATACCAAACTGGATAGGCCTAGGATAGACCCTCTGGAAAACTCCACTTCTAAATGTCCTTCAGGTACAATATGGCCACTAACTGCTGCATTTTGAACCCAATGAGACAGTTTTCCACTTCTCTGGTGGTCAGTCTATCTAGAGTGTAAGCCTGCAACATCCTAACAGGGAGAGAAAAGATGATACAGGAGACCATGTTGAAAATTTTGCTAAAGTTAAAGTAGATGGCAGCTGCTGTCATTTCTTCATCACAAATCTAGTCATTTCATAGAATGACAAAATCATATAAAGATTTGTGTTGGAAGGGACATTTTAAAGGTCATTTAGTTCACATGCTCAACTAGATCAAGTTTCTCAGAGCCCTATCCAAAATACCCTCAAATGTTTCCATGTATGGGGTATCCATCACCTCTCTGGGCAACAAATTCCAGTGCCTGACCACCCTCAAAGTAAAGAATTTCTTCCTAACCTACCTTCCTCCAGTTCAAAACCATTTCTCCATGTCCTAACACTATATATGTGGAAGGATAGAATATAAGAGAATAGTGCGGAAGGCAATCCCACCCCTGAGGAGTTGCAGCTGTACTAATCACCAAAGATTAGGAACAGACCCGCCCTTAATAGGCCACAGCTGTGTCCAATAAGGGTGAGTGCTATAAAAGAGTGGGTTAGCTGGTTGAGAAGTGAGCTGGAGTTTGTTGGTTGTGCTGTGAAGAAGAAAGAATCAATGCTGTGAGGAGATGCCCATGAGAAATCACTGAGACGGCATAAAAGATTTGCAATAAGATGACAACATATATATTCTTATATAAAGTTCCTTTCCAATTGTTCTGGTCCCTGCCAGGTACTGAAAGGCTGCTGGGAGGTCTCCCCAGAGCCTTCCCTTCTTCAGGCTGATCAGTCCCCTCTCCTTCAGCCTCTTGTCATAGAAGACATCTTCCAGCCTTTTGAACTTCCTTGTGACCCTTCTCTGGACTCCCTGTAACATATCCATGCCCTTATTGTGCTGAGGAGCTCAGCATTGGATGCAGTACTTCAGGTGGGTTCCCACAAGGACAGAGTGGAGGGTGAGAATCATCTCCCTCAATGTGCTGGCCATGCTTCTTTTTCATCATACAAGGCTCTTAGGTTGGTCAGGTTCAATTTGCTCTTGATAAATCCTTTTTGGTTGTTCTCATTCATTCTTCTTCAGTGCACAGAAACAGTTTTGAACTGGACTTGCCTTGAGACCTTACTAATGACTCAATAAAGGCTGACTGGCCTGTCATGACCACTAAAACTAGGATGAAGAGGTGGAAAATTAATGACAAGGATCTCAGTAGTAGGACAGGAACCTCATAAAGCTCTCCAAGAAGAAAATTGTGTACCTTCAGTGTAATAGACAAAAGAGAGACGGAGCAAGAATCTTCTTAGAGAAGTAGAGTAAAATAAAAATTATGAATACCAAACAACATAACCTAACTAGAATTTAGCCTTGCAATGAGAAGTAAATTGGAAGAGAATTCCAAAAGTCTGTTCCACTATTAATTATTTAATGACTGTATGAAAGATAAATAAAAGCAACTAGAAACTGGCTGAAACAAATCTAGGTTGGAGAAAATAAGTTTATTTCTCTAGTAATATTATGAATGACATACAAGGTAAGAATAGAGGAAAAAGTGTTTCATGCTGGAAAATCAATAAGTAAAATGATGAAAGCCCTCTCATAAAAAAGAACATAATGAAGCATGACTATATTAAGTTGGAGGATATTCAACTTTATCCACTTAGTAAGTTACTCTATGTAAGAGGAAAATCTTTGGTTCATATTTATACAGGTTATTTATTATAGAATTCACTTTTTCATAAGAGATGAAGCAGTATTACATTGTCAAGCATGATAGCAATTTGACTGTGATTCCTCTCTGGCCACAAGCATATCTTGAAGCAGAAGAGAGAAGATCAATATAGGGTTCATGCTCCTACCATTCAGCTGATGCCTCAACAAGCATTCTCTCTCCACTTATTTTTCCACATTTTTCTCATGCTCAATGTGTGCTCATGTTATGTGGTTATCTGGTCTGGATGAGTGGTTTCTTTTTATTTCCTCTTCAGGCGCACGATAATAATAAAAAATATTCAACAAATGGAAAAACCAACATCATCCTCTTAGGTCTTCAGAGTTAAAGCCACTTATCTAAATGTATATATTGAGAAATTCAAATTTGTACAAACTGCTACTCAACTAATTTCTCTCTCTTATATTAAATCTGGCACCAGGGCCAAAAGTGAAAGCTTTTGGACAAATTAATACAAAGATATTGAAAAGGAAAATTTCAAATCTCTTAAAGGAAACATATTTTTACTTACTATTCATTCTGCAGCACACTGTAAATAAACATTTGCAGAAAAATCATTGGGAACTTTCTCAAGTGTAAATATTGGCTTTTTCCTCTATCTTTTCAAATGTAACTGCATACAAAGGAAAAGTCTATAAAGGCAGAATTTAAACAAAGTAGCTGTTGTTCCAATTTCAGAAATAGTTCTTTACAGTTTCATTGCAGTTACAGCAATAGAGTCAATCCTACTGAAGAACAGTTTTAATTCTGTCAATCTTAATGATATGTTGTTTAAGAGTTGGGAGATGGACAGGGACATAAACTCAGCTGATGAAAAAGTCCTTCATATGTAGGTAATTTTGAAAAGATGGAGGCCCATCTGTTTAGTGTATTTAAAATGCATCTATTTAATGTAATTACAAATATTTCTTAGCAGATTTCATGCTATATATTTGCTAATTTTTATTCAATTTAAAAATTTAATTTTAGTTGTGGCTGAACTTTCAAGTGTTATAATAGCTGAAATTGACAAAATACAATTGGAGACCAAAATTCAACAAAATTTAATACCTGATATGTTCTTAATATAATCTCCCAAATACCATTGCCTTATTCTCTGCTGATTCCCCAACACACACTTTAATTTCAACATCTTGAAGTTAATACATTCTGCTGGGTTATGGTTGATTTGCTGTCATTTTAAAATAGGCTTTGTGAAGTCTTATGGGAAAATTCAGAAATTACCCTGAAATCTTATGTTTTAACTTTTATTGTACTTCTTAAATTTACAATTTTTACATTTAAAAATTAGGGATTTTTTAAATCCCTAGTAGGTAAGTACATATTTTATTAAAATATAATTTTGGAGTATTTTGTTATACTTTGTTACTTTCTGCATATAATACTAAATAGAAGAAAGTTAGTGACTCTATGGAAGTGTTTAATTTTCTTTCAAAAATGTTATGGAAACATCCACCTACAGATTGTTTGTGCACGTTGGCCAAAGGTACATGAAAGTAAAGAGGTGAATACCACATTTTGGGGAAAAGGGGGTGGGCAGGGAAAAATTATGCCTTTCAACAAATTCTTGCCTCTTTCTATGAGCCTAGCAGCAAGACTGCTTAATCACTTTGACTACAGAAAAATGCTTTGATATATTTCACCTTCCCAGCATTGCCTGAGACCTTCCAAGGCCATTAGGAGCTCTGTAGGTGTAACAGTACCTTCAGTGTGAACATTTCCTACTCATGCTGTTTCAATTCCTAAAGGATCATGCATAAAACTATTCCTCTATTGATTCAGGCAGTCTTGGGTGAAAAACCCCAATTCAGGTTGAAGTTTAGCCTGTATGAAAACTGATTTCATAGTTGAAAGCTGTGAGGTAAGTGCATGCAGACAAAACTTCTTCCTATTCCTGAAAGCCCTTTCCGTATCACACAGAAATAACATGAAGGGTGGGATTAAGGCACCTGAAACTTCAGGGAACCAGAGGCAGCAGACATGACACGTGATGTTCTGCCATAAACCTGAGTCCAGGAGTAAGAGCTGGAGGCCATCTGGAGTTCAAGGGAATGTCTAAGGTAATTCTACTGTTATATGTTCAAGAACCTTCTCTGCTGTCATAGAACTGTTTGGGTTGGAAGAGACTTCAACATCACCAAGGTCCAATCCTCTTTGCTTGGGCAGGGATGCCACCTACTAGATCAGCTTGTTCAGGACATCCTGGTCTTCAGTATTGCCATGGATGATGGGTCATCCACAACTTTCCTGGGCAGCCAGTTCCAGTGCCTCACCAGCCTCTGCATAAACAATTTCTTCCTCGGATCTAATCTAAATCCCTGTTCTTTTTCGTTTAAAACTGTTCCCCTGTGTCCTACCCCTATCTGCCCATTTAAAAGTTGCTCTCCCTGACTGGGAGAGTTTGGAAAGAAATTTAGGACCCATTAGTTTTTAAGGACATATCTAAATAAAAGCTTTATTTAAGGTGACACTGGAATATGAAATGTCCTTTAGCAAAGATCATAGTGATTCAGTGCCTCTTAAATCCTTCTGAAGACCACGCACTCCTTGCTTCTTTCAGTTGATCCAGCTATTTGCTTTATTCCTGGAGTCCAGTTTCTTCATCTTTGGACTCACAGTGGGAAATTCTCATCTACTTTCTCCTTTGAACGTGTCATCTAGTACTAAACAGAAAAGAAATTAAATCCTCTTCCTAGTTATATGATATGACAGCTGCAAAGAATAAATAAGCCCAAAAAAATCACCTGTGTGGTAGGTGATTTTTTTCCATGTGCCTTCCTGAGCTTAGAGAGAAATGTCTGAATATCTCTGGTTAGACCTTTACTACTTGAATATATTTTTCTTAGTACTACTCTATATAAACCATTTATGGAACTGCTACAATAAAATATATTAGTTTCTCCTTGTGACAAGAATTTCCTTTTTATACTTGGTATTTACATAACTACTATCAAGTAATCCTATATGTTTATATGCCATTTCTTTGTCCTGGTCAGAAGGCAAAAGAAAAAATAAGAAAGAGGAAAAAAAAAGAATAAAAACTAAAAGGAAAAAGAGAGATGCTCAACAGGAAAAGTTTTACACATTGAAGTACAGCTGTGATTTTTACTGCAGATTCACAATCCATTGTAGTCTTAGGACATCATAAAACTATTTTACCTTTTTTGTTCCCAGTGGTTAGTCTCTGTTGAAAGACTGGGTTACTTCAGTCTGAATTCTGCTCTGAAAACAGGTTTAATAAGTGGTTACACTTTTGTGTGTTTTGAGATATGAATTTGGGTGATTAAGCCTTGATATTGAATACAGCAGCACTGGGTCAGAAACAGGTCCACCTACCAACATATCCTGTCTCTGAGAGCACATATCTCAGGGGAAAAAAAAGAAAAGGGCAGACATTCTGTGACACTGTACCCCTACATTTCCTCTGAGATAACAATAATGTGCACATTGAGGACTTTTGAGTCACAGGTTTTATCCTTGTGCTTATCAGCACTTAATGACTGTTTGACTGTTTCTCCAGAGATTTCAGTCATTTATTTTTAACTCATCTAAACTTTTACTGTACATATTATTCCATGTCAAAAACTCATATAATTTAATAAGACTTTCTGTGGGAAAAATATGTACCTACTTTTTATTCTTTAACTTAAATCTCCTTAAAATTTCATTTGTCTCTGTCTTGTTTCTGTATTCTGAGAATGAATGAAAAACTATTCTCCTATTCACTCACTGCCATGGTGCTCATTATCCATTTCTTCCCCAGACAAAAATATCCAAATCTGTTTCACTTTTTCTCTTGCAGAAACCATTTCACCTTATTTATCATAGTTGTTGCCTTTTTCTGTACCTTCTCCATATCTAATATTTTGTTATTATAAAAAGAACTGAAAATAGCGTTCAAGATGTTCAAGGACAACATGGATTTATACAGCAGCATAATTATACTTTCTGCTTTCCTCTCAATTCTTTTCCCAGTTCTCAAAACTCTATTTATTTTTCTGACCACCACTAAACATTGAAGCTGATGTTTTCAGGGTGTGATTATATAATGACTCCAAAATCTCTTTCCTGAATAGTAATAACTAATTTAAAGATCTTCACTGTATATGTAGAGATGGATTGTTTTTTCAACCAGCACTACTTTGCATTTGTCAAAAGTGAATCTCACTTACCCTTTTATCATCAGTCAATCAGCTTCACAAAATGTACCCAGTGTTCTTCATTCAGATTCCTTCCTTAATATTTTGCATAAATTTAGCATTATCAGCAAACCTTGTCACCTCACTCTCCACTTCCCTTTCCAGACCAGATCAGCACAAACCCCTATGGATACCTACCAGTTACTTCCAGCCATTTTAAAAACAGTCTGAAAAGGGTCCTCTTGATCCAAGTAGCTACTAGTGGAAGTAGTTCCCTAGATGATTATGAAGACACTTGGCAATCTAAACTTTTCCACAAGCTTCACACATATACCCAAATCAAATTCCCTTTTATCAAATGAGTGTTGTGTGTATTTTCTTATGCCCAGACATTTTGGTAACTCTATGAAGCTGGTTCATTCCCTGACATCTTGCATGCCTGCTTCTCTCCAGTTATCCCACAACCACCACTACACTTTGCTTCTGCAATCTGCAATAAATGCAAGGCAGCTTGTTCCTTCTAAAAAATTAAATTGGAATTGGAAACTGGAGGAGTCTGCTTCAAACTTTATACCCTACAGACAACACAGATTCACTCCCCTCTGTTTCAGTCAAGACCCTCTCTCAGCAGTGTGGGAAATGGCTCTCAGGCTCACTTGACCACTTGTCCTGTGTGGATGAGCATGTCACCAGTGAAATCCTGCTACTCGAGCAGCCTGCACAGCATGTTCTGCAAGTCAGAAGGATGCAAGGACAGAGACAGATTAATTAGGATCACAGTAGAAGACAACAGTTTTCCCTACATAAATTACTCATCAACCAAGAAGATCATCTCCCAACAATCCAAGAGGATGGTTATCATGTTGTTGCTGCAGCTACCAACACAAAGCTTAACAGAGTTTGGTACTCTAGTACCTGCACACAGAGGAGTGCAGTTCAAACTAGGAGGCCAGTGCTACTTGTCAGAAATTCCTGATCTGTACTGAGCTCCACCAAGAAGGCAAGCAGCTATTTTTATAAAACCTTCAGGTTCTCAGCCTGGGTCTATGTGTGAAGCTTGTGGAAAAGTTTAGATTGCCAAGTGTCTTCATAATCATCTAAATTAGTATGGTGCTAGTGAGGGATGAATAGGGAGAGACAGACTGCCTGATCTTAGGAGATACTCAGGGCAGTTAGTATTTGGCATGAAGTGGTACATTAGAATGTATTTATAATTTGTTTAGCAGTACAAAAGCAGCATTCTTTCCCTCAGTACTATTATGAGATATGTGAAGCCTATCTCTTCTGAGATTTCACTTCTGGATCCAGAGTGCTAACTAAATGTGATCAAGCACAATAAATGATCATGCACTACTTCAGCCCACACCCAATTATTCTTGGCTCAATTTCACCAGCAGAAGGTAAAAGCTTGGTAGCTGTAACTGTTCATCATCAATGTCAGCATTGATAAGTGAATGAAGAGAATTCCATTCCCACTCTATACTGTTACACTGTACAAAATTCAGTCACTGATTACTGTGGCAAATTTTTCCCCGGTGTGCACCCTGCTGTATGTTTCACTGCCAGTTTGTATTGTTGTCAGCTAGGCATCCCTGGCTTTCCTCTAGGCTCTTCCCAACTTTCATTTAATTTCACACTTCAGGCTATTTGCATAGGAAATTTAACATATCCTATGATAGTACACAGATAATAAAATGGGGTAGAAGGTAATCTCTTTTCATGTACCACAACATCTGTGTGAAACCCTCCTTAAACCTGCCCTTCATTTCTTCATTCAGGGTAAAAACAAAGTAAAAACCAACTAAAGAAACAAACAAAAAAAAAACCCCAGATACCTTCCAAAGGATACTCTCTGTTAATAACTGTGCTTACACAGGTAGCAAGAGATAATTTATGAGACATCAGGAGAATATTGTGGAATTCAAGTTTCTAACTGAAGCATACTTCATGCAGATTCATTACAATGAATTTCAGTAACCATTGGAGCAGGTGATCTCACAACTGATACTTCAGCCTGTAGTCAGAAGTACCAGCTGCTCCTTTCTCTGTGTTTTAGATACAACTTCTGTTTCCAGTGCCGCACTTACAGAGACCTTTTGCATACTGCTTTCAGTACTGAATTTTTTTAATCTAGGAGCTGTCTTAGAGCAGTGAGCATGGGAAAATAGTCTTCTGCACCACAAGTTTATTTGGAATATATATAATCTTCACAATGAAAAAAAAAAAAAGTAAATATCCCGGGTTTCTGCAACAAGATTGCGGTTCATTATATTTTCATTTTGCTACTACCGATCAGAAACATTCTTTGCAAGATGAGCCTTTGTTTCACACAGATATGCTCATATATGTATACCCCCACAGTTTGCAAATGTAAAAGTGTAACTAGAACAAAGAGTTTTAATCTCCCCTCATTTCCCAACAAGCAGTTACATCCAAGCAGGAATTCAACTAGCACATCTGTGTGAGGCAGTGCTTACACCTAGGTAGTGTCACATACTGCATAGGAGAAAAGCACAATATATACTAAAAATACTTAACTTTTACTTTTCCCCCCAACAATCAATTCATGGCTCTATTTGAGCTTAAAAACTTACTTTTGAGACCAGACACATTCAGCAAACTGAGGATTTTGCAATCAAAAATATACATGGGTATCACTGTACAAAATAGTCTACACTACAAAAACAAAAAAAAAATTAGTTTCAGGCAGATGAAAGATAGCAAATGTGTCATTAAGGTCTTCAGTACTCAGGAAATCATCACTTATTAGGCACTAATAAGTAGGTCACCTGCAAAGATCCTAGTAATGTGCACTGCCATAACTCTGCTCAGATGAATATGTTGCCACTAAAATATTTGCTACTGGCCTCACACAGTTTGACACTGATTCAGACTACCAGAGTGAATTCCACTACCAGTCTGGGAAGCTAAGGAAGCAACAGGAGCTGCATATATAGCAACCAGGTTTTATCAGAGCAGGGGTAAATCTGCATGAAAACAATACAGTACAGCTTTGCAGGGAAATCTCTGTAGGAAGCTAGTAGGGAAATAATCCCAAATTTATTTATTTATTTTTACCAGGAGAAATGCATTAAGAGCATAAGGTAGATATGCAGAAGGTTTTCTCTCCTTTATCAAATATCTCATTTAAATTCTAGAGCACAGCAGACATTCATTAAAATTCAGTTGTTGCCAGGAATTTCAGTGACAGAACTGTGACAGCTGACAAGAGGGATACTGTTAGTGAGGTGGTCAAAGCTACACTGAAGATTCTTCCTTTCAGAAACACAGTTTGATCAGACTTTTTTTTTATTCCTCCTCCCACTCCCCATTGCACTGAGTGTTGCAAAAGCAGATTTGTGATTAGACTGGACAGCCTTTCGAGCTAGGACTCCCTGCATACTCAGATCGCTCTGGAACAAAAGCCATGATAAGCACAAAAAGATCCATAGGACAACTCAATAACAGAAAAGAAAAAGACAATAGTGCCATGGGCACACAGCTGGTAAACAAAGTAGCAAGAGGGACTAAGAGAAGAAAGAGCCAAAGGAGTGTATATACCAGTACTGAGCCCTGACAGAACCCTTCCATTTTATTTCTTTTACTCCACACCCTTTACCTGTCTCTTTGTCTGTCTGGTTTCTATCTCTGTTCTCCCAGGAGTCAAATTTCTGCTACCAATTAGGCTCATTAGGATATCCTGCAAGGCTCTGCCACTGCTCAATTAAGCCAGTCCCCTGATTGCTGACAAAAATTGCAGGTGACTCTCCCTGTCTGAAGTCTCTGCAAAGACTGCAAAATGATCTATCTGTATACAGAACAGAGAGCATCAACTTCTTAGGAGCTAGGTAGGCATGGCACCGGCTCAGAAAACAATTTTTCAGAAGAAATTTTTTAATGTTTATACTGTTACTCTTAACTGGGGTTATTTATTCCTACCTTTAGTCCCACAATGAAAAGTAAATCACAAGTTCTTTATACCACCAGCACCTGTTACATAAACATAGTAATAAATTAATGAATACATAAATAAATATAGAATGACAGCATCCATGATTGTTGCCTTCTCTTAACAGGTTACAACACTAGTCCTTAATTTGAGCACTGCTAATAACATGTACATTATTCTAATCACATATTTTGACTGATGAAAATCAAACTTCATTCAAAATATACTACAGAAGGAAAAAAGTGTAAATCATCCCAAATTGTGATCTTCTGCAAGTAAAGTAAAAATCAGGAATAAGAAAATGTGCATTAAAATTGATATGCTACTTTCTAAGTTAATTTAAATGGACATATATTTTGTCAACCCTGTCAAAATAAAGGTATACCAAAACTGCTGGAGATTATCATTAAAATTTAATGATGAACATTTCAACACCACAGGTTCCCAATAAATCTGGAGATTTTAATGGAAAAGCTTTGAAAAGGAAAACTATGAATGACAGCTTTCAGCATTACTGTTCTGAAACATTTTGCACCTTTGTAATTTTTTTCTGCTCAGTGCAAAATTCATAACATCAAAGAGAACAAATATAAGACATGATTAGACAAAATGACTGTGCTTAAACTGTAGAAATAGATATGTTTTGAATTTAATTTCTTTCACTTCTCAAGTAGAATTCTTGTTATTATCTGAAAGTGGAGAAGATTAAGTTACTTTTAAGTAAGTTAAACTTATCATCCATACAATATTCATGTTTAGACCTTCTTCTAGTCTCTAGTCTTTGATGCAACTTATCTTTATTGCTTTTATTCTGTGATTTCATAAATATCTAATCTATTGGAGAATAAGAAAACAACTGAATATGTAACAAAAAGAGGAAATGTTTCTAATTCAGAATTGCATGGCAACAACAATTTCATATGCAGGGAAGCTCTGATCTCACACTTACTAAAATCTTGAAAGAGAAGAACTTTAAAAAACACTTAAGGGAATTTCCCCATCTTACTTTATTAGGTATTACCAGTGTCAACTTAATGTTTTGTTTTCCTTGATGGGAATTTCAAACTCTTAATCTATTGAAAATACACCAGTGTGGATAGCTCAGGCTCCAAACTGAGATATAGCTTATCCCATAATAAAGGCCAATCTGCAAAATATTGGTCCACATTTTGAATTGTTTTTTGTCAAAAATCTAAAGTTTTGATATCAGATTTTAACCAGATATTCTAATTTCCATGTCCCATGTCACAAACCTAGGACAGAGGATTTTTATAGCAAAAATGTTCAGATCAGTAATTTTATATGCAATAAGATGTTATTGGCAAGTGTATTGTTTAATTCTTATCACTGAATGGAGTGTGGAAAGAACATAATAGTGTTCTTCAGGAACCTGAAGTAGGGCATCTTTATTTATTTTCCCTATTTAATACAGAGGATCTGTGTCTCACAGAAAGAGCCATACATGTCTGTGTGGTTGGGGTTTTTTTTCAGAGGTAAACATATAAATATCTATTTATTAGTTCTTTCATTGGTTTTAGTCCTAGAGAGCTGAGTATTTACTATGTTCTCTCATGTTAATTCATGGTTAATTTAGCAGCATCTGAAAGCGGACTGGGGCTTCCACATCATAACATTTCAGTGTAATAGCAAAAGTATTTTATCCCTCAACATCCTGGAAATTTGTGCTGTGAATTTCATGCTATTTATTTAAATTCTTTTCTTTCAGGTATTCCGACATATTTTGCTTAGAACATTTATCTTTGATGTATCAAGGAACAATTTTATGACAAGTATCTCTCTACAAGTGTCAAGAAAGATGACAGCATTTATCAAGAACTGCCTCTGTATTTAACCCAGACTACCTTATAGCCCAATATAGCAAAACTCTTTTCATACCACCTCTTGCTCTCTCTACTGGTGTCAACTTCTCATCTATATTTGATTATCTCAGTCTAATATTTACACATCCTCCTTTCAGAAAGCAGGGTAATAAGGAGGACCCTGGGATTTTTTTCCTTACTCTTCTCTTGTGAAACCACACCTGGAGCACTGTGTCCAATGCCAGCACTCACAGTCCCAGAAGGACAGTGACCTAAGAAAACAGGTCCAGAAGGAGGGTCATGAAAATAGTCAGAGGACTGGAACACCTGTTCTGTGAAGATGGACTGAGACAGTTGGAATTGTTAAGCATGGAGAACACTCCAGAGAGACCTTATTATAGCCTTTCAGTACCTAAAGGGGACTTAAAAGAAAGATGAAGATAGTCATTTTACTAAGGCCATTAATAAACATGTCTGTTGTGGGTACTCCATGATTTTGTGTTCAAGGCCAGGCTGGATTGTGCTTTGAGCAATCTGATCTAGTGGAAGGTATCTATGCCCATGGCAGGAGGGTTGGAACCAGATATCCTCTAAAGGTCTCTTCCAACCCAAATCATTCTAGGGTTCCATGATTTTATGCTTTCTTTTCCATCCTGCAATAGATGTTACATGAGGTTCCCTTTTCACAAAGGCATCAGACCACTGTAATGTATATCTATCAGAAAAAATTCTCTCGTGGCTTTCTAGTTATTCAAGCTGCTTAAGAGGCATGAAGGGTTTGTGAGGTCAAAATAAAGCCCACACAAAAAATTATCATTAATCAACTCAGAGAATTTATCTTGAACTATAAAAGGTATGTCTTCTGGTTTTTGCTTTTTAACTGTTCATGCATTTTATATTTGTAATTGAAATTAAAGAAAATTGTAACAACAATAATAATAACAACAAAGTTCTAATTTACTGCGAATAAATACGTAAGAAAGAAATAAAAAAATACAGAACTAAAACTATCTGGAGTCTTTCTTTCTTTTCTTTCTTTCTTTCTTTCTTTCTTTCTTTCTTTCTTTCTTTCTTTCTTTCTTTCTTTCTTTCTTTCTTTCTTTCTTTCTTTCTTTCTTTCTTTCTTTCTTTCTTTCTTTCTTTCTTTCTTTCTTTCTTTCTTTCTTTCTTTCTTTCTTTCTTTCTTTCTTCTTTCTTTCTTCCTTTCCTTTCCTTTCCTTTCCTTTCCTTTCCTTTCCTTTCCTTTCCTTTCCTTTCCTTTCCTTTCCTTTCCTTTCCTTTCCTTTCCTTTCCTTTCCTTTCCTTTCCTTTCCTTTCCTTTCCTTTCCTTTCCTTTCCTTTCCTTTCCTTTCCTTTCCTTTCCTTTCCTTTCCTTTCCTTTCCTTTCCTTTCCTTTCCTTTCCTTTCCTTTCCTTTCCTTTCCTTTCCTTTCCTTTCCTTTCCTTTCCTTTCCTTTCCTTTCCTTTCCTTTCCTTTCCTTAATTTTGCCTTCCTCTCTACACATACGAAAGATCAAAGTATGTTCAGTATTACAGTCAACTAAATATAATATTTGTATAATGTAAGAAAGCCTTCAGCTTTCTAGATAGGCATTATAAACAATATGCAAGTAAAAATCAGAACGAACTGTACAGTTACATGATTTCTTCCCTGCCTGCATTTGGACAGGAAAAAAGTGATTCCTGCTCAATTGCCAAGAACTGCTAGGTTCAGAAGAAGACCTTAGTATCTACATTCAGGTACTGCAGTGAAGGCACCTGCCCTTAGCTCAGACTTGGATAAGCATGTTCTGAAGCACAATGAGAAATCACAGTATTTCCTATTTTCTATTCTATTTTCTATTCTATTCCTATTCCTATTGTCATAAATGCAGAATTTAGTGACTTTGTAAGGCGCCTAATCCTGTCTAGATCCTCTAGAGAAGAACTTAAAGGCATCTAGTGCTGGGGCTTAATATCAAGAGACCAGGAGCTTAAAAATTAGGAGCTATGCACCTCACATGATGATAATGATCTTCTGATAGATTTAAGTGTGGAAAAAATCTGAAAGGTCAAACCATAAAATACACACTAATTCACAGGTCATTTTTGCCATCACTGTGAAAATGATTGTTTTCATCCTCTATGCTTTTTTAAAACCTATGTATTAGTAGTATAATTCAATTCCTTTAATGGAGGGAACCATACAGAAGAACTAGAAAATGTCCACATATCACTGGAATCATAATTCTTTTACAACGTGCCTGGACAATTCTAAATGACTTCTCTTTCATGATAAACAGTAAAGTCAAGTCTGAGTCCTCTGAGTACAAAAAGAAATGAAGACAAGAGATACAAATAATTCTTATTATTTTCTTTACGTTTTGTTGGTGTCTTTTTCCACCAGAAGTCTCAAACATTATTTCATTTGTATGGATTTTCTTTTATTTATTCCCCAGTGCCCACTTGGAAGTATTTTTCTGTACACATATCCTATGGATAGGTCTTCACCAAAAACTCAAGCATCTCTGTCAACATATTGATGGACATCAATCATAATGTAGGCTACAGAAGCACTTATTAATGCTTTGAGGATATACCAAATCTTTAGAAAATTAACAAATTCACAATATAATAATATTTCTTTTTATGGAGTAACATTATTAAGGGAAATAAATACACTTTTATCATCAAGGATTATTCAAGCACAGGCTCAAGTCTAGCTGCATTGGTAGCAGAAATATTTCAATGTTACTTTTTAATCAGTTTCTATTCTTCTATGTTGGTAAATAGAAAAAAGTCTATTGCCACAAGCTGACTGTAGTGACTGAAACAAACTATTGTGCTTAGATAATCTTAGGAAGAAAGTTTAATAAACACATACATACTGCTTTTGTCAGGCTTTTTGCACTTAACACTCTTCCAAACCATGGTGCTTTTAGCCATCTGTCCACATAAACATGTGGAAACTCTATATTAGGCTTCCAGACTTGTCACTTTTTATGTGATTTGGCATATCAAGGATAATGCTGGTTGAAGTTAAGCTTGTCTGTAAAAGATGAGGCTTGTGGGCATAACTCCATTTTACAAAACTCTGCTCAAAACCTCAATTAGTGTTGAATAAACAGCTATAATAGAAATTCAAATTACAACAAACAAGTTCTGTTTACATCAGCCTAAAGCAATCTGATCATTTGGGCTTTCAGCCATACTCTCAGCTCCTGCTGGCTGTTCAGGCTGGGATTCCAGCTCCAGCATGAGAGCAGGAGCTGAGTGCAGCCTCTCTGCTGTCATCTGCCCTGGGAAGGGTGGCTTGCAGGAGCAGTGTGACAGTGGTTGATGTCAGTCACCCTGACATTTGATACACTGTATGGCTAACACCACGTTCTGGGGGATTTGACAAATATTACAATGTCAGGAGCTTTGAGGAGCTTCCTGATGCTGTTTGCAGTATGTTAGAGGAGGCAGATGTTAGCACTGCCCTATGTCATGACTTCTGTCTACCCATGTCTTGATGTCAGTTTATTTCTGCCTGAAATATTCCATCACATTCTCATTATCTTCTCACAAATAGAGGGCCAGCTTCTGAAAGCTGCTGAGTGTCCTCAATTTCTGAAGTTCAGTTTCAGTCAGGTTCAGAAAATACTAAACTTCTCTAGGCTACCTGGATTCAGCTAGCCAGTGCAATTCTCTATCCATAATGACATGTGTTGACAGATGCCATAAATTTGATTAGGAGATCCTTTCCTGACAACACTGTTCAACGGATATGCTGACAACGTACAGAAGATTTTACAGATATATTAATTCAAAATACAGAATCCAGTAAACAAATAAAATGGACCATTCAGCTCTTTTGAAGTTTATGCAAAAAGCATAAGTAATGTGTTTTGTGCTTTGAAATTAAATAGATGTCTACACTCTGTTTTCAGGTCTGATTGTACTAATTCTGGACAAGATTTCCTTACAGTTAGAGAAAGAAACTGTATTAACTAAAAGAAGCAGTGCCAGGCCTCTCAGCCCCCTCACTGGCTTTCATTTTATATCACTGAGAGAATTGTTTTACAAATTTATAAAAATTCTTCTGCTAAAGCAACAAATATAGCCATACTAGCATCCTTTTTAGGTAAAGAGGTACTTTAAAATCCCTGTATTTCAACAAAGGTAAAACTTATTAAAATTTTTTTGTAAAACACTAGAATAAAGGAGGGTTTCCTATTATGTTAGGATATATAATATGTTAGAAAACCTATGTATATTTTCTTCTGTGAATGCTAGTTTTTCACATTTTAACAACATAGATAAAATTCTACCTCCTTGGTCTTTTAACATACAGTTGATAGTGATCACTAAAGGAAGAAAAGACAATTTTTATTCTGATTTCACAAAATATTGGTATCTGAACAATCTAAAAAATATCAACTGTTTTGCATAAGAAGCTTCAACTGAACTATGTGGAATGTTTAGGTTTTTGTTAAAGTTTAAAAGGAAATAAAACTAACAAATCTTGTTAAAATCTAAATATAGCTCTAAACTATAGCATCCTTAATTATATCTGCTAGGTCTTAGCTGTTTTAAGAACCAAAGGCTGAATTATCTAAAATAAGGGACAGAAACCTATCTAGCTTCAGCTCACTTGAAAAAAAAAACAAAAAACCAAACCACAACCAAAACTCCATTCTAAGTATCATTGTTATTATTATTGCTATTATTACTATTGTTTCATTTCATTTTTTTAAATTATTCTGTAAATAAAGCAATTAACATTTAGCCTACTGGTGCTCAGCTTTATCTATTTCCGCTTCTATTAATTAATAGGTTATATTTTTTAAGTAATTTCTTTGATATCTATTTTAATAAAGACTTTAACATCCACATTTTGACTTGAAGGCAGCTTTGTTAATCTAAAATTTTTGGGTATTTTTTTGGTAAAATGATAGCCAATATTTCCAAGTAATGTTTTACTCCCTCCTGTTATTTTGGTGTTTTCTTCATGGTCAATTTACTGTAGAGTTCATTGTCTGCAACACAGTAGAACTAAACTATCCATTTTCATTCTGTCCTATTACTCTGCTTGTCCAAAATAGCAGGAAAGATGGCTCCCATGACTTGTTTTTCTGCCTACAGAAGAAAACTTGGGAAACATGAAACTCTTCTTAGAAGAAGATATATTTTGCTATTTTCCCAAGCCAGGAACACAGATTACAATTTTAGAGAACAAAAGAACAGCTTGTCCTGACAGGAAGAATTTTTTATCTCGTCTGCAAAAAGTAGTGGAGATGCAAAGTCTGGTGTTCAAGAAGGGCACCCAGCTATGCACCATGCCTTGAACAGCACAAGATTCTGGAGATCAGGGCATGGTTTATATAGCTGAGAGGCTGAGGAACACTCAGGGCAGCTAAGTCACTCTGATCCCAAATACATTAAAGTTAATACTGTGGCATGGTGAAATGTGAATGCAACAGATTTCTGATATGGGAAATCGTTGTAAAGAAAATAAATGCAAACAATACAGGAATCAGAACACATAGAAAATGCAGTAATAATGTAACTGATTTTCTGTAGTGTTGATCTCTTCCTGTGACTACAGACTTATTTATTTCTCTGGAAATATTTAAGACATAGGACATTTTATTGTAGTTGACTACTGACTAGGAAATTGCTTTTACAAATAGCTATTAATGAAGTGCAGGTGGAAATAGAATTATGTAAATAAGTATTCCTCCAAATTTTATCTCAAATATAATCATAAGAAGGGAAAAGTTGATAAAATATGTTGGCATGGATCATCAGTAATGTTTTATACTTGAAGCTGAACTTGAAAAGCTGCATCTACCTAAACATCTGGGAGGCTGCATAAGAACAGCATTATTAATAGCAGTGTTATTAGTATTATTAGTATTATTAGCTACTAACAACAAATTAACATCAAAAAGGAAAAAAAAATATATCAAGCAAGCTCTAAAACTTATTTTAGAAGGTGAAATTTTTTAGAGGAGCAAAAAGGGGGGAAAAAGCTGTTTAATTTAGTGAGGCTACACATGCAAATATAAAATGCTTTAGGCCAAATAATAATAGCTCTTTTGTTGGAGAGAAAGGCCTCTGCCTGAATTAGCACTGCTCCTGCTTTAAAAAACTAGTGCTCCAAAATGCTACTACAGCAGGATCAGCAAATGCATGGAGGTTACCAGTCTGAGAGGAGAGGCACAGTTAAAAGGACCTTGGTAAAAGGAAGTCCTTTTATAAGTTTGAGAAATAGAGACTAATGGATGACCAATCAGTTCCAGTTTTATAAATGAGTTTAGTAGGAGAACTGTTAGGCTCTACTCTAGTTTAAACAGTTTGGTGGTGTTACTACAAAACCTAGTTTAGCACACCATAAATAGAGCTGGTCAAAAAGTCTTGATGAAGATGTAGTTTTAGATTGTATTTGCACTGAAGCATTAGCTTCTTATCCTTTTTATAGTTGTCTCCATCACTAATGGAATACATTTAGTAGTTTGACTCACTTTGGACAGATGTATCTACCTTGTATCTGTGTAACCAGAAGAGGTGTGAAGCCCACAGGCTATGAAAGGGAGGCCACACACAATCTCTACCCTGTTTAGCATAATTGGTAGCAGGTATTATGTGGGAAAAGTAAAAGGGAACTCTTGTGTAGCTCTTGAAAGGTGTGGGAAATTTTCAGGTGAAAATATGATTTTTTAATCTAATTTTTTTTTGACAGTTAAGCAGACCTGGATTAACATATTGCATTAAAAAATTCATATATGTTTCAAACTCTTTCTTGGTTTAAATGAAAAGCTTTCAGAGATTTCCCTTTGGAGTGTTTTAAAATGAAATACATTCCAACTGCATCAAGAAAATGAAGAAAAGAACTCAGAAATTAAATTTTTAATTCTACATCCAAATATTTTTGTTACCATTTCTCTCAGTTCATCTACAATATTAAAAACCCAACTATTTACCCAGAAGTATTCAGGTTACTTCAGTCTAGAACTCCTAAATAAATCAATCCATAGAAATGGACTTTTTCATGTGAGAATGTTCAAACTCCTCCATTTCTGTGAATTTGTTCAGATGCTTGCCCTCTTTGAGTAGCCTAGATCTGCAGCACCCAGACTTAAAAACCCTCAGGAAAATACACTGAAGCAGTGCTCCCCTCCTCAGATCTACTGATTCTATTGCTCCAGTAGAGTGCCAAGACAAAAGTGGGGATGTTGAGTAAAACACCATTGAGCAGCTGATCCAGCTCACTGCCATTTCCAGCCTGCAACTGAGGAGCCCTGGGCAAGCAGAGCGGGATGTCTGTATTTTCCTAATTGTAGCAGCTGTCTTCTGCCCTTGTGGATTCATAGATAAAGACAGAGATTTAAGTATGTGAATATGTTCTTCCTGAGTGCACTTTGCAGTCATTTCACTGCTGCAAGTACAGTTGTACATGCAGGTGAATATGTCATCTCACACCACTGGGAAGTAGCAGCAGGAGTACTTTTGCAAGACTTATATGACTCCTGTAACAAGAAGTGTGGATATTGTACCTCATTCGTGGCAGAAATCTTCAAAAATGTAAGTATGACTTATATCCTTTTAGTGGAGCAAGTAATGTCAGTTAAGGAACAGATTTCTGTGCATTAAGTTACAGAGAAAATTGTGGACAAAATATTGGCTCCAATGTGTATATGTAACGCAATTATTTAAAAATAGGGGACTAATGAGTTTATTCACAGAAAGCAAGCCTTGTTTACACTGGTAGACCAAGCGAGCCAAATAAATTATTCGATGCAGAGCTCTTTGACTGGCTTCACCACCAGCTCTCCCCCACAGGCGTGTACCTTTCTCCAAAGGAAATGAGCTGCACACTGCTAACGAGGCTCATCAGCATTCCTGCCAACATTGCTGCCTCCAGCCTCACCAATCCTTATTAACAGAACTCTAGGGCAGGTTGGCACCTCAGCTCAATCATGCATGGGGTCACTTCACCATGCCACGGCACCATAAAGAAGTCCCAAATTGGAACAACATCTTTTAAGCGTACTCTACAGCCTTTATTTAAATGCCTTTTAATGTAAATTCACTGCTCATAAAAGTGAAAGAATGACTGTTCTGGCAGCCTCTGGGCATCATTTGGGAAGATGAAGTGCAGGCTTATCTGCATAACTGCAAGTGCACTGTCTGTCTGTGGCCTTGTAACCTCAGCTCCAGTCTCTTTATCAGAATCAGCCCAGCAGTGCCAAGTTGTGCAAATGTTATATGGACATGGCCCAATGCTCACTGTGGCCCAAACTGAGTTTTTCACTTGTGCCCTAATTACATTTGAGATCTAGTGTGTGTCCTGTGAGCCGCCTGGTGAGTCACAACAGTGCCAGTGGGAAGATTTGGAGAGAGATGAGGATGTGGTGATGACACAGCACCTGAGAAGTGCGAGGTTGTCTCAGTCAAACTCCTGATCCATCAGTCACCCTTGGAGCCTGAAGCCCTAGAGAGAGCACAAGTGTGCTGATAACTCAGTAGTTTAACAGTGTGGATTCTTTCCTGCCAAATGCTGAGTCAGTTTTACACAAAATAAATCAGTTTCCCTTCTTTTCCTACCACTTCAGCTGCCTCCCACTTGCTCATTTCATAGCAATTAGGACTCAGACTGGGGTCATAAAAGACAGGCAAGACAGAGAGAGAGGGAGAATCAGTAAATGTATTCAGAAGGCAATGCATTTTTCAGCCATGCCTGATTTCTGTACATCACTCATTCGCCCACAGACTTGACACTATCACAGACAGCCCTAGTGTTATCTCAGAATTTATTACCATGAAGTAAAAACATTAAAATTGGCAAGCAGGAAGCAAATCAGTTCACTTATCTGACATTTATCTAGTGTTACCCTGGATTTTAAAAATGTACAATACGGAAGTTGTACCTAGATGGAACAAGTTGCCAGTTTAGGCACATTTCTGGGAACCCTCATGAAGCCACTGCTGCAGCAGCTCCAGCCAGATTTTCAAACTTATGAGGCAGGAGTGTCCCACTTGGCAGACTGAGAGGGAGGCTGGTAGTAAGAAGATCTAATGGGAAGTCTTGATAATAAAGGAACAGTCATATCAAAGGTGAGATGTTGTCACCAAAATAAAAATCTGTCTAGATAGATCCGAAGGAGAAGGACAACTTGAAGAGCTCCAAATCAGGTAATGGCGCAGTGCATTACTGTAATGGTGAAAAGAGCCAAAAGCCAAAAAAGGGATGACAAAGGGATCCTTCTAATGAAAACTTAGTCACACCACAATAACCAAATCTTTGCATTCCTCATAGAGATTCACTGGATAAACACTAACCAACATAGAAATTAATTGGCTAACAATAATTGCAAATAAAAGCAAGGAATATATTTAATTTAGACTTTATATAATTATTTATTTTAATTGTTATATAATTAACTATGTTAAATACATTTAGTCATTATATAAAATAGAAACTATTGGTGAAACCATAACATTTAGGTAAAAAAACCAAACACAAAAGCCTATTAATAAGTTAGGTAATCTAGAACTTGCAATTGAAATATGGGTACAAAAATTAACCTAGAAATCTACGCCCAAAGCCATGCTCAAACATCCAGGGTCTCTGAGGCTTCAGAGGGTCCAGACTGGGCTCACATGAAATATTGTTTGGAGGCTTAAATCATATACAGCAGACAAATCTGACCATGGGGCTGCCCTCAGTGGGCAGTGGAGATGCACTCCTAGGGGCTGGGATGCCCCATATCTTGCTCTGAAAAAAAAATTCCACAAAAAAAAGTGCTTGTTTCATGTTAGTTATTAAAACTTGATTTCTGTCCTGCATAATCTATTTAATCATATGAAGAAGATTCAGCTGGCACTGAATGGAAAGAGCTTCCAAATGATACATGGCAAGGAATGAAAAGCAAGGGCAAGAAGGGTGAAGTACTGTCATTTAATCAACATGTAAATTTTATCTTCCAGCATTCTTTAATGCCACCTTAGCTTTTTTTTTTTTTTTTAAAGCAGGTCTCATTATTTCAGTACTACATAGAATACGCACTTGTGCCTATTAGGCCAACATCTAAATTATTTCTATCTCCAGTCCATCAGTAATGTACCTGAAGATGTGCATATAATCACATTTTTTATAATCTTCTCCCCTGGCCACTATACAAGATCACTTATCAGCTCTCAGTTTTTCTTTCAGAAACACCTTTTTAACTTGCCTTGAGAATTTAGATGAAACTAGAAAACAATGCACAGGGTCTTAGGTAAAAATGTTTTTAGGCAAGAAAGATGGGCTAAATTATACTGCTCAAGAAGCAGTGCTATATTTTATATAGCAACTTAAAGGAAAAATAAATAGATTGAACAAGAGAAATTAAATGGTCCAATATTGCAAATAAGTAAATAATTTCCTCAGTATAAGGTGCATTATTGTTGTTGCTAGCAGTAGTGTCAGTAGAAAATCTCATTACTTTTTATGCTTGCACTGTGACCTAAAATTATCAAATTAAAAATTACTGCAGCATGCATTGTCAAGGAATGTTGGAGATTTTGACAACTGAGTTGGACATTCTGACTAAGATTCAAGAATGCACTTTAGGTATTCAGATGCACAGTCAGTACTTCCCAAATAAATCCTGAAAATGTTTTCAGAAAGGAAAATGGAATCCATGCTAAAATGGAAATAACTGTCTCCACATGTCTTTGTTATTGAATATATTCTAGCTCTAAAAACTTTTGTTTCTCATTAAAGTTGATGATTCTTTTCAAGCATATGCCTAGAGCCAAAGCCATTGGGATGCAAGATCTCTCATGCTGATGTTCCTCAGAGTGCATTCTGGAAAAACGAAAGCAGCAGATTGCTGAGCAAAGACTTGAAATTTATAATCTCTTTGTAGATGAGTCTTCCCTTCCTATTCACTGGTGGAAGGAGCTAGACCTGCCAAAATGTCTGCTGTCTTAACAGGCCATCCAACAACTGTTTTAATGGCCAGTGAACTTCTCCAAGACTAATAAAGGTGCCCTTAAAATTTTGATGGCATGGGACATAATTATAGAAAATATCAAAGATGATAATGATGTCCTGGAACTAAAGAGATAAAAATTACTAATAAAATTTAAAAAAATACAAGCACTATGCAAAATAATAATAATGCAAGACTGGACTATTTGTGATTTATATTATATGGTTATTTTCTGGGGTAATTTTGCTCAAACAGATAAACTATCTCTAACCTAGTCTGGTTTTACCATGACATCTGTCACTGCTGAAATTCAAAAACACACAATAGATTTAGAGGTGTTCTCTTTACATTCTAATTAACAATATTCTGATCAATGATACTACAAAGAGATATCATTAAGGACTACTTTATGGCTGGTTTTACACTCCTTCATTTAGTTAGGAAATGTAGATCTGAACTGTTATTCTGTTTCTTCCCCTTTCCTAATTTTCTTGCTCAGCAAATCAAATGTTAATATACAAGCTTGTAACAGAGATTGGCTCAACAAGATTAGAAGGCAGGATCCTACTTATTTCTCATTCTTTATCATAGATTGTGGGTTGCAGGGCCTCTTTCTTTGTTGTTCATATAAAATATAGACTGTAGACTGTGCCATATAGATGGACATATATATATATATATATATATATAAGTACATATATAAAATGAGTCAATGGTCAAAGTAGAGAGTGGAAGTCAATAAATGGGTGGATTGTTTCTAATTGAAATTTTCCTGCTGAAGGTATTTGACTTATCCAGGCACTCAAGATCTCAATTCAGTGTTGTGCTGTATGAAAAGGTGTATAGGGAAATACAAGTGGAGAGGCAAATTATTTCCCCAGTTATTTTTATAGATCAATGTAAGATGTCCATGAAACACTCAGAAGTACTAGTGAGCACCCCGAGAAGATAAAGGTCTGCTGCAGCCGTGATTCAGCCAGCAACATTCAGTAACAGTATTTTTCTTCCTTTTTGTGCAAAATCAAAATCACTGTGACATGGTCTCTCCCCCAAAAATGCTATATTTGCACTGGCACGTTTGATCACAGTCACTGTTCTCTTACAACATTTTCTTTCTCACCCTCTTTCTGCTCTCTGCTGTGAAAGAAGGATTTTCTTGTTTTCATTTTAAAACCTGAGACTGTCTTTTTCTGATGAGGTAGTATGAAACAACATATTCTTTTCTAATAAGTGCTTTGGCCTCTTCCATTAGACCATTTCTTCAATTTAGTAAAATTAATGAGTGTGTATGTATATAGGTCTATTCATAGGGTATGTGTATGTGAATTGAAAATTCTTTAGAAAGTGGTGATTTTGTGTCTTACGGACTCTGGAAAACATATTTTGAATCCTGTTTTACTTGATTTCTCATCCCAAATTTCACTTCAAGTTTGTAGTTTAGATGCAAAATGTTTAACATACTTTGATTATTCACACCACATTTAAAGCAAACCAATCAGAGAGAACAAGGATCAGAAAAAAGACATTTGTAATACCTCTGTTCTTCCTCTCTTCCCATCTTTCATCCACAGAATATTGTCCTTCTAAATTACTTTTTTTTTCTGTCATAAGAAAACTCGTCCATTCTCAGATTTTCTCTGCTCATGATATTCATTCTCTTATTCCTCTGGTGCACTCAGAGCCCTTCGAGAAATGTCGACTGATTTACTTTTGTGACATTCCAGTTCTTTGATCCTCATGACAAATAAAGAACAACACAGAAAACTTGGAATAGAGGAAGAGTGAAAAACAGAGAGTAAACATACTTTTTCACTTTTTTTTTCTTCTGAAAATACAACAGAGATGGGTATGGCTACTATTGAATATAGCCTCCTCCATAAGAAATATGTATATGCACATATATATGTAAAAAAGTGTTGTTGAGGATGGGTGGTTTTTTTTTTCTACATTCTTTTAAAGACATTTTACTTGAATACCTCAAAAAAGATGTTTGCTGTATGAACTTGTCACCCTAGAAAGCTGGGTGAAAATCAGGAGGAGAAGAAAGAGAATGACCTTCATACTCAGATGGGAGAATAGATGACAATAACGCAACTAGCAAACATTCTTTTTTTTTTCTTTTTTTCTTTTTTTCTTTTTTTTTCCTTGTTTTTTTTGTGAAATGACACAAACAGTAATTTGTCTCAATATCAGCATGGTATAAACCTGTCTACATAGTAGAGTTTCCAAAGGCAGACTGAAACTCTCTCTCGTTGGAATTTTACAGAAAAATTAATTATTTAGCATACATTCATGACAGGTACTTTAGTATTTTACACAACTACTGCAAAGAAACTAAATATTGTGTATACCTCCTGTCAGTGTTGAAAACATTGCTTGAATATTAATGAGTGCTTCAACATGCTTGTTTTAGAAGAGTTTTGAAATAAAAATTCTATTAAGCTAACTGTTTTCTTCTAATGTACACCAAGAACAAGATTAAAAGAGAGACATTTTATGCTCTGAAAAAGGTAAAACTTTTATAAATTTTATACTTTCTTGAATTGAAATATATATCTTTCCTGCAAACTCTTAAGATAAAGCTGTTAGATATGACAACTAAAACTTGCTAATTGATGCAAAAAAAGTTTTATTTGAAACTGCTAAGGGCTAGGCAAAAGATAAATAATTTTTTAAACAAATTTGAAGCATCATAAAGCTACTTGAAAGATTTTTCTAAGGATGGACATATAAACTGGATACAGAGGGACATTCTGGGCTCACTACAACACAGGGCTATTCATGTATGCAATTTGAAACAGTCATTTATTGGTCTTCCTGAAAATGTAAATTAGAGGTCACCATGGCATACAGAGGTTAAAGTAGATTAGAATAGGAACAAACCCAAAACAAACAAAACACATAGTAATAAACAAACTGTCTTGAGTCAAATCCAATCCAGCTGCTCAAGGTCACCTAGAACCACTTGCTCAAGATCACATCCAGCTTTTGGGTACCCCCAAGGTGGAGGACCCTGACGCCCTCACAGAAAAATGTTTCTTGATGTTTCATTGGAGGTGTCGTGTTTCCAAGTGTCATTGCCTGTACTCCTGTCACTGGGCACTACTGGAAACAGTTTGGTTCTGTCTTCTTTACACTCTTATTTCAGATACCCATGTACTGAGTGGTCTCTCTTCCCCAAAAGTCCCAGCCCTCTCAATCCTTCCTTTTAAGAGAGTGGCTGCAGTCCCTTCTTTGTGATAGTTTCTTGAACTCTGTGTGGTATATCCATGTTTTCTTTTTTCTTCCTGTGCTCTGAGGAGCCCAGAACTGGACAGAGTATGTCAGATGCGGCCTCATCAGTGCTGAGTGAGAATAATCTCCAGCAGCCTGCTAGAAATGCTCCTCTTAATGCGGCTCAGGATACCATCACAGTTCTTAAACACAAGAAAGAATACATCGCTGGCTCATGTTCAACTACCCCAGATCCTTTCTCTTGCTGTTTTCCAGCTCAGTGGCCCCAGCATTTACAGGTGCCTGGGGCTCTAAGCTGTGCCATGTGCACCACCTGGTGCTCCTCCTTGTTGAGCTGCATGAGGTTCCTGGTAGGAACCTCCTTTTTTCCATCCTGGTGACATCCCTCTAGACAGCAACACAACCCTCTGGTGTATCAGATACCACCCTCAGTTTTGGGTCATCACCACAAGAGGTCCATATGAAAAATGACATTTCAAAGCCAAAAGTTCAAAAACTCATGAACTGTGGAGGACAGTCAGGAGCGTGCTAGGGCTGAATTAAGAATTCTGCAAAGCAGTTGCTGTGAAAAGACTGTCCACACAACTTTTTTACTACAGAAGGACACAGAAAAGACATAGGGAATCCTATGTTATATCCCAGAATATGTACCTGATAATTGTTGGCTTTGTTAAAAAGATAATTTTTTGGTGATTGTCCAGAAACATTTGATAATGTTATGATGCAGCAAATAGCTATTTAAAAAAATAAATATAACTGGGTCCTACAGTTTCTTCATGACACTTTCTTTCTTTTCCTGGTAGTTTATTAAATTTAGAATATTTTTTAAAGCCTAATAAAAGAAGTTTTTCATTTTGGTTTTGGTTTGGAGGTATTTTTGAAAACCTTTTATCTTGCTACTCTCTTTTGGAAGATTTTGTTCTGCCCAATGAATAAATAGAGCAAAATTTCTTATCTAATGTTTTCATGCAATCAATGTTTTATGCAGTGGTTAATTATATATTGCAAAATATGAGTGTGTTCACACTGCAATACTATTTGGACTTTGTGTGCAATTTATATGCAAGTATGAGCAAAATAAGAAAGAAATAAACATATAAATTAGCAGAAGCACTAACACAAAAAAGGGAAAAAAAGAAAACTCCAACAAAATTCTAGCTAATTAGAAGCATGTGGGGTTTTGACACTGTCTTCAATGAAAAAGAATTTCATCTTTTCTGTTCATTGAAATAAAAATAAAGAGAGCACTATTAAAAGAAACAGGTAAATTGATATGTACAACTAATCTTCCACAATCTCAGTAACAATGACTTTTATAAATTACTTTGCTTTTAAAGCTATTAAATCTATAGATTACTTAGCCTTAATTGACAGTTTATAAAGATAATTCCATATGTCTTTATCTTATGGGTTTTTTTTAAATAACATGATACTGAAGGTCATGCAATACTTGCATTGGATAAGTATGGTTGCAGTATTTGCCAAGGTTTCCTTGCCTTGCAAAGTCAACTAATTCAGAAACTGTTAAATATTGTATAAGTTTTTTTGTGTTTGAGATGAATAAGATATTGAAACCAAACAAAGGTATGGTTGTTAATTACAAAGCATCTAAGCATCTCATTTCATTTCCTTTCTGTAGCTAAGAGAATGTCTTAAAAGGATAACAGGAACATATTTGATTAATTTGTTTACAGTCAAGCAGTGAAGCATAGACCAGGAGTCACATTTTGACTAGGTAGACTGTAAAGGACACAGAACAATCAGACTGATATGTTAATGGCTTATGAGTGGCTAAGATGAACAAAAATATTTTTGGTATATGAATACTTTCATACCTATATTTATGTATGCAATTAAATACATATAATTTGAAGGGAAATTAGTGCAACATATTCTCTGCCTTCTTTATTTTTATGGACATTGGTTTATGCTACTTTTTTGTCATTATTTTTTTTATATTTTGATGAGTCTCTAGTGTGTTTCACAGAAAAATAGCTCTTCAACAACTACTTGTGATTCTCAAAGACTGCTAGGATGGCAGAAGAACACACATCAAACTATAGCTCAGAGGAAGTAAGAAAAGCTTTATACAGGCAAGATGAGGGCATAAAATATTCTATCCAGAAGTCAGGAAAAACACCACAGAATCTATTCCTAAAATGAAGAAGAGGGTGAAATATTTCCAAAGTAAAATAAGAATTAAAAAGAAAGAAAGGAAAAAAAGAAAAAATAATAATAAGACATAAAGAGAAACCACTCAGGAGTAAAACTATGTGGTAGACTCAAAGGTATCTCTGGACTTGTCAGCATCGCTGCCTGGTGAGCTTATGCAGAAACTTGCCTCTGGCTTTGTCAGATGCCACAGCTGGAAGAATATCTTCCACTTTTTGATTTTAATGTCCTTCAAGTGCCATCTGAATCAGGACTGAGTCATTGGAATAAACAAAATAGTGTTTTCATAAAACTATTTGTAACAAAAAGATCCAAACTAGAATGACTATCAGAAAAATATTCTTGACTTATCAAAATCAATATTATTTGTATACTAATATATTTTTTTTGGAAAACACAGAAACTCCCTGATATAGTTCTGAGTTCATTCAGCAAATTACACAAAGTTTACTTTTGCATATTTTCAAAGAATTAAACATAACCTCAACTCTTTGCACATCAGAGAAGTACGCAAAGAGACCAACCAAACGTCCGAATGCTAAACTGTCCTATGAAGTTGGATGGTTATATGATTCTGTAATGGATCACAAACTCCATACATTCTACTGTGAAGGCAAAGGATAGGAAAAAGGCCATTCTGTCTCGATCATTTCCCATAACTGCTGAATTTCATCTGTGTCTTATTGATTCTCATATTAGTTACAGCACTCTTGCTCTGATCTTGGTGATACCTTTGTTCGTACATTTGGATGAATGGCACTGGAGATCCACTTTGAATAAAACAATCAATGGTTCTGTGGATTTACCAAATCCATATTATTAAAACTATGGAGTAACTGAGACTGAAAAAAGGATTCAAATTAATCACAAACCAGGCAATTGTACACCAGTGAGTCCTACCTGGTTTGTCGACTTAGAAATGACCAGAAATGGCATCGTCAATGAAATGTGAAAGCACACAAAGACTGCTTTTGTTTAAGCCTCTCTGTCACCAAGGCAGGAGCTTATGCTGCACACTGAACCAAGTAAAAAGGGATATGAATAGATGCTGATCAAATAATACAGATGTGCTTTGAAAAACCCAAAATATGCTCTTGTTTTATATGTAAATATTTAACATTAATATTTAAATGAAACCTGTAGGCTTCCCAGCTTGGTCCATGGAACAGGTTACATCATCTTAATGCGAAATTTCAGGATGACCAATATTCCTTCTGATGTCCAGCACTAAGACTCTTCCAAAGACATTGCTAAAGACAGGGTAAAGAACCAAGTCACAAATAAAATCAAATTATAATGCAACTCTCTCCGTAAAATGTACCATACTGAATGTTCTTTTGAACAGCTGAAGCATACTAAAATCTTAGGAACTCTAAGTCTTATAGCCAGTTTAAGATTTAAATAAACTCAAACACAACTCCTTGGGAAAAAAAAAAAATTCCTTCCCTCCTTGGGGCTCTAGGTGAAATAATGTTTTGAAATTCTTTTTCTACACAGACATATAGTGTATATATATATATATATGTACACACGTAAATCATTGTTTGGGCGAATGGATAACTCTAATATTGAATTATTGCAAGCATTCTGTATCATCACAACAGATAAAAGATTATTTTGCTTACAGATTTTATTTTTTTTTTAATTGACTATTTAGGGCGTAAATGTCCTTAGTTAATTTATCAGGTAAAATTTTTGACAAAAATAATTAATTAGAGTTAGGGAAATTCTTGTTAGCAAAGAAAAACACATTAATGTGAAAGATGCATTCAAATTGTAATGCTTGAATCAGAAGAGGAGAGAATAGAAGAGAATAGTTCAGTGGAAAGGACCTGCAACAAATATCTGCTCCAGCTGCCTAACTACTTCAGACCTCTTCAAGAGTTAAAGCATGTTCTTAAGGTCATTGTCCAAATGTCTCTTAAACACTGACAGGCTTGGGACATTAACCACCTCTCTAGGAAGGCTGTTTCAGCATTCCACCAGTCTCCTAGTATAGAAATGCTTCCTCATGTAAAGCCTGGACATTCCCTGGCACAGCTTTGACTCATTCCCATTTGTCTTGTAAATAGACAAGGAGGAGAAAAGAGCATCTGTAAAGATGGATGAGGTCACCCCTGAGCATCCTTTTCTCCAAAGCAGAGAAACCCAAAGGCCTCAGTGATTCCTCATAAGACATTCCTTCAAGCCCTTTCGCCAGTTTTTTGCTCTTCATTTTCCTGGCAAAAATACTGAAAGGAAAATAAATTGGTTTTAATTTGCAAATTCCTGGGTTTTTATGGGGTTTTCCCACTTGTCTTGGTAGATCAGCTTAAATCGTATGTAATCTAACAAGACAAGACCCAGCACCTAAGCAGCATTCTCTGTTAAATATGCTCTGTGACATTTTTCAGGACTCTGTGGGTTTATTTTTTGCTATATGAAATAGGGAAGTATATAGAAATAATGTTTGTACTGCCTATTGATGTAGCTCAGAGGTTCAACTACTATATCAGGACAGTTTATTAGGTTCATTATGATCTCAGCTTGTACAGAATCCATTTTCTGAATAAGTGCACTGTGAGTAATGAATATCCATTAGTTACATTAGCAACATTCTTAAAACTTTTTTTTTTTAATGTTCAGCCATTATACAAACTCCTACACTTGATATGACAGCTAAGTACTTTCACTGTATTAAAATAGTAAAAATTGAAACAGAAACTGATTTTCCTTACTTGCATTAATTCTCTAAAAGAGAAGCATGCTCTTGTCATGGAGCTGTATCACTGCTGTGCGTATACACCCCTTGTTCACAAATACTTGCTAAAAACTCAATATGAAGCACTACTTGCTTTTTGAGGTTGTTTTTATCAAGGTATTTTCAGAGGCACAAAAGCTGGAAATGGAACTGTATGAAAGAGGGAAAATCCACTTTATATTTACTTTTACTGTACATCCAGAAGGAGAAAGAGGTCGGTGCTTCTTTTCTAAGTATTAAATGAACAGGAAGATATGACTTTAAAATGAATCTCAAGTGATCATAGTCTAGTAAGTCTAATGAAGGAACACATCACTCACAGTGGTAAACAGTTTACTGCTTTTATGTGTGCTCTTTGCTAAATCTCAAGTAATTTTTTATTGATTACATGAACATTACAAATTTTTAATCACATGGATTTTTGAAAAGATAATGTTTACAGCACTCTGAGAGTACTTAGAAAATTACAATGTAGCAAATTTTGTATTTCAAATCAATTATGAACTGTACTGCATAACTTAAGATTGCACAAAGATTGTAATATTGTTATTAAGAAGCAGCCAAATCTTAGTGAGAATCTCTGCCATGTACCAAAATTCATGCCAATCTCCCCAAAATAGACCTAAACTAAGCCTTCTACCCAGGAAGGTTTATTCAATGTTTTGTAGTGTCTGTGCAGTAACAGTAAAAGTAAAACTTGTCTAAAATGAAACCTCTTTTTTTTTTGGACTATTTTTAAAGGCTGACTCTGCTGCTGGTATTTCAGTAAGAACAGTAGAAAAAGTGCTGTGGGTCAGACTAGAGGTCCATTTATCCTAGTACATCATCTCTGAAAGTGGCCAAAAGCAAATGTCTTAAAGAAAAGAGCAACATGAGACAGATGTATAAGCAGTATTTTTATTCCCCTTAAAAAAACAAATTTGTGTCAGTTTAAATAATTCATTGGAAAGACTCTCAGTTTGAAAGGAAGAAGCCAGAAAGAAGAAAAAGTACCACAAACTTCTCTTCATGCCAGCCTACTTCTGAAGGTCCTGTGAGCTACCTAGCTCAACCTCTCACTAGGAAAAATGGAAGATGGAGTGATTCAAGTTGCCTGTTGTCTACCTCCAACCATCAGCATTCAAGAGCAAGGCAGCAGTAGAAAGTACAGCTGCAAATAAGGCTTGTATAGCAGCCAGCAAAGAGACATGTCCAGACTACCTCTGGGTCAGTCATGTTTCTCTTGCACTAGCAGCTTCTCATTAAAAAAAACTTGCTGCAGGATTGTGTGGATCAGAGAAAAGAGAGAAATACTACACATATGCAATGTCCAATCACCAGTCAGTAAAACAATTACATTACCAGAAAAGGATAGGAATCTACATTGGTTGTTTGAACGACATTTAGGTTTAGATACAGCTTCACAGACAAATATGACAATTTGATATATAGGAGAGCTAAACACCTCGTTTCACATTTTCAGTCATGTCTCACATTATTGAGCTGCTCTAGTGCTATCCAGCATGTAAAATAGACTTATAAATTTAGTCCTAATCTGCAGTTAATTGCTTTTTGTGGTTAGAGATCATTCCCCAAGTTGGAAGTAAGAGTCCAACTGCCCCTGAATATCCACCAGTGCAGATACTGGAAGAAGGAAAAAGGGGTTTTCCCATAGATTTTTCACCTGAATAACAGTATGTCAGTAATGAAAATGTTAACAGCTGCTACTTTGTGTGCATAGCTTTGTAACATTATAATTACAGTCTCAAGGCTGAGAAATGACTCCATGACAATGTTAGGAAACAATATTTTCACGTGCCAGCCTTTGTGTTACCCGTATACTTTTCATTTCAAGCGCATCTGTAATATGATCAAGACTTTATACTTAACTAAGAAGGTGAGATCCAAAATGCCAGTTTATAGTCAAAGAAAAATTAAAGGAGATTGTTGAACACCTCCAGGAATAAAATTTATTCTCCATTAGTTCTCTAACACTGGAAAGAGCCTTTTCAGAGTTGGACAACTTGACAGCATGGGAGGCTGTCTGGGTTTTGAAAGCATATAATTAATTTTTTAAGTAACTGGTACAATGATATATTTTGGATTTAATATGAAAATATTGTTGATAACATACTGATATTTTATTTGCTAAGCAGCACTTACTTCAAAGACTTTTCAGTCCCGTACTCTGACAGTGAGGAGATGCACAAGAAGCTGTGGGGAAGCATAATGAAGGCAGCTGACCCAAATTGGCCAGAGGAATATTCCACACCACAGAACACCATGACTAGTATATATACTGGGGAAGCTGGCTGGAAGGCACTGATCACTCTGTGTGGAATGGGCTGGGCATTGATCAGCAGGTAGTGAGAACAATTCTATTGTTCACAACTTGATTTTCTTGGGGTTTATTCCTCTTTCCTTCTCTCATTTTCATAACCATAACAATAATAAAATAAAATAAAATAAAATAAAATAATAATAATTATTAATAATAATAAAAGTTATAGTAGTAGTAGTAGCAGCAGCAGTAGTATTACCAGCAGTAGTAGTATATTTTCATTTGTTTAAACTACCTAACCCATGCTTCTCTCAAAGCTTGTCTTTTCTTTCCAATTCTCCTCCTGACTGTAGAGGGGGAGAAGAGAGAGAAAACTGGCCGCATGGTACCTAGTTGCCATCTGGGGCTAAACCACTATTGACTGCCTGAGTCTTTACTGTTGACAAAACAGAGGTGTTGTTAGCAGTAACAGTTCCGTTCAAAAGCTGGAAAGAGAAATAATCCTTTGTAGAACCTTAGCCCAGTTTGATTTATTTCGAGCAGATAGGACATTTTTTACAGTAAAGTTTATAATAAGCTCTGGTTCTGAAAACAAGATCCCTACATTATTCCAGTTATTTCAAGTGGCAGAATAAGGAGGCAGATACATCTCCAAGAAAGAACGAAAATACTAAGTAAAATGTAAATTTTATGTCTGCAACAAATACAAATTCCAGCAATGTTCTTTGGATTTGACCACTCAGTAAATCCCTTTGCGAAGGTAATTTTTGAATTTCTTTTAGAACAGAGCAGTTAGATGCACACACAATGTCAAAAGCCATATATTTTTAGTTACTTGGTATTAAGACAGAATTAGCAGTAATGTTCATATACTGCAAAAAGTTAATATCCCAAAAGACATTTCAACACTGCTGGTATATCTGTAATTTAATTGAAAGATATAATGATTGAAAGATAATAGCCTAAAATTCATTCACCTTGCCACAAAACAGATGGAAATTTTAAATTCAGTTTATTGCACTTTTTATTATCTCTTTCTCAGCTTTGCAGCACTTTTAAAATCAAGCAAGCAATGAGACAGCTATATATTTGATTTTAACAGACACCTTGAATGAGGAAAACATGGAAGACATGGATGGGAAACAGAATGAGGTCCTGATAATCCAAAGGGAAGTACAAGATTATGGCCCCAGAGGGGAGGTCAAATCCTGTGTTAAGTTTTGGGCCTCACACTACAAGAAGGACATTGAGGTTCTGGAGCACGTCCAGGAAAAGGCAACAAATCTGGTGGGAGGTTAGGAGCATGAGCCTTGTGAGGAGGAACTGAGGAAGCTGGAGTTTAGATTGGATATTATGAAAGATTTCTTTACATGAAGGGTTGTTAAGCATTGGAGCAGGGTGCCCAGGGAAGTAGTGAGCCTCCTTCCCTGGCTGCTTTTAAAAGATGTGTTGTTGCAGCTCTTAAGGATATGGTTCAGGGGGTTGGCCTCAAAGATCTTACAGGGTTTTTCTCAACCTAAATGATTCTATGAGTCTATGAATTCAAATAAGAGTCTTTAATATTCCAGAATAAACTGATATAACACAAAGTACTCTTCCCTGGACAATTTTTTGGACTGCAGCACCATCATTAACATGTTAATAAAATGTGAAATGAATGTATTAGATGTTAAGTAAAACATAACCATGTCGTTTAAGCATCTGATTTTTAGTTTTCTTTCCTGTTGCATAAATCACAGATACTGTGAATACTCTTGACTTAGGAATTGTTGTAGCATATGTGGCCTTTGTAATAAAATTGGGAAATTTTATTCCTTAGGTTTTTATGGCAGGCTAATAAACTGAAGTAATGCAAAGTCTACATACTGCAAAAATGTGAAAAGGGATTTATCAAAATATTTTATTAACTTATCAAAGTATTTTATTAACTTGCATCTGCTCAACAGTGTCAGAGGTAATGTGGTCGTTTAAGAATATATTGTTAATTAAAGGAACTTCTGAGTTTTATGGGACCTGAACACATTCAAAATAACCAATAGAAATTGTCCAGGTTTCCTAATATTGTACTCTCACAGACCTTCAAATCGGCCCTTGTATTCAGGATGAATGGTAAACTACTCAGCTGTCCACTGCTAAAAGAACACCAGTTTATGATGTTTCAATAAAACACTACTTCCCCCCTTTTCTTCCGCCCCATAAAATCTTAATATTCATAGGACTTCTGAAGTTTATTTAATCCAAGCTCTAGACCAAAGCAGTATCATCAATAATGGATTGATTTAGTCACGTTTTTGTCTCATAGAAGAGACCTCCGGTGATACAATCTTGTGATCCACCATGATGCTCAGGCCTCTTCAGCAGGGAAGCCTCCCAGCCCATGTGGAAGCTGCTTGTTTCCACTTTGCACTTCTCCTTGCTAATATCTATCAAGTTTTCTGCTAACGAAATTCTTGGGTTCCTTGAGGGATGAAAACTCTACCTCTCAATATGCCAACAGCTTTTCTCCATGAATTTAGCATCAGCAGCAATGAATGCAATCAATGATGCAATGCTTTTAATATTTAGCTCTACACTGCTTATTTAATGAGAATTATCAAAGAAAACAAAACTTTATAGATTACTAAATAAAAATATAGTTTTAAATGTCAGGAATACAATCTTATTAACTAAACAATAATCTAGAGTGGCTGAAAAGATATACTGTATGTTTTAATATTCTATTTGGTATAAATACTGTATTCTGAATACAAAATATTAATTTTCCAGTCTTTCTGCTGAAAGTGATACAGTAGGTTTGTCAGACAGACTATTCAGATATCTCAAGAAATTTTATTCATTTATGTTTACTTAAAAAATAGTCACTAAGTCTAAAGTCTAAATTATGTCATCAAAATATTAATTTTTTTGTTTTCCTGACCAAAACTAAATTTGCATATTGATTTAAGTGAAAACACTCATGTAAATCTTCCTACACATATGTACACTTTTTATTCACTACAGAAATAAAAGTACAATATTTGCAAAAGTAAAAAACACTACTGTCACTTTTGCCATGTTGAAAAGTTGATTAAAACTGCTCAAACTTATCTTCCTTATGAAATCTTACCAAATATGCAATCCATTTTCTTCAGCTCTTTTCCTGTTTGATTTTTTCCTAAGAAATTGGTTTTTAGTCTACATATTGCATATATATATAATCTAATTCATTAATTGAAAGATAACAACTGAAATAGGAAAGCTTTAGTCTCTATTCTAGAAGCTCTTTCACACTCAGAGACTTGATAAAGCTTGACTAGCAAAAATTTAGAAGCCAACAGAGACGAATTTGTCTATATAAATAAGATAGCCCCAAACATTAATAAGTTATACATGCAAATTATATTTTAACTAATGTATCTACTTACAGGGATGGAAGAGTTTATATAAAGGGGCTGACATTTCAGGGAAGGTACTTGTTCTGCTGAGACGTGTTTGCAGTTTCACTGAGGAGGCCATGGCTGCCACATAGAACCCAGTCTTGGTTTCCAGCCTTGTACTTTTCTTGCATGCAGATGACATTCTCCCTCTTTGGGAAAGACCCTGTCAAAGTCCACTTTGATAGCGCAGTAGCCTGCCAATGTGGAACAGACTTCAGAACTGGGGCCATTCCTATCAAGTTTTCCTATTAAAATATTTTTGGTTGCTTACCTAGAATCTCAGCTATCAGACATATATTTTTAAGTAATACTAATAATAGTATATTATATGTAGTTTGTGCATATACTTAATGTCCAATAATTGACAGTACAAAATCTTTCCTCCTACCACTGGATTAAAAAGTTTCCTACCAGAAGTCTCACTGGGGAAGAGAATATATAGCAGATATGGAGAGGTCTAATGCCATTTAAGAATGGAGTGTATTTTTCAGGCTGTTTTGGAAGGGGAACTGGCATTGTAAATCAAACAGCTTTAGACTCTGTGTATACAACAGCTTTAGACGCTGATTAAAAGAAAAAAAAGCTTCACCATGCTTCTTGTAAATCACATAAAAAAGTAGGAGAGTAGGGAAAAGCAAACAGATTATCATAAAGTAAAGAGGACTCAGATTTTTACTCTTAAAGTGATGCCCAAGGAGGACACACCAGCCCATCTGTAGCTTTGTCATCTGACAGAAACAGAGGTAACTTGCTTTTGTGCTGCTCTGGGGAAATGGCCAAAAAAACCAGATTCCTTCACTGAAAAACAAAACAAGAAAATATTAAGAAGGAAAAAGCAGCCTGGAACCTCAGTGTCTCTGGCAGTGAGATATTAGAATCTTGACAATGATTATTTTAATCCTTGAAAGTCTCAGAATTGTAGTACTGAATGTGAGAGTAGTTATGGGAATATTTGTGTTGACATATTGATTTCTACAGGCCTTCATGTGTTTTACACCATTTTTAAGGGAGACAAGTGTACCTGTTTTACAGATTTTGCTAAAATGTGTTTCTAAACCAAGAGGTCAGAAATGTTAACATACAGCCTAGTTCTATGGTACAGGTCTCAAAGACAAAAAGTGTTTAACTAGATACTGGTTCATTCTAAAAATTGCTTATAGTAAAATTCATCATGGTACTTTTAATAGTTTCAAATTTTACAGAGAAGAAAAAAATGCAGATCCTTTTTTTAACCTCATTTCACTACTTAGTAGCCTCAGTATGACCTATCTTGGAGTAATAGAAGCATATAAAGTTGAAAAATCTAGTGCAGATAAAAGCCCACTCTATTGGCAAATAATGAAATTCTTTTCAAAGCTAGCACAAAGCCTGATGTTCTCCTCTCCCACTCTCCCTTGCCTGCCCCCTCCCTGTTCCCAGCTTATATTTTCTCCATATTTGTCTGTCATTTCTTTCTCTTAAGATTCTAGGGAGATTTCTGGGCTTAGACTTTAATATTAGTAATCTTATTAATTTTTTAAACTTTCACAAGCCTTAAGTGAGAAAACAACATATGGCTATGCAACTCAGCACCTCTGGAGATTTTATACTCCTCAAACAGCACATAAAATCTTATGTTGTGTTCATTCTTATTCATTGCTTGTCTGTCCATATTTTAACCCTGCAAGTATCAAGGTATCAGTCTAATTCATTATGTTTTATTTGGTACCATCTGCACCTTCCGGATTGTATTCATGGAAAATTAAAATCTCCTTTCACAAGGGCAGTGCATAGGTGTTATCTCAGTAGAAGGACTATTCCTGCAGTGAACAGCAAGATATGTGACTACTTGTTGGATCAAGGCAGTCACAATTCTGTCAGGCCAAAAAGCTGCAACTGATACGTAACATGAAGTAGTCAGTCAGGATTATGGCTCCTGATATCTAGGACAAAAATCCTGCAATTATATTTAGACATTTTCTAGAGCCCAATAACCCATGCTTGCAATTGTTAAACAAGGAAGGACCCTTGTTTATATTAGGTGATTAAAGAATGACACTGCTGAATGCAGAATCTCATTTAAAAATTATATTGGGGACATTAGGGATGCATAGTTAAGCATGCATATCATTAAACGTTAGTGCTTTATCAATTTTTAATAATAAATGGTAACCATATATATGTATACTGCATACAAAAGACAGTAAAGGAACATTAAGGTTGAGAAATCCAACATTTAGAAGTTAGGGAATGACAGACTAAATTAGCCTTGTTGTGCATAGGTATTATGACAGTTCTTTTCAGCAACACATAGGAAGTGTGTAGCAGAACCAGGAATGATTAAAAAATCTAGTTTTGCTTGGTTTCAGCTTAAAGCCTGAGTTATAAATCGTTGTCTTTTCTTTTTCTTATTTTTTTTCTCTACAGTCTTCTTGTTCATACCATCTTTTTCACAATATCTGTGGTCTTGCAAAACAAAACAAAAAAAAAAAAAGTAGCTGTGATCATGTACAGATGAAGATATTCTTTCATGGAGAGAAAAAGCAACTGTAGCAACTGGTAAAAGGATCAGCTAGGAAAGATAATATCGAAAGATAACACGGTATAAGGCATAGCTTTATCCCTGTGTCTCATTGTGTGTTTATAAGAATCCTGTCCTTGCCCTAAATCTTATTGTGACTGTGGAATTCTCTGTGGCTGAGCACTGTTTCTGCAGTCCTGAAGAAAGAGAATAAATATTTCTAAAAAGCACATTGACAGAATACATTCTTTCTTGGAAATGCCATTAGTCTTTATTCATTAAAATTAGGGAGAAGCACATCTTGAAATGAAGCCTGTTAATTCAAGATGAGGGTCTTTTCTTCAAAAAGCTTTATGCTGTTAGTGTGTTGTGAATTTTTAATCTGCACCATGAGAGATGATTTAAAACAAAAATGAAAATAATTATATAAGGAGGGAGACAGGAACAACCATTCATTGCAACAGAAGCAAACATTACTCAGAATTATAATAGCAAATATGATTATTTATATAAATCCTTCCTACAAGCTTTTCATATGCTTTCTGTTTTGTTGCAAACTAAGACCAAAACACAAAGGGTGTTCACAGATATCACACACTCAGTTATTCTGCTGTATGCTTTGTAAGCATTATTGTTGCTGAGAAAAATTGAATCTGTTTTTTATAGGACTACTGCCATGCTTGATTAGATAACCAAGATCTTGTGTTCCTTGATTGTACCAAGTATTTTTGCCCCCTGCTTTAGGGGGGGATCACCCAGAATTAACAAATCTCTGCTTTGCATGGACTTTTGAAGGAGTTAGAATTAAAACAATTGCAAGATACCTTTCTGTTTTGCCTTTATGCTAAGCACATTGGCAATCATGTTGTCAATTAATGTCACTGCCAACATACAGGGGCATAAAGAGTCCATTATTGCTCAAACACCATGGAACAGACATCAAAAGGTGTAAGTCCAACTTCATATATGGCAACCAGTTTCAAGTAAATTAGAACTATTTTAAGGAATGACAAAAGTATTAAATTATAATAAATGGTATTAAAGGGTATTAAAGTGATCATCCTGCTGGGAGAGTTAATATCTAAGTCTAAATTCCATATTTTATTTTCTGCATTGTGCAGAGGAATTCACATTAGCTTTGAAACATGGCCTAAGTAAAAATTAAATGAAAATATCAAAATGTGCAATGGATATTTTTATTGTTTATTTATTTTTTTAACATACATTATTATAAAAATCATCCATGTGTGGTTTCATTTGTTTTGTATTTCACTTTCTATATCACAAAATTCATCAAAGATCAAAAGAATGAATAAAACAACAAAAAGCTTATATCTTTTTTCCCAAATAAGTACCACTGCATATCTAAACAAAGTCACAAGTCATCTCATTCATAGCCATTTCAGCCTATAACAGATGTGTTCTTTGAAAAAAATTATTGGCCTTATGAATAAAGATTAGCATTCTTCTCTTCATCTCCGTTGGAGAGAATAATATTCTACAGTAAATGGATGTGAAATTCAACAGTGGGGATATTTCAAATAAAATTTATCAACTTCATTGGCTACATTTTCAAAGAACGACATGGAAGGGATTCACACAAATACTGTTAATAAAAAGGTTTACAGATGTGCATCTTTGTCTTTAAACACAAGTTCTAAATTATGTGAATGAGGAAATGTAGAAGACAGAAAGAAAATTAAATAAACCAGACCAATTCGAGCTTTTAAACTTAAAAATAGTCAACCATGTCCAGTTTGGCTGTGAATTTATTATAATGCTAGCTAGGGGTTAAATATTAGTTCTGCAGGAGGATACTCGAAAGTCAGAAGACTGGCAATTGTTGTGTCTGTCTGAATAAGTTGGACTGTTCTGTTTCCCCTATCATGTAATGGTTCTGCCCTGGTTCTCCCTTCCTTCCCTTGTGCTGCCAGATATCCCAGCTCCTCCCCACTTGCCTTGGAGATTAATGTACCCTTTTTCAAATCCCTCCCCAGTGCCCGGTCCGTCACTCGGCGCTCCCACTCTTCTCTCTAGAACTCTCTAGAAACTTCCAGCTAGAGCGTCAAGTGATTGGCTCAGGGGCCAGGGCCCCACCCTCAAGTTATCCCCATTGGGGTATTCCCTAAGTCAATCTTTTGTATCCCACTCCCCTCTAAAACTCTATTCGTCCAAGGACTGACTCCTCCCTTGTTTTCCTCCCTCCTTATAAGCTGTTGCAACGTGTTTCCTTCTTCCCTCAGAATCTCTCTTAGGTTGTTGGTTCGCGTGGGGCCCAATAAATCTGGATTCACCACAGCTGGAGAGCGCTCTCTTATTTCTGCTGACTGTAGCCATAAGCCAAGCCACGTCCTACCACAAGGTAGCGCTGCTGTCATAGCACAGAGTGTTTGCCTTAGGTGCTGTCCCAAACCACAGAGATCGGGATAGTGCCCCACTACTGCTAGCGGTGCTGGATCGCTGGCCGGGACATCCGAGAAGGACAATCCTTCTCCAGCTTGACTGCTTCAGGCAATAATTTGGTTCTGTTTCTTAGCTTGCTGTAGTAATGGGTTTATAGGTAAATGAGTAAAAGATGGATAATGACACAAGAAGAGTTTAAATTTTAAGTATTGTTACACATCTAACTTCAACAAGAGTCACTGTTGATAACTATTTGCCAGTTCCCCTTGTGATTTAAGCATTATCTCTGTTTTACTCAGATGAATAGCAGATTTAACGTAAAGCCTAGTTAAAACTCAATGACATGATTAAAAATGGAACAAAGTATACACGCACGAAGTGACAGAACATATTTTCCAAAAAACCACTTTTTTAAAGCCCTAATTACTTTTATATTTATTCATATCCTTTGGCTTATTAGATAAATAATAGGTGAGGAAAAAAATTCTATCAACAGTAGCCTTTGAGATCAAATACAGGTTTTTGGGTACTGAATTGGCCAGAAAAAAACAAACAACCAAACCAAAGCAAACCCAAACAAACCAAAGCAAACCAAAACAAACCCCCTCACAAAATGAAAAACAAACAACAAAAGAAATCCAAATCCAACCCCAAACCAAACTATGACTTGAATGGTGAATTGAACTAGTAAATAAGGTTGAGATGCCTATTGAAATAAAAAATAAATTTGAAAACACAACAAAGAAATGTCTCAAAACCAAAAGAATTTTCAAAGGAAAATTGCACATAAATTATAGAAGAGGGAAACATAAGGGAAAATAATCTTGGTTTTATGTACAGTATCATCTCTCTATATAAATAGTAGATTATAGTCAGGGACTGGGGCTTTATCATCAAAGAACAGGGTATTTTGTTCCCAGGCACCCATAAGCTATTGCTTTCTCTGGTATTTCTGTTTTTGTTTTTTTTTTCCCAATAATAATTTATACTGCCAATCCCAAAGAATTAAAACAGCAGAGAAAAAACAGCAAACCAACTAACCAAATCCATAAAAACACCCACAAGCTTGGTTTCTTCACATGTCATTATAATACTGAAGTTTAATAATTTCAAAATAAAATGCATCTTCCCCTCAAGACTTTTAAATAAATAATAAGAGTGGTAGTAGTAGTAATATTATAATAAATTATTGCCATATGGCTTTCCTTCCTGATCAGGGGAATAAATGAGAGAACCATGCATGATCTCTTACTGTGCTCAGAGGTTCTATAGTCATTCACAATGCTTTTAAATTATATTGTTGATGTGGAGAATGAGAGCAACTTATATTAGTTTTTTAATTAATGTTCGCATTACCTGCTGACTATTCTTTCGTTTGACTTTCTGGAGTTAATTCAAAAAGTCCTCTAGCATGATTAAATTGTGGTTACCAATAACAAAACATCCTGTGCCCATAGAAGAGCAGTGGATTGGCTTCTTTGGTACTCACCAAGCTCACAGAAGTGTAGGTCTTTTTCAGAGTGATGGGAGAGAGGAAGGGCAGCCTTGGGACCAAGGCGTGTGACTGTTCATAGGGGTTCCTGACACATGACTGCCACAAGAGAGGAACCAGTTCCTTCAGAAGACATGGTTGCAAAGGCACTGGTCTGGCTGTGTCCTTAAATGTTGCCAAACCACTGTCCCATTTACTATTAAACATTTTTATATTGCTGTTTTATATCCATAGACTTATTGCTACTTCTGTCTTACAAGTGAAGTGATTAATTCCATCCATGACAAACAGACACTAAAGAAAAGCCTTTTATCTTCTTCAGACCACAAACACAGTTTGCTTAGAAGAGCCAAATTTAACACTATGTTCCAGAAAACAAAACAAGGTTTACGGAAGGCTGACATTAAAAAATTTAGTAGTTTTAACATTTCTATCAGAATACTTTCTAAGTGGGTTAATAAATCCTGGTTTTTTTTGTTAAAAAAAAAAAGAAAAGAAAAAAAAGAAGGTTTTTCTAAGTTAGACTATTTTCTAGGCATAGACTTAACAAAAGCTTTTAAGCAGGGTGTCATGGTTTGACACTGGCACAATGCCAGTGCCCCCATGAAGATACCTTCTCCCTGGTTTCTGCTGTGAGATGTGACCAGGAATAAGCAAAGCAGGCTCCTACTTAGGGAAAAAAAGAACCAGAACTTTATTAACTACTCTACAACTACAGATAAAAAGGAACACACACACAGGGAAAATGAAAACCTCACAAATGCATTTCCTCCTCCCCCCACCAAATTTCCAACACAATATATTTGTTCCTCAAATCACCAACTCTCGGTCCAGCAGCACCTTTTAGACAATCAATCCTCAGTTCATCAAGAGGAGAGGAGTCCTTCTTGTACCATGGGCTTCCCCTGGAAACACAGCTGAAGCCTCGTGTGTTTCTGTGTCACTCATGGCACTGCCCGGAGTACATCTGCCGTTGTGACTTCTTCCTTTTCATGTCCAGTGCTCTCACCACTGAACACGGACCAGAGCTGCTTCTAGGGTTGTCTTTTAAGGATGCTCTGTCCCGATCCAAAAAAGGCACAGTCTCTCCTTTGGGACACCTGTCCCCACTATCTCTCTTTTGGGACACCTGTCCCCCCCATATTTTTTCACCCCCTGGGGCTGAGGGGCATCAACACTAAACCCTCTTGGTTCTGAGGCCATTGCCTCCCCCTAGAATGCAGTCTCTGTATCACAAGGAACATGGGTCTGTCCATCTCTCTTTTGGGACACCTGTCCTTACAATCTCTCCTTTGGGACACCTGTCCCCCCCATATTTTTTCACCCCCTGGGGCTGAGGGGCATCAACACTGAACCCTCTTGGTTCTGAGGCCATTGCCTCCCCCTAGAATGCAGTCTCTGTTTCACAAGGAACATGGTTCTGTCCATGGCTGTACAAAAAGAGTCCAGCAAAAGGTACTCCATCATCTCTTCCCACTAGGATTCTTCACTCTTCTTCTACTATCTCTCACTCGCCCAGACCTCTCTCACACTTGCACATTTCCTTCCTCATCTTCCACTCTATCTTCTAGGAGAGGTCAATGATCTGTAAAGTTCTCATTCTCCAAAAAGGGGTTAAAAGCTCCTACAAGCGGCCAGCTGAACCCCCCCTCTTCTCCGTCCCAGCCGTGCTGCCGGCGCAGGCCCATGTTTATCAAGCTTCAAGGTTACAGTCCCAGGCAGCGGCTCTCTCTCTCTCTCTCTCTGTGTTTCTCAGGGGGGGCTGCCCGATGGCTCCCGGTCTCTCTCTCTCTCTTCCACCCTTCCACCCCTGGGCTCAGGCCTACCTCTCTCGGCCTCATGGCTTTCGCCTCCCCCTGCCCAGCCAGCAGCTGGGCCGGGGGAGAGACCCGAACTCTTTCCCGCCGGAAACCCAAGAGGACCCTCCCAGGGGAGAGCTCTGCTTTTAACCCCGTGTTCTCAGAGGCGTGTCCATGTCCCAATGGCCAGGTTAAATGCCAATATTAAAGTCTGAATATCCATTGGCCAAAAACACAGCATCCCAAAAAACACATTTCCTGTCAAACCACCACACAGGGATTACAGACCAAATAGCCAAGCAGGCATCAGCACTGCTATGTGCTCATTATCACTTAATGTGCACCTACCATTCCTACAGCCATCATATATTATTATTATTATTATTATTATTATTATTATTATTATTATTATTATTATTATTATTATTATTATTATTATTATTTTCACAGTCTAACTCAGGTTATCTAAAACCATTCTTTACTTTCATAAATTGTTGTGTGATGTTAAGACTTACCTCTTCCAGCTTTCTCAGGTAGCCTTTTTACTAAGGATCTGTCTAGCTTATCTGTTGGATCTGTTGGATCTGAGTCCTCTGAATGTTTCAAGTGTTAATGCACAGGAGCATTCAAATGCTGCAGAATCCTTGGATCCAAAAACACAAGATCACTAAGCAGCGCCACATATGACCTCAGATGGGACATATCATGTCTTTTATGAAATATTGATTGTTCTGGACACCCAAAGTAGCTGACTTACCTAGGAATTCTCATTTTCATTTCATTTACTTGGAGGATTTCTAGTTATGGCAAGGTGTATAATTCTGCTTGGTCAGTTTTATGGATTGCATTATGTGAGAGATGATTTCTTTGCTCAAGCAATTGCATAATCAAATGCTACAGTCTCTGATTGCTCATCTGACACCATGGCACACCACAATACTGTACTGTGGCAATTTCTTGCTGTTTCCTTGTGCTTGTAAGATATTTTTGGTATATCTATAATTTCTCATTTCCTCAAAATGGAGTGGGCAGCAGAAAAGACTTAAACAAAGCAAAGCTTTACTAAGATCATTAATATAAATAGGGAGAAAAGTTGAGAAGAGGAAAACAAGACTTTCCAACAACCAAAAGGAAGTAAACAAATTTTTTATGTTAGATACCAATATGCTAGATTTAATATGAAAAATAGATCAAAGTTTAAAATAAAACCAGAGAAAACTTTATTGGTCTGTCTGTATTTTGCCTCATGTCTATTGCATAGCAACTGAGAGAGAATGTTCTGTTACCACAGTTGCCAGAGCTATGGAAAACTCAAGGCACTTCAAAATATGCCAGTAAAGTGCTGGTGGAAAAGTGGCTAGTTCACAGAAACCTAATCATAGATCTATATGTGCTGAAAAACTCTCCTTCAGATGTCATTTAGTCTATCATCCCTGACATGGGTCAGACAGATAATTTAGAAAAGCACTCAAGAGTTTTGTAGAAAGCCATAAAACAGCTGATGTGACAAGGCCCATCCTTGAAGAGAGGCAGCCCCTGGTGCAGAGTCATCAATGGTGCCTGCTGAGATTTTGGAGCTGTAGATGGACAGAGAAGATCAGTGCCCTGATTGGGACAGAATGCGTGGCCAGTATCTCTTCTGGATTTTTTCTTGCATTCCAAATCCTTTTGCCATAGATTCTTTCTTCTCTGTTCTTGTCCTTCTTCAACCCCTTGTAGCTTTCTGAATTCATCAGGCAGTTTTTGCATCTCATCCTGCATTCTGAAGCAGAGTTTGTGGTCTTGAGCTTCAAGGAGAGATAATGATCAAGCACCTACAGAAGAAATACAGTTTTTTTGGTATTCCTCCAAGAAATATAAGAAAAATAATTTCTTCTGCAGTATAAAACTTACTTCACAAATACTAACATTTCTATTTTACAAGATAGTCTGTTTGGAAATAAAAGATGGAATTAAAACAATAAAGGATGGAATTAAGACTTATGTACACATGGTGTGTGTATGTTTAATCCTTCATCTGTCCTCTTAAATAAATAGGAAAATTACTAACCTATAGCACCATTGTAGTGCTGAGGAGTTATAATTTCCATTCTGTTTGCTAGATTGTGGTTCTATTCAACTCTACATGGAATTTATATATTTTTTGTGGTTTTTTCTTCAGCTATATGATATACCTACATCATTATTGCCCTAGCCTGTAAATGTCCACAAGAACAAAGTATTCCAAGGCATTATTTTTTATTTCTACTGCAGTCTTAAACTGGATAGTACTAGTCAGGTATAATTCTCTGAATGCTGAAAATGTATACTTGAATTGACAGAAAATAGGTCAGCTGGCTATTTCGGACCAGTTGTTTGCTGTACATCTTGAAAAATACATTACTACCTGAAGAATAAGGAGTTAAAATCCAAGTTAAGGTAACTTAAGTTACAGCCAGAACTAGATGCTGAATGATATCAACATTTTATCATTTTTAAGGTAACTTAAGTTACAGCCAGAACTAGATGCTGAATGATATCAACATTTTATCATTTGAGAAATACCTATATCTGAGACTTTAATTCAAAAATTTGCTGTGATTACAGACTAAACTAGATGCTTGCAATGATAAACAGCAAATACCAATGTCTCCAAGGAAGATTGGAAAGGATTAGTATTTTCTATCTAAATAGTAGCATGGTGAAGAGAACACAGTCAGAGATGCCTTACAGTTTAACCAGTCACTGATCAGCTGCTCAGTTTTGAAACTATTGCTCTAGGACTCACTGGAAAAATGCCATGTACTTCTCCACTACCTCAAAGAGCTATAGAAGACAAAAGGAAGATGGTCAGATTCAATCTCAGTCAGTTCTGACATGGAAAATTAAGTGACATATTACTAGGACCATGAAAAAATTGTTTACAGGTTGTGATATAAATTATATAATTCTTATCATGAGAAGATAGAAGCTGGTTAAGCCGATTCCATTCAACAGTGAGAAATTCAGCTATGACCAATACACAGCCAGGTTATTTTATAGTTTTTAGTTGTAATGAAAATCAAGAACATTCAGAAAAAGATATTGGAGTGCATGACGCATTGGATTGGAGATTTTTTTCCAAATACAGTATTCCTATTTCCAAAAGGCCAAGAAGCTAGCTAAATTAAAAAAAAATCATAGCAAAGAAAATTAATTTTAATCACAATTTCTCCAAATATATGCTGCTCCATTCGTCTCTGATTAAGTTTGCCTTCTACTCTCTCTGTATGGTTATTCAGGGTAAACACTTCCAGAAAGCAATTCAGTATATTCTACAAAAACATATTTGAGTCATCCTCTGACAGTGTTCATTTCTCTCCATTCTTCTTAGATGAGAGAGACCAAGCAACTTGTTTAAAGTAGATGCCTAAATTAGAACTGGATGATAATTTAGTACAAGCTAAATATCTGTAATATTTACAAAATTTTTGAATGCATTTGAAATTTATTTTTTAAACATGCATATTTTGAAAAAGTGACTTTACCATATTTATTGTCAGACTCACTGCCTTTATACAAGGCAAAAAATAAACACAGAACTACAGGTTTAGGTGGGAAGGGACCTTTGGGAGATCATCTGGTCCAATTTCCCTGCTGAAGCAGGACCACTTTCACCAGGTTGATGGAACTATGTCCACACTGCTTCTGAATATTTCCAGAAAGGGACCACAATATTTCTGGGCAACCTTTTCCAGTGCTCAGTCACCCTCACAGCTAAAAACTGCTTCCAAATATTCAGACAGAAGATGCTGTGTTTTACTTCATGCCCATTACCTCCCATCCCTGGACATTAAACAGTGTCTGGATGTTCTTTGCACCCTCCCTTCAGTTGTCTGTTCACATTGGTAAGAGCTCTCTGAGATCGCCAGGATGAACCATCCCAGCACTCTCAATTAAGGAGAGAGATGCCCTTGAATCACCTTAGTGATCCTTTTTTGGACTCTCTCTTGTGCTTTGTACCTCAGAACTGGATCCAGAATTCCAGGTGTGGCTAAATAAAAGGAAAGTCACTTGAAATTTATGTGAAGCTTTCAATCATACTTGTATGAAGCCACCTATGGTAATTTTCAGATGAAAAGACTACCTCTCTCATCTTCTATCAATCTTTCAACCAAAAATCTGCTGATAGTCCAGGACATGTCCTACAGTCCAGTCCTGTGCTATTTGCCAGGGATGTCTGAAACCTTTGACCATCAAGAAAATTAATCCCTTTCTTCTTTAGAGGAAAGGCTAATGTTGAAACCTAATGTTAGATGAACTGGAGATACGATCTTGACTAGTCTGCATTTTAGTTGTTTTTTTTTTTTTTCCTATCAAAAATTAAACATAGTTTTCAAAGCAGAAAATATCACAACCCATCTGCTTATTGTGCTTGATCTTGCAGTGGCTCCTAAAGGAATTGCTTAGACATCTGAAGCAAAATAAAACCTATGTAGTAAGTGCAGAATAGAAGAGAAAATGACACAAAATTGGCAGTGCCAATTAAGATTATCAGCAGAGGAGGAAAAATTTAAAAATACTGTACTAGGCAATCAAAATTATCCATGTATGATAAACTTCTAAGAGAACTGAAAGAAATTTTAGAAGCATATGCAATTAATGGCAGAATTTATCTCTAAATGGAAAAAACTCCTGTCAGTTATACAATCATTTTACAGAATAATAAGCATTTTTTAATCAAGTATTGACTGTTGAGAGTATACATAATTTATAGCGCTATCACATTGCAGTTACTTCTGATGTTTCTGCATGCAGGTGCTGAATCACAGTATTGACTGTTGTTAAGTGCATTTGTTCTACAATGAAATACTTTGTATAAATCAGCACACACTTACATGTATACATGAAATCACCTATAAAAACCTAGATGGCATTTCTGCAACTTGCTCTTGTGACTGTATGTACTATAAAAGAGGGCAAAGAGTGTCCTTCAAATTTTAGGCTTTGCCTGCTAAAATAGAAAAAACTAGCAATGAAGGAAATATGTAAATAGTAAGAAGATTACCATTAAAGCAAGGATAATTTTCAATTAATTTACAAGAGCATCATATAAAAGGGTAGTTGAGGTTCTGCTGTAGTGGGTATCCAGAGAAGTATTTGATATAATGCCATAACCCTTCCTACAGATTATGGGGGCAAGAACTGATGCATCCTTGAACGTTATCAACAAGAAATGATAAAGAATTAGTCAAGTCATCATTACAGGCAGAAGTAGGCCTGATCTCATGTCAAATTCTACTGGATTCTTAGGATGTACTTGAACCCAAAAGGAAAACCCAAGGAAAACCCAAAGAAAACTTTTTTAAAGATGATTGCCTAACAGAAAAATAACTTCAACATCTGAGGTTAGCTTTATGAATCCACAAACTGGTGGCTCAGTTGGTAGCTGTTTGGCATTCAGGTCCCGAAACAAAAAATCAATATCCAGAATGAAAGTAAAGGTAAATGTGATGAAGTGCCTTTGTGGTGAAAGAAGGAAGCTAGCTCCCCATCTCCTCCTTTCCCACAAGACGTTGTGCACAAGGAAGTTACAACCACTTCTATAAGGGTCCCTGAGACAGATTTCTTGCTGGCATTTGTGAGTGCTTATTGAGTCACCTTGAGGGTCTTCAGGTGACAAGGGTTACAGTACAGGCAGTTACACTCTTTGGAAATCCATCCCTACACCATGATCCTCTTGTGCTCCTGCTTCAGTGTGTTCCTACAGAGGTGGTGATAAATTCAGGAGAGCTCCACTGCCTCTCAGAGAAAACCAACAGTCACATAAGTCTGTCAACAAGTACTAAAGCTTTGGGGGGTTTATTTTATGGATATGGGTCTGGAAAAGTTAATATAATACTTATTTTTTGCTTTCTTGCCTTAGGAGACTAGATACAAATAGAGACAAACAAGTGTTTTAGGCCAGGCTAGACTGAAAACTTGCAGCCTGTCACTGCTTCACACTTAACTGCTGTTACCATGCTGAAAAATTGATGGTTTTCCTCTTTTGGGGACTTATTTAGCAGGAAGAGAATAGATGGGGTAAAGAAAAAGGAGGAAAAAAGGGGGGAAAAAGGAGAAAAAAAAGGGAAGAGGATACCAGGAAAAGTTCAAACCTGTGACAGTAAGGAAAAAAAATCATTTTGGAATACAGAAATATACAAAAAGAAAAAGTGCTAGAAAAGTCTTGAGGTAACAGTTAATAGGAAGTCAGCTATATTTCAAAGACTATGCCAGCAAGAAGAAAAGCAAAAATAACTTTGATATGATTTTAGGTGCAAACAGAGGTTCATCCATCATAGACCAGATACGTATTAAGACCTACCTTAATGCCAGAGTTGTGGCTTTGCCCCATAATGTGGAGCCGTGGGCATCTCAAAATTTACAAAATATAAAGAATTCAGAATAGAGAAACCCAAACTGAGATTCTATAAAATCTCACCTTTGAGGAAGAAATCAAAGTAGGGCAGAAATTTTATATATCCTGCCTAATGTATGTCAGAGAGAGAAAACTTTGAAAAGTATACATATAAAGCCATGAGAAAAATGACTTAAAGTCATCCAAGGGGGCATAAATACAATAAAAAGGGGAACAACAAGGCAATGTATAATTTCCTAGCCTTGAAATACATTCAGCTATAGAGCAGTCTTATAAGTCAGTGGTGGAAAACTCATCCCTCCAGTACATTCACCCTGTATTCTCTTGTTGCAATACAATAAAAAATTGCAACATCAGAAGTAAAGTATCTTCTCTTACTAAAAAGAAGAAAAAAAAATTATTATGGACAGGACACCTGAACCAAATCTTTAAAAATGGCCTTAGAAAAAATATTAAAAAAAATTAGCAGGGAATATTATTTTATTGGCAAAGAGAATGATAAGAGAATTGAATAGAATTATCATTACCAATTTACTTAAAGCCAACTATGTCCATATTACAAAAAATCTTACTCAGTAGTATCTTTCACTGAAACAGGCTTAGATACTAGGGTCATGGACCTATAACTTCAATACTTCTAAAAGATCAAAAACTGAGCACAAAGCTAGTTGGGGCAAAAGTGTTTTGTTTTGGTTTTTTTTAATCTTACTTTAACACCTGCAGTGTCAAGTGAAAAAAATTCTTGAAGTAACCATAGTGACAAAAAATTTTTAAATATCACATGGAAGAGTTATTTGTGCTCTTCAGGGCTGGAGTGAGGGGAAACTGTCCAGGAAATAAACATTTACCCTTTTAGATCAGTCCAGGTAAAGGACTTTTTTGACTGCCTGAGAAATAATGTAGCACAATCCAAGCAGTGAGAATAGGAGATGAACAGAAGGTAAACCACTGTGAGGCTACTAAAACAGAGTAATAGCAGTTCAGTCACACTCCATGCATGGCAAGCATGCAAACACAGTCTGATATCACAAAGGCGTTTGATGAAAGAGGTAAATCAGACAGAACAAACAAAAATACTATTTTTGAACAGGCATTTTCCTTTAGCAGCAGCAGAAACAGCTTGTTCTCTCTCCCTCAAAGGAAAATCTCTGCCCTGTACCTTGTTTCAACTTTTAAATTTTTTTGCAATTTTTTTTGATATTTGCATCCCATTTAGTGAAGTTCCAAACTGAAATGAAACCTGTTCCAAGCTACCCCATGTGACTACAGATATTTGGTGAGCTGCCTCTCATTTAACAGCAATGGGAAGCAGCAGCCAATACCCCATGGGCCCCTGTCCATAAGGGCCCCTGAGGCAAGAGCTGCTGCTGTTTTTAAATGCAGGTGAACTGCAGTGGATTATTGACTCAGTTTAAGGACAAGTGAGAAGTTCATAGAACTGAGTTCCCAAAAGAAACTTGAAAGTAATATTGAAAGTAATAAAGATTATGTCACTTTGATCTCCCCTACTCCCCCACCAAAAAAAAAAAAAAAAAAAAAAAAAAAAGTGGTAACAAGCTCCTCTTGCATTTATTGGGCATAGAACCAGCAGCTGCTAAAGGATTTGAAGAACATGAATACAGGCTTGAATGGAACAGTGTGAAAAATTTCTTCTGCACAGGGAAAAGACTTTGTGCAACATGACCAAACAGGATGATGTATTAAAGCACACAGCTGCATGGAAGCAGGAAGAACGTTTCAGGGCAGAGAATAGCAAAGGATATATTTTAAATAGAAATATTATGGCTCACATTTTTTCCAAGGCTAAGATAAAACTTTGGCAAATGTCCTAGTTTTACTGGTCACGTTTGCATTGTGGCAAATACAGAACAAGAAATAATGATTAAGAGTTTTCTCAGTGGGTACTTACACGTAAAATAGTGCTATTTGTAAGTCCTTTATTAAGTACCATCTTTCTTCCTCCTTTGTGAATTTACATCTGAGCATAGACATGGAATAATGAGGCCCAGAAACTATACTGCACAATGAGACAAAGGATTATAAAGAGCTAATCAAACAAAAAAATCAGCTTGTAGTCACAAGGAAGTAGTACACAGAAAATAATTTTTTTCTTGCCTCTTTCACAACCCACTATGTAACTTGGGGCGAGTGTCATCTAATTTGAACCAAAACATCCTTCTTTGCAATGAATAAAAACCTAGGGATTACACAAATTTGGCTATTCCACATTTAATATTAGCATACATGGATATAAATATAGTGCATTTACAAATAAAATTTGAAAGCAGCATAGCTTCTTAAAAATTTTTCTTAAAAAAAACACACCCTTCACTTACTGGTGTGTTTAATCAGATTGACCTATAATATATAGCATTAGACCATTTCCATTAGGAAACATGTAAGATCTTGTCCATTTCATCCAGAACTTAAACCAAGTACTTCCAATCACTGTAACCTGGTTATTACCTGATGAAAGATTTCTTGTCTGATAAATTCCTGTGAAAATCATTCCAGATCACAAAGCTAGCATGAGTTCTGAGGAAACAACCAGGACATCCTAAATCCTGACTTTTTTTACAAAAAAGTGCTTCATTTTACCTTTTTCATATTATTCTCCTAACAATGTTTCAATCATTAACAATACTTCCTAACTGTGTTTCAATATTTAAATATTTTTTGAAGGACAGCTTTTTTTCTTTTTCTTTTTTTTAATTCATTAGGAACAGATTAAAATAAAGCTAAGTAATATCTGTGTGTGTTTTACTTTGATGTACAAAGCTCATCTGCATATGCACCGTTTAATATTCCTGTCTATTTTGATTACAATTTTTGAAGGAAAGATAGGACTGAATTTAAAGTAAGATAATAGGAAAATAATTTTTTATTTATTAAGTAGATTGAAACATATAATTAGCAGGAGGACATTTGATTTCTAACATGGGTACCTAACACAGTAGTAGACCAAAGACTAATAACCATCTTTTGCGTGCCTACCCATGAACACAAGCTTCAAATTGAAAGAAAAAAAAGATTTTAAAAGAAATCAAGCAGTATCTCTGCATAAATCATCAGCAAACTCTACAACTGTCCACTTAAAAGTCCATTCCTAAGCTTACTTTCAGCACCATTCATTCTAAATGAAAACATAAAAGTGTTTTATGAGACAGAGTATAACCAGAAGATGTTTCTATATTTTGGTAGGCAAGATGGGTTTCTCATATGGCCAAAGCTATTTTGCTTTTGTTTTTTTTTATTGAAGACTGGAATGCAGACAATCCCAAACATGGATTTACATATTTATACATCAAGAAAAACCTGTGCCAGGAAACAATAAGTCTGAATTATGTGTAAAATATGAACTCATATATCTGCAGTATTAGATTTTGCTGTGCTGCAAAAACTTCAAACATGTTCTTACCATTATGTCTGTTAATGTAATTTTCCCACATTTGACAGATTTTACAATGATCTACACTTTGCAGGAATTTAAATCATGCTTTTCTTTTACACTGATATATTGCAAAATTTAAGTTCATCAAACTTGTACATACAATCAAGAAAGCAAAAAACTTGCATACTCTGCTACTGCCCCACTGACACTTTATTATTGATTTCAATTTGGAATTCCTATAATTAATAATGAATTCTGAAATAAAAGTAAAATTTTACCTCCAATCTGATTCAAGACAAGAAATACTTCTCTGAATAGAAATGCATTCTTAAATTATATTTATAGGCAAAATATTTGCTAACTTTCTGCTAAAAATTTTCTCATAAAATACAGAGTAAAATTCCTAACTATATTTCAATGTTCAAAATAGGTTAGCCCTCTCAAAATCAATAAAGTTCATTCAGCTTGATTCCACTAGAGTAGGATTTACTTTCTTAGATTTAGCAAAAGGATATTCTCCCACAGAATTTCAGAGTAGATTTTTCTAGCTTTGACAGTACATGAAGACTAATTTTGCAACTAGAAAAAACGGAAAAATTTGCTAATGCAATCCATATCTCTCAGATTCACCAGTCTTATGTCAGTTTGTAATATAAAATATTCTGGAACTACTGCTAATGGTAGCATTTTCTTGCTGCAGCCAAAAAATTGTAATACTGTAGCAGGAGAAGATGAAATATGATTTACTTTCCCTTGGCTCATAAAATAAACCAAAATCTTATTTCGAAAATTCTAGCTTTAATACCCACTGTTTGTGTCTATCAGAGATTATTGCTGGGAGATACTTAAAGCAGCTCTGATCAGATGACTCCAGCATAGGCTCCTTCCCAAGAATCTGTTTTCTGCCAATGTCAGATAGGGAATACTGGAATGGACCTTTTCCATCATCTAGTATTCCCACATTTTTAAGATGAATGTAAGCCAGAAAGAGAATATATAGAAGCAAGCAAGCAAAAAAATAATGTTTCTCAGTTTTTGCCTTTACCTATCCATACATCAGACAGACATTTCCATTTGCAAGAAAATTAATTATTGCTTCCAGTTCTGAATGTGTATGTGTGTATGTCCACATATATTGTGTGTGAATACATATACCAGCATGTAAACAGCTGGTTGTGACTGCAATTACTCAGTCTCACTCTGGATGAAATAGATTTTTTTTTAATAGAAAATAACAATATTGTAATTTATTTTAATTTCCTGGCATTCAAAGAGATTAATTAATCCATTTTAATGACACCTACCTGGATGAATTAAATTTCAATTAGACTTTGATTAGAAAGAGATGACTAGAGGGGCTGCCACTAAATAGAGGATAAAATAACCCGCAAGTTTGCCCTAGAGGACTGTGAACAAACCTCAAACCAGAGGATAGGGCTGGTGTCTGGCATTTTCAGTGCCTTTTTAATTGTAGCATCTTTTACCATATTTACTTCAGGAATTACATCTGATGCTTCTGTTATCTACCAAGGGCACTTTTCAACCTGCAATTGTTCTACCCTACAATTTTTGAAATCCTTGTAAATGTTAGGTCAGAGTGTATCTTTAGGCTTCCTGCATGAAAGGACGAAGAGATAGTTGTCGATAAGTAAAAAATAAATACAATAAGTAAAAGTTCCTGAATAATAAATATAGCTGAATTAGAAAGCTACAAAAGGGCAAGGAATAAACATCAGACAGCAAAAGATGCACACCTTCCATAGTGGTGAATATGTATGGCACAGTTCTGACCTGGACATAAAGCTGACAAGCAAAATGTTAATGCTTACTAAGTCTAATCATGACTTCATAAAAAATTGTCTCTACATGAAGAGGAAAAAACCTCAAAGTTTGCAAGGAAACTCAATACTACCTTTATAAAGTGCAAAGAGTTAGATACTTCAGTGATGAATCAGATAAGCATACAAAAAAACCATTTTTGAATGCTTACACTGAATTCTGAATAATTTCTGCAGCAGTAGTTAATTGGACATCTTAGTTCCTGGGCTACATGGCAGTTCCTGAGTTATTTCCAAATTGCAGCACATATATCTATGCTTAAATTCCACTGCTTTGAATTTATCTTTTTCAAGTTCTGTTTTAGAAATGTGGCTGACCTGGCAGCTCCTGACTGCTTGATGTTACTTCGCTTTAATTCTGAATGCCATTAGAATTCTGCTTGCTCTACAATCCCTCACCTCACTGTCACAAGCTCACAGAGAATGATTGTGGAGGGAAGCTCTGTCTGAACAGCCAAAATCCAGAAACAACCCAGCTGGAGTTCAGGTCTCCATTTATATCAGCAAGTGCATTTTCATACAGAGGGACTAGAAAATGGAATATACATGTGCAAATAAATACATAACATAATATTTGTACTTAAGATGAAACCTAATAAAAAAAAAAACAAAAACATTTTCTATGCAGTATTTAATCCTCAAATTACTTATTCCAAAGACATAATCTTCCATTTTTTTTTATACTAATAGGACCTTGGTCGAGGTCATCCAATGGTTTTTCACAGAATCACAGGATATGCAGAGTTGGAAGGGACACACAAGGATCTTTGACTCCAACTCCTCTCCCTGCCCAGGACCAATCCCAAAGACATAAGTTTACTTTTGGGCAGCACTTTTTAAAAAGAGCCTTAACTGGCTTACTAAAGGTCACAATGGAGAAAAGCTTTAGAAACAGAAGATACTTGGTCTAAATCCAAGCATAAAATTGTGTCTATGATCATTAAATATTTGGCACCTTTTAAGAAAATGTTAACAAAAATTACCTGGAACAGAGAGACAACTTTCCTTGCATAGGTAAAATGCAGAAGCAGTTAAAGTTAAAAAAGTATTTCTGTAGGGAAACCAAATGTTTGTGTAATAGCAATGGTTAGGTGAAACAGAAATATAGAGCACACTGTAAATAGACCATCTGAAATAATGAATAGACACTTCATTTACTTCTAAAGTATATGGTAAGACAGTCCATCTACCTCAGTGTTGAATTACCAGAAGCAGAAAATGGAAAAAAAATAAGAAGAGGTTTATTCTAGTTCCCTTAGGCTAAAAGATCCGGACATCACTATAATTTCTAATGCTTATCTCACTCTTAGAGGTACTAGTGGGAGCACACCAAAAATATATTTAACTATGAGATCTGCCTGTGTCATTATATTAAGGCAGGCTTTCTTCATGCATCAGCAGTGTCGGCAGAGAAATTAACATTTGGAAAATCATCAGCCCGTGATTCAAGGACATCTATCAATAAGTACACAATTTTCTTTCTGTCAATTGAGTATAAAGGAAGAAAGAAGTCTTAATTTTTAAAATGACTTGTTAATCCATTACTTACCAGAGAACAGAGTTGTAAGCATCTGAAAACTGAATGCTCAATTTGAGTTGTCTGCAACCATGAACTTCTGGACACTGCTGTTTATGAGATTATGGAAGAGAAGGTTAAAACTATTCTTCAAAATCCTTACAATTTAAAAGCAAAAATTAATTCCCATATATGTTCCTTCTTGGTCTTCCATGATCCCAGTGCTTTTAGGACACACTACAATGAAATGTTGATGCCTCTACTCACAGGTGCCCAGCAGAAGAACAATTTATTGGATGACAAAAACCAGAGCTGAGCAAGGAAAACTTATTTTAATTAATGAAAAATTTAAAATAATCTCATTTTTACCCTTAATATAAATAGTAGCCACACCTAAACCCATAAAAATTTATAGAAAATATTTACATTTTCCATCCTCTGGTCTTTGTAAGTCTCAGGATTTTATGGGAGAAATTTTTCATTTTGAGTTATTGATCTGATACTCACTGCAAATCAGAGACCTTTTGCAACCTTTTAAAAGGTTTTAAAACTTGGGTTTACAAAGAGGATTTTGATTTTCACACACATTTATACAGCTTATATACCCTTGTATTTTTCTCTCACATGATATTCCAGTTATAAATAGTCAAAGAGGAAGAGCTGACTTTTTGGATTAGTTGCTCTGTGAAACATTTTAAACTATAATTTCAGGAAAACAGAGTACTGTAACTCAGAAGGAGTTGAAATTATAACTTTCAATGTTCAAATATTACTTTTAACTTCATATCTAATCAGAATGCTTCTCCCTTTCCAAACATTTCCCTTATTATTACTACTTCCAAATGAAGAGGATGCTCTGTCTTTTCTATTTGCTTGCAAAAGCAATCTGTAGTCAGGACTGAGAGAACACTCTTTCATTAGGGAGAAGGAGATGAATGTCATTCTACTGCATGCATTTACTCACTTTCAAAAAATTTATTGAATGGTCATGTTGAAATACTTCAATGGCAGTTAGTGTTTGTTCAGTAAACCAGTTTGATTTCCATAGTCCTCTGTTTTGATTTCAAATCATAGAACTGTAGGGTAGTTTGGCTGGAAGGGGCCTTAATGGTTATCTAGTTCCAATGCCCTGCCAAGGACAGAGACACTTCCCAATTGACTAGTTGCTCAATGCCCCATCCAAACAGCCATTGAAGCCTGACAGGGTTGGGCCACCCACAACTTCTCTGGGCAACCTGTTCCAGTGCCTCACCACCCTCACAATAAAGAATTTCTGCTATTATCCAAGGTAAATTTCCCCTCTTTCCATTTGAACCCATTGCTGTTTGTCCTCTCACTGCAGTTCATGATGAAGAGTCCCTCTCTGGTTTCCCTCCAGGCCCTCTTCAGATACTGGGAAGTTGCTGTGAGGTCTCCATGCAACCTTCTCTTCTATGGGCTGAGTAGGTCCAAATCTCTTAGCCTGTCTTCATATGCCTTAGTCCTCTTATCAACTCTATGGCCCTCCTCTGGAGGCTTGTTCCAATAGCTCCATGTCTGTATGTTGTGGGCACCAGAACTTCATGCAATATTCCAGGTGGGGCCTTTGCAAGAGCTGAAAGGAAGAACCACATCCCTTGACCTGCTGGCCACACTCCTTTTTATGATTCCTCCTACAATCTTCCCACAATCCTTTCTATGTATTTCAGAAGCATAGACAATTTTTCTTTTACAGTGATGCAATATATTCAACACCATGGTCTATGCAGCATGTTTTTACACATGTACATGCTGTATTAAATCTGTAATAGCCTGCTGCTTCAAAATTACATTGCTTCTATGTGAAACTACATAACACTGGAAAGCTGTAGTGGGTAGTTTTACTCTGTGCCTAGAGCACATTAAATCTTGCTATGCATTGTTCAGAATTTCCTTGCATTAAACATGATCATGATCTCAATTCACATGACCTGAAGTGATTTATTTTTAGGCACCACTTTAATGATGACTGGTTATGCTCATATGTTCATGAATATTGGAAGCATGAGTGGCTGCATGAAATTGGAAGTTCAAAATGGACTACTGTAATTTCTAGGTGAATTTGATACAATAAATTAACATGCAAGGAATTTGCAGTGAGCTGCTTTTATGAAAAAATCAATAAACTCTTGTAATAAAAATGGTAATAAACATGCTAGTTCAGTAAATAATGAAAAAAATAGATTATGTGCTTTATTGGACTAATTAGGAAATGCTTTATAGGATCAAATGTTCTCACCAAAATTAAAGAAATTCCTTTTTGAAAGAGTCATGAAAATAATTTCCCTTTTCTTACTGAACTCTGCAAACTAGTGGAAACTCATTGAACTGTAGCTCTTCCACAGACTTTATGTGGGCTTTTTATATGGGATTTTAACTTAAGTTATAAAAAACAATGTCTGAAAAGAAACAAATCAAGAAAATTCCACACCTGAAATCCTGTATGATTGCAGATATTCTATATTGTGCTTGGTAAATGTATCCAAAAGAAAAATCACAGATTTTTTTTTAAATCTTTTTTACCTTAAGGGAGATTTTTACCTTAAGGGAGATTTCCTCCATTAGATAATTTTTTTTTGCCCAGCTATGATTTTAAATATGCATCCAGCATGAGAAAACACAAAGGAGAAAGAGCTTCCTGCTTTATTGAATGAAATCAGAATTGCATCTTTGCTTTCCTTTAAATATGCGCTTAACTTGTTTTGCCAAATCAAGTTGAAAACAGTTACCCTTGGAAGGTGTACCTTACCCTGCTCCCAATTAGTTTAATAGCAACTGTCAAGGATTTTAAGTATTCTGAGAACACACTTTCGCTGTCACCCTCCTATTTCATGATTGGCTGTTAGTGACAAAATATATTCCTGCACAGTCACAGTTTCAAATGATTCTCTTTTAATTAGTCTTACTCAAAACCGTCTGTGACTGATAGAAATAACAATAGTTTCAACTTTTTTTCATCATGAAGTCTGAACTTTATGTATCTTGTCCAGAAGACTGATTGTTTATGCCACAACCTGTCCTAATGCCTTCAAAAATATTTGAGTCTTTTCTGACTTGTAAGAAAACCAAAGGGCTAAAATAGACAATTTGTAAAAAGCAGATCATTTAAAGAGGTGTAACTTCTAGTGAGGCAGAAGTTCAGGTTGCTGTTTCTTACTTTCACGAGAGAATAAAGCTTTTCAGATATATATTTTCTATCTTTAACTTTTATTTTATCAGATTACATTTATTTTATGCTAGATCAAGGTCCAACTTTAATCATGCCTGGATGGGCTAAAGAAATGAGGTAAAGGAAAATGTTTTTTATAGGAAGAAGTCAAAACAAATTCAAAATATTCTTTCTGGTGCCTTAGCACATAAAAATTCACATTTTCTGAAAATCCTTAGCTATTTTGTGCACCAGGTCAATATTAGCTATACATTTAATCTTCCATTTAATAGAGCTGCAGGCAATAAGATGTGGGTTTTATGCCTTGAAAAAGTCCACAACCAATCACAGACAATGCAATTCATCAGTCAAGCCAGGAGAAAAAGGAATGGAGAACATGCAACTGGCTTTAAAGTCTCTCAAGAAATTTCTTTTAGCTTTTGTAAAAGGAACAGATAAAAAGAGGCATAAGGAGAAATTCTAGCTGTAAGGCTGGCCTTCAAGTATGTGACTGGCTGCCATGGAGAGATCAGCCACATGGGAGACTCCAGTTGCTGTAAGAGGAGGACAGGTATGTGCACAGGTATGTGCACAGGAGAACTAGAGAGACACAGAAATTGATATGCCAGATTCATGCCAGATATGTATGCCATGCCAACAAACCCAGGGTTTTTCCAAGAGAAAGGACTGCTCTGTTAAATGTGATTTAATCTTAGTTGGACATGTAGGGTATTGCTGACTTGAACCTTTTATGTGGTTTAAAATAACACTCCCCTCAAAACCAAAATAAAGCAAAACAAACCTCCACAATAATAACACAAAACTGTTCTATTTGATTTTTATGATAAAGGCATTTTCTCCTCCAGCAAATATACCAGTAGTTGAAGAGAAAATGAAGGAGAATACATTTCAGTGTAGTCTAGTCTGAAAGGAATGTAAATAAGGTTTCAGTAGCTTTGTCTCAAAATCATATATGCAAAATCATATATGGAAACTATTTAAAATTTTTACTTTTACCCTTAGTGTTACTGCTTAATTGTCTACAATGCTCCCCCAAATTAATACCAGAACCATCATTATAGTCCTTTGTAATTAACTTTGCTTTAATTTTAATTAGCTTCATTCTGTGGCCAGTCCATGGCCATTTAGTTCAGTGAGAGTTGGAACAATCTCATAACTTGCCATTGCAAATTTTCTAAGTATTGTTTTTTTACAAAATATTATTTTTCTTGTCATAGGGAAATTTATGCTTTTATTCCCCACCATGTTTTCCTCTAAATCACATACTGTGCCATTACTTATCAGCAATTAAGGACCCAAATGGTTTGAAACACGGTATTTCTTTCCACAGACTTGCTTAAAAATAGAAACATCTCTACTCAGAGATACATTTTTTTGCATAGGATAGTTATTACAGTAATGAGGTATTTTTAAAGAAAAATATAGCAAACACAATATTTACTTACTATTTGGTAAAACAATGAAAGGACACACAGACATTCAGGATTCAGTAGCCATTCTAGGGTTATAAAACCTATTAATTCAATTTAAAAATGCAAACTATTCTTTCTATTTTCCCCATGTATCTTTCTTTTATATCATATTCACCTTAATGTTCTAACAATAGCTATAGCTAGATGAAGTTGGTAACCATATTACTTAGGTTAATACTTTACAAGTTCACCTTATACTATTACATAATCTCAATTAATCACTACATTTCTGAAGAGGGTCCTGATCAGAGAGTGGGCCGAGTAACAACAATCACACCAATGTGGCTACATGTCGTTCCACTTTATTCAGCAACTTTGGCATATTTATCGTTCTCTGTACACTGTATCATGCCACCAATGCTTAATGTTCATTGGTTAAGTAGCTATATTCACACATACATGTTATTTACTGATTGGTTATTACGCTATAAGGGTATTTAGCTAGGGTGTGCTAAATTAGCAGCTCCCACAACATGCTTGGCATCTGGTCTTGTCTAGGCACAGTGCTTATTCTTCCTTGTTGTATCCATTTGAGGACAGTACATGGTCTTCATAGTAACTCTGTATTCTGCAGGCCAGGGTTGTCCAATTCCTGTAGGAGAATAGTTTGGCCTCGTTCTGCTAAGAATCCTTCTATACATTTCATACTGTATTATTCAATCTGTTCAAGGAATCAGGAGGACTATGACTAGGAAAATTGTGCTGGAGATTTTACTTTTTCTACATTTTCTTCCCTAACAAAATACCCTATTGATATAACTGGAATTACTAAAACTTCATCATGTGGTAAGAAATTTTTTCACTTTTTCTTTTCCTCAGAAATCCTTCAATTTTTCAGTGTTTTATAGGTGGTTGGAGTGACTTGCTCTTCCTTATAAAAGTCACTTGGTACCTTTTAAAGTCTTAAACTATTGAGTTGCTCTCATAAATCTTCACCTTTATTATTTTTTTTACCAGACTTGGAACATACATTTTTATATGGCCTGAAAATACACTATATGCTAATCTCACTATAACAGAGTTCATTACAGTTCATAGCCTAAATAGAGGTCCTTCTTTCCTTATCCACTTCATTGGGTTTACATGGCAAAATTTTGGTAGTGGAGGTACTGCACGGGTGACCTCTGTGAGAAGACATCATAAACTCCCCCCATGCCTTGACAGAGCAATTTTCATCCAGCTCCAAGACAGTCCTGTCTCTGGCCGCAGTTGAGCTCATCAGGAGCATTGGCATTTAGAATGTTTAAGAAGAAGGAAAAGTATTAAATGGCAGCTGGGAGAGAGAAGAGAATATCTGAAAGAAACAGTCCTGCAGACAACAGGAGAAGGAAGGTCAGGGACTGAGATTCCCCTGCAGCCCACGGTGCAGCTCACAGAATTCCACTGGGATGCAGAGATCCACCTGTAGCTTGTGGAGTACCCTCTGCTGGAGCAGATGGATGTCTGAGGGAGACTGTGAGAAGCTCATGGTGGCGCAGGCTCCTGGCAGGACCTGTGGCTCCATGGAGAGAGAAGCCCACCTTGATGCAGGTTTGCCGGCAGAAAAATCTTGTGATCTCAGAGGACACACACCCAGAGGAAGTTTGTTCCCGAGGGGCTGCACCCTATGGAATAGGGAACATGGTGGAGCAGTTTGTGAAGCACTGCAGCCCATGAGGGAACGATCTGTGTTGCAGAAGTTCCAGAATGACTGTGTCCCTTGGGTGGGTCCTCACACTGGAGCAGGGAAAGGGGGTAAGGAAGAAAGAGTGCTAGAGACATGTAGTGAACTTACTGTATCTTCCATTCTCCTGGAGCTTCTGTGTAGAGAGGAGCTGGGAATAAAATTTAGCCTGCAAGAAAGGGAGAGATGGAGGGAAGGTGTTTTTAGATTTGTTGTTCTCATTTTCCTACTCTGTTTGATTGACTGTAAGTTGCATTTCTTGCCTGATGTTGAGTCTGTTTTGGCCATGACAGTAATTGGTAAGTGATTTCTCTGTTCTTATCTTGATCCATGAGCTTGTTGCAGTACTTTGTCTCCTTGTATTGTTGAGGAAGAGAAGTGGTATAGCAGCTGGCAGCCAACCAAGGTCAAACCATCACATCTAAAAGAGACTAAGACTCTCTCAGGGAGTCTAAATCTCTACTAAAAATACTGTGAATACCAGCGCATATATGTGAGTGCATAAATGCTCTGAAGCTTTTCTAAGATGTTTGTATACATGTAGTCCAGACTACATTTTAGAATGCCTGAAGGTACAGCTTTCTGCTGATGAACACTTTGAAAAACACCTTCTCTTGGTCTTTTTTATCTGTGTAGGCACGTGAATTTGGGTAAAGAAAGGAAAGATTGGTTTTCCTGAGGTACAACTAGTGTGGGGAATATTGCCATTGAAACACATGTAGCAGTTACTTTGCAAGTACTTAACATTTATTTTACTTGGTTTCATTTTATTTTATATTAATTAGTCAAGCAAGGAAGAAGATGATTTTCTGAGAACTTTCTTCCAACCATCTCCAAGGGCTTGGAAGGGTTTGTACCCTACAGTTCTCTCTCATATCAGCCACCTGACAGAAGGTGTCCATAACATAATGCATGTGTTAGTTCAGAATGTTCTCTGCTCATGTCCTCAAAGTTAGTTTTAATACTGAAACAGAAAGACATAGGCTCCTATCTGTTAACTGGAATATGCTCCTATTTTGATTTTGAGAGTATCTAGTAGTTTAGTAAATAGGGGTAGTAAATTGAGTCATAAATTAGGATATTCAATGTCCATTATTCAATGCAATATTTTTATTCATACTTTCCAGCTGAGAAGAAGGAGATACCTTCCCAGCTTTTGTCCTGATGAATGTCAGGTCTAAGCCAGCATGACTGGAAGGAAACCTGGATGCAAACATTTCATTTGCTGCCAACTGTATTTCACTGATAGTGACCTCTGTATTTCCATTGAGGAGCTGAATTTTATTACCTGTCCTCAGATACACTGGTCAACTTTTCTCCAAGATGGATTCTTTACTCTTTTTATCTGTCAGTATCCTAACTGGTGGTCATAGCATTTCTTCACTGGGGACAGCAAATTTCAGCAGAATTATGTTAATTCTATTCAAATAATCAATTGCACTGTTTGCATAGATCTTTAAAACACTCATAGCATTGGCATTGTCTATGCCAATCAATATGTAAATATTATAAGCACTCTTGGGTCTCAGTTTCTCAAACATTTTAAAAATATTTTCTCACTAAAAACAAGACAGAAAATGTGATATCTCCTGAGTTACTAGGCTTAAATGTGGAAATTGCACCAGAGTATGTAGACAAAGAAAACTCAAACCAGGAAAGGAAACTATTAGAAGTAGAGATGCCACTTTCTCGAGGAAGGGACGTGCATCTGTACAGTGTCCTGGTCTTGCACTATTAACATCAGCTGTTGTACTACTAGCACTAGCTTCCAGAATGTGATAAAATAAAAACACTCCTCACAGGCAGAATATATCAACTTCATATCACATTAATATTGCATGTTATAACTACAAAATTCTATGTAGCTGGGAAAAATGGGATTATCACCTGTCACTGGGTACAAAGACAGACACACAGCAACTATTTATTCCTTATTTAAGCCTATTACTATTTATTGTTTGTTAGGTTTTTCTTTTAGGTGTGATTTTCACTTTCTTTGACTACCAAGTCATCACATATGGAATTGGAAAAGCTATCTGGCTCATCATAGGACTGGATAATTATTTAATGACTGGTATATATATATGATTAAAAATGTGATGTTTTGCACAGTAATCTGACTTCATTTTAACTTCTGCAGCTGGTCTGTGATTGTTATTCTTTTCTACCCTTGGAAGCTTGAGGCACAAACCACAGCAATTGCTCATTTTCTGTAACATGTAACCAAAATATTTAACCAACAGGCATTTTACTCTCAAATTTTAATCTCAAGAATATTAGTCTTCTGTCTTTATTTTTGTCTCTTGTTCCCCTGTGCAAATTGCACCCAGCTATATCAATATTGCTGTTATGAATATTATCTCATGAACTTTCAGTTACAATAACTAGGTGATAGTCACCATCATTCTGTAACATTCTAGGCAATGATTGTTCATATCCTTCAGGTATTTAAGTACTTTAAGAAAATTATAATTAGTATAATAAACTTCACATTGAGTGGCAAACTCAGTTCAATGTATCTTGGACTGAGAAGGCAAAAAATGTTAGGATAAACACTTTCCTCAACTCATCTGCATGCTAAGCCTTGTAACAAACATTGCCATACTAGGGAGGGTCTAGGAAACTGACAGTACCTGTTTAAACTATTGTGAGGTAAATCAGGAGTCCAGCAGTCAACTCCCTTCAAAGCAACCCATGCAATTGTCAGTACATCATTTACAGATCTCATTTCTTAGATTGTATACATCTTCCTTCTTCTGTGTCTGACCACAGCAGTGTGTCATCATGCTCTTTAAAATTCTTGTGGGAATTTATTTTTAATGCACCATGCACTGACACTGAAAAATTAAGCCCATTTTAAAGATTTAAAACGCTGCTTACTTCCATCTGTTTTCCATAAAAGATTATGTCAAGTAAAGGTCTTAACAGTTTTAACATGTTGAATACATCTGTGAAACAATTAAAGAATATTTCTACAAGATCCAGTAAAACTACTCTAAATCAGGCAATGTGAGACTTCAGAGTGCAATTCAAGACTCATCTATTGTACTCCTTGTGTGTATGGTCTGTGTTCTAAGGGTTTTCAATTAGAGCAATAATTCCTTTCCTTTGAATGATTCTCTTCATGATACCAAGAATAGCTGATGCATGTGTAAACCTTTAGTGCAAAGGATAGACCGGAAAGGGGGGATAGAAGAAAGAATAAAGTAATTGCAAAAGGACATACTAGCAGAAAAGAAATTAGTTTAGATTCAGCACATCCTCTCAGCCAGATGTTCTTCACTGCATCCATTTCACCTGCTGTTGTATCTTGTTGCAGCATCCAAAGAGAAAAGATGTGTCACCAGCAGCAATTAAACAAAAGCTATGTCTAACCTTCAGATTTTCATTATGTTTTGAGTTTTAACAACAACAACCAAAAAAAAAAAAAAAGAAAAAAAGAAAAAATAGAAAAAAAAATAGAAAAAAAATGGAAAGGAAAAAAAAGAAAGAAAACCGGGGAACTGATTTTTAGTTCTTTTTTATTTTTTAGTATGTGCATTGTATCTGCTGACTTTGCATGAGCTATTGTTGGACAATTCTTCATTGGATCACCCATTTTAAGATATGACTTACAGAAATAAAAAGTCTTCAAAAAGGTTTGACAGATTTACAATAAGATACTATTATGGGTCAGAGGATGTAAAAAGCATATAACTCTGTACTCTAATACAACGTCTTCAAAATTTTAGCCACATTTGTTAAAGCTATATGTCATGCTTCTTCCAAATTTCTCTAACTTTAAGAATTCCGTATCAGTATTTGAAACTATTGTAATACATATTATTATATATGTTTGCCATTTATTGTGATTATAAGGCATGTTCATCAAATTAAAGTTATGGTAAATCTGCTTTTATATTGTAGATGACTATAAGAATATTTTTAAGAAACCCCTTTGTAGCCCAAAACACTGAAAAGGAGGAAAAGAAAGAAGAAAATGAAAAGTACTTCAAAGAACAATTTAAGGAAAAAAAAAGAGTGATTAATACTACAGCAGGACCCTCTTCAGGACACTCCAAAATATTATGCTCAGTGCTGCTCATGCCATTTAGTTTTGAAATTATTATACCTAAGTCAACTTCAAACATCTCCTCTCTTAAAAGAAAATGAGTCATTAACAATGACAACAGATTTCTGCTGCTATATTCCACTAAATTAGGGTGCTAAGAAAATAGCATACATATTTATGAGAAGGGTTTCTGAATAGAAGGATACCATCAACTCCTAATAAAAAGAAAAAACACTTAAAAATACTTATGAGTTATTGAATAAATAGTTAAAGATAATGAAAATAGGCAGATAAACAACATCAACAACAACAGAAAAAATCCCAATACTATAGAAAACACCTTTTATTTCCTAACTCATTAATACAAAAGCCATTCTTATCACCTTCTATTATTACAATCTGTTCCCCTTACCAGACAGCTGAGATGAATAGAACAATTCACAAAGATTCACAGACACTGCAAGATAGAAAGATACAACTGATGTCTTTGTGAATATAGACTGTAGGCCAACACAGTGATTTTGATTATTTTCCTTTTATTTTTTTCCATTCCACATAGTTCAAAGGCTTTCTGAAACTGCAATGAGACCATAGGCTTCAAGGTACACGAGATGTTTGTCATTGATGTCTCTCCTACTGCTGGTATTCTCACCACTCTGTAAAAACTACCTCTTCTAATCCCATTTTTTACATAAATAACCCCCTCCTTCCATGTAGTCCCTCAAAACACACACACCATACCACAGAAAGTGACTATATGTAGAATAGGTGTGCAGCAACCCCTTACCTTCAGGTATCCTTCATCATTTCCTCTAGGGCTTTACTTTTTTAACCTAAGATGCTCAGTGCTACTTAGCAGGATTTGATTTTACAACTATTTCTTTTCTTCAGAGTCCTACTCTGGATGCACTCTAGGTGAACTATACCTCTCTCAGAGCCCAGTGATAAAAGGTGGATAAAATATTGCTATGAAATTATGTGGGAATGGAGGAGAGCATTATAATCAGAGTTGCCTCTGTAATTTGTGACTATATGATTGATTGCATTCAATTGTGATCCTTTAATCCTTTCTACAAAACTGAACAGTTTCTCATAAGTTTGCATCTGTGCACTTCATTATTTCTGCAAAACTGATGATTTTTTGGGTTGTGTCCAGGTATTTCAGATTAATTCCTCCTTCTGAAGATTGTTTTGAATATCCCCTCTGTCTTCCTTATGATTCATCCTACCAGATTTTCCACTACACTATCCTGTCTGATAAAACATTGAGCAGAACTAAAGCTATCTTCAAATTGCTCTGAAATACTGTCCAGTACCTCCTTCCTTTTTACCTGTGAATAGTCAATAAATGTGAAAATTCTATCAGGTCATGCTCCTCAAACATGTACAAAATAGTTTCTTCTTATTTAGAAAAATATCATGGAAGATAATATTCTTAGACTCAATATCAAGATGGCATGATACCTAATGTGTTCCTCATTTACAAAACCTGTTAATTTTTTCAGAAAGAAATTTCCACTGTTTGACATCATTTGTTGACATACCAGATACTATTCTTCTGCGTGTTGTCTACTGAATGATTTGTATCTTATTTGCTGAGATTTTGTCCTGTTATTATTTTCTCCTTGGCCTCCTAAAAACATAGAAAAGGATTTTCAACAAAATGAAAATTCTCACATTTTACCAGAAGACTTGTATTTGCTTTTTTAAATAAATTCAAGAAGCAGCTTTTTTCTACTGAAGAGTTTGGGGTTTGAGGGGATTTTTGATGGTTTTATTTTTTTCACTTTTTAATTTCTATTTCCACATCATATAGTCTAGATTTAATGTGTACCTATTTTTACAGTTCCTCACATTTCTATCTATGTAGTTCACTATACGTCTGGTTTTTTATATATTTCAAAGTCTTGAATTTTGCTCTTTTCACCTCCAAAATTTATGTGTCCCTGTCATTTCTTTCATCTTATGAGTAGCTGATCCATATTTATCCCATTTATTTACAAATAAAAAATTTTAGTAGAAATAATAATTATACCTTTTTATTTAAAAAAAATTAAAAAGTTTTGGGGATTTTTCTTAACATGGAGTTTTGGGGTGATATCCCAAACTTTTAAAATAAGTTTTCATTACTTCCCTATTCTTTAGAGGAGCACAATAATATCAGTTAGTACTGGTGAAAATCATATTAAGTCTTGTTCACCCATTTTTACAATACCAGGCTATTGAATTATAACTTTTCAGAGAGTTTTAGAAAGTCAGAAAGCACATCCTTAAAAGTATGGGTTACTGAAGGCTGCCACTGCTGCTTCTGCTGCAAAAGCAGATAGGAAGAAAACGCCTGTACTGTCTTTCACTAAACAAAAAAGAAGGTTAGTAAGGATATACACCATTATTCATTATAGGAATATGAGTGCCAGCATCAGTTAAGGAAGTATTGCTATGTGGAAATCAAACAGCCAGTTCCTTTTTCAATGTCCCAGTTTTACCCCTCGCACTTACCCAAAAGTTCTGCTTTGCCTCTGCCTTGTCTCCACAGCTGATGTTGGGCAATTGGAGTGCTGGATGTGTCTCCATGGCACCACAATTGTGCCATGGAATCCATGCTGTCCTTCACATGCACATGCAGGCAGGGTCATGATGCACAGTCCAGATAATGCCATTAACCAAGGTGTGTGCACTGTGCTTGTACACCCTGTGTATCTGTAAGGAAAACACCAAAGCCAGTGAAGCTTATCCTCCAGTCGTGGACGTATAAACACTGTTATCTTAAGACTTTAATGAGACTCATTAGCAATTTACTACACTGCAAATACACTGCTTTTAATTAATTTCAATGGAATACTTGATATAGTGATTTGATAACTGTTCCACAGGAACATACAGTAAAATGGCAGGAAAGACAAATTGTGTGCAAAATAATTTTGTTCCTACCTGGGTTCAGGAAATAATGAAAACTACTAGATCCAAGCAGTACTAATCAGCTATAGCTGTAGATATTCATGTCACAGTTTAATACACACATGCCCTTCCTAAAACATACATTAATTTGTTTGCAAATTGGAGGCTACTTATTCTAAACTCTGAAGCGAGCATATTTTAGCTATAATCTGAATTACATTTCGGAATACAATTCGGAAGGTTGAACTAGAGAAGGTTGAACTAGAGAAGTCCTTATCCTCTTTCATAACGTGAGTGACATGATCTGGACAGGCTGTCCAGATTATTCCAGGAAGATGACTCATGGGCAACACATAGAGTCTTTACCCTAAATGAACTTTCAACTGTTTCAAAGAGTCAGCAAATTTGACCTTACTACTCAGCTGAATAAATTAGTATTGGATAGATGGAAATATATCTCCACATTAAAAAACTAAAATTAAAAAAAATATAGTACAATCAATAAAGAAAAAGAAAATTAAATATCATGCATTAGAAAGAGTATTGCTTTTTTAAGTGCTATGTACAAAAGTCTCACAAGGATGTGTCAACTCTAAAGCCTCACAGGCGCAAGCAATATTAAAATATTTTACTTTAAATGGAAGGCATATGCACTCACAGATGTAAAAATTCCACTTCTTTTCCACATCATTATTTCTTCAAGTTTTAGGGGAAGGGGGGGGGGAAAGGGGGGGGGGAGTGGTTTTTGTTTTACTTTGTTTTGTCATTATTTTTATTTTCTTTTAAATACTTTGAATCCAAACTCTCCAAAATGTCATGTTTTATCTCTGAGTTTTCCTAATGATCACATAGTTGTCTGGGGATTTGGTTCATTGTTAGCCTTTAGTCCTAAACAGCCCTGCTGAGCACTGTTGCTTTCTAATTATTTTAAGCGTATCAATTAAACCTTCTTCTTAGTGTTTACATCAGAGACTTCTGTGTAAGAATGACAGAAACCCTCACAGAAAGCCTTCAGCTCAGTTCAAAGACTGGTGACAAAGGTCATTAACAAAATGACTGAAAGAGAAGGGTTTCTTTCTGCAGTCTTGAAAAGGGAAAGAAAGTGTAATGAGGACCCTACTCTGAATCCTCACTTTTTCAGTGCTAGCTGTAGCCCTTAAAAATGCTTGATTACAAGAAATCTATTCAAAGACCTTTCTTTAACCTGAAATAAAAAAAAAAAAAAATAAAAAAGAAAGTGCTTCCCCCCATCTCTTAAAAAAAAAAAGGGGGGGGGGGAATATTTAGCTCCACTTCAACTTGCCAGATATCAACTGGAAATACAATGCAATAGAGAGAAAATCATCTAAGAGTTCCTGGAGCTTGTGGAAGACAACTTTCTGACACAGCTGGCAAGGGAGCCAGTTGGGAAAGATGACCACAGGACCTGGGGTTTTAAGTGCACAGAGCACTTGTGGGTGCTGTGATGGTTGGAGGCCATCTCGGGCATACCAGTCAAGAAATTTATATGAATTTCAACCCAGAGGTGTAGCATTATATAAAGAATAAAATAAACTCCTAAGAGTATTTCTGTTATGTGTTTCATTTCTCAATTGGAATGAAGCATGTACAGGTGTGCCATCATGAGAAGAGCTATGATAGCTAATTTATTTTGTTGAACTTTATTGAAAATTTTAATTAAATGTTACAGAATTTTAAATCCAATTTAGTGTTCAAACTAATTATGTATTTATATTGCACGGAGTATGGACATAATTAGATCTCGATAAAATAACCATAGTTTTTACTACCTCACTTATTTCCTTTTTATTTTTTCATGCAACGGTTTCAGGTGATCTTCTTGTCTTCCCATGGGACTGCTTTGTATGTGCCTGTTTTTCCATTCAGAGCCCTGAATCCTTCTCAAGGCTAATCAGACAGGATTATGACAATATTATTCATGTTATGTGAGAACAGAGACCCAAAATGCCCAGAATCTCATCTCCTATATTGGTCAAGACTGGATTTTTGCAGGGGTGCATAAGTAAAGAAAAAGAAGTTAGGCACTTCTCTCAATGAAGACTCCTTTTGTAACTAAGAGGTTTTAGTGTTGTACCCACATCATTGTAGTTAATAACCCTTAATGGGGCTTACTTCCATCCATTCAGCTAATTGCTTTTTGAACTGATTTATATTTTGGCATCAAAAACATCCTGCAGCAATGAGTTACACAATTTAATTATGTATTATATGAAAAGCAATTTACACTTCAGCCTGGTAATTTACTTGGGCACTTGCTGGTTTTTGTATCATGAATGGTGAATAAGATATCCTAAATCACTTCTGACCTGCCATTCATGACTTCATATATTTCAATTATACCATCCTTACTCATCCCTTTTCCAAATTTGAATAACCTTGCTTATAAAATTTCTCCTTGTATGGAATTCATTCTCTATGGTTCATTATCAAAATTACCCTTCCCAGTACCATTTTTAATTCTGGTGATCACAGACCAGTTTAACAATGAGTTTTACTCTTCTGTAATTTCGTAGTGGAACAACACACAGGAAACAATATGTGCAACACCAGAGACTTCACCACACTCTGTTTTTTTGTTAACACCAATCTATTTTTTTCCTCTTTTAGATAGTAGTGGTTCTAGAAAGGTATTTTTATTGTAATCTCATGGCAGTACAATCTCTCTAAGAACCTTGTTGAGACAATTTTGCAACAGATTCTTGCCAATGCATGCACACTGTACCAACCACATCAAATTTGGCTGTGTGCTCAAGTGACTTACGCATACAGCAGATGAATGTGAAATGCAACTCCTCTTTACAAAAGCCACATTAACTGTTCTCCATTGCATCATGCCTATCAATGCATTTCTTAATGCAACAATTTCTAGCATTTAAATAGGTTTACTCAGCATGAAAGTGAAATTAAGTTGCCTATAGTTCTTTGAGTTTTAAATATATTGACTCCTCCTTAGCCAATTTCCAAAATTAATTAGAAAGGTTATCTACAAATCACTACTTTCTACACAATTAACAATTACCAATCACAACTATAAGTTCATCAATGTCTCTGTTTTCTTTCCTGAAACTCCTGGTTGAAAACATTTCAATCTTGGTGATTTATTGCTACATGTCTGTAATCTTTTCTACTATTGCTACAACCTGAAACTGAAGGGTAAATCCAATCTATCACTGAGTTGTACAATTACTTTGAAGTCCAGGTCTTAGACCAGTTTTTTGACAATTCTTCCTTAGTTTTTGCTCAGTTTCTAGTTCTAGTGGATGCTGGAGCTCTGCTTAGAACTCAATTGTTCTAGAAATGAAGTCTATTTTCATTTTATGAAAATAAACTTTTTCTTCAACCACACAAATATTTGCCAATTTTCTATTGACATGACCCTTACATAAGTAGATTTAACTTCTGTAACAGTGCATAGAATTGTTTATTCAAGCTGAAGATTGCTCTTTTCATTATTCTACACACATAAAGAAATCGAACATTGCCAATTACATTCTGTTCATGTTTCAAGTTTGTTACTTCTATGAAAACTTCAAACCTAGAGAATGCATAAAGATGAAGTATTAATTTGTCACCTTACTCTGAAAGTCTTGATGCTTAAACAGTAGTCTTTATTCCTTGTAGCTATTATTTTATCTTTTTTCTCTATGTGAAGCCCTGTATTATTTTAGCTGAACTACACTTACCCATCTGTACATATGCTGTTTGCTGTCTGCATACAGTCTTTTGTTTATCATTTCTGTAATTATGCTCTGGAAACATGGCTAGGTGAATTTTACCTAAAAATAAGTCAAAATTTACCAGTGAGATTAAAAAGCTAATAAAGTTGTAAAGTGCAGATCCTCCATATACTTTGCAATTATTCTCCTAGTCTATGATTAGATTTCTATATAAAGAAGCTATAAGAGAAACTCTAAAATCTTGCATAAAAAACAGTACAGACATTAAAGAAAGCAATGAAAACTAGACAAGTGAGTCCAAATTACAAAGTAGTGTTAAAGCAATTGTTTAAAACCTACAATTATTTATATGGCTATAAAACAATGTGACGATCACTTCAGTACTTTTTGTCAAAAAGATAATTTTTACATAAATTAATTAGAAAATTTATTTTACTGTTTGACAAAGTTATGGATCATTAATACTTTACCTTTTGGTCCAGAAAAACTTTTAGAAAAATTAAAAATTCATATTGTCAGAGATGGATTTCATAACTCCATAAACTGACATTTTAACAGTTACTCAAGTGTTTAACATATAATTTTCTCTAACAACTACTCATCAGCCAAAGTTCACCAATGTATTTCATTACACCCAAAAATGTATCACAACAGTAATTTAATTCTTTTCTCAACTTCAGCTGTTGTGTTCCATACTCTGGCATCCCTTTCATGCTTTGATTCATTGATAGATTATTTAAATTGCAAATGACCTCCTTTCAATCCTAGATTAGCCCTCTTGGACCTACTTAAGTATCAACTCGCATCTTGCAAAAACAGAAATTTTGTCATTTGCCTACTCATTTCTAGACGTAGAATTTTCCTTTGATCTCTTTTACGCAGCATTTAATGCCTCTGTATTTAATCCAAAACCATCTAACTGTTCATTTTATGTATCTTCCCACCTTACACACATACTTTTTTCACGTCCATTCTCCTTCTGTCCCTTTTTTCCTAATGTCATAGGTTACCATCTCACAGACCTTGATATTACACAAGAATTTTGAAGTTAAACAAGAATTATTTCACTCACTATTATACTTTGCTAAATCAGAGCAAAATCCTAAAGGCTGAAGATTTACCTCTCCTTTTGACCAAAAAAAAGGGTTACATTTTTTTATTCTTTCTTTCCAACTAGATTGTAATTTTATTTTAAAATTGAAAATAAAAAACAACCCACTATTTATTTTAAAGTATTTCAGGGGATTAATTAAGTTAAAATAGAAAAGAAATGTGCATACATAAACCTTATATCTAGGACTAAACTTTTCTAATCCACAAATCATGGAAGCCCAGAAACCACAGGGTAACAGATACTTATTCTTTGGCACAGGTGCATTAGAAGGTCCGGGAATAAAGATGAAGACATTCAGAGTCCATAACCTTTTCTCTCTTCCAGTCTATGTCTTTTATATCTCTATATATAATTTTGTATAGCCTTTCTGAGGGAGCATGCTTTCATATGTAGGAACTCAGAGCTAGATTTGCATTTTTGCCTGTCACCCCAGAAGGTGTATCCATAACTAAAACAGCAGCATCACAAGAAATGCAGGCACTGAGCTCCTGAGATGTACAGAAATATATACAGTGCATTAAACACTAGCATTCATACAATTAATGGCATGTACCCAGGTTCTACCAGAAAAAACACTGGAGGATGGGTGAAAGGGTCCAGTTGATGTCTGGTTTGTCTAAGAGCCTGCACACAGGTAGATTTTGGAACTGTGGCCTGTGGCACACACGCACGTACCAGACCGTGTGTGTGCCAGACGTGGCTGCTCTTCTGCTCCTTGGGGTGAGGTGGGAGGCAGCTGCAAGGGTATATGGCACACCATGCACCCTAATGGGCATGTGGAGAGGGGCTGACTGGGAGATGGGGGATACCAGACTCAAGAACTCACGTGAGAGAAACCTGCAGGGGAACATGGGCAGGAGGGTTGGTTTCAGATTGGGAAGTTTGCAGACACATTCCTCAATAGAAACTCATTAGGCAGCTGTGGCAGGTCTGTCACAACCAGTGTAGTAACTGGTTGTGATGGTACAGGCTGCTCTGTTCCCTCTGAAAGCCCTCAGGCATATCCATGCTGATGTGGAGGTCTCAGCATAGCATGGTTAGTTCAGAACCATTACAATAAAAGCTAGAAGTACCACTAGAGGGCATTAAAAACACCATAAATAACTTTTGTCTAACACCAACAAAAAGGCTTGAAAAGACCCAGATGAGAAAAGCCTCAAAGGATGACAAGAATGGTACAGAAAACACGTGGGTCCTATGCAGTGTGTAGCTACAGAAATCGAGCTGAATTGAAGGTGCTGAAGGTCCAGAGCTAACAATGCCAGACAGTTTCTAGAGAGAAGACAAGTTGATACTAAATTTTATGTCAGCACTCAGATAATTAGCTAATTTACATATTTCAGCCTGTAGGCCATCTACTTAATGACTAGTGAATGTTATAAAACTATGACAAAAATTATGTTGCATACAGCACCTAAAGATCAAATGGTGATCTTTAGCTTCATTGAGGGCAATAGAAACAGCAGTGGGTAACAAACGCTTTAGATTCACCAGTGGAGGCAAAGAAAATTGTTGAGATGTCTGTGCAGGTTGAGCAGGAGGGCAAAACAAAGGATGCCTGCAATCATCCAAAAAGCAGATGTTCTCATTTCCATTGTAACAGTTAGACATTTTTGCTTCATATTATCTCAGCTGTGCAACAGAACAAAAGACATAAAGGAAAAGGCACCTTGTAAGTAACAAGGTCTGTCAAGTATTGTCACTTATAGAAATACATGTTAGGTTTTCCTGCGGGCTTTTCCCAGCACTGGAGAATTTTTTTCTATGCATTCTCTGATTTATCTTATGAAAGAAATTAAAAAAAAAAATAAATGCTGCCAATAGTGTAGTCACATTTCTTTTTAGAGGCTCAGTATCCCAAATGGTCACAAACTGAACCTCCCTACCACAGTTTGCATTGCCTAGAGGGAGCATATAAAATATTTATTTACTGCTTAGAGTTATTCTTTAGGAGAGTAATGTCCCCCAGGATCATTTTATTTTGTTTGTGGTCTGAAAAAGTCTGTATACAAATTTACTATACAGGGCAAAGTCAAAAAGGTATCAGCCCTTTAGGCCAGTAGGTCAAGCAGGACCAAAAATACTTCACAGAGAAGTATGGAAATATTAGAAAATGGAAGACAGCCACAGCTGAGAGAAAAATACAGTATTTCTTATGATAGAAGAGGAAAAATGAATTAAAGTTGTGAATGCAAAGTTCCTAAAACTCAAGTTAGCTGTGAAATCCTAATTTTGATATGTACAATATATCTCCTCCTATCACTAATGAAGAAAAAATATAAAAAGCTTCTTCCATGTAAAAAGGCAGAAAACAGACAAGCATACTCGAGGAAGAGGGTTTTTTTAACCAAAGCTTTCCTTGCTGATACTAAAGCATATGAAAAAACCAGATATATACTTGAAAACAATGAGAAAAATGGACCCAAGCTGGTAAATGTTGGCTTAGGTTTTAACAAAATTTTTTTCGTACAACACCATATTTACTGCAAATTTTTATCAACTAATTTTCCAGAAAAAATAAATCTGAGAGAAAATGTCGTATGAGATTTGACAATTTTGATGCATTCTTGTAAAAAAGTGACATCCTCAGCCACAAGCTTTATTGTCACACACACATTCCTAACATTTCAGACTACAGAGACTCAGCACTTACTTTAGTAGACAGCATGGCTGATCTTACATGCTCCTGACCCTTTAGAAGTATGGGGTTCAAATGGAGCATCCAGCAGAGCACTGTGACAGAGGAGAGCTTTCAGCTGGTGAGCAACCTGTCTGAGAGAGAGAGATGCAGATCCCTTTCTTCTCCATATGTTACCAGATTTTTGTTATAAGTTTCAGCTCTTGCTTCTTGTGATTCAAATTTCAAAATGTTACAGAGGTTCAAATTTTCCATATGAAGTGTGTGGCACTGGCAGAGAGACCACATTCCCTGATCCAAATGATGTGACAGTCACCCAAACATTTATGAGGTTCCTTCAGAAAAATATAAATTTCTGTAACATCCTCCAATTATATTGTAATAAGTTGCCTTTGTATTATCCAGTAGTGCTTACTTTATAAATATTAAAATTAAATATTTTACATAAGAATAGCACATTATAATAATACAGTGCATCGTATGTAATATGGTCATTTCTAGAGTCCCTTACAGTGAAATTATTTTTCATTTTAAGCTGTCATGACAGTAGAAATATATTTAAAATTTCTGCAGCTCCATTTACCTTACAAAAAACTATTAATTTTCCTGCTGCACTTACAAAATCATGAACAGAAGGACCATTAAATGTTTTAAGACATTAAAAGAAGAATGACTTTAAATGGGTATTAATGCATAATGTAATACAAAGCTATGAGACTTGCTTGGAATCTCTTAGGACAAAATATCTCTCACACAAACATTCCTTATCAACCTGTCTAACAGATCTTCAGACCCTCAGCAATCCTTATGGTATCTTAAAAATAATTATTTGACAGAGAAGGTAGAACTGACAAGGTTCCAAGCTTCACAATTTTTCAGTAGAACCTTCTATACCCTTCATCTTACATGCATCACACCTGTGTGCCCTCTGTACCCTTTTGTGATTGGTCAGTACACCTCAGCATTCCATGTTTCTTTGCCCTCAATACTGGTCACCTGTCCTACACAGCTGTACCCCTTCAGGGATGAGCCTTGGCCACCGCCCCAATCTCAATCACTACAAACTGTGTGCCTACAATTGTTTTTAAGAGAGAGGGGCCTAGTCTGACGTCATTAATTAGATGTGTACTAATCAAAATAAGAAGTCAAATTTGGAAACTGCTCTTCACCGCTGAGTTGACAACTCTTCCGATTTTTTTTCTGTCTTGGTGTGTTTTTAGATAAGCTGGCATTTATGATCAACTAATGATACAGTCTTTTTTGTAATTTCTCTTTTAACAAATGTACCATGTCATAACATTCAGTAAATATTAGACCAGACATGATTAATCTCTAAGAGAGTATAAAAATAAATCCATAATACTTAGGATACTGTAACCAAAACAAATTCACTGCAACACTATTGAAGACACAAAATACATCAACGTACATTAGCTATCCCTGAAGAACTTAATTAATAATACTTATATAATACTCTCCTAGTAAAGCACCAATTCCCCCCAAAAAAACCAAAATGACAAAACTGAAAATTAAACAAAAATATCCCAAACAATACAATCTTTAGAAATATTTCCATGAAAAATATACTGTTATTTTCAGTTTTTCTTATATGCATTCTCAAAATGAAGTAAATCTGTTAATCTTGTAATTCTTCTGGAGATGAGATAAAAATAATGGCAACCAGTTTTTTAGACAAAATTTCAAATTTTAGCAGCTCTCTTTTTTTTTTTTTTTAAGAGTAAAAAATTGAGTGGTCTATGAACTGAACAATTAGTTAGAACCTGAGGCATCTTCCTTTTCAATTAGTAATTTGTAGATTTACTGATATTCTCCAAAAGTGAAGGTTTATACTATCAGGTACAAAGAGAGATACGTTACCAAAGTACAAAAAATGTTACATGGGTATAATTTTAATATTGCATACATGTATATATATATATAATCCAAAAGAAGATTAATTCCTGTCTTAAATATAATCAAACATTCACTTGACTACCACAACTGTGTAGTAGTCAACAATTATTAGACATATTGCTATTGGCATGGAGGCAGGAACTCACAGAAAGAGTATGCCATTTTAACTGAATATTTGTTTCCTCAAGCGAAACAAAAAAAATTTGCACTAACATCAAAAGTTACAGGGTTTTTTTCAAGTGAGGATATATATATTTAATGGTTGCTCAGTCTTGGAAACAACACTACCTTGCATTAGAAGCCAGAGAATATATTTTAATTACTGTGGTCAACACTCTACAGAGCTTTTGTTGTTTCAATGGCTCTTCCTCTGCCATTTTTTACATTTTGCAAGATATTAGCAAGAACATAGGCATCAAGAAGTGCTTCATGCTGAGAATCTGTAGTTGGATTATGTCAAACAATACGGTTATCATGCAGATCGACAATTGCAAACAATTTTCAAATAATTTAAAAATATTTCTGCATGTACAACTTTCTGCATGTAGTTTGATTTCAATTAATGCTATATTTACCAAGCCAGGCCAAATTGCATTTCCATACAACTTGTCAACTGTAAAGTCTTTTTTCTTGTACCATGCTGCCACTCTTCCTTGATGAAAGGTTTCTATCACTGTCAATGATCCACTTTCCATCCATTTCTAACATTACTTTAGCATTAATATAATACATCAATTTTCTGTTAGATTGGTGATTGCTCTACTTGTTCTGTGATGTATTGTACTAGACCAAAAAAGCCTAGACATTGTGCCTCATGCAGATAGTGTATAACCCCTGAAACACACAAGATAATTCTCATTAGAAAACAAAACAATGTCTGCATAGGATTATTAGAGGTAATTTTTGCCTATTCTGGAAATATATTAAAAATGTATTATCATTATCAGCACTTAAGCAGTAGCTGAATCAGCTTCTACACTCAGTAAAAATGTAAGAAATTTAAGAGGTTTCTCTTTAAAATAATCTTCTTGATGGACATTTATTGTAAAGGTAGCTCAGATGTTTTTGGGGAATGAGAAAGTATTTTTCAGTCCAGCTGACCATGTTCTTGTCTTCAGGCAGTATCAGAGGGAACTGAGACCTCGGATTAAATGAAAGTGTTTTCCATCAGGGTTTTAACTTAAAATTCTAATCCACATCTTCTCCAAGTTTCAAGGAACATTTTCTTTCTCTGTTATGTGTTGTCACCAAGCTCTGAGACCTTGAAAATCCACACGTACCACGGAAAAGTCTGTTAATGGTTGGACTTTCCCATATGGAAGCAACCAAGTCTTAAAATAAATTTCCAAATAAATTGTTAAGATCTGTACCTTTCACGTGCTATAGTAGTAACTGGACCCAAAGCCTGTATGTAACAAGCAGATAGTTCTTACTCAGATAGGAATTTACTCTACCATGTTTTCTTCTTTGAGTGCTTTCTCCTTACAAAATTTGCAGATACAAAACCAGCATTTTAGGTAATATTTCTCAAAATTGGGCTCAAATTACATAGTTTTTGTCAAATTTTTGGTTGTTTTTTTTTTTTTTATTTGTTGGTTTGCTTTGTTTTGTTTTTGAATGTTGAGGTTTATCTTACATGCTAGTTATTTTGTTGGCTAGATGCTTAGATGCAACATGTGACTGTCTGAAAGCTGAATTTGTTTCTTTTTTTCCTTTTTCCTTTGGCAGAGGAAGGATAAATGACAGTCATATAACAGGAGGTGAGCAGTCACCTTGAAATGGCTAATGGTAGCTGATTGGCAGCTCTAGTATAGTCATTTCTTGATTTATGGATAAAATACTGAAGTTTAGTGGGTTTTATTTTTAAAGATAAAAAGGAGGAACACTGGGCTTTATGATCTTCTTGCCAACAGTCATCTGAAAATCAGCTCTGAACAAATCAAATAGTCTGATCTTGCAAGTTTTATGCCTTTCCCAGCTAAATCTGTCTACTTTCCATGAGCTTGGGAGAAAGGTCATAGTGCAAATTCTCTGAATCACTCATCCTTTGTGCCTGAATGCTGGTGAAATTAGAGAGGTAACATGCTTAGATGAAACCTTCTTTACACAAATTTGAGTTTCCTGTCCTTTTTACCTGAGGGACTATCATACAGCAAGGTTATACGGTCATGGGCCGTCAGCAGGAATCTGTCTATTTTTCTGCCATGAGAAGATGTGGCACAATCCTTTCTGGCATCATCTCCCATTTTTTTCCCTAAATCTAGAAAAACTATTGCAGTAATACATTCAAAATATAGGTGCTTGATGTCTCTGAATACTGCATAGAGATCTAATAAATTGTGTGTCTGGAAAAAAAGCTGGTACTGAAATTGCACTGAAGCCTCATCCTTTGCAAGCTTGCTTGAACAAACACTTCAGCTGAACCAAGTGTGATTTTTCAAGACATTTTTGTCTAGAAGCTTCATCCTAAGGAGAAGATTCTCCAAACAGAAAAAGGACCAAAACAGCTAGAATGCTGTTTCCTTCTCTGTTTTTTAAGTTTTAAAAAGCAAAAATGAAAACAAAAACAAAAACCAACAAAAACACACAAAAACCAACCAACCAACCAACCAACCAAACAAAAAAATGCTAACCTTTTAATTACAGTCTCTAGAAAAAATAAACTGTTCACAGATTTTCTTCACAGAATAGCAACTGAGCCAGATATTGCTAGCTGCGAACTAGTGGATTTCACTGTTATTAGCTTGATAACTTCTACATAACATAAATTTAACCTTTTTGTGTTTAGCATCATTTCACAATATGTCATGGTTTAACCCCAGCCACCAACCAAGCCACAGACAGTCACTCGCTCACTCTCCACCCTATGGGGATGGGAAGTACAAATGTGAGAAAACTCAAGGGTTGAGATAAAGACGGTTTAATAAGAAAAGCAAACGTCACACACAGGTAAAGTGAAACAAGGAATTCATTCACTACTTCCCAGGGAGGAAGGTGTTCAACCATCTCCAGGAAAGTCAGGCTCCATCACCCGCAATGACTTGGGAAGAGAAAAGCTGGCACTCCAAACATCCCTCTCTTTCATATTTCCCATGTTTTTTTATTGCTGAACTTATGCCCTGTGGTACAGGATGTCCCTTTGGTCATTTGGGGTCAGCTGTCCTGGCTGAGTCCCTTCCCAACTCCTTGTGCTGCCCCAGCCTCCCCACTGGTGGGTTGGGGTGAGGAGCAGAAAAGGCTTTGGCTCTGTGTAAGTGCTGCTCAGCAATGATGGAAACATCCCTGGGTCATCAAGACTGTTTGCAGTGCAAATCCAAAACACAGCCCCATATCAGACAATGTGAAGAAAATCAACTCTACCCCAGCCAAAATCAGCACACAATGACTGCAACAACCTAAGGCTAAATTCGGACCAAATATTTCCACACTATGAATATTACTTGTGTACACTTGCACTTTTTATTTGTGTACACACACATTTTATTTGACCCTTATGGCACTTAAAGGGAAGCAGAAAACTAATTACTCCTACCAAGTCTGCCATTCATTTTTATTATTGGAGTTTTTGAATTCTTTTCTAAAAGTTCTGCTTCAAAAATATGCAGAGTGCTGTAATTTCATCAAGACATGAGAAAGACCCACATAGCAATACATTTCAGTCTAAAACCACACCTACAGAATACTGATGAAGAGGAAAAACAAGAGCAGGAAAACAAATATGCCAATATTACATACTGCTGCAAGTCCCTTTGGTGGGCTATATGATACTACTTCATGAATAAAGATGGAGTAAACTACATTTGTAGCATAATAAGAAAAGGTAATTAGTGCCATCTATTCACCACAGTTAGAATTTGACTAGAACAATTTGATTACTTTTATCACATTTTAAACTTTGAGTAAGATTTTCAGCTCTGTAATCCAGTTAGTGGTAAAGTGTGGAGAATATAAGTCAGCTTCCCAATATGATTGATGAGTATGTGCTGCACAGGAAAGGAGCTGGAAAAAAATACCAAACTCATAATATAGACACTGTCTGCTTGCTTTAAAGCAAATCTCTTCTAAATCAGTTTGAATCCTTCAGCATGACTAAAATATAAGCTTAGTATCTTCTCCAAGCAAACAGGAAATGGAAAATTATTCATAGGAAAGAGGAGCTCTTTTTTTTGGTTTTAGCTTAACACTGTGATCTTTCAGATATGCATTTATTATTTATACTTTGTTAACTCCCACATCTTGCTGAGAATTGGGCTTTACTCATGCTGGGTGTTTTACAAACACAGAGGTAATTATAGTGATAGACTATTTCAAATTTGAATATAAATCTATTGGTGAAAGGTTGAGTGATACACCCTGAGACAATGTCAGGCACAGGGATTTAAACACCTCTGTTCTCACTGATGGTGAAGCAGCCTTGGTACAGTGAGGCACATTAATATTAAGAGCCTGCATGATCCCAAACTCCCTACAGAAACACTCCATGAGGTTAGAGGCTCATTTGTTGCCTCTTCTCCTGGGACCTAAAAGCCAACTCCATCCAGATCCACAACATGATCTCAAGCAGTAATGGCAAAAGCAAGCAGACAAGCTGCTCAATCTCTTTGAAAGAGGGGTGCCATTTAACTACCTGTGCACTGGACTCTTGAAATCCACAGGAATTCTAGGAAATTACTTCTTCCCATAGATTAATAATGATCTGGGTCACATAAAGAATGGGGGGTTTTGCAGAATGAGGAATTTATATTATCCTGAGCTGTGCTTTTTATGCTTTCAAACTTCTCATTTTTTCTTCCTGTAAAATTAATGTCATTTAATGTGACAGTGATGATGATGTGAGAGATTTTGATTGTTCCTTTCTAACAAACATTTTTTCATTGATGAAAATTTGGCAGCTTTCCCTAGATTATGAGATAACTAGTTATATTGAATTCTATTATGAATAATCATACTGTTTTCTGATATGATTTTTTGGATAAACATTTATGTGGTGTGTATTTTTGCTGTGGTGATGCAGCTTTATGTACTAGAATACAAATTATGTTTCTTTATAAAATATTTAAAAGGCTGTGGGATTCCTCTTTTTTATATTTAATTTCCACCCACAGTGTTTTATGGACCTCTTTATGACAAGACCTTTCTTCTTTTTTGTAAATGTTGTGGAATATGAGGACTTATATTTTTTCTGTCATTTCCCTGGTATTCTCCAATTTTTCTTTCAAAACTATAAATCTGTTTAAAAATGGCTGTAAGGTCAGGGAATTGTTCAGGGTTGCAATCTAGCAAATTAAATGAGAGGATTTAAATCCAGTCCTTATTTTGATCAAAATATTGCCTTAACCATACTCCAAACCTGCAGTTTCAGGTTTAAGTGTCTCCAGCTGCAGAGATCCTGATTTTAATGACAGATGCTTTGGTTCATCTATAGCACTGGGTGTTCAATGCACACTTGTCTGGTGCTTTGACATCTTTGGAACACACAGTACATACATATCTACTTTGAAAGGATAGTTAAATAAATACTGCATTTATCAGTATTATTATCCATTTAAGTATTTTAATACAATTTTCAAAATATGTAAAAAACTATTACTCCACTTACTAGATGACAGTTATTTCCTTTTTGCAATAGAAATGCTGAAGCCCTGAAAAATTTAATTGACAGGCCCAAAATTCCAGAGGGAATACAAAATAATTGTAGTAAAATGAAAACTCTAAACTCCTTCCTTTAACCCAGCTACTTTAAATTTGGCCATTTCATAACACTAAATGATTCTATCAGATAGTTTCTTTGCAAGGTATACAGAATAAAAAGTAACATATGTGATTTAGATGCAATGTAGGCACCTGAGCTAAACATTATATCTTCAAAACTCTTGTACTTTTGCCTTTTATCTCTAGAGGCATCTGATGATGTTCATTCACTGGCTCTGATCTTGATTTCTTCTCTCTGTTAAAAAATTATTTTCAACAGAAGAGGAGACAAAGACTACTGTCTGATAGCACTTTCTGGAGAGAGGAACAGAGTAACAAGAAAATTTCAGCAAAAAGAGGAACTCTGTCTTTCTGTCTTGAAACATATTTCACAATAGAAGATTTCAGGTGTGGATGCTACGTGGGGAATAATAGTGTTAGATTGCCTAAGGAGGGCATCTGAACTCTGAAGAGACTGATTGTAAAATAGTTAATTTTTTCTCTAGATCTCTATGGTTAGACTACCTATAGATATTTTTTCCCCAGTCAAGTATACCAGTTTTGTGTAACTCCCTAGTGAGTTCTGGAAATGATTCAAAGGGACGGGCAGCCAAAATATAGGTGTAAAACTGCCAGACAAAATTCCCGTAGTTCTGGAAGTAATGACAAGTATCCCAAACTGACTTACTGCTGTGGCAGGAAATTTAATTTGTTCTAAGCTGCTGGTTGTCCTTTGACCAAACATCAAGATTTAAAAAAGTGGTTGACTGAAATACAAACCAGTTCTCTTTATTCTTTCTAATGAACAGGTATTTGGCAGTGAACACGGGACAGAAACTACTATTGACTCTTCATGTGACCTTAGACATGTTGAATTAGCCCAGAGTCTTTCTTCTTTTCATTAATCAGATTTTCCACTTTGCTCAAATATTAATATAGAAAATAAAATGGGCAGCTTTTAATGGTGAATTAATGTTTCAAATTCTCCTGAACATTAAGGCATTGCTCTGATATTTCAAGGTTTAGATACTGCAAAAGATGAGAAAATGTCAATTAGCATAATGTAAGTCAACAGAGCATTTGATATGCAGGGAAAAGATTATAAATGAGTAATAATGTAAGGGTGTCTCCAGACTGAATGAACCCCAACAGGCAGCATTACTCCATCCCTTGTCAGACTGGCCCACGGGGCTACAGAGGGAGCAAACGCTGTAATGGATCCTGGGAGAACATGTTGTATCTGTGCTAACTAGTGCTGTGGATTAACAAGGTAAGCCTGGCAATGCTCACGTAGGCATGTGTGTTTGGGGCTGTGGGTCTGTGTTACAGAATACAGTGTGGGAATCTGTGAGAAGTGAAGTGATGTGTCGTGCTTTAACCCCAGCCAGCAGCCAAGCCCCGTATAGCTGCTTGCTCACTCACTCCCCCACCATCAGGATCAGGGAGAGAATCTGAAGGATAAAAGCTGGAAAACTCATGGGTTGAGATAAAGACAGTTTGATTGGAAAAGCAAAAGCCACATATACAAAATAATCAAACAAGGAATCAATTCACATCTTCCCATGGGCAGGCAGCTGTTCAGACATCTCCAGCAGAGCACAGCCCCATCACACCTAATGATTATTTGGGAAGACAAACACTACCACTCCAAACATCTCCCCCTTCCTTCTTCTTCTTCTTCCACTTTATATACATGGTCTGGAATATCCCTTAGGTCAGTTTGTATCTCCTCCCAACCTACCATGCACCTCCACCTTTCTTGCCAGCCTGGCCATAAAAACAGCAGAAAAGTCCTTGTCTCTGTATAAGCCTTGCTCATCAACAACAAAAACATCTCTATTTTATCAACTGATGCTCAGCACAAATCTAAAACATGGCCCCTTACTAGCTACTGAGAAGAAAATTAACTTTACCCCAGCTGATACCAGCACATGATGTTACCTCCCACTACATCTTCACTGGGATCACTCTGGAAAAAGTTTATTCCCTCGGGGTCTTCACATACTTCAAATAATAATACTAGTAATGGACTGTATAGAGCATAGCCACAGAAATTATCTGTGAGGTGGAAACACTTCCTAGAGTCAGAGACCTCAAAATGTCAGTCTTTCAATCTTATTCTTTTTTTAGGGGATAGGGGTGCAGCAATATCTGAGTGCCATATAGTGAGCAAGCAGTATGCTGCAGTAGTGGGCCCATGCCCAGATTAGCTAGTTTTGTGGAGATAACAAGAATATCTTGGGCAGATTCTCTCACTGGCACAGCTGCATTGCACTCTTGTGCATTGTGTGGATTCTGTAATTATATGCATTATGAACTGGAATTGCAGGATAGAAATACAGCGTATCTGCTGAGGAGAATAGTACTCACTACTATCTTTTATTATTTGGTTGTTTCACTGGGAGATGTCTCAGTCTACTTTTGGAAAAGCAGATGTAAGTAAAATACATTCTATAAAATCTGCATGAACAAGTTGACAAGAAAAACTGGTGGACATTAAATTTCCAGAGGTTTTCAAACAGACTAGCTTCTTTCTAGAGGATGCAATTATTCAGACATAGGAGTAGCTGCAATGCTACAGGACAATATCAAATTGAAGTAGCTCTTTAAATAAAATTTATGTCTCTCTGAATTTATCTTGAGAACCACGACAACCCCTGGCTCTATTAAAATCTTGCTAGGTAGAAAAATAGCCCTTGCATCTCCTTCTGTTTAACACACCTGACCAATGAGCACTTATTGTTGTCACTGTTGCCTGTATATCAGCAATATTAACACTATTTCACGAACAAGACATTCCTCTCACCTTGTTTGGACTACACATAGGAACAAGAAAAATGCTTTGGAAGACTGGAGAGGAAAATGTTAGAGTACCTCTTGAGAAATACAATGGTCATATATTACGTAAGTTATTTCTGAAATAGATAAGTTATAATGAGGAACATGGGAATGCATAAAAACAAGAAAAGAAATGCACAAGTGAGGATAAAGTTGTCTACTGTGAATACAGAGAAAAAGGAAAGGCACTAGTAATCTTCTGGAAGCATTGAGACAACTTTAGGGATATGTCTGAAAGATGGGAAGAATATCAGCTTTGAAGAATCCAGAACTAAGCAGAAGAAAAGACATATTTAAATTAAGTGTAGTTAAGAATTATTAAAATTCTCTCTACTTTTACTAAGATTTCCATCTGTATTCAATATTGTGTAAAGACTCATATAGAAGTGTATGTAGGCTATCTGTAGAAGCCCAGAAAAGCTGACTTTAGTTGTACCCAGGCCACACTATGATTTGAGAAATTTTCATTAGGCTTTGACTTTCATGAGCTTCATCTGCACTAAGCCCCTCTACAGCTTGTCAGGATCATCACATTGTCATATGAGGATATTTGATCAGACAAGATTTGTATTATAGTTCCAAATCTTATATAATTTTCTATCATCATTAATACCTTTTATTTGTCAAGAAAAAGGTTTTCTGATGATTAATACTCAGATATAAGTGCTTTCTTTCTCAAAAATTATTATTATTAATCTTTGTCCATTGTTTCAAATCACCATGTCCATGTCATCATTGGGTAAAGGACTCATGTGCTTTGCATCAAAGGGTGCAAACTTTAATTAATATACTTTCATCAGCCCCACTGGGTTTAATGTGTTTAGATTATAATTAAAATTAGAGAAATGCTGCAACTCATCCTGTATTTCTACGAAGCTGCAGCTGAAACAAACAATATTGCTGCAGATCAAAAGACTTGAAATTTGCCTTTAGGATTTACACAGACTACTCATTTGTTCAGATTGAGGTCATATGTGTGATTGCATATTCATTGGCAAAATAGAAAAAATCCTTGCATGCTACACACTCTTTTTTGGTCTTTCACAAACTAGCAGAATAGCTGAAGTAAGAAAGGACCTCTGAAGGTCTTCCAGTCCAAAATCTCTGCCCAAGAAAGGAGTTCATATAAGTTTTTTGTGAAAGCATGAAGTAGAAAGATTTCTGCAAGACCTATTTGATAGAAATAATGTATAGTTTGCAGAGAAATAGCATAATTGCAAACCAGGTGGCATTTGTACATCGGGCACAGACATCCCTTAACCTATAGGCCAGCAGCCAGTGTGAAACACAGGTAGAAGAGCAGTGGCACAGATTTTGGGGCAGATGCTGTATTTGAGGCTAAGAGTAATGGATAAATGAATCTATTATAACAAAACGCAACTTTTAAAAGATTACCAAATATTTCTGTCATGCCGCTGAGATCCTCAACCTGTATTTTACAAAGATATTCATATCGTAACCTCACTTCTGACTAAACAGCAAGGTAAGTCACAATTGTTACTGAGGTGGGAGTTTCTCCCATAGTCCACCAAAAGCCTGAGAATTCATCTCTCTAAGTGTTCCAGACACAAATCTTCACCGTACAGACAGAAATGAGATTACCTCAGTCCTGATTTAATCTTATAATCAACCTGAGTCGATTAAAGCTGAAAGATCAGATAGCAACTTCTTAACACTCCCTTCCTACTAACTTCAAGCATTCAGTGCATTGGGTTAAACACTTTGTATCATTTTACACACAATATCCTAAGAGAATACTACGAAGGACTCAGGTGTTGCTAATGTGTATAAGTGTGGATGATGCTGCTGTCCCAGACAATGATGCTGTGTCACCTACTGACCCATTTCTGGGAGAGGCCTTGGGCATACTGCAAGGAAAGTGTAAAACCCGTGAGAAGAAAATTATGATATTTTTCCTCCAGTGAGCAACAACTTGTAAGTGTCACGTTTTCTGAGCCAGAGGTGCTAGAATTGTCCTCATTACCCTTTGCTGAAAGTCAAGCACATGAGCCTCCATTGTATTTAGCAAAATAAACTGCAAGGGTTTTAAAGCATTCCAAATATTTCATCACAGGATAAAAATGAAGTTAGCTTTGTTTTTGTTGTAAATTTGGACATGGGAAAAAAAAAATTGGTTTCTATTACATCTAAAATAGAGACAATAACACCAGAGAAATTAAAATGGTTATGGTTTTTATTTCATATTTTATTTCCTAATTGTTGTTTCTATGCAACATTCAAAAAATTAATAATGTTTCCTAGCTATTTCAACATACTCAAGCCTTCCTTGTCTTCAAAACCTTTAAAAAACCTTACCACTTTCTCTGTAATAGATGTGATTAATATGACTAGTCACAGATGTCTCCAGTTACATAGAAGGAGTTATATAGGGAGACAAGACTCTGCTCTAAAAATCAAATATGGCATTACGAAAGCAGTCTGTAAACATAAGAAATATTAGTGCCTAAGTGGCCCAAATGCTCTAAATAAAACAGGCCTTCACTTTTACTCAGTTCCTCATACTCATTTTTTGCATATATTTTTGTGCAATCATGGAATAGAAACCATAAATTATACAGGAAGTAATGTATAAATAAAAAATAGCTGAGGTCTTCCACCCTAGTAAAAATCCGAACCAAACAACAACAAAAACACTGCTGTGCACTCAGCCAAATTCATAGATTAAACTAGAATTTCATCTTTTTTTTGCTCTGACCTTAATGTTTAAACTATTATTCAGCATAGATAAATCAGCCCAGGACAATTTAGAACCAGGTCTTTCTTGGCAGCTATTTTATCTCATCCCATCTCATTAACATTAAAGTTGCATATCTGGGAAAAGAAATTATATAAATATAAGCAATGGTTTTCGAAGATAATGATGATGGTACACATCTTTGGTACATATGCTTAGCTTCAGAAATCAAAAGCAAACTTGCAAGTTTTGTAGACTTCCTAAATATATTCTTTTACTCTACTATGAGGGAATGCCTAACCTCATTTTCTTTCATACTCTCAGAAGCCATTTCACCATATGAATGCAAATAAAACCTGAAAGTGCTCTGATCTGGACATGTCTCACCTGACTCTGAAAGCTGCAAAGATATGAAACAAGATTAATAATCCTGGTAATTAATGCTTAGATTTCATTTTCAAAAATTCTCAGTAACATGTCTGAAATACTTCCAACTGAATCTCTTGTGGTGCAGATTATTTCTAGAGAAAGAAATACTCCAAGCTTTCTAGGGTTTTGTGAAGCAACCAGGTGTTGGGGAGGCTACTTTCCTTGTTTTATTTTGTTTTTATGACAAACACTGAATTCACCAATCTATGGAAATCTAACTCTTTTAACTTTATAATTTTTGCCTCGATTTTCTTTGTGTTGAGTTCAGCTTTGTGTTTGTTTGTTTTGTTTTATTTTTTGCATTGCCACAGAAGATTTATATTACTGAAATATCTTTAATCTGTCTTGAGAATACATTTAAAATCAGCTCCTGGCATGTTGATGTTTCCTAACTGTGGTTTAAAAAAATTATCTCTATAGAGTATGCCATGTAACTGTGTCAGTCCACTGTTTCTGGTAATATATTCCATATTAAATAAGCAAATAAATGAATAAATATGCAAGAACATGTATATTCCAAAAGCCACAGCAACCTAAGGCCACTATATATGATACTCAATATTTCAACTCACAGAAGTATTGCCCTACTTTCTATTTGTTCATTCAAAAGTATTCAAATAAGCAAATACTGGACTCAAGTAATTCCTTGTCTATTTAAAATGAAGGAATTTAAATATTATCACAAAAAAACCCACACTACATTCTTTATCACACCTTCAGAATCAAAATCATAATTTCAGAATTATGCTGTTAATGAATGCTAAGTAAACCAAACCCTGTGTATAACTTCTTTCACTTACTTGAAAGTGGCCTGAAAATTTCCATGAATTAACTGATACAAAACTAGTTTTTCTTAATTTCATGCAAAAGGCAACAGTACACTTACACTGGTTTTATCCAACACAGAGCATTTTCAATTACTTTTATATTTAATTTATAAGCAGTGACTGTCATATGTTTGTGGAAAATATAATTGTCTGCTTTATTTACAAGGACAAACTACTTCTTTTATTTTACTGCTTTTCAAAAAGTTACTTCTTATTTGCCGCCTCTCTGTTTGTAAGAGAGAGAGCATCAATAATATTATTTTATAAAATAAATACACAGAAATATATTTCTGATATGATAATTTAATAAGATGAATGTGTTGGAATTGTGAGTTAAAATCACAAAAATGTGACCAAAATTTTCTCAACTCCTACTTACCACCTCATGTCAGATACCAGCTACCCCCAGTAAAGACTGGAGTTTTGTAATACAACATAGACATCTTTAATTATACAGGGGAATCAAATAAAACTAAATCCTCAAGGGAAAACTCCAGTGTAATCCAAGAGATAATATAATTACAAAGGAAAGTAAGTTATTAAAAGTGAAGTACTTTGGTAATGAAGAACAATTAAGGAGAAGGCAGATAAACAGCTCTCATCTCTGAGGAAACAAATTTATTGATGAAAACAACAAAATGAGCCTATTTCTATATTCATGTCAAAAAAGAAAAAGGTTGAAAATGGGTAACTAGATATAGAAATTCCTAGGTATAGAAATAGAATAATTTCAGATTATTGGCATTTTGTTTTGATTCTTATTTGTCTTCTTTCTTTTAAAAAGAGTGTATAGAATTTGCATGCAAATGTATTTGCTTGTCTCCCTCCACCACAGCCTAACAAAGGATTCTTGCACAATTTTTTCTGCACTAAGTGGAGAAACAGATGGTCATTTGAAGTCAGAGAGACTGAGCTGATATTCACACCTGCTTCATAAAAGTTCAACCCTCCTAACACTGTCATATAGCATACAGATTAAATTCCAAACAAAAAGTTACTCCTAGAGCAGGAGTCAAACCCAGACGAACCCAGTTTTCTTGTTTCTCCTCAGGCTGACCTATCTATCTTCCTACACTGGATTTCTTGCAAGCAGATTCCCCCCTTAATTTAGTGAGTCACATTGACCTTAAGTGACATAGAAGAGCTATCACTACAAAGAGTTCATTTACCTTATATCACTGCTTAAAGTCACAAGTCGAATATTTGTTTGTACCTTTAGAATGCACTTCCTAGAATCTGTATATCAGTTTTTCTATAACTAATAAGGTTATCTATCAGAAATTTTCCATTAATTATTTGTTTTGACAAAATAAAGCTAACGTTTTCCTTTCAGGTCTACTTTGTAGCTACAGCAAAGGCCCCTCATCCCTTGCTGGTTTGAATTAAGAAAGAAGAAGTAGCTCAAAACTTTTAAGAGTCCTCCATCTGAAGTCACTTAAGCATGAGATTGAATATTTCACCATCAATTATTTTTGATTTAGATCAAACACTCGAGTCCAGAGACTCTCAGAGTCCAGGAGATGCATCCAGGAGATGCACTCTTATAGGTACACTGATAAGAGTTATCAGTGCATCTTTCACCAATGCATCTGAAAGGCTTCCTTATGCAAATGATGTGTGACCATTGCAATTGCACCAGCAGCACTTCCTTGCTGGGGTCAAATGGTTATTAATAGAACAAGGACTGCTGCACAGCTTCTAGGTCTATAAAACAACAAGAAAGGAAACAAAAATACCTCCCAGGCTATCACATTTTTTAGCAACCTACGGTAATTGTAACTTATATTTTACAGTTTTAATAAACTAATTGACATCTCTGGCTATTACATTTTCTCCAAAATAATGATTTGCTTTAGCTTGGCTTTTGAAAGCCTTGGTGACACACTTTTCATTACAAGATTCAGGAAAAGAGAAAAAAGATGAAGAAACTTGTGGCAACTTCTGCATTTTCTGATATTCTGCATTTTCTGATATTCTGCATTTTCTGATATTCTGCATTAGAAAAAAATAGCCCCATGCTTTAGTACGACACCTAATCTGTCTAATACCCTATTCTCATCACTGATTTGCTGCAAGATTCTGGGAAGAGTTTTATACATTCTACTGTCTCTTAATGTATCCATATATTGACAATAATGATTTTTTAATATGGACTTTCCTATATACATCCCATTCTGATGGGTGTTGTGGCCAGCAGTAGGTTTACAGTTAGGAAGTAACATCTCCTTTTCTGTGATGGCTACAAATGTGCTGGAAATCACTTGACATCTTGTATTCCCACAAAGAAAACACAGCTTTCTATTGTACAGAATACAATAGGTACCAGAATCAAAATCTTTTACTCTCCTAGATAAGTCTTTCCTTCTTTACTGCTGCACAATGTTTTGCTAATCTGTCTAACATGCACTTCCATAAGGATGTTCTTCACAAGATTTTTATGCCATAAAAGCATAAACCCAGTAGCATCTCTGTAGCGTAATGCATATTTCATATGAATTTCAAGCTGTTTGAGAAATTAATATTTAAGATCATTGGATTAAATGTTCCATGTGAAAACTGAAAGTTAAAAGATTGCTGATTTTGAACTTTTGTTAAACAAATAGTTTTGGGTAGAATAAAAAAAAAAATTTAAAAAGGTTATTTCTTTTGCAAAATTTTGATCCAAAAACTGCATTAGAGGTTAATCACATTCAAAATGAATGCACCAGAAGGCCTGCCTCAAAATCTAAAAGAGAGGGAAAGGGGACTACAGTTTTAAAACAAAACTGTGATACCTTTGCATTTTCTGAATGATTTCCACTTAAGGAAGGAGCATTTTAAGGAACAGAGTGAAGTAAAAAGAAAAAAAGAAAACATGAACATGTTAGCTTCTGGTCAAAGAATTACAGTTTTTCCAAACCAAAATCTACTTTGATTTTCTTCTCTCTAACTATACATTCAGAAATTCAACTTCCTCAGGATTCTCAATTTCTTTTTTGTTGTAAATAGCAACCAATAAACCAAACAATTGTCAAACTCCTCAATACCTGGGCATCTATTTTCTTGCCATTTTAAATCTCAACAGTGGAGACAAATATCATAACCTTAAATATTTGCCTTTTTCTGAGCAGAAAACAGTTTCTAGCTTTTTCTTCTTCCCCTCCCACCTCCCACTGTTCTCCCTACCTGTTTTTCCTTCCCCGCTTCTGTAGACCTGTATTTGTTATAAACCCCCACTTATATATTCTCTTCCTTAATTTGATAAGCTCTTATTATCACCCTGCAAATGCCCTGAGTCATGTTTTTCCTTCCCAGATGGAGTCCCTACCCAAATTTTCTAAGACCCAAAGTCTTAGAAAATTTGACCATTATATCCCTGATATATGTGATTATTCAAATTAGTGCTAGTGTTAAATGGAAAACTCACAATGCTGCACTTACTGCCAGAAACTTTCCAGAAATTTCCCAGAAGGTCATTGACATTTACGGAATGAATCTATATTTGATTCAAACTTAGGTGCCTAATTTATAGCAATGGAATATTTCTCAGAAACTTTACATTTATGTGAGAAATGCTGTTATCCACACTTCTGTAACTCAATAAAAGCAGCTATGCATCTTCTTCAACCTTTCCAAAATTTATAGTGGCCCTGTCTCCATGTGTTTCTCCACCTGAATGGCAGAACTTCAGTACTTAAAGACTCCCAATCTGCAGAAACTACATTAGACTGGAGCAGCAGAGGGAAACATGAACTGAAGCTGGTAGCAGACTCCATTTAGAATTTCACAATAAAAGTCTCTTCTTTCCTGCAACTGTAAAATACTTAGATTCAGAGATTTAATGTAGATCAGTAAAGGTTCCAAAAGTCCCTAGCTTCCTGTCAATTAAAACCCAAAGGTTCCTGTCAATTAAAAAAAAAAGTCATAATTAAATTATCTCACAATCTAGATACTTGGAAAATTGGCATTTCTGAAATTGGAACATTGAATTAATCTAATTATATCCTCAATACATAGCTTCAGAGTTTCAAAGTACAGCTGTACTCCATTCCGCTATTTCAGGATTTACCACACTGAAGATGTGACAATAAAGCAAGTGAAGTTTTGACAAATCTAATTCAGTTAATGTGAAATCTGTGTTAAAAAAGGAGAGATGAACATCCATTACTTTCTTAGTAAATTTGCCATATGCTTTCAGTACCCGCATAAACACACACACACATACACACATATATATATGTATATATTCAACAAAGGATCAAGACTTAATCTGATTGTCTGAATATTTTTAAATGTTGCTGTCTATAATAAGGGAGTAACTGTTTGTATACAAAGAAACAAACAAACCACCACCCCACACCGTTTATCTACTTGAAGCCAGGTACAGGAGTTAAACTAACTGACCAGAAAGTAGGTTAATGTGGGGGCTGGGGTGGGTTACAAAACATATGCCTGATACAAAGCTTTACTCTGAAGCAGCTGCTATCTGACACGTGTGGTACATGAGAATTCCAGAATTTGATCTCCTAGATCTCATTAAAATGCAACTTTGGATGCTAAAGAAAAATTGAAAACATAAAGGTTTTCCCATGACTGAAATTCTTACTTGCCCTTAGAAGAAAATTCACATTACATTTTTGAAGTGGCACCTCGTTTAGAAAATTTCAAGCTACAAAGAGTGGATTTGAGTTATTTAATTGCAGTTGCTCAGGAAACTGTCTAAATCACAAGAATAGTAGTTAGTATAAACCAGATTAAATCCATCTGTCTGAAAATTTTCCTCTTAATCTTGACTTTCATTGTACAAGTAGTCAAAATGATCTTGCCAAATAAAACTGGCTGTCAAGTGTCATTACAGACATAATCTTAACAAATTAATTTCTTCTTCTTTTTGTGTACTGTTTTGAAAAAATTAAACCTATGATTAAAAAAAAAAAAAACAAACAACCAACAAACAGACAACCCAGCCTTCTAGATCTTTCTTAAAATAAAGGAGCTATAATTTTCACAGAAGCTCTTGCTATGGCGTAATTCTTGAAGAAGGAAAATGGCAGATGCTATACTACATGTCATTCATTAAAAAATCCAGAATTATGTTGTAAAGAATTCTTTTCAATTATGATTTTATAGAACAGAGGTTGCCATGAGAGAGATTCATTCAGTGCTAAAGATCCAAGCCAGATATGGCACATCTAAACAAAAAACATCAGCTATGTGATAAGCAAACTAAATGAATGCCATCTATTGTCATTCCAAGGGCTGTATTGGGATCTAAAAAACAATTAAGTGACAATAATTTTAAGTATGTAGTTTTTCTACTCTTTAATGTCTTTTTAAACTTTTTAATATTTTTCAAGTTATTAATCTTTAGATAAAAACTCCAACACACTCTTGATTTGTACTAATATTATAACAGAGGGAATTTAATCAGAGAGAAACAATCAAGCACAGAAGCCTAAATGGCAAAGAAGCTTACTTAGCTGCCTGTGGTATTGTCTGTTTCTGGTGCTTTAATTTAGTGGAAATAGAGATCACATGTTAAATCAATTGAGAGAAAAAAATAATGGCACTGGTTAATAGACATGCATTTAGTAGACATCAAAGTGCAAATCTGGGGACTTCTGACTGAATTATTTTAAAGGCTCCTCTGCACTTTCCTTGTAGACATAAAGCATAACACCAAAAAATACTATGAAATGGCCTCTTCCAGTCACATTTGCAAATGTCTTGGAGGCAACAGAGAGATTCCAGAAATTAGAAACCAACAGAAGTAGAATAAGGTGGGATATTTTTTGCACATGGTGACTATGAATCTCATGAAGTAACACTCAAAGCTATGCCAAGTGGAGTCTGGAAGATGTTCACCATTCCAGAACTATGTTTTGTCAACAATATTCCCAGTTGGTCTATGATTCAGTCAACAAGTGATAAAAATAACACTATGAACTCTTACAATGAAGTAGATATTTTTCCCAATGAAAATGAAAGAAAAAATCATACAGAAACATTACAATATTCAGTACATTACATTAAAATATTCTTATGGGCCATCTCTCTTTAGTACTCCAAATAAAAATTTTCAGCCAGTGGAAGATTTTTATCATCAGTAAAAATCATAGATAGTGACACTTAGGAAATGACTTCTGCCTCCTCTGGAAAGCTGATCACTTTGCTCCATCATTTAGTTTGGTCTCCATTCCCAATCTTCATGTTTTCAAGGACCATTGTCTTGTATTAAGCCTCATATATTTAAGACTGATTGTGGCAACACTGGTTTCAAACTAATTACTAATCCATGTTTATCACTTGTAAAATGACTGCATGTATGTAAAAATAAGAGCTTGTAAGAGAGAAAATATTTCCAGGGATATGAAGAGCAGGAGAAGTTCATCACTGAACCTATATGTGGTTTCAGGACTTCTTTCCACTTCTGCATGTTGCCAAACTGACCCATATCCAATGAAGTCTGCCTCTGTGTGTGAAGAGATGAGGACTGTGCTCTGGTGAATCCATTCCTACTCACATACTTTCACCACTGAATATTTTATTTTAAAGCAGGCTAAGAGAGAGGCAAGGAAGTTAGGAGCTCAACCTAATTTCCAGCAAGTGGTTTTGCTGACAACAGAGAACTCTGGCTTATATCATTATATGAATCCATATATACATATACATGTGTGCATATATATACACACACACACATACATATATATATATATATATTTAGCTGCAGAGCTTGTACTGAAAAATCATGATTTTTAAGTAGCACATGTTCTATCTGCAGCTGAATAGAGAAATCTGAAAATGATGTTATGATGTGCAGCAGTGCCACAAACATTTTGTCTAATTGGTTGTTGCTTAGTCCTGAACATTGGAAGAAAAAAGCCAAATGAATTGGGCAATTATTATTGTTAATTTTACAGTGGATGTCAGTAGGACATACTTGAATTAAATTAAATTATTTCGCTTTTGCAAAATAGCTATTGATGATTTGCTGTGTATAGAAAAAAAGCTACAAAACATCCCTTATATGTATCCCTACAAAGCATCCCTTATATATGTCACCATCCTGAATGTTTTTTTCCTTGTTTTCACTTGGAAAATGATTTAAATTTATTTTTGTGTTTTAGGATTTTTTAGTGTTACGGTTTGCTTTTCTTCCCACTTTTGACTGTCTCATCTCAAAAACATTACTTAACCTGCCCTGTATCATAAATCAAGATGGAAAACATTTTTTATATTTATCTGTGCAATTACCTAATACCACTGCTCTAGTAAAATGAGCAGGTTTGTATGATTCTACTTTAGGAACAAAATAATACATTTGGAGTGGGGGGGTGGAGGGTTGGTTCCTGGTGGTAGTTTGGGGTTTTTTTTACTATTGTAGGATATTTTCCTAGGTATGAAATTGGGAAAAAATAAGACTGAAAGAACAAATTGGGAATTTATAGAGCTGGATTTTGACTGAGTATGTTAGGGAAGATGTTGGGATTTAGGGTGGGGTTTTTTGTTTGTTTTTTCATTTTTCTTTGGTGGTGGTGGTGAGTTTAGACTTTTAGCTATTACAGTAAATTTAGATTGTTATTGGGAATATTAGATTTTAACCACCGTTGGCAGTCATATCTTTTCTCAAACAAGGCAAAAACCATATCATACATAGCTAATACTATATACTAACCAAAAAAGCTCCCTGAGAATTAGCACCAGGAGGAAGAAAATAAAAATCTCGTTATGATTTGCTTAAAGTGTTTCCAGTCAAGATGGTCTTATCACTGACCTTTCAAGGGGTCTGTTCTCAATTGTTTACTGCATTTTTAGCTAAGACATAAAGAAAAACATCCTCTTAGTATATTTTTTCCCCCTAGTAGTAGTTCACAGTATCAAGATTTGCAAGACCAAACTTTGCACATAGAACAAATAGTTAAATATATAAACTCAGAGCTCAGAGAAGTGTATTTATTTAACTTCTTCATTCTTTATTGTGTTTATTTCAATGACTTGCATGAATTATTCAGTATGCTTTAGGGTAGCCTAGAGAAAACGTTTTCTTTTAAGAGGCTTATTTCTCAGACATTCTTTTAAGTGAGTTAGATGGCAACAAAGTTTTAGAAACTATGTCTATAAATATGGAATGATTTTTTTAAACTAACTCGTTCAAAAGTAAGCAACACTGTATTAATACGAAAAGACAATCAGAACTCTTGACCCAAACTCTTTCTTTTTTTAATTGTCTCAGCAGAATTCACTTCAGTCAAAGATTATTTTCATGTCTAAAATCAATTTCTGCAGAGAGACTGAGGGAGCACTGATGGTGACTACAATACAGCACAATTGCTTCAATTTATGCCAAGCATTGTATTGGCCAACAAAACTCTCTAGCAGTAAGCAACCCATGTTGCTTACATTGAAATTCACCTTGGCATGCAGTTGATATTTGTATCCCTTTTGTTCAGGAAAAGAAAAAGATATCCAAGAATTTAAAGTGTTGTCCAACAACACTTGCAGTGGAACTATAATTGAGTGTGCAAACAAAAGTCAGTGTGCAAACATTTTAAGCATTTTCAATTTTTTTCTCTCATAACTCACAAGCAGGGCACATTTCTACTGTGTTGCCTAAGAAATATACATTTTCACATTTACAACATATGTCTTATTACTTTTGTATATCTGAAATCCTGTCAATCTAAAACATCAGAAGTGAGAATTCAAAGCAATTACCTCTACAAATAAAAGCAATCACTTCTACAAATAAAAACAATCATATATTTTGACTTTAGAGCTTGTCTCTTAAAAGGCAATTTTGGAATTGATCTGAGAAAGACACAGAAAAGTCTTCTTCATGCAAAACACTAGTGAAGTTTCAGGGTTTAATTAATTCCATTATGATCTTGGCTTTTTAAAACCCATTAAGTCTTGATTCAGGTTTGGCTAATCAAGCTCTTTTTGCTTACCTCTTATTTTATCTGAGAAAACTCATAGTTTAGAGTCTCTCTGACACATTACCAAACAGGTTTGACAAAACAATTAATATTCTCCTTCAAATATATAATAGTACTGTGGAAAACACAGAGCCATCATGATAACTTCAATGTCCCCCTTGCCTTTAGTTATTTATTTGTTAGAAAAGTATGGGCTGAACAGGCATTACTATCTCCCAGAGCTGCTTTCTACAGGACATACCTACAAGTTCATTTTCTTATGTCAAAGGACAGGAAAAATCACATTCAGTGTGAACTAAATGTACAGGCATTCACTGCTGGCCCAGATCCAGGTACTGAAGACCTTCAGGTTCACTCTTGGCAAAACTAAGATCCTGGTCTTTGTGACACACTGGGCAGCTTTTGCAAGAAAAAAATTAAACCCTTTGGCAAATCTTGAACTTGTGACTTCATTCTTATGAATGCATCTGTCTCTACATAAAATTGACCTATTTTTATGACACTTTTTTCTGTAGCTGATTTATTCAGATTTTTTTTCTTGTTGGCTTGCAATTGATGTTTATCTCAGTTCTTCACTTCTGATAGTGTCTCATAAATCGTACCAAAGCAGGCTGTTTCTAGATATTGTGGTATGCCTAGTCTCAGTTCAATCAAAATATTAAAAATTCTGCATGAATATGTAAAACTGACATATCAAGATACAAACTAACACAATTATCCTTAATTCAAGTTAAACACAGAGGTCTTCATAAACCTTATGTAAATAGCAGAATATTAACTTATAAGGACTAACTTTTAGATAACTGAACATAGGAGTTTGTATCTTATGGGTTAGTAATATTTATTTCGTAATCATCACAAATATTAACATAATAATTTTTATGCTATTTACTTTTATCTAAGCCCACATTCAATAGATTTCTCTGCCTTAAAAGTATTATCATCTGAGTTTTTATTTCATACAACCCCCAGACAGAAATCTAACTGCACTGAAACTTCATAAATAAAATGCTCTCCTCTGCTCTAAGACTCTTAGAGACAAATGCAATAGGCTTGACTCCACAATAATCAGATAATTTTTCTACTGTCACTGTAGTGCATGAAGTCTTTACACATTAAGGTCACAGTTCTTAAATAAGATTTGCAAGTTGCAAATGTCTAGTTATGAATTCATGAACTGAAAATGTGCAGTCATAAAATTTACCAGTCCCACAGCTCAACATTTACAATGCATGAATCAGAGGAGATTTATGAAGTTGTATGGTAGTCTTGAGCAGGTGATATCAATGGCCAACCTCATGGAATGTTGGAATTTTTTAATATACTTCAAGAAGGTGTATAATTCAGTGAAGAAGGATATAAGAGTGTTTTCAAGTAACTTAGGAGGCAAACACAGGCTCAGGTATATCTTGTTATCATGACCAAAACATGACCAAAGACTTTGAAGAGGAGTTCTATTTTTCTCTAAAGCACAGCCTCAAGAAATCCTGTTCCTGGTGAGATCACTGACTTTAACAACCAGTAGTTGTAATTGTTCATACAGCTTGCCAGCTGACTAAGTGCTAGGAGTGAAATAGACTTTGTCTCTTCCACCATAACACTCCCTCAAGGCAGTTAGTCCATCAGATCCACCCCACATAACAATCGATAAAAGTGCACTTTCAATCTTTCCCACTTCTCAGTCTTACTAAGGTCATGAAATCTCTATTGTCAAACAATTAATTCTTATTAATAGTGACTCCCTGACATCACAATCATGTTCCATGTAATGCCTCAGGAGAAGAGTTTCCAACACCAGACAAGAAACTGTTCTTCAGAAAACTGAACAGCTCTTGGACATTGCTCTTGGAAATGTCCAAAGGAAAAATATGTGGCAATAAAACCTGTTTTAGCTTTGTCTTGTTTTCAAAATAGCTGGCCATGTAATTGTAGAACTAGTTGAACACCTTGGGACCTCACCATGGTTTCTGATTTTGTGTCTGCATTGTTATATTTTTATTTTAGAAGCACCTTCAAGGCATTTTAACACTAAAACATAGAAAGTTAAAATAGTTCACATACTTTGACATCCACCATTTGAATACTATGAAACATTTGAATTTCTTAATGCATATATGTTCATAACTGTAATGCAAAGAAAGAGGCATATTTTGAACAATTTAAAAATATTTTTTTCCAATTTCATATATTTCTACCAGTAATATGCAAAATTTCATACAAAGAGATATTTTGTATGAGCATATGAAGTGCATTTATGATGGTGCTTTCCCAGGACTCCTTTCCGAGGGGTAGCATGATAACAGAAAAATCCTCAATTTTTGATAGATTCCTCTTTTATGTCCACAAGAGTGAAAGTATTTTTGAAGTTATAATACATGAAGTCTCCATCTTCCTTAGGCCAAAATATTTATGTCTTTCCTTCAAAAATACATCAGTTCTTGTCAGTCTTTCACAAATACCTAGTAGCTTGTACCACTATAGTGCTTCTCATTACTGGTCAAAGTACTCATCAATTTTGCTTTTTCATACTGCTTTCTCTAAAAGTAGCTAAGTAAACAATTTCTTTTTTCAGCGTTTCTTGACTGCTAATAGCACTGGGCAAGATACTTTCATTTCAGTTTCACACAGATACTTTCTGCAGTTTCAATTTATATGAATTTGCCTTAGTCTATAGCTTTATTCATTCATTTGAACCTCAGAACTTAAAGCAACGACCATTTGAATGAAACAATTTTTCTCCTTTTTCACATCAAAACTATGCAAATCGATGAACAGAACTTTTTTATTTCTCACTGGGGAACAACTGCTCTGTTTATTTTCTGCTTCTTCTCCTCCTACTCACTTAACCATTTCTCATTTCATTAACATTGGTTTATGTAGCAGAATCTTGTAATATGGTCATGATTTTCAATAGGTGTTCATGTATATAAAGGTAAATTAAACTGGGTCATGAAAAGTACCTGTCATTAAATTCATAACAAGTGAAGAGATTTCAGCTGTTCTAAGGATTTTGACATGGGAGATTTGAAAGAAAGACCTCATTCAGCAAACAAGGCAGAAAGCAGTTCTCAGGCACTCACTAAAATAAAATGAGTTCTTGACACATGCCTCTTCAAGACACTCTAAAGTCATTAATTTAACTTTCCACGATTTCAATGTTCAAAAATTATATCAACAATATAAACCACAACTGTCATCTTTGTAAACTCTAAAATCTCTGTTCTTGTTGAAGAACTGAAATGTCAGAGGTATGATTCAGAAAAATCTATTGCTTCCCAGACATTCTGCTTTTCTTTTTAACATCATGATAGTATATGGTTACACAAGTTAGAAAAAAAAAAAAGAAGTCCCAGTACTTTGGACAGCAGCCTAAGTCATATTTGAAATAATATATTTTAATAAATATTTTTATATAAATATTTTTTATGAAGTAATATGTTTTAAAAACATCTTCTGGTATTCTGGGTTTCAAATATATTTTCTTTTTTCTGTTTTAATCCTATTTCCAAATAAAGACATTTTCCCAACATAATTAAATCTTTCCTTCAACTCAATTCTGAACTGTTCCCAAACTACCTGTATCTTTCTGTTCCTGTATCTTTCCCTGAACTGGATCTTACTGGACAGTAGGATCAGAAATAAAATAGGAAAAAAAACCCAACCCAAACCAAACCAAAACCCCAAAACAAATCCTTTGTTGCTCTCTTCTCCCCTCCCTTTCATCCTACGTTTTCTCCCTCTATTATTTCACATAATGATCTATTGAGCTACTCTTGGTTTTATAAGCCATCTACGTTCCTCTGTAATCCCAGTGCATTCCTGGATTCCTTTGTACCTCCACTATTATTCTCCTTTCCTTTTCAAACTGATGTCCCTTTCTGTCGTCAAAGTGCAAGTGTCTCTCTGTGTCTTTTACCATCCCTTCCTCAAATCTCTTCTTAGTTCTCTAAACTTCCCTTTCAAGTTTTGCTAGCCACACTTTTCCAAGCCACCAGCTCTTGAACTAGTGAAGGTCCTCTTCTGTTCAGTTTTCAATCCTCTCTTTTCCTTACATGGTAGCTATTCTTAGCTATTCAACACAGAGGAAAAACTCCTCAGTGCATATGGCTTAAAACAAATAAGGATTGATGTAATTTATTGATTTATTATTGACATTTAATTAACCAGCAATCAGTAAGCTATGCACACAAGATCAGTGTTTGTGATAAAGCTGTTAAACCACAACAGGAAGACAATTCACAAAGTGTCTTTAAGTGTTTAAATGTCATACATGTTTATTAGCATTCTTTCATGATTAATATTGAAATGGTCTCACCATATACACAAACACACCCACATATACACTGGGTGAAGGTTTGCATGCATGCCTCCCACCCTCTGGGCCAAAGATGTGCATTCCCTCATCTGCAGACCCCTCGTGAGAGATGTGGATGCTGCAGCTCTGCTGATGACACCTTCACTCATGATATCACTTTGGGGACAAAAACTTTCTCACATACAGTGTCCCTAGTTCCTACCCACTTCTCCTTCTCTATGCTGTGTCTTTTTTTTTTTAAATCAGCCCATGACATGACACTTATTCCAAATCCCTGCACACTTTGTCATAATGTTCCTGTTTTTTAAGAGAAAGTACCTATAAACATCCACTGAGTGACTCACCATCATTTTTTTATTTCTCCTCTTAGTAGGCTGCTTTCTTGTGACAGCTGAGAAAAAGTTAACAAAGCTTTTGATAAGCTGAGCTCATCCTGCTGATCAATGCATTCTCACTATCTCCTTTCACTTCTTTTGTTGATATCCTGTTTCCTTACTTTTATGTTATATTTGTAAGTTTTATGTGTGTGAGAAGGAAAATGGTGTTGTTGTGTTCATGCAGTGTCAAAACAGCATTATTTTTCTCCATGTTTTGAGGTTCAAGTTATACAGTAATATAAATTGCAATATTTCATAAAAAGCACCATCCATTGAATGAGTGTTTGTTCAGGGAGTGTTCCATGATCTTAGGGAATTGTGTGCTCTAATAAAGTATCCTTCAGAAAAGAATACAACCATCCCAAAAGTCACACAAACAAAAGATCCAAACACAAATAAAACACCAAGCAATTATCAAGGAGTTGGTGTCCTTACTCACAGAAATATGTATCTCAGAAACAAATAGCATAAATCTATCACTGCCTTCAGTCAACACTGTGGAGAACAGTAACAGATGTTAGATTATTTTAAAAAATCTAAATCTATTATGCATGTCTCTGATTTAGCAGATGAGCATTAAAGGCTCAAGTTGTCTGTGAAGTTTCAAATATCCTTATCCTTTTTCTTTATTAATCATTTTTCAGTTTGCATACAGGAGTATTTAAAATAGAAAAAAAAATCTCAGTGTAGAAAAAGTTGAAATGCCAGCCAGGTAGCAAGAGAACACTATTTTTATTTTGAGAAATGACTTCTTTCTTTTTCTTTATGAGAGAATGCTGTTATCTTGGTTCTTTCAAAGCATGTGATAAAAACCTGTCAAAGGTAATGACAGCCACTGCACTCATAGAGTCACCATTCAATTAGAAGAAGGGTTCTTACATGCTGCTCTATGTGCCATCATAAAACCTATGACACCTACAATCTCATAATTACGAGTATGCTTTGCTTTCTTTTATCCCTTGGGTGTCCCACTTGCCTCAGTAGCTATAATCCCTTCTTACTTCTCCAGACACTTTGCAGGCACCAATTGGAGCTGTTAGGGATCGATCCAGCTGCACTGCACAGCAGAAATTTTTCCACGGAGCCAGAGACATGTGAGAAGACCTGTAATCACCTTAACTTATTCAAATAGCTCTTTGTTTTTCCCTGCAAGTAGTGTAAAGCATATAAAGTAGAAAGTATAAAGCTCTAGAATCCACATCTTTTTGTTTGGCTTATAGTGAAGGTTCAGACACTGTTTCAGAATAAAAGGAATAGCAAAAGAAGAAGAATTGTTCAAAGATTTTCCATTGCAATTTTAATTAAAGATAAGGGTTCACGCTTACAGTACCTTTTAATAATAAAAATTTTAAAACTCAGGATTGTTGCTAAAATTTCCCATACTCATCTTTTAAGAAATGTACATACAAGTTTTAGAGATGTGAAAGCACTGACGTGCTGGGCAAAGGCTTTTTACTGAACTTCCTCTGATACCTAGGATACTCTGATTATTTAGGACAATTTTGGCAGAGATGGCTGTGCACACGCTGCATAGCAAAGCTACATAGATAGCTTTGATATCTCAAAGCCCACACTGAAATCCAGGTCAAGGACTTCTTGTCCTTGTATATATTGTCAGAAAGTAGTCTCAGAAGAGAGCCTTTATCATGGAAAAACAATGCAGAAACTTTTCTTGTTGTGGTAGTCATTAAACACAGAAGTGAAATGAGGAAGATTTTCCCTTACAAGAGTTCCCTCATTTAGAAAGGAAGTAAAAAGTGATCAAAACTGCAGTAATTGTTTTGTTGGAGAGAGGCAAAGGCTAGAAATGGAAGCACTCCAATTTCACAGCAAATACAATTCACTCCTTTAAGACTGTCACTACTGATGCACTGACCCGTGAGCAATAAGAATCACACTGATTTTGCTGAGACTAAAAAACCTTTTACATGTTGGTGTCTGCTATCCATACATATTTATCATTTCTTCACACAAAACAGAATTCCAAAATCTTCCATAAACCTTCCAAGCTTATGAGACCTGTGTGTACTTCACAGCACTACCTGTATGGATTATATCAAGACATTCAAATTAATTTTCTAGATTTTGGCATCTACTGTAGTGAAACAAAACAGCTTCTGTCAGCAAGAATCACTTTACTGATATATATTTCCAAAATTATTTTTAGGTATGTGGACCTCTGGTCCTGGAGGCTATAAAATTTTCTTTACTGTTTGGGAGCATTACTTTCTCAGTATAATGCTCTTAACTTTCCCGTGTGGAAAAAATATCAGTATGTTTCCAAGCCGGTAGGTGAGATTGGGTTTCTGGTGTCCAGGCACAAAAGGCACCCATTTTTACCATCATTTGCTAAGAGTGAAATAACTTTGAGATTTTCACAAATTCAATGCAATGCAGACTGACAATGTAATTAAATTGTTGATGTGTGATTTGTATAGATTGAACTGAGAGCTGTAACTAGATTAGTGACATGACTTGCACACACTGCCTGCAATGAGTTATACTACCCTAAATAATTACAAGAATTAGGCTCTAACACAGACTATATACAAAATACATTGTCTCTGACCAGATAAAGTACTAGAATGAATAGATTTACACTAAGTGGGTATATTTGCAATGTAAAATACAAGAGAATTAAACTGACTGTGCACAGTACAATGCAATCACAGATCATTCTCAGGGGGGTGATCTGGTACAATCTACCATATTTTAACATTATATAAACTTACATAATCTCATCTGTTTAAACAATGGATATGCCACACTGCTTTAACATGATTTTCTAGAGAATAGTGGAAACAGGATATGCCAAGAAAATTCCCCATTTGTTTTGGTCCCTCAGTGTTGGGTTCTCAGAGAAGAGTAGGACTCAATCAAGGTATGCTATGGCTAAGATCAATCTCCTCGGGACAGGGTTAGACTTTCCCACAGTGGATACTAATTTTCCTTTCTCCTGGAACCCAGGTATGGTACAGACAGGAAGCTAGACTGAGATTGTGGGGTACTCTTTGGATCACTTGAAGTACTAGATAATTAAAGTCTAGCTAAAATGACCTTTAGGTTTCATACCAAGGAACAAGAATGGGCTAAAACTTGTTTTTTTCCTCATGGATGCATGCTTAGTACCAAGTTTAATCTCTTTTCTAATTCCACACAAGGAATATTTTGAAAGCATATATACATCCAACAAACTTCTCCCAAAGTAAAGAGAATGTTAGAAAATGGCACTCAGAAAGAAGGCTGCAAACAGGAGGCTGGAAAGAGGAAAAGTAAATAAGAACTTTGTGAAAATTAAAGCTGAATTTAAGCTTATAAAAAACATGAAGGGACATGACCTGCTTTGGTTAAGATCCCAGAATATCACAGCAGTTTCATGAGAAAATTAGGGAAATTTTCTACAAATTCTTCCATAATCCTGAAAGGAGACCAGGCTTCCTCACACATCTATAGCTAAATGATTTTACAAGGTTAGGAATCAAATGTTCCATACCCACCTACATGTCCTTAACCATCCTAGTCTTTTCAAACACAGCATGCAGAGGCTCATATAACTCTAGAATCATTATTATTTGTTGTAAAAGACAATTTTACTTAGGTAGTTTGCTAATGAGTAAGCTACATATGCATACACAAAATGGAAAATAGAATAAATGAATTTGTTATGTAAAATAAATATTCAGTTTTCTTTTCAACTATGAGAAGATGCCTAACAAAAAATGGGAAAAGAGGCTGACAGGCTGGGAGAGAAGGCAATATAGTGCTGATGCTAGAGATGTTCATTCTGCTATCTGAAAAAACAAATAAAGAAATCTGGGCCTTGGCAACAACAACAAAAAAGAGCCAAAAAAAAAATAGATAGAATAGGCTTCCAGATATGGAAGCTGTGTGAAACTCATTTAGCCTGTCTCTGTCACCAAACCCACACCATGTTGTAATAAAAAGCCTAAAACACAGGTATAAATCACAGAAAGGAAAACTGTCAACTGTGATATTGTTAAGATAAGCATAAGCCAAGACAAAACTGGATTATGCCTAGACACTTAGACTAAAGCTTTTCCATGTGTCAAAGAACAGCCTACATTAGAAAAAGGATGCTTTCAAAATGAGGAGAGAAAAAAAGTCAAATTAGGTTCAGGAGGATTTTTGAGCAGCATAAAAACAGAGGCTACATATCAAGTATTTTCTTTGGTTTACAATTTTATATCATTGTTATACTTGGGCAGCCTACAATTTACATGCATACTTATCCCATGGATCTATCATATTTCTCCCTAAAGGCAGAAAATCTAAACTTTGTCCATTTCTTCAGTAACTCTTAGTTGGTAGTGCTTTATTTATATATTACTGTTTACTTTCTATTTCTTCTTTTTCTGGTATACCTATTCTGCTAACCATGTAATTAGTTTATCACAATTAGATTTCTCATTACTATCTACTGATCAGCTTCTTATTGCTGTTGCAAGAAACAAAGGACAAGTAATGGAAGCAGAACTACAAAGGCTGTACTATGGGAGTCATCTCTCTATAGTAAGAGTTCATCTGACCCATGCTGACTGTACTTCAGGCAAAATTGATAAGTGAGAAGGCTAAAGATACTAAGGGTATATTCAAAGCAAGTATTACTATATCATCAGTATTCAGAAACAGGAAAGACTGCCGGTGCCAATTACCCCAACTAATTTTCAAAAAGAAATGAACTTCTAGTGACAAGGATCTTGCATTTATGTTGTATCAGTTCTGATCCTAATATCATGACAAAGTACTAAGATGATTTATATGTCTCAGTTTCTTTTTTTTAACTATATTAAGTAACTATAATCATAATCATATTACTTCACAGAGGTTTTAAAAGGCTAAATTCAGGAAAGTGAGAACTTGAGTAGTATGATGTTCAAGAAACATAATAAGCAATTTCCTGGTAGGAATTCCATCTCCTGCAAGAAGAAGAATCAAAACAACCAGTAGCAATAATAAGAAACATGCAATGAAGTCTATTAATATCATAACTATATGTAGTGAGCAGTGCTGTTTAGTGGAACTTCAGATTCTAGCTACATTTCAGGAAAGTTAATTTCTTTTTTTGGTCTCAAAGAATCCAAGCAAACAGGAACACAACACAAGAACCTATCTTAGAACTGAAGTGGAAACTACCCTCACGATTTATTAGGATTCAGCCTGAAACAGATAATTAAGTCAATGTGAGCTGAATCTAGAAAGCAAGGGAATGATAAGAAAGGGAGTTCAGAAATTAAACCCAGGTGGCACAAAGTTTACAGATCTCTTCCAAGGAGGCCAGAGCAATACCTGAATTCAGATCCTAAAAATACAGACACATACACATTTGTTTGATGACAGCTCACAGCCCTCAGACAAGCTCTGAGAGCTAGTTCCCTGGGTGCCCCTTGTCCTTAGCTACCCTAGCTATGATAGGCAGCATAGATATAAAAATCTTTGGAAGAAGAGAGAAGCAAAATTCTGACACTAAAGGACCACACTGTAACAAAAGCTTTGTTTTGGAGAGTACATATTTTCTATACAAAAGTGATATTTTCATCACCAATCAAAAGAGAACCAGAAGGCATAGTGAGGGTTTGGAAGATGGCATTTCTTGTCATGTGTTGTGCACAAGTGATCCTTTCTACAGCAGCTGGATTTACCTGTCTTAGTGTTTTTGGGTGTCAGAGTACAACTGGATAAAATTAAATTTCCTAGAGGTTTTTCATAATAAAATCACTTTCCTCTTCCATGAGAGCTGAGGATAACCTTTTCTTACACAAATTTCCTGCATACAAAGCCACATTTCTGTAAAAGAAAGTTTAAATTAGATGCACAAATATTCTTTTTCTGGTTCTAAAAATGATGCCCAACTCCTAGAAAAGCGGTGTGCACAATGTGATTTATGTACGGCCAACAGTTGAATGCTAAACCAGTGTCCACTTAACAATGACTTGTTTGTAGATAGGTTAAGTCATCATCATCATTATCATAAAAAGAAGAAGACAAAAGAGCTTGTCTTCAGCTATCAACATATCCACAGATTTCACTTCACTTTCTTGGTGACTGAGAAAAACTTGTGGTGGAGCAGGACTATTTTTTTTCTTGTGAAACTATTAAAGCTTACTGCAAGAATTATTCATAAGCATTGAAACAGAAAAGATATAAACCAATAAAATGAAACTGTATCTGCACTAATTAGCAATAGTAATTACACTGTATGATATAGGAGAATAAATGTAAAATAGAAAATAACTAATTCTTAGGGTAAATTAAGCAGGAAAGAGCAGACTAGCATGATCATGTCAACAAAATCCCCAGCTACATAAAAATACATCTAATCTAATGTAGAATCTTTTTCTTTTTTTAAAGTTCTACAAGCAGGCAAAGCTGTTGGGTTATAAATGACCAAATCACCTGAATGGCTGACAACAGCAAACCCATTCTGTTCCATGTGTACACAGTGCTTAATGTCTGCAGAGAGGACAGAAAAGAATAACTATATTGATGTAAGAAGCATGAAAAGGACAAATAAGATAATTCGATGGGCAAATATTTCTACACTTCTAAATTTGAAATAACTTAATCCTAAGAGATGTGTATCTGGGAGCAGGCTTGATTCCAATACAGCAAAACAGTTATTTTGGAGATATGAAATCACTTTACTGCATCCACAAAAGTAAGCAGTCAACACACAGAAGTTTTCACTGCATACTTCCCCTCAATGACACTTTGTCTTGTTACAACAAGAAAGAAAATAATTTACTAATAAAATTGAGCTGTATGGAAAGTAGAGCACTGGGTTCAAACTGAAGTTGCTGCCTCTAGACTCCCAAAGGTTTTTATTCCTTTCACTTCCCCTTAACTTTCTCTCCTTTTTAAGACACTAGATTCACAGGAATCATACAAACACCTTTAGGAACAAAATATTTAATAGTATTAAATTTGAACACTGTAACAGTTTTCAACGCAATAGAAATTTTGGAAGTTAAAAAGTGGGCATCCTATCTCCTTTACCCTGCAGACATACACATGCACGCACATCCTAATCTGAGAAAGAGGAAGCCTAAATATCCTGTCTAATTACAACCTAACAAAGAGATTATCTGTTATTGGAAAGGAGGTTTTTTTTTTCCCTGCAGTGTAGAAGATGGTCCACGACATTTTACTTTGCAACTTTATATTACCCTTATTGAATACTGGTAATGACAGATCCTGTTGACAAATATTTACAGTGAAATCCTAAAGCCATGACAATAAAATATGCAATGTAGGTTTAATTTTAATAACGCCTTCAGAATCTCCATCAGTATTTAATAATCATATGATGGATTCCTTTATAAGCATTTAAACTTATACGTGTTACATTGTTCCATTACATATACACCTATAAATAACATGGTTCAAAGCTTTCACAAAAAACTTTTTTCCTAAGGTGTATAGGAAGATAATTGTCCTGAAAAAAAGGTTATTTTCATCAACCCACTTTTAGTGTTGGGTAGCAGGTATTCACACCTGCCACAATACTTGTAAAACAGATGGTCAAAAGCCACAGTCATTAATTATTGCATTAGAGACATCCAGGTGCTAAAATTGTGGGTAATCTGCTGAATTCCTTCACAAAGATCATTTATACAGGGAAGGTAGAAGCTTATTTGTATTTTGCAGTTTTTAACCTGGTATAGCAGAGTAGGGATATATCATGTTGCATTACACTGCCTTCCATGCAATCTTACAGTGTGCCAAGATAACTAATAACTTTCATAGTGTAGCATGAGGAAATTTAAATGCAGCACCAAAACTACTGTACAGATTTAGTGTCCACTCCTTTCCTTCCTACTCCATCTGGCAGAGAGATAGTTTCCAATCTGGGGGAGTGTGTAAAAGGAATAAACAGTTATTATCCTTTTATCCACATGCAGGAGTCCCTGCAGCTTGCCCAGTGTCTCTCATCTGAAGATATGGCGGTTATTTATTCTCAGCCAGTGCCTGCTGTGATTTTGTTGGTGCAATGGGGTTACATATTGTATCACATTTGAGAAACCAGCCATCTGAGAAGCAGTGAATTCAGTAAATTTCCCCCAGCCTTTCCCTTTGTTTCAATACACATAAATTTTCAACATACAGTTTCTTTCCTGATTTTCACCTTAGATGAATCTGAAACATATAGTGTGACACAGAAAAAAAACTGCCTGAGCTAATGATGCACAGTAGAGTCCAGCTTAGATCTGTTGTAAAAGTCAGTTTCTTGATGATTTCACATTTTGGATATTGTACATGGTTCCAGGTCAAACTACAAATCTATCAGGGTTGAATATTAATCAAGCTGGCCTCAATTTTTAATACATTACCAGTTACGGCTGATTTACATAAAGAAAATTACCAGCTAAAAGTAGAGATAGAGACTGGTGTCTCCAACAGAAAAACTAGTAAAATTGCACTCTTTCTTCTATGTAACATCCTTTTTCTTGTGTGTGACAAAAGGATGGCAGCTATCTTTGTGTATCGAGAGATTGCTGTACGCAGAAGCCACACTCCTCTCCACACAAGCAAAGGAATCATTTTAGTTGTGAGCCCAATGAAATAATAATCACTGGAACAACAGGTATAATTGCTGTCAGCTATTACTATGCTACTCCATTGGAGTGTATGATTCTATTTTGATTGTTCTTTTTCCTGCTTGGCAGATGGCGAATTGTCTTAATTACCCATTCACACTCTGAAACCTCTTTAACCTCAACCAATTGCTTTCTTGAAGACCATCAAGCAGCAAACATGTTAATCCAGCTAAGCATGATTATAAACTGTCTTTCTAATCATGCAGCAGTTTACCACTCCAAGCCATGTTTATCCTATTACCATAGTAAGAGAAATAGCTTCCTGTATTAATATAAGCCATCCTCTGAGAACCTACATCCTACTGCCCACCATGCTGACAACAAAGGAAAAATCAACTATGCAATCTGCTTCCCTCCATCCAACATGTTGTAAAATATTTCTGCTCTCTGAGCAAAATATAAGCTTTCCTCACTTTTTAAATCCTCCACTGACAGTAATAACCATGAATGTATTCCCCTTGTACTTATTATGTGAGGAGCATAGAAAGTTCACTACTGGGAGTTACCATTTCTCACTCAGATACTGCATTAATTTTGCAGTTCCTAAAAGGGAAATGCCATGTTTCACTAATCAAAGATTAATGAGTTCAGTGTTTTCTGTGGAAGTATTTTTTAATGCAGAAGAGATTTCCATAACCGCCACCACTACTCTCACTTTTCCCCATTTTTTATTTGAGTTGTAACACTAGGCAAAGATCATAGAGTCATGAAATTAGAGAATGGGTTGCTTTAGGAGTGACCTTGAAGATTATCTAGTTCCAACCCCCCTGTTATGGACAGGGACACCTTCCATGAGACCAGGTTGCTCAAAACCCCATCCAGCCTGACCTTGAACACTTCCAGGGATGGGGCATCCACAGCCCCTCTAGGCAACCTTACAGTGCCCAGATACAGTGCCTCACCATGTTCCATTAAATGTCAATTTAGTAGACATCTATTACTTTAGTGTCCTGTGAGACTTAAAGCCTACATGATACACACAGAAATTCAGTCTAGAAAAAAAAATTAGCTGAGAGTCACTGATCAAAACATCTACATTCTCACAATTATGGGGACACTTGTGTCAGGAGAGAGGACAGCATAGCTTGCACACAAAACATGAACAAGAAACCACAATAAACCCCAACAACTACAGGCAATGGCTCCTACTTGGAACTAAGAGATCAATTGTTTAAGGCACTGCAGGTAACTCTCTTTTACACAAATGTAATTTAACTTTAGGACAAACATTGATTAAAAAATGTCCAGTGAAACTTTATTTCATAGGTGTTTTTCAGAGATGCAGAATTGACTTCTCCAATTAAAACTCCTTCAAATTCAGAGGACTGTCTGGTGCTCTGTTCTAGTTTGGGATGAAAAGAATTCTAAAATCTCACAGAGGCTGTAAAACAGCATCATCATTTTAAGGACAGTCCTATTTAAAATAGTATCTTTTCCATCTATCTTCCCTATTTTCAGGAAAGCTCACAGCAATGTGACATAGAAATTTGGAACCCAAAATATATAATAATTATATGTGAAATACATGCATTATCTACATGTGTAAAGATGTTTGAATATTAACATATATTAAAAATTTAAAAAAAAATTCCTCAAAAAAATGTAGTAATCACAAGACCAAAGATCAGTCATTACCTGTGAGAAATGGAAGAGAGGCTTTAAAAGTATTTAAATGTTTGATTAAAAAACTGCTGTTCAAATGTGAAATTCACTATTACTTTTTGTTATTTTTACTATTAATATTATTTTATTTTTATTACTTCACTTTATTTCAGTTTTTGTCTCAATCTACAAGGTTTAGCGCTTTTTAAATTTTTTTTTCTAATTCTTCTTCCCATCACACTAGGGTAGGGAAGAGGGACTGAGTGAGTGGGGGTACTGTATTTAGTTGCCAGCTTGGGTCAAACCACAGCATAAAGAAATGGGAAAAATAATGTAAACTGAAACTGAGTGTATGAATTAGATGTCTTTAAAGAATATCTTCTTTTTCATTCTACTTACTTGTATACCTTAATCCATTAATTAAATGAATTTAGGTATTCCATCTACTCTACAGAAAATATTTCTGAGTATTGATCTGCTACTGAATTATCATACTTAGTATACAAGTCTTTCCTTGTACAAACCATAGAGCAAGACTCATTAATTCTTTAAAATAATATGAACCTTTAAAACTGTTATTTTTAGGTCAAGATTCACATTTATTTTATTTTAGGATTTGAGAATGCCATTGCCATTGATTTTTTCCATCACATCTAATTTCTCCGGAGAGACATATTCCCTTCTACTGCCCAGGTAAAGCTAAATGAAGGTTTGTCTCCTCTGACAAACCCCACTCAATTATCACTGTCTAAAATTTAGCATTAAAGTCAGTGTGTTTCGTTCTTGGATTTCCCATGCTGGCTTCCATTTACTGTTATGAGTGAAACACAGTTATAGTGAAATCAAATATGCCATAGAAAACATGACTATGAGTAATTCCCTAAGTGCTACAGTAAACCCTTAACATTGGCAAAGAAGAAGTAACTAAGCTTTCTTGGCTACAAAAAGGAAAAAAAAATAAAACAAAAAAAAAAAAACAACCCCCCAAAAAACCCCAAACAATCTGAAAACCAAAGGAAAAAAAAAAGAACAAAACCAGCAGCAACAACAAAAAACCCCAAAAGCAAGAAACTTTTCTGACAGACTTTCTGTACCACCAGCGTTTTGGGCAGGTTTCTGTATGGTGCTATTCATTTTTGTTTGACACTGATGTATAAAGTCTATGATGTTCTCCACATGACTCCTCTTGGTGTTTCTTCAAAAGTGTGCTCTGAGGCCAATACAGTCCCGAACAAAGAAATTGTATTTCCACCACCTCTTTCAGTGATGCATCAATAAGAGATGGGAAGAGAGAAATAAGAGACTTAGACAAAACAGAAAAATAAAATAGCATAACCCAAACATCAGTCCTTGTCATTTTCCATTTGAAAAAAGGTAAGTTGCAATAGCTATGAATGCAGAAATTTGCCATATTTAAATTCATTTTGGGTCATACAGCATTTTTAAAAAATATTTAAAAAACCAAAGTAAATATGTTTCAACTGGTCAACTCATTTAAGTGAAAATTAAACATAATAATTAACTTACATTAAAAAAAATTACATTTCCTTTCTCCAGAGTATGCTTCCATATTTCATTGCTCAATCAGATTTTCCTCTAAGACTTTCTTCCCCAACACAGTATGCATTCATTATCAACAGTTAGTCTGCTTTTCCAGACAATCTCAATTGCCTATAAACAAGGTATGTTTGTATGCAATTCAGGTCTTGTTTTTCTCATCTGATCTCAGCTACTGACTTTATGTTGTATGATTTGTCCTTTATAATCTGATATTGCTTATTCTAAGAAGGGCAACATGGACAGTGTATCAAATTCATATGTTCTTCCTCTTCTTCCTCTTTTTCACTTCTTCTTGGCAGAAAATATCAAACAGCATCCAATAAATAGTGTAAAATCTAGTTTAGGCCCTACAGCACAAAAGTGACCTCTAAACTCTACTACCCACACACAAATTTTAATGACCTGTAAAAGAAAAAAAAGTGGGATGAAAAACTCAATCATGGTGACTGAAATACTTTCTCAGTGTTCATAGATCTTGATGCAGTCCAAGATTAAAAAAAAAAAAGAAACCATACCTGTCGCAGACATCTTTTTGTGAAAATCTTTTCTTAGGATTTTCTCTCTTCTGAGAAGCTGAGACCTCAGGAAAAAAAGGTAAAAAACAGTTATCTGCTGCTGTGGAATCCATCAGATATGTCTGTGATTGGGCCATTTTGAATGTTTACAATTAATGGCCAACCACAGACCAGATAGCTTGGACTCTGTCCGATCCAGCTCCTTTTGTTATCATTCTTTTCTATTCTATTCTTAGCTAGCCTTCTGAGAGACAAAACCTTTCCTTCTATTTCGTTTTAGTATAGCTATAATGTAATATATATATCATAAAATAATAAATCAAGCCTTCTGAACATGGAGTCAACATTCTCGTCTCTTGCCTCATCCAAGAACCCCTGCGAACACTGTCACACATACCAATCAAACAAAAAACTGCCATGGTATATATGTTCCACCTTTTTTCTCTGGTATTGAAAAAGTATCAAAGTAGATGTGTTATACCAGACTTCAGTACCCAGACTGCTTCCATGCAGACATAGCCCCTTGCTTCAGGGTGCTTTTTCCCATCTGAATTTCATAAGGGATCTGGAAACTGAAAGCAGTCTCACAGTCTGCAAATACTGCATTCTATGAGAAAAGAAAAAAAAAATATATATATATGGCTCATTGACACAGGCAAGCCACTGCCTCAAGCCCCTTCACAGTGCCAGGTTCCCATTTCACATCCTATCTGAGCTCAGTGGGAGCTATCACTTGCACTGCCACAAAAAGTAGTTCAGACAAGAGGAAGCAATCTGGTAAAGCACTAAGCAGTGCCTTATAACTCTTGTTTTATGCCATTTAACTCAAAATCCAGCATATGAGCTGCCAGTTCAATGGTTCAGAAGGTCTCTTAGTTTTTATTGTGTCTAATGTATTTCTAGGTTCCCCGATATATAGATTATACATAAATATCTGAGACAGCATGGCTGGAATTCTGCCCAAACAGTTGTAAAAGTAATTACAGCAGTTAAGGTCAATGTAAGGAATAGCATATTAATTTTGTGGCACATTTTAACCTTTTTTTCTGATGCTCTGAAATGCAAGCTCCTTCCTAAAGTGACACTACCTCTTATTTGTATTTTCAACAGTCCACAATTCAAAAACAGGTTCAAAAACTCAGAACAGGGAGCTAATGTGGTTCCAGTGTCAGGTGAGTGGGTAGAACGCCTTCCACCCAGAGGTCACCAATGCATCATAACACAGCTGTGTGCAGCTGAGGGCTGTCACTGCCACAATAGCTGCTTGATGCAGCATGTGGGATGATGCTCCCAGATCAGTTCCTAGTGGACAGATACATGTATCATTTAAAACAACATAAATCTCTCACAATTGCCACTAATTGGCTCCCTTCTCAGCAGTTTCAGCAGCAAGGCTGCAGATCTCAAAGCCACTGAAATTAAACAGTTATCTAATCCCTAGAAGTGAATAAAGTAAAAGGTTCAGTGAAAAGCAGCTTGCACTGGTGCTCTCTGTGCTGTCCATCTTCTTGGGGTAATTGAGGTTCTCATTTTCTATGGCTGTCACTCTGACATCTCCCATCAGCAGCAACATTCACTTGATCTTTGCATTTCATTTTGTTAAAAGGAGAGAAAGAGCAGGAAGGATAAACAGAAAAATAAACCTTGCAGAATGAAGTGAAGCACTTCAGTATAGTAATCTTATTTACATCTGAAAACTGATCGAACCCCAAACTTGCAGTGACTTAGCAAAAAAAAAAAAAAAGATAAGTTTCTGATTGTTGAGTACATGAAGAATGAATAGCACAGTGATATTTCATCTTTAAATACTTGTTCATTAAGTCCTTTTTCCAAAGCCAGATTGGATGCAGCTTCAAAATGAGTTATATGAGACACAGAATAGTCATGACTATTTCTTTATTATATGAAATTATGTAATTAAAAGGACTCTTCTGTGAATTAAGTCATTCCTTTCCCAGTAGCGGTATTTCTTCATGTTACTGACGTGGTAAAAGAGAAGTGTAATTAATCCACTGTCCCTTTATCAAGACCAATAAACAGAGAGCAATAAAATATAATCTGATTGTGCCATTATCTCAAATGAATATTTTATCATCTGCTAGCAACTAAATAATAAATTATTTTTCAACAGCTTTTTAATAAGATGAGAGCTGATCAGTGCATGCTATGAAATGTTTTAATACCCAGTTTGAGTAATCAGTCTGTTTTCTGTGAAGATAAGGATGCCTTTTTTTGCCTCTTTCGAGAAGCACAAAAATTTTGAGATTTAGAAGGATTAAAAATAAGGTGATTTGCTCAGGAGCAAACTCAAAAGTTCTTAAATTTTGCACATTGAATTTCACCTTCAGGCGGTATCAGGAGAAGTCATTTCACCAGTTACAGATGGAGCCAATATGAACATCAATCTGCAATCAGATACTCATCTCAGTGGTCAGTATCTCTAATGACCTTCATATGAGCAATCACAAATTTGGAGGATATAAATTTGCATTAATGTGGATTCCTAGTCAAGCGCAAATGCTACCAGTCCTTCTTAATGCTAGAACAAGAGATGCACTTGGCATCCAATTTTTGGTTCATTTTCTCCACTTCTCGCTAAGTCTGAGGGTGCCTATTTTTAATACACTATCTGGAACACTAAGCTTACTGAATAGCAAAATAATAACACTACTATATTAATACAATCAATACCAACACAGGAAACTACAGATCTGATGAATCTCATTTTCCAGTCTTCCCAGGTTCTTTCAATTAGTTTTCTCTTTTTAGAAGGCAAAGGACTTTTATAAATGCTCCTAAAGCCATCCTTCTTGGAAGAAATTTACAGCTGCTCAATCACCCTGTACCTGGTACTGTATATATGAGAAGGATTTCAGGAACAAGTAGAAATAGAATATTCTCACTTGGAAAACAATTTGTGTTCAAAATATTATAAAATCTTGGTAATATCTGGGACAAATCAGCATAATTTTGTTCCTTTTCTCTAAGGCAGCTCTAATCTGCCATAAGTAGATAGAAGCTGGTTTTGCCATTCATGTGTCTGCTTATTGACACATACGTGAGCACTTCTGAATGGTAGAGCAGTGTACTGTTCCCCGAGTAAGACTATTGCTTACAAGTGCTGGACTTAAAAATTACATTTACAAATGCAGATCCTTTGGATTTCCAGTGTAAGCAGCAATGGCAGCTTAGACATAAATGTCTTTCACAAACAAAAGAGCTCCAAAATAAAGAATATTCAATAATTGTAAAAACTGTATTTTAAAAGTACACCACAAATCTTATGAACAGATTAAGTTAATTTTTAACACTTGCACAGTTTGTGCCATATTTGAAACACTCTACAAGAATTAAATAATCAATTTTTCCACTGCTCAGATAAATTGTGAAGTATTAGAACTAGAGCTTGGTGGCCACAGACATTTCAATCTGCCCTGAAACTAACAGTATGCATAACTATATAAATATAATGTCACATTATTCCAAATGAATGTAGAAATTAATAAGCAAATGAAAAAGACTAGCTTTGTCAAAAAAAAAATCTAAAAGAGACTTCTTCACCTCTAAGACCTCATTGAGACATCTAGATTTAACCTTTTCTGACTGGTACAAGTTTGGGGACTCACCAACCAAACTCAACTGAGTTTTTGCACAGTATTCATGCTACTACACAAAAGATGAACATGCAAGGGTGGAATATTTTAGAAAAACTCCACAACTTTCTATTGTCTTACTTTAGTTATCTCTACTCCATTGTCAGAGAGATAAATAAAAGGAGAGAGAAACAATTTCAGCTAATATAAGTTTGGTTGCTAGTACCAACACATGGGTAATACTTAAAAAATATTGCTAAATATCACTTTTTGCTCAGGACCACTCAGCATTCTATTAGCTCTCAGCACTTCTGAGCACCTTACTAAGCATTTTGCTTAATAGTATTGAAGCATTAGGTTTAATAAACAACTTTTTCACACACATTTTCTAAAACAGTTCCTCAGCTGTAAAGTGGGATTCTACTTGACTTTCTATTTGCCTTGAAATGACATGAGACTCCCAGAGTTTTAAGTACACTGTAAAAAGTTTTTTCTATGTCTGCTTCAATACATAGTTTTAGTTGATCCATGATATTATGAAATGAAAATAAGATCAACCACAAGAATGCTTAAAATTTTCTTGAACTGCAGAGCAATTTTCATCTTTTGTAGAGCAAGAAACCACTTAGGTTTTACTTAAAATATTATGGCTTTATTTTTTCTGTGTATGTTTGCATCCATATCTGGTTTTCAACAGCTGGAATATTGGAATACTGACAAATTACCTAATGTGATAAACATTGTATCAAATGATGCAATCTAGTCTAATAATTCATAACATTTCTTAACATTATACTATAGTGCAGAACTTTGTTAGTACAAATATATAAATAAAATCACCTTGTATAATCAGAGGTGACAGGTCCATGTAAATCTGATTATCTCAAGTGAGCCAGATATTTAATGAGCAAGATTCAGTTGCCATTATAAAGGAGGACTCTGCAGGAGAGATAGAACCACTCTCTATCACTGCGCTCATATATGTACTTTTCCATATCTTTTTTGTTCAGTTTCTGTAATATACATTTAAAAGGAAACAAATACTTTGCAAAAATGTGAAACAAAGCCAGTCAATATCACCAGATTCTCTAGCATCCACCTTGTTTTGTTACCATCGCTGTAGATATGACCATAATTATAATGGTACAAGAACCCTTGTAGAGATATTCAGTAAATTACTGCTCTAACAGGCTTTTTCTATCTGTCATAACTTCATTTCTCTCTTTTAACAAATCCAAATAAAATATAATATAGCTGAAAAAGTACTAATTGATTCATTTCCATGCTATGAAACTTTTGACAGGTCATTCAGAGACTGTACTTATAAACTTGTTGTAGAACCAATTTAGGACAGGATGAAACAAGCTGCCAAATGTACAATACACATCATTTGCATTTAATCCACAGCTACACTCTCTCACTTTCATTTCTTCACTGACACCTCAGGGTGCCAGCATAGAGTAAAACTATGAGATGTTAAGAGAAATACATTACTATTTGGCCCAGAAATAATTCACTTTTTCTATTAAGAACTTCTCACATTCAGGAACACTACAAGGTTATATAAAGGCAGATTCCAAACACTGATAAATTATGTGTGTTTCTCGTACAAGCTGCTTGAGGACAGGGCAAGAAAACGCCTATACAGAATACAAATGTTTTGTGAATCATCATCACTGAGGACATTTTAAAGAAATAGCAATGACATTCTTGCTTGTTCTGTTATAAAATCTCATATCAAGGTGAAGATATACATACCTCCTCAAAATTCTTCACAATGAGTCTTTTCTATGCCTTCCCCAAGCCCCCCTATAAATAATAGATTTCATCTACATCTAAAAACATCTCTTTGAAAGTGCACCAGTAAGATAGCAGTTGTGTGGTTTCACCACAGATAATTGCTGAGCTGCTACTTTTCTGCTGAATATATGCAGGTTGTTTCACTACAAATATATTTGATTTTTAGTCAAAATATAGTATTGTCACAAGCAGTGAATTAACTGGAGAACATTAACATTGTGATTAATTCATTGTGTCTGATTCATTGTTTCAGCAAGTCTGTCCTCTGAAGAACTAAATGATCTAGAGATGCTAAATTGAGTATAAAAAGGACCAAAGGATACAAAACTTAATTTAGAGCACTAACAGACTAATACCCTGCACAAAAAAAGACCCTATCAGATGTCATGATTAAATGCTGATATCAACTGGTTCAACACAAATAGGATCTGCGTTCTGTCAGCAAAAATTGAATTTTCTCAAACATGGATCATTGACACAGCAGACCAAAACATCATCTTTAAAAGCATTTTATGATCCATTTATGCAACATGACAGCAATTACAGACAAGTTCTGGCAGCATGGCTACTTTCTATGCACATTATATCCTAATGCCAAAAAAACAACAGAGTTCACTAGAAGAAAATAAATGCCATGTATTTAACAGTATCATGTTTCTACAACTAAATCTAGTTTTCTTGCTTGTCATTAATACTGTTACTATGTAAATTCTAAGTATCGAATACAAACAAAAGGGGAAAAGAAAATTAAATAACACATCTATTGTAAATTATGATGTCAATTTATCATCCTCCCCTCCCCTTCAAGAATTATAAGCCCCTCAAAAACAGAAGTTCAAAATTGAAATATGCAAAGCATTTTTCCAAACAGCTATTATTAACCAGAACACAGGCTCTGATGAGCATGACTTCCATGATGATCTACATAAAAAGCACTTGGTCCATTGAGGATCTGTGGATCCTCCTTGGAGCCCTGAGGATCAGCCTTGCTGTTGCTGATAGAGGTTAAGGCCCATGATAAAATGCTCAGACCATGAAGCTGTTTCCATTGAGCATCACTGAGAAGTTCAAAAAAATGCAGATTGATAATGGAAAAGGGAACCGGGCAAAAATCATCCACTGCTCTGCAAAGAGACAGTGCACACTGAACTTCCTTACCTGGTGGAAATATAAAATAAGGAATCAGATTTGTTAAGGAGGAAAACCATTAAGTTTTAGTTGAACAAGGTCAGAACTTGGTGGCTGCTGTGTCATACCAGCACCTAAATGATGGCTGAGACACATTTTGCTGGGGGCAGGTGGTGTGCAGGGGAGAACATAGGAGTAGATGTCAGCATTTCTCTGTCATAGGTACTCATTTTGACCAGGGAGCAGGAAATACTGACATTGGAAACAAGGATGCTAGGGATCTCTGATATGGTGCTGTGAGCCCAAAGCACTCTTTAGATTTGTAACCACCCTAGGTACTGACTGCCCAAAGGTGTTTTCCAGAGATTTATTTCAACTTATCCTGATCACTAGCTCCATGGAGCTCAGGAACAGCTATGCTCACCAGCACATGAGCTGCCACAAAAAAAAAAAAAAGAAAAAGCATTATAATTATTCCAATAAATTACTTGGACAGAACATGGAATCTTCCCCAAGTCCATTATTGCAGTAATTATCCCTAGGTCCATTGCTGTCATGTTATTTGGGTATAATTTAGAGGATTTCGTGTAATTTGACAGGTTTGGGAATAATTTGGGGGATGTAAGGGAGCCATAAGGTTAAATTGTGGGCTAAGTGAAACTTGCAGACAAGTGACAATACTTGAGGAGCTTAATTACCATGCACCTTGCTCAGAGTGTGTGAGGATGCTGCCAGCACTGGCACCGAGATGGGGAACACCAGCAAAGCTATGGTATAATCCTCAGAAGCCATAGAGAGATTTGGGGGCATTTTCCATTTCCCTCTGCATCCAGCAACAGTTCCTGATAGTTATTGTCTCTGGTATTACCCATGCCAGCATAAAAACGGGGGATCTGTGGGATCACTAAGAATTGCCTGTCCAAGGTAATTCATCAATATCCTTTGCAAATGATTCTTAGGTCATTTCTGAATTGGTTCTTCATCACATAAAATAATGAAGATAGTTAGAGGTACTATGCTGACTTTCTCCAAGCACAACAAAATTTAGGGATAGCCTAGAGCAGGAATCCTTAGTGCACTGGTTCTTTATCCTTATGTTTGCAAGACCGAGCTCACTATCCATTAGAGATGGCTTTTCCATTCACGCTTAACAGCGGTAGAGGAACATGACACAAAATCACTTCAAAAGAGTACAGTTATTCCAAGGAGCCCAACAACACAAAATAAATAACACAGTAAGTCAAAATATATAGTATAATAATTCAAAATAGTACAATTAATCAAAAATGTCCACTGTGCAATATCCACTTGACAGCTTCAACATCTGCAGGATTTCAACTGGATCATTCTCTTTTATTCAACTGAATTTTCAGGATACAAGGTAAGTGACTGCACAGCTTTTATCAGCTACGGGCAAGTTTAAAGCATGCTCAGGGGTTTCTTTTCTCATTACTTGCTGGTCTTGCTCCCTTGAGGGCCATTGCCCACCAAGGGAATACTGGCTGTCCATGTGGGCTGTTCCCAGTGTAGACCAGCAGTCTCTGGGCCTTGGGCAGAAACTTGTTTTCATGGTAGTGATTATTGCTCTTATTGCTAAAAAAATTCATGAGAAGGGGACAGAAAATTAATATTATGCACTTGAACACGATATGTATCTATATGTACACACATACATAAAAATATTAATACTACTACTGTTAGATTCATGCAAAAATATTATCTTCAAAATTACAGAGGTAGTATTTTAACTGGCACACCAAATAAGAGCAACTTGCCTCAAAAACTCAAAGTTGAAAAGACTGGGCATTTCACACATGGGAATTTCAGACAGATCCAATCTGGTGAAAAGACCAAAAAAGGTGGAAAATTATAAAAGTTGTTTGTAGTAACTGACCCTTGTGAACCCAGCAACTGAGACCTTGAAATCCTGGTGGACCAATCTCTCCGTCATATGGTAGAGGAAGCAATTGAAATCTCCCAGCACACCCTGCTTAAGGCTTCACTGTCCTAGTAGCCTGGCAAACCCACAGAGCAGCTCCCATTGCAGAATCAGGGGATTGATCTGACTACCAGCAGGATCTGGGAATCCTTTTCACCAGGACCTATGAGTTATTTTTTTCCAAAGAAGGATTAAATTATTTCTTAATGAGACTCGTCCACACATGAACGTGTGATGGGTAGCAACACCACTGGAGAAGATGTGCCAAGTTTTACTGCTGCTTGGAAAGATGAAAATTACTTAAAAAAAAGGGTTCCTAGTGAGCACCTTGCTTTCTCGGTTATCAAACATTGAGTTCACCTGTGCAATGCCACAGTTTAATTACAGAGAAAAACTTCATACGTGTGCTGTTCCTGCACTCAGGAAAATACATCTATTTTCCTCAGCAGAGAGCTGGGTACAAGTGCCTAATATAAAGAAAAATAGAATAAAAAAAAAAGAAAAATTATCTTCTCTTTACCCAGACCTCAGAACAGAGTTTAAACATATAAGGGAAAAATTAATCTATCAGAGGTGCTGCTGTGATGAAAAGGAAGACAATAATATGCAAAAAACCCCTCAGATTTTAACCTAATCATGTAAAAACCTGAAGAATGGATGGATGAACCAGTGGCCAGGATAAATAGAAAAGTTTGCTTGTCCAAATTTTATAGTAATAGATAAACAATTCTTGAGAACTGCTGTCATCTTATCGCAGGGGTTCCACATCGTTGTCTCCTTATCACAAAAGTTTCATACCTTGGTATTTTCTCATAGGCAGCTCCTCAGAGCACCAACTCTTTCTTCTTCACAAAGTAGCCAACCAACTCCAGTTCCCTTCTCAACCAGCCAACCCACTCTTTTATAGCATCTTCTTCTCATTGGTTACAGCTGTGGCCTGTTAAAGTCAGGCCTATTCCTCATCTTTGATAATTGCCCAGCTGCAACTCATTAGGTGTAAGATTACATTCTACACTATTTTCTTATATTCTATCCCCCTAGAGAGGACCTTTTACAAATGACATTAAATATTTGTTCCATGCTTTTATCTCAGAACTTCCTTACTGAAGACTCAGTATCTCCATTCATAGAAAACCTTTCCTGGAAATGCTGAAAGATTGTTTTCCTTTCACTAGCTGAAAGATGTGGATTATGAGAAACACCAGGAAAAACCTTTATCTTGAAAGGTCTTTTATTGTTTGTTTCCTATTACTATTATTTGTTTCTTATTACTATAGACTTAAAAAGTACTTCCAGGGATACCATATAAGCCACCCCAGAAACTACTGGAATTAGCCAAAGAATTAGCCCAAAACATATTAGAAACTTAGCATTCTAGGAAGAAGAAAGAAAGCTGGTTTATTTTAAAAAACATGTATCAAGAAATAGGCTTTCTTTGTAAATAAATTCCCTTTTTTATCAAAGGCTTATCTTACAAAATCTATTTAAATTTATCTATGGTGTAGTTTACTTTAGGATTCTGTGTGTTCTAGCAAAATAATCAAAGCAATTAGTGAAGAGGGGTCATAGCAGAGGTGGTTTTCTCTCTGTATATTAGAAAGATGACCTATTCCCATTCTAATAAGAACCAAAAATATAATATTTGAAATCAATTTAAATGTTTTTACTAGAATGCACTAAATATTTAAATACACGTTTAATAGCTAGTTAATGTGCACATGCACCATAACATTCTTTCATCTTCCTTGACAATATTTCATGCTCTCTTGGACCATGAAAACACAGAACTTATTCACAAGCTACAAGGCACAATTATTGGCCATAGTTCATTGTTCTCTACATAGTCTACATGTGCAATTATGTCCTGATTTTCATTACAATATTACTGAAAATTTGGCTCCTTTTCCAGATTCCAGATTTGGCTCCTATTCTCAGATCTGCTGAGAAGGAAAATAGGAATTGGAGGCTAGATAATCTCTCATGTCCAATACTATAAATCCCATTAGGGAAACCTCTTTGAAGAAATGAACTGTTCACTCCCCAACTTTAGCTGGGGAGAATAAGTGGCAGGACAGACAACACTACCTTGTGCAATGAAACAGCAGTACTTGCTGATGATTCAGAAAACTCACAAACTGAGCTGAATTTTTGAGTCTATCAACTAAGTCTGATGGCCTCAAACTAATAAAAAGGCATGATATATTTTGTCATACAACTATTATTTCAAAGAATCCTTATAATAAATTATAAACCCTAGCAAAATTCTCACTTTGACACATAACTGAAATAGGGGAATGTGGACTAATTTCATAATACCAGCAAAATTTTGGTCACTTGATTTCAGTTTTAAGACCATTTAGAAGAGTGCATTTTTCAATTCATCAGTGATCAATTCACTAGAAAATAATAATCTTCTGCCCTGATTTGTCACAAATGTCCCTACAAGCTTCCAAATTTTGCTCTTAAAAAGAAGATCGTTTTCTTTAATGTAATTGCAATGTAGCACCTCAGCACCTCACATTAAATTATCTCAAGGTTTGTCATTTGGGTTTAGGTTTTCTTTATGTTTGTTTTTTCATGGGACTTAGTGACCCAAGGTATTTTAAATTTATTCAGGGGAAAAAAATAAACAAAAAAATCCTACCAACACATCACTACCCACATTTCAGGCCAACTAAAGATTTAAAATATGGTAAAGCAAAAAAATGAAAAGGTTTTAAGTGGAAGAAATTGGTCCTCCAGCTTACCTTCTGAAATATTTATGTCATCCATTCTGTGAATCAATACATTCAGTAGCATTTTAGCAGTCCCTGGAGTCATAACCAAATTGTTTTGAAAGGAATACGTTCAGTGGAAATTTGCAAAGACAAAACACCCAAGGTACAATGGGTGAAAGCCAAACAGATATAAAGTTTACTTATCCTATAAACAGTTTTTTTCAGGGGAGTTACGTGTAGTAGCTCTTGGATAAAGGAGGTACCATAATTTTTAATGCATTTTGGGGGTTTTTTTCTAACAGATGACAAAGCCAAAAAAATCCCACGCATATATAAACAGAGGTTTGTCTCTTGTTACGTTACCTATTTCAAATGATAATTTTTTAACAAATCTTTATTGTCACACATCCAGAAATCTCTGCTTTTCTGAATTCTTAATTTTCTTTGGCCTTCCTACAATTGTAGTTTACTCTTTCTCCTTCCTATCTTAGTGTCCGTTGGTAATAAGGACTACTGATTGTTGACAGAGAGCTGCTATCATGACTTAACACTGTATGCATCCTTTTTCTCCAGTCCACTTATTTGGAAGATGAATACTGGAATGGCAATGTGATCAACACAGTTTCCTTATTCAGAGTATAAAATGTAAGCTAAAAAGTGCTTCACTCTCCTTCAGAAGAAAGTAAGCAAATCTATTCAAGAATTTCAGAGCTGAAACATAACTCCAAACTGAATGGAGTTCTGATCCACATCTACATCTCTATGTACCTGCCCTGTTTACATGCTTACTTTCTTCAACTTTAACCGTGCAGAGACGAGTTACTAAGTCCCATGTGTCATTCTCTAGGCTACTGCACACAAAAATTAATACTGTAAAGTAACACTTGTTGGGCAGATGTCTAGAGGCAGGGTGGTTGAAAGAAATATTATGATTAATCAGTTCTAGAGAGATGGATAGTCCTGTGGTAGAATCTTTCTTTGAACCACTCAACTCCAACTATTTGATTCAGTTTCAACCAAAGGTCTCAAGGTGGGTGGTAAAAGTGGTTCCTTCATATTTTGTGAGAAGAATAATCAGAATTTTTCATGAAATTCTAGATTGTCACAACCTGTAGTATTCATAATTTAGTATAAAAGTTTCTTTCAAGTTGGTGATACTTTCCATATGTGCTCTTTTATGGTTCTTGCTTCCTCTTTTATCAACATTTAACACCAAAAGAAAATTTAAAGTTACTAAGAAACAATACTTATTTTATTAACAAATAATATTAATAGTCAATAAAATTTATTTCAGCTTCATCTAAATAAAATTTAATCAAACTGGGCTTTTCTCAAAACTAAAACAACTTAAGGAGTTTGCATTCATGCACCAGCTCTAGCAGTACTTTTGCTTGGGAAATAGAGATCTAACAAGAGAGGGAAACCTTGAAAAGGGGTGAGATACTTTCTTAGCATTATATCCAAAATGTTTTATTGTGGGTCTCCCATGAAATTAGATCTAGCAACTTAAAGTCACCGTCTAGGAAATTTCCTGCTCTGGTTAGACTGTAACTTCCATTTACCATCTAGTGAAGTTTTATAATTCTACACTGAGAATGAAGTTCCTTGAAGGTTGGTAATACTCCAGTGCTCTCCCAGATTTTTCTCTTGTCATCTAAAATTTGTATAAATGCTGGGAACAACTTCTGGAGCACTTTAATAAAATGAGTCTTGGTAAACACTTTTAGGAACACATTTCAAGAGTAAAGACGACATGAAAACATTGCAAGAAAATTGAGAAAAAGAAAATTCAAAATATAGCTTCAATATTTCAGTCTGGTCATAATAATGCTAAATAGAATCTTACACTGCATTGTGGTCACAAGACCATGGGTTTGATGTGTGAAACCAACAGTCAGATCACATTTTGCTCAGTTTACTCAACTGACTTTCACAAACTCATCCCGATGTAGCAAAAAGAAGACTTTTGCCCAACCTCCGATATGGGAGATGAGGGCACAATGGAACTGATAAAGGAGCCTGATGTTTTAGGCCTAGTCAAACAGAAACCATGGGAGAGATGAACATAGATTACACCCTGGGGTAGAGGTGACCAAGAGATACGTTGTAAACTTTGTAATGATTGCCACATAACTGATGTCACCTAGAATGTATAACCAATGGGAAATTGTTACCAAAACCAGAATCCTTTATATAAGTGTCATACAAATATATCCTATATAAACCCTTTGTATTCTCAATAAAATTGTCTTCTGATCCAGCTCAGTCATTCCTGTTTCTCCATCACCAATACTCCCAGGCCAGACAGAATACCAGCTACATTTTTCCCCACCTGAAGATTGCAGTTTTCAGGAGAGTGGATATTACCATGCAATCCCATTTATTTTCCCAGGTACAGAAAAAAACCTCAAAAGCAGTTATTCAAGGAAATTGTTTCTCTTGACGCATGGAATGCACTTTCATAGCTTCTACTTAACTATATCCACTTAAAGCTCATTAAATAACATAATATTGAAGGCACTGATCAGTGCTTCATCACTGCTGGGGAAGGGAAGGGAAATCAGAGATGTTAATTCTTTTATAAGGTGAACAATTTTCATCATCAATAGTACCAGATTATTACAAGGTATTTTAAAAGCTACATACAAAAACAAGTTAGCTCCCACAAGTGCATCCGAATTCAAAGTATTTGCCATATTACCTCGGGTGAAAAAAATCTATATCTCAAAATCTTAGCAAACTTGGGATTAGAGAAAAGAAACAACAATATTCCCATGAATTCTGGAAACCCCCACATAGCTGGAGTTCAACAGATTTTTCATCAGAGTGCAAGACGTATTTATTCAAATGCCTTTTGACTACTATTACAAATCTGTTGGGGCTTTTTTTATATTGATAATTATTTATTCTATAGGAGTGAAATGAGAACAAATATGAATTTAAAAATAAATAAACACAAAATATAAAAAAATACTTAAGATAATGTGCAGAGCAATTTATTTTAATTACTCCAAATACCATCTTATTTAGTTAACTGGCACATATGGAATTTTCTGAGCTGAAGATTTTTCTGATAGAAATCAGCTTTTCCAGTACATAACTTCTGGGATTGTTTGAGCTTCAGATTCAAATTTGATTGCTAAATCAAAAAATCATATAATCAATACACTATATTGTTATGATTCTGTCCTGGTTTCATCTGGGAGAGAACATTACACCAGCTACCAGGAAGAAAATCAAATCTATCCCAGCCAAATCCAGAACACATACATAAATATGTTCAAATTTTCAGCACATGTTCAATTTTCAGAACAGAAATATTCAATTTTCAGGCTATTTTCAGAACTCAGTAATAATGGGGAAATTTAGAACATATTCCGTTAACAAAAGGAATTCGTGTCCTCTAATTCTTAAAGTTATTTACAGAAATCCTTTTACTTCAAGAGGACAAGATCAATATTTTGTTCATTGATGCAGTCACTTAATTCTTCGTCAGTTTCAAAGTCCTCATGTCACTATATACTCAGATCACAGAGATGCCGATTCCCTACACTTTTCCTTTCCTGGAAAAGTTTCTGCAATAAATGAAAGGAAATTGTAGTTATCTTGGTTATGCAAGAATGCTTACACTCTGAAAACCTAGGCAACATTCTAATTAATTTGATGTTTTCTCAATGCAAATTTGCTCATCATTGGGGTTTTTGGTTTTTGTTTGGTTTGTTTTGTTGGGTTTTTTTTCCGGTAATTCACACTAGAATTTTGTGAAAATAGAAAAATGTCAAAATTTTATTGTAAAAAAAAACCAAAAAACCTCAACATTTTATTGGCTAAGAGGCTGCTTGGACAAAAAAATCAGTACATCTTGCATTATGAGTCTCTTAGTCAGTTGACTACTTAACACAGTCATTTTTTGATATAAACCACATACCTAAGGTCTTCTCAAACTATCCTAGGTTTCATTACATTCCAGAAGCCAAATCCTCTGAATAATCAAATTTGCAGGCACATAATGGTTGGTTTCACTTTCCCCCAACTCTGATAGAATAGTTCTTGAAAGGAATAATTGAAAGACAACTTATAATAAGTTCTATTTTTTCATGTTCTTTAGTCAAAACCAGAGAGCTTCCTCAAAATTATAAAAATATTTTCTCAACCTTATAAGGTATCATACCCAGGCTGGAGCCTGTCAGACATCTATTCTGGAAAGGATAAGAGCCTTATGCATGTTCTACATCTTCCAGCTCATGGATACCTACTTGAGACACTTCCTTCCATCCTCAACCTTTCAGGGTACTACAGCACTTACAGTCAAAGTATCACAGTGAGAAAGCAGGAAAGGGAAATTCTGTTAAGGCTGAAAAAACAAAGCTATTCTGGCTTTAGCCTTTCCCCCTCCATAGTGGTTAGTATGCAGAACAGACACTAACCGTAAAATATATCAAAAAAAGAACATCGTGAAATCCCAACTGAGTTGTCAAACTCCTAGAAATGGGTGCATGTACATGGTTAAATTTTTATGGATGCTCCACATTTCTGAAAACACTATATATTTACGGAATATGCCACAAACCATAATTATACATTTTGATTCTGTAGACCACAAAGTCTTATTTGCTCAAGATGAGGCAAGACCTGCAAAAAACCAAAATCAAATATACAAATAAAAATATAAATAATTTATCAACTAGAGCTGCTTGTGGAGAATATTTAAACAAGATTTTCTTCTGTTTAAACAGAAACAGAAAATCCACATGAAACATTAAATCCAGCAAAATCAAAACACTACTTTTTCTTTCAAAACTAAGTATTCTCCTTGGAAATTCAATAAAACATTTGATCTTTGTCCCTTCAAGAGGGAAAAGAACTTCTCTATTTTCGTAAATTAAGAAAAACCTTGATTAATGGCAGTGGAATCAAATGCCTTCTCAACACCACCTGAGTGGTGCAGTTGACACACCTGAAGGATGGAATGCAATTTAGAAGGACCTGAAGAAGCTGCAGAAGTGAGCCCATGGGAACCTCATTAGCTTCAAAAGGACCAAGTACAAGGTCCTGCATCTGGATTGGGTCAACCCCCAGTAACAATACAGGCTAGGGGATGAAGGAATAGAGAGCAGCACTGGGGAGAAGCAACTGGGGATATGAACAGATGAGAAGCTGCATAAAACCGCACAATGTGTGCTTGCAGCCCAGGAAGACAATGTGTCTAGGGCCGAATGAAAGGCAATGTGGCCAGCAGGGCAGGGGAAAGGGTTCTGCCTTTCACTCTTGTGAGACCCTCCTGGAGTACTCTGGTCATCTCTGGAGTTCTTAGTACAGAAAGGACATGGACCTTTAGAAACAAGCCCAGAGAAGAGCCACAATAGTGATCAGGGGGATGAAACACCTCTTTCTGAGGCTTTCCTGAGAGAGTCCAAGGTTGTTTAGCCTGAAGACAAAGGTCCAGGGAGACCTTATTGTGATCTTTCAGTATGTGAAGGGGACCTGTAAGGAAGATGGAGATAAACTTTCTATCAGGGTCTGTTGCAACAGGACAAGGGATAATTCTTTAAACTGAAGGAGGATCAATTTAGATTACGTATAAGGAAAAAATTGTTTATAATGAGGGTGGTAATATACTGAAGCAGGTTGTCTGTTGTCTGGAGAGGTGTTTGATGCCCCTTCTCTTGAAATATTCAAACTCAGGTTGGACATAGCTATGAGGAACCGGATGTAGCGGAAGGTATCCCTGCTAATTTAAGGGGATTCGGACTAGATAACCATTATCGGTCTCTTCCAACTCAAACTCTTTTATGATTCTAACTATCCAGTAGCCAAGCAACTAATCTTCAAGCCAACCCTGTGTGGTACAGGTGGTTCCAGTGACTGGGCAACCCGCACTTCTCTTTCTTTCCGCCTGAAGCAGAACTCATGTCTCAGATGCATCATGGCAATCTTCATACGTGAACCAATCACCATCCAAGCTTACATTTGGTCTCTTTCAAAGGAAGGAAGTGTGTACAAAATGCATGTGAGCTTATAGGCATCCTTGAGCAAGGAAGTTTCATGTGGTATTTCCATGCCCATTATTTTCACGTATAAAAGCTTCTGGAATATTTATTGTGGTGCTGTGATTAGGAATGATGCAACTGGCATTCCCTTGGTCTCACACTTAAAAATATGAGATAAATAAAAGCACATTAACTTAAATTTTATAGACTGATATTAAAAAAGCAGTTGTCAGAGGAGCAATAACTGCTGAAAATAGGTCAAGCTAGTCAAAGGACTGATATCATAAGAAATAAGCAAAATTTTGCCCTTTTGCTGCCTGTGCTCAAAAATAAGAGTATTTGTTTTCCAGCTTAAAAATACTGCTTAAAGTCTACAGAATAATTCAAATGCTAGAAAAATTATATGCTTAAAGAAAAAAAGACAGAAAAAAATGACAGAAATAGTCAAGTTCAGTTGAACTGTGAAATATGACAGTATTAAAGTTTGAAGACATTTGTCTTTAAACAGTAGTTTTCTTCCAAATAACATGTAGCCTAACCTGCCAAAATTAAAGGTTTTTCAGATGTTAGTTCACTTGCTGTAATACAAGAAAAGGTCAGAAAGCAAGCTGAAAAAAGAATCTAGACAGCTTTAACCTCAAGGCTTTACTTATTCCAAGAGACAGGGTTATCAGTCATATTATTTCTTATAAAAATAAAAATAACGAACAAACAGAAAAAAATCATAAAACTCAACATTCAAGGATATGACAAGAGGCTGCTATTCTGATTTTGGAAGCAGTTTTAAAGCATGTGAGGCAAATTATCATTCACCTTACTTGAACATTCAGATAGTATTTTCAGCTTCTGAAACACCCTGTAATGGTTTAACTTATTGTGAATTTCTCAGTTATTTCAGCATGCAGAGGTAAGATGGGGGAAAACAACAAACAAACCCTTGAAAATTGTTTATACAAAAATGCAGACAAAAATCCTGAGACCCCACTTGAAGTAATTTACCTGTTGTAATTTATGGACCTGTGATTTGTTGGATTAAACTAACTATTGTTTTATCCACATTCAGAATTAATTCTGTAAAGTTATAAACATATTTCCCAAAACAATGAGGAAAAAAATAGCAGCTATGATTGGAATTTTGCAAATCTTAGAAAAAGAATGAAGAAATTGTCTTGTTTCTAACACAATTATTACTAGAAGTAAAAATTAGAAGGAACATTTTGATTAACCTGTGAAATTTAAAAACCTGTGAAAAAAGTAAATTAAAACAAATTTATTGCAAAACAAGATTGGAATAGAGGCATTAACTGTTATAGAGTATTGTGTTACTAAATTTCTTATTCAGTCAAGCTAGATTATTTCAAATATCCTCAAAAAATAAGGAAAGATTACCATGGAGGTAATTGCACATGTCATTGCCAGAGCTGAGACAGAACTACGATAATATATATCAAAATCTAGATAAACAGGAAAGATTATAGAAAAAATAAAAAAGGGCAGACACACATAAGAAATTACTGAGTGGTAGCTTTCCCCAACAAACAATCTTCATTTTGCTCTCAAAAAAAACCCACTTGAAAAACCTGATTAATTTACTTTAATCATTTTGATGAGTTAGAGCATTTTTATTCTGAAATTGACTATAAAATCATTTTACCTTTGACATAAAATCTTGAAGCCCAACAAAGGCACAGTTAAATGCTTTTCAGTAATTTTTTTTATTAAAAAGCCCCTCTGTTATTCCTATAGTCTTCACAAACTTATTATGTAGAATAAAGTGCCCCAATATTCCTGAGGCAATGATTTTCCTGTGTATTCAAGTGTCCCATATTAACTCTCACTTTTCAAAAACTAGAATTGACAGAAATAGCCCTACAGTTTTTTGTGCTGCTACATGTAAAATAAACCACTCAAAACCAAACAAAAAAACCCCATCTACGTTTTCAATTTTCATCTTTTATATGGAGACTGGAAAAAAAAATCAGGTTATTGGAGTGTTTAAATTTTTTGAAACACAAATAATCATACTTCTGTTGTACAAACTATTGCTAATGTAGAAATTGAACATAAAGGCTACCAGAAACTTTCTGTTTACATGAATTTTACTCTAGTTCTGTCTTCACAAGTATGTAAATACATAAATACCTCCTCTTCATCCAATTCTGTATATACAAAGTTGAGAGATCTAAACACTTGTCTATTAGATCTTCTTCATTTAACATTAATTGGGTAATGTTCACCACACACACACATCGTTTCTAAAAACTTCTTTTTTTTAAATTTTTCAGTGTTAAATATTTTTGCAAACTTCTACTCTTCTCTGGAAAGCTGTTCTAGAACACTTTAAATTAATTCTATCTCCCTAATGACATTTAACATATTTACCCTCATATCACGGTTCTGTAGCAAGGAAGAAAAATAATCCAAAGAGGAGGAATACATGATTTGTTCATGATGCCACAAAAGTCATTAAGTCTATTGAATCAAGGTTTTCTCACACCAGCTTCCAGCCTCTTAAATGTGTCATTTTGCTGAATAAGTTAAATTCACTGTTTTGAATCATGCAGTACTCTTGAACTGAAGAAAACATTTGTATTCCATGTCATATTACAATGAAGAAAAATTATTTTTTCCCAGAGGAAAAAGGAAATTATTTTAAAAGCTTCTATGTAATTTATGTTTTCACTTCAAAAAAAGGTAAAACACCCGTTTTCATCCTTTCACCTTTCAGCAATTCCTACCTCCTATAACTGCCATCTGTTTCCTACTGTCTACCACACAAATATGTGAGGTTTTTCAGTTGGTAATAAAAGTTCTCCTTGCATGCCACCTGACACTAGCTTTCAGCTAATTAAATAATTTCTATATGAATGCTGAATAAAAATAAATTATTTAATGGGAAAAATTCTGAGAGCCAACTGAATCTTTTGAGAAATATCATGGTCCTCAGAAAAAGGAGCAGAGACAGCACAAGTCTTAAAAGCAATAGAGAATGAGCCAGCCAAGCCAGCCATAAATCCTGCTGCAGGTCTAAGGAAGCACGTTCTGAAGCAGAATGCTGCTGTTGGGGAGATTATTGTGATGTATATTCTGCCCTGCAGCTGCTAGTTCCTCCTCAGTTCAGCCAGTTTCCCTTGGGGAAGCCAGTACTATCTGGAACATCATTCCCAGTCCCAACCTGCACAGTAGCTCTTGCTAGAGACACAAATAAAACCAAACAAACTGAAAACCAAAAAACCCCCACCAACCTAAAGACCCTACCAGCCCTCAAAGGAAACTCACAAATTAGCACCCAATGCCCACTACAGAATACACCCTGGAGCCATGAAAAGGAGCGCCCACATAAGTGATACCTATAGGATATTTTGAATTTATTTTTCCTTAGTCAGTTTTTTTTGGGGTTTTGGTTGGTTGTGGGGTTTTCTTGCTGGTGGGTTTTGGTTTTGGTTTTTGGTTTTTTTTGGAGGGTTTTTTTGTGGTAATGGTAGAGTGGGGGTTTTCAAGGGGGGTTTTGTATTATTTGTTTTGTTGACTTTTGTTTTTTTTTGGTTATTTTGTTTGGGGTTTTTTTTTTGTTTTGTTTTGTTTTTAGTTAAGGTTTTAATTTTGCATGCAATTGAGAAATAGCACATGACAACCCAGACAAGCCTATGGTTAATTTGTCTGGTTATCACCAGAGACTAACCTAAGGATTTCCTACTGGCCAGGTTGTGCAAAAGTACTTTCGGTTGTTTATTACCATGAGCTCTAGGATGACCCTGCTTGAACAGAGATGTGGGACAAGATGATCCACTGTGGTGTCTTCTAACATACCCATTCTGTGACCACAGCCTGAGGGTTTATCATAACTTAACACCCTAATTATCAGAATGAGATCACATCAATTAAAGACAATGCCTGGGAAAGTCCAGGAGATAAATATAATTTCAAGTTCCATATTCATAAATACATACTAAATTGTGTACTAATACTGAATGCCCTTTGAGAAAGTTTTCTTTTTCTTCCTCTCTACAAACAAAAGACAAAAGGGGGAGAGGAGGAATGGGAAAGGCTCTTTCTTTTATTTATTATGGTTTACTGCTGCTTTGCACATGTGTTTCTGTCATTTTAGGAGGCTGTTGGCAGAGTAACATACCTCGACACTGCCTTTATCACAGTGTGAAAAACACCAGATGTACAAAATTAACGTTCAAGTTAATCAAAATATTGCTTGACAAAGCAAATAATTGAATTGCACTTTCAATGCACTGTGGTAGACAATAATTAACAAGCAGCATCTTCAACATCTGGATACAACTTTCAATTTCCGTTTTAACATCACAGAATGCTGTCTACACATTTTTTAATGGTACCCCTGATAATAATATATTCTGTTTTTAATCATATTCCACGTTGCAGGAAATGAAGCTTGCAATTTTCCCAGGTGCTTATCAAATTACTACTGCAAGCTAATTCTCATCCCCCAAGTTAAGAGTTTCAACACTGTGCACATTAACGGCCTGCTTATGTTCTTCCTGTACAACAGAAGGTAAGTTAATACGTGCTTCAATTATATCCAGTTTGTGCATTTATAGCACCCTGTGGGCAGCACTAAGAAGGCTGTAAATGTACTTATTCTGCTTCTTTAATGCTCTACTGTATTATAGGGAAGAGGAGAGAGAAGGGAAGAGAGACAACTGCATCATTTTATCAAGAGAATCAATAAGAAACTCAACTTCACTGTATTGATTCAAGAGGGCTGCTAAGGCACAGCTCTCATTTTACTTGTTACAAAAAAGCTTACCTGAGCTTGACTTTTATATAAATTTCCCTCTTCTTCACATATGCGGATGAACACACACATAAGATCTGTGTTTGTCAGCTTTAATAAAACACACGTGAAGCACAATTTCAAGTATTGCAAACATTTTACCTTAAATTAAAACTGAAGATTTATTGCATGATTGCCTCTGCTACTGTGATATTGACAAAACAGAACAGTGTCTTAGAAGAAGGCATCTCTTTCTTTTCCTAACTTTTATATTTTGTTGCATTGCAGGCCAGCCTGAGGTTCAAAAAATAGTTGAATACTAGCACTCATGCCACTTGGATTTTTTTACTTCTTATTTCCAATCCAGTGTTCACTTACCTGTGGAGGTAAGGGGCATACTCTGTATTTTAATTATTTATTTTATTTTTAATGGTAATTGCTTTCCCACTTGGCCTTCATAGAAATTTTCCAGAAGCAAAAACCAACAGTGTGAAAGACAAAAAATCAAAAGTGTCATAGACTTTTTTGAAGGAATATAAACCTCTCCCACATTAGGGGATGTGACAGATGCATTTTCTGTAGCTTGGAAAAAAACCCAAAAACTTGAGAAGACTTACATACAAAGTTTTAAGATGAAAATATTTCCTTTCAATTTTCACTCAAATAGCTCTTGCTATTTAAAATTCCAAAGGGAAAAGTTTGATTTTATGACTGCTAATATTTAGATTTCACTACGGAACTGTTAGATTTAGGCAGTGTTATACTTCCCTTTATCCTTCTAGTCTTTGTCTACCATATCAAAAAAACCCAAATCAAAATTAAAAAAAAAGTAAACACAACCAACACACAAAGAATAAAAACTAAAACCAAAGCCATGGTTCATCAAAAATCCACATATATGTGTCATATTCAACTGGGCAAAGTTTATAACAATTTAATCCTTTTCCAGAAAAGGTATGATTTGAGAAGTGATCTCATTGAGGTGCAGATTACATACACAACACTAACAGTTCCTTTTCAAATATGTTTTCTGCACTTGTAAAAACTACATAAACAGAAGGTGCATCTTTTCATTTATCATACTCATTGTGAAATATGTGAATGTTCCTCATCAGCAACAATCAAATCAACATTATTTTCAGTTTTCTGTGCCTTAGAGAATGTGCCCTTTGTGTATTTGTGTGTGACATAAATTTGACCAAAGGGAAATGGAATTGCTTTTGTGTGCTCATTTCTCCTTCAGAAGTCCTCAGGCTTGGCGTCTAAATGTCTACAGAAATCTAGTATGCATTTTTACTGCATCACCACATAAATCCATTATGATTATTTTAAATCAAGTTTTCTTTTTAACATTCTAATTTCTCAAGCTTATGATATTGATCTTCTTCTCAATGGCTACAGACATTCTGAAACACTGTTGAAGCAAACATTAGGCAAACACATATTGGACTTTCTGATATAAACTGGTTACGTGCACCTTTAAGTGAGCCATAAACAAAACAACCCCAGTTTATCCTTTTTAGGAGAAAGATAGAGAAGGAAAATCTCAAGACTTCCCTCTGTGATAGATCCAAATATCTCCATTTCACTAACTTTTGCTCAGCTTTGCTGAAAATTTCCTACTCACCTTTACAGGAGATATCATAAGTTACATCACAATTATACATAGAACACTAGAAATTAAAAAAATCTTTTCCACACTCTGATTTTTCTGGTAATTCTAAGAGTCTTCTAAAAATGAATTTGACAATAGTCAGCAGTTCTTAAATCCAGATATGGTCAAAACACAGAGTGCATGTTCCTACACATACAACTTAAGTCCCATTTCTCCTGTCCTTACTGAATGTTAATACAAAAGGTTTTGCAAAAGTTATAGTTAAATTAAAATCAATTAAATGATCAATTAAAGTCAAAGAATGTGAAGTACCACTATTTGTATAAATCCCCTTTAGATAAATCAAATTCCAAACTCAAATGTATTTATATGGTCCACGTTCAATCCAAAAAGACCCTTAATTTAGCAAATTTAGAAGAATGAAATATGTTTAAGCCATACAATCAGTAAGAATAATTTTTTAAAAACCACCAAATATGTTGATTTTTAAAATTCTTTTCTTGGACAGGAGTTTCAAAGTAATTTTTAGCTATTTAGGAAGGGCAGGAGAAATATGGTTTTTGTTTTTCATTCTTCAATGTTTTATATATATATATCATCCATGTATTTAAGGAACTGGATTTATCCCATGGAATGCATTGTCACAAAATTAAACATTCAAATTAGATAATATGGATGGAAAATGAGAATAATATTCTTACATCCTATGTTCATCCTATGTTCCTATGTAATATTCTTACATCCTAGTAAATTACTGAACCTATGTTCAGTAATTTACTACTTCTAATAAATAAATTTTAAGCTAACGTCATTGAATATGGTGGGATTATAATTACAAAACCAATGGAGAAAACTGAGCAACCTGAATACCTGCTCAGAGGATGAAACAGGGTGATCATGCACAATTGTTTTTCTCTATTAATTCTCTGCAGAGAAATCAGCTGCACTATTCTTCCTCAAACAAGTCCTAGTTTTAAATCACCACATAGACTTCTGTGTATGACAGTCTTGAAAGGAAGGGGAAGAAAAAAAAGACGAAAAAACCCCAAACACATTGTGGTTACTTGCTGCTGCCTCCTTTGGGGAAGCTTTATTGGTACCAGTCAATCAGTCTGGATGATGCAGGCATCCAATGGATCACTGCTGGCTGGCAGTGTTTCTTGAATACATCTGCAGCCATCCTCTATTTTGGGATTCTTGACACAAACTGTCTTAAGAGACTCCAGTCTATAGGGATGAAAGATGCCAGGTACAGGTCTTAATAATATGAATTAGTTTGGGAGAACCTGCAGTCTGACATATTAGCTGGCAGAGTTCTCATATTCCTCAAACACTAAATTACAATAAGAAATATGGAACATGAAATAAACAAAAAACAAACATAACCAAATTTAAAAAAAAAATTGGTAAAATATGTTCAATTTTACTGCCAATTCCTCACCAGCTGCACAAAATAAGGTTCAATTACCTAATATTTAAGTAACAGAGAAAGAAGAAGAGGGAAAATAAAATTATATGTAAAAGTACGCTTGACTACCTGCCATTAGATATTACAAGTCAATATTCACTAAAAAGATTAAGAAATTCTCACAATTAATCCTTTGTTCATGCTCTGGATTTGCTCTTTGAGCAGATCAGCTCTTGAGAGAATGGTAACACCATACTTGGAAAAAATATAGAAAACACATTGCTCTGCACAGGTTTTTCAGGAATGCGCTTGGACACAATTATGCAGTCTATCAGTCTATCTAAGCTCATCCAGAATATGTCATCTTAAAAAAATATGACATATTTATAAAAGGAGGTCCTCTACAAAAGCTTACAATATGCTGTTCTGACTTCTCCTGGAATGTTTTCTTGTGCAAAACATAAAAGATCAAACTGTGATGAAATGCAATTTTTTTCTTTGTTCCAAAACAACACTGATAGAGAAAAGAGATGTTATTTATGATAAAAGGATATTTACTGGTGGAATATATGTGTAAAATGACAATAATGAATCTCAGTGTGTTTCCCCGTGTGTAAAAGCATGCAAATACATGTACATGCACACAATACACAGAAATGCTTATGCATATAGATATACTCAGATACCATTTCTCATATGTACTGGTTTATGCAATAGTACCTCAGTGTATCCATCCAAGCAATATCCAGTCTCCAAAATCATATTTTTGTTATGGCTTATCTTTTTAATACTTCAGGAAATCTAGGTGGGGTAGACAATGGGCTAACACTTTTAGATAGTTGCCTTATACCTGTGTTTACCATAAAAATGAATACATTCTGCACACATGCCCTCAAGGTTTCATCACAATGTTCTTCTCATGATGGGTCCCTGATCCTGCCAAACCTTGATACTTCATTCTATATATTTTTTTCATTAGAAAGAATCACTGAAGTTTAAGTGAACTCAAAGATTTTTTTTCCCTCTTTTTGTAATTAGGAGAAAACTAGAAAGATACTTTTCTTCTTGCAAGCTGGTGTCTTTCCTTCAGATCTGCTCAATACAGAAGCTGTGCAATTTTTTCATAGGTTGCTGCAACCTCCACAGTCATCTTTGGCTGTCTAGAAGGACAGAGTTTGAAGTCTTTCACCTTGAAGGATAGATACATGACTTTCCCTTGCCCAACCTCTGTTGTTCTGCAGGCTTCCAGATCACCCATGCACCTCCTCAATTCCTTATTCCGCAACATGCTGGGAAAACTGTCCCGTCTGTGTGAGTTTTCAGGAAGAAGCAAGTTCTCTTTCCCCCCTTGGAGTTCCACGTATCCTGGAGTACAGCAGTCTGATTGTACCAAGCCAACAGGCTCCTTTTCTGCTGGTACCCAAAGGACCACAACACAAATGATACACAACACAGAATAATGAGGTTCCATTCACCTCAGAGAGAAACGTGTCAAAATTAGATAAGTAACTTCTGTACAAATACTGATTTCAAAATTAATAAATTAAGGGTAATTCCCAGAGCATTTATATACTAAAGAGAATATTTTAATGCTCCCTTGCACCAGGCACATTTGGCACAAAGTAGTTGATTTACCACTGATAGGTACTTAGATGTCATATGCCAGGGAATCTTTTGGAATATCTGGTCTTTAACAAAACTTCACTTGATTAAAGCACTGTTAAAACTTTCTCGTACTGCCCTTGTTCAGTCATTGTTTGTATTAACATGGGGATGGCTTTCCTTTTTTTTCCCCCTATTTCTTTTCTCATTTATTCCGGATTTTTTTTTTTAACAAAAGAGTTAATATAAGGGGCAGGTCAGCATTCAGTATTTCAACTTCATTTTAAGACATTCTAGTAGATCTTAACTGGCTCCTCTCAGAACCAGTTGAGATCTGAATCCAGTGGCACAAGCTCCTTATGTCTTAACAGACTGATGATCAGCAACACTGGTGAGATCCTCTGTGGTGGAAAAAGACTGAATACTGCACATGGGAGCAGTCAAAACCTTGTATGATCTGGAGTAGAGGTGGTGAATCATCCCAGCCCTGAGCAGTGGTGTTTCCCTTCTTTGCAAATGATTAGCCAAGACACTTATTAGCTAATTGGTTCTTGATGTCACATCTTTTGAAATACCAAGGTTACCTTTCATGTCTTCTTAACTGCTACCACTGTGTCCTCTGTCACAACTTTTCCATCTTGGACATATACTTCAGTCTTAGCCAAATGCTGCATCTCATGCTTCCATAACATGACTGAATAGATGACTGAGAAGTGAAATGTGCTTTGCAGAATCCCTGTTGCCACTTTAACTTACCTTATTTTACCATTTACACTCCTAAGCTTCATCTAGAAAGAAACTTACCTGCAACACAGAGGTAGCAGTGGTAGAGTTGCCACTTTAACTTACCTTATTTTACCATTTACACTCCTAAGCTTCACCTAGAAAGAAACTTACCTGCAACACAGAGGTAGCAGTGGTAGAGTTTTCATAATGACATAAATAGTTAGCTTTTTGCAGTTGTGTTGATGCCTAGAGAGGCTGAACTGGAAGAGAGGCTAGACAGAACCAAATGAGTAAAGCAGGTATTTATTTAAAGACCTTCAAAAGACACATCTTGGGCAGCACAAGAGCCCTGCCATGGCTCTACCCAAGATGGACCCAAGATGGACCCAAGATGGACAACCAGTCATGAGTTTTCACACTTTATAAGTTTTGGTCCATTTACATATTGGGATTAATTGTCCAATTATAGTTTCATGTTATGAAGTCCCATCCTTCCAGATTGCTTTCTTTAATTTGCAGTTGTTTATACATTTTGGGCCCGAAGCTGCAATGGTGTCCTTGGTTGTCAGGCTGGAAAAGAATTGTTTTGTCTAACTAAACTGTGAAGAGAACTTACTAACACTTTATATGAAGTTCAGAGTTACACACTAAGGCAGTACAGAATCTGAAAAAATATAAAAGCTAAAACTTAAGGCATCAGTGTCAATCAAAATCTTCAAAATTGTATTTTCAGTTTTCTATATAACAATTATGCCATACAATGTAATGAAGGGGGAAGAAGATTTTTATACCAATGTGGGTATAAGTTCGATGAATAAGTGATGAGATATTTTACCAGCATAACCATTAAGCTATTAAGAAGTGGTAGAATAATCTTCCTTTCTCTCTCTTTTCCTTTGTACTGTAGATATTCAAGATAAGGTAAAATGATGTATTTTAATGCTTTATGAAGTACTTTGAAAGTAGAATAAAAAATAACTTTAAATGGTCTGTTAAATTTATACTTCTAGGATTTTCTTTTAAATTAAGATCATTAGAACTTTGTTAAGTTCATCATTTTTCCTTGTAACATTAGGGTTATTAAGTACATCAAGTATATAATTTTTCACTTGGATATGTGGCACAAAGCCAAATCATAAGCCAAGCCAAAAGGAACACGGAGGGAGAGAGAAAGGGGTGACATAAGAGAAGTATTTCTTAATAACAGAAACCTAGTAAAAGAGGCATCAAATTTGTCAGCAGAACTGCAGATATGACTCTATCAATAATCCATGGCACTTTTGTATTTCCCAGCTGAGGCTATTATACAGCTTTGGATGACAGCCTGCTTCAACTTCATCATGCAATCCACTGGGACAGAAACTCATAACTGGCTTTCAACATAGATCCTTCATATAAAGGGTAATAACTGCAGCCAGTCAGTGTGGTAAGATTATCAGAGACTGCAGCAATGAACTGCAAAATGTGGGAAAGACATTCTGACAGAAACCTGACAAAATAACCTCAGCAGGATAACTCCTTTAAATATCAAGGAGAGAAGTAAGGTACCAGAAAGGTGCCCCGCAGAACCTTTTGCAGCACTGTTCAGCTGATGCTTTGTAATTAAGCTTATCTAGACCTATCTTCAGACAGTAGAGAAGATGAATAATTAAACAGAAATTTAAGCTTCTTCAAGAAAAGTGATAAAGATGCTACAGTAGGTTTTATCTGTACTGATGAACATTACTGATGTTCTTACAAGTCCATTGATTTTCAGCAGGATTCAATAGGACTGTCATAGTGACATAACAGTATTACCTAATAATGTATTATCTAATAAGGTTTTTATCTAATAATGTATCTATGTAGTGTACATAAATGAAACTTAATTTGGCCTATTAAATTGTCAGTGGCAGAAGTTTCAAAATTTTTAACATGACTTTTTTTAGCATCCACTGTCCCATTTTCAGAGGTTCAATATAAACCTCTTTCTGCTCAGAGCCAGACAATGTCATATCCAGTTGCTGATCTCCAAAATTTACACAAAATTTTATTCTGCATTTGAATATGATATAGGCTGTCTTTCACATCAAAGAGGAGATTCAAGGGCTCATGATACTGCAAACTGCCCCACAATATCAAACCCTTTAAGAGTACACTTTTGATTGCACATATAGATAGATGTAGATGTACTCATTTGGGGGCCGGTCACCAGTGGTGCTCCCCAGGGCTCAGTGTTGAGGCCAGTTCTGTTTAATATCTTCATCAATGATCTGGACAAGGGAACTGAATGCACCCTCAATCAGTTTGCAGAGGGCACCAAGTTGGGCTGAGGGACTGTTGATCTGCTGGAGGGCAGGAGAGTTCTAGAGGGATCTGGTCAGGCTGGTTTGATGGAGCAAGGCCAGATGTAGGAGGTTCAACACAATGAAGAGCCAGGTCCTGCCCTTGGGTCCCAAAACCCTGAATGCAATGCTCTTCCCACAGCACCATTCAATCCCCATCATATTGTTTCGCAAGGGAGCAACAGAGAACTTCCCTAATGCTGTTGTGTCATCAGCTAACAAGCATAGAGCCTCAATCTAGCCACTCTAGTTTTCTTTCTGTGGCTTTTATTTAATGGTTTTCTAAGGAAAAACTGTTAGTTTTAAGTACACAGGAAAGAAATATTACTTTTATTGGGAATCTGATATTTTTCATTCAGAAAAACCAAGAAAGATATTTTTCGGGGTAATTTTGACACAGATCAGAGAATTCCTTTTTTAAATTGGAACAAGTGTGTTTTATTGGCTCTGTTGGTTAATGCATGGTGTTAATAACACCAAGGTTGTGAATTTGATCCCTGTATAGGCCATTCATTTAAGAGTGAGACTTGACGATCTTTGTGGGTCCCTTCCAACTCAAAATATTTCTAAAGAGCAATTGAACTCAATAATTTTGGATATGTGGTTTATGATTGCACCCTAGAACTGTCCATTTCTTTCCCTTGACTATAAAAAGACTTACTATTGATGACTGAAATTTTGAGGTTCAGTTGAATTCTGCTGAGATATATTCATATCTTGATAGAGAGCAAGTGCTGCAAATTTTCCCAACAAGATATTTGTGGTTCCCAGTATTTGCCTCATCCTTCTACAAAGAACGAAAATGTCAAAACATCTTGCAACATGAAATATCTTTGTTTTACTTGTTACTAGCTTTTAGCAATGAAGCCTCAGAAATCTACCTATAGTCTGAAATGTTAGGTATGATCACCTAAGTTTAAAGACCTTAATGAGACTTCCAATAGAAAATCACTGGAAGTGCATGGCAGCTATTGCAGTGCTCAGGTACTGTGTTAAATTGCCAGGCATTTCTACTGAAGCCTACTGCAATATATTAACCCTTCTTCATGCATCCAACAGCAAACAACAAGCACAAGGTAGGCATAATTCATGTTAAACTTTCAGCTACATAAAATTATGTAAGATAACTTTTCAGCCCTCTACAGCAATGAAGAAATAGTCCCATATGTCTAATAAACCCTCCTGTGCCTGTTTACTTTCAGCTATGACCTTTTCTTAACTGTTCTCTTCATGCCTTACTCAGAACAAAACACTACATTCACATTTGAGGAAGCTGTTTTATTTCTGAGTCAATCCCCCATATAGTAGCAACTCAAGGAGTTATGTTGATACATTTCTGTGTCAGATCACAAAAATCTTTTTACATTTTTATAGAGATGCTACAAAAATAAAATTATTTTGGGTTTAAATGTAGCAAAAAATCTTAGCATATGCAATTACAGTATCATGATTATTCTTCCAAAAAACAAAGTTAAAAAAAGGAGTAACTCACCTCTGTGCAATACCTAAGAAGATAATAATTACTTACAGAAAGAGTGAGAGAAAAAGCTATACAGTCATGGATTATTACAGAGGTTTATGTCACATATTGCATAACTGTGTTGGACTTCATTCTCCACTGAGGCATTAATTTTATTCCATGGAAACCTTAAAATTCAGTTATGTTCTGAGTCAGAGTAAAAAACAAGCTTATTAAAATTCTCCATGGGAGGAAAACCCTGGAATCCTTTCACCAAGGTAGGTCAATGGTTTTGCTGAATCCAAAATCTCAAAAACTCCAGGGTTTCTGCTCCTGGCAGCAACCTTCTCCCTGAGTATTATGAGCTTATGGATACTTGAATGCATGATGTCAAATAACCTGATTTAGTACAGGAAGAACTCAGCACTTCTCCAAATATCTAAGGTGAAAGTAAATAAAATTTACTCTGTTCCCAGAGGAATTTTAGTAGAATATATTTTCTTCCCTTTTTTTTAATGACAAATCAAACAAATCATATTAAAATTGCCCAGATTTCTTCCATCAGCTCTTTCTCAAAAGAACCTCTGCACCATGACTTCTGTCACATGGAATGTTGCATAGTCTTTTAAATGAAGCTTTACATGGTTTAAAGAATTACTGCTACATATATGGGACAGGAGACTTTAAAATCAGCACAAACAAATTCATAAGGTAATTATTCATAAAATCATAGGAATATAGGGTCCAACAGACATAATTTACTAAAATTTCACACTCAAAGTAAGACTGTTATTAATACTAAAAATATCACTTTTCATTTGAATCTTTTCTGAGTGTTAGAGATGTGAACTTTAAAAATCATAAAATCTTAATAAGGAAATGTGGTGGTTTGACAGGAAATATGTTTTCTGGGATGCTGTGGTCAGGCCAATGGGTGTTCAGATTTCAATATTGGCACCTAATGTGGCCATTGGGACATTGGGTCTGCCTCTGAGAACACGGGGTTAAAGCAGGGCTCTCCCCTGGGAGGCTCTCTTGGGTTCCGGTCAGGGAAGGGTTCAGAGCTCCCCTGCCCGGCTGCGGGCTGGGCGGGGCAGGGGCAGCCATGCGGCCGGGTGAGGTAGGCCGGGCCTGGACAGAAGGGAGGGGAAGGCCCCTGCAGGATGGAAGGGTGGAAGGGGAGCACTGAGAGGCATCGGGCAGCCACCCCCCCACCCAGGAGAGACAGAGAGAGAGCCTGTGCCTGTGCTTGGCCGGCCGAGAAGGAGAAGTGGGGGGGTGCGGCAAGAAGATGCCCGGCAGGGCAGCCGTAGGAGTTCTGGACAGACAGAGCCTCAGATTTTTAACCCTTTTCTAGGATGATGGAAACCTTAAAAATGCTAATCCTCCTGGAGCTGAATGAGAGGAGCAATATAGAGGAGATAAAAGGAAATGGGCCACGAGAGAAATAGAGAAGAACTCAGGTGGAAAAGATGATGGAGTAGCTTATGCTGGACTCCTTTTGTGTAGCCATGGACAGAGCCATGTTCCTTGTGATACAGAGACTGCATTCTAGGGGGAGGCAATGCCTCAGGACCAAGAGGGTTCAGTGTGGGTACCCCTCGCCCCCAGGGGATGAAAAATATGGGGGGGACAGGTGTCCCAAAGTTGAGACTGTGCCTTTTTGGAGTGGGACGAAGCATCCTTAAAAGTCGACCCTAGAAGCAGCTCTGGTCCGTGTTCAGTGGTGAGAGTGCTGGACATGAAAGGAAGAGGTCACCATTGGCACAAGAAGGACTCCTTCTCCTCTTGATGAACTGAGGATTGAGTATTCCGAAGAGTGGTGCCGGACCGAGAGTCGATGATTTGGGGGATGTGTTGTACTGGGAATTTGGTGGGGAGGAGGAGGAGATGTATTTGTGAAGTTTTCATTTTCCTTGTGTGTTTCTTTTTTTCCTTTCCCTTGTAGTTTAATTTTTTATTTTTTTTTCCCTAAGTGGGAGCCTGCTTTGCTTATTCCTGGTCACATCTCACAGCAGAAACCAGGGAGAGGGTATTCTCATGGGGGCACTGGCATTGTGCCAGTGTCAAACCATGACAGAAATAATCACGGACTTCCAATTTTTCACATGCCAAAAGCATTCTCAAACCCCTTTTTCTGGCATTATCCTCTTAGGGACAAAACACAAGCACCACCATTGCTAGAAAATATTAATTCCTTTCTAAAAATGCACACATTACAGAACATAACATTAAAAATCTACACAAGATCATTTAAGTATGTTTATATGTAGCATAAATTCTTACTTATTAAAATAATAAAAGATAAGATAAAGACTTTCTTGTGCTGTATTTATGTTTATTGTAAAGGTATTCTGTATTTCAGAAGTGCAGTGGTTGCCACAGAAACTAATTTTTAGTCTATTGCAGAGTAAATAATTCCATAAATCTCACTTCATATCCAGTTCACAGGTATGATTTCCTTTTATTATTGGGATGGGAGAGGAGATAAAGATAAAACTTTTCCTCCCTAGATATTATTTGTACTTTTTCAGCTTGTCTAGCAATGTCTTTTAGAAAAAGAGAAGTAATTAAGTCAAGAGGAACCCAGATCTTGCAGAAGTCCTTGTCTGAGCTAATGAATGCTTCATGAACTTATGGAAAGTATTTTTGTGTTCAGAACTTCATTGGTTCCATACGTAGAACACAAATAGAGGACTTAGTGAATGTAATTCTCAATAGGTGGAGAAGCTGAATCATTATTTTTGCAAAATTTCTCAAAATACTGTAACTAAAGGTGTTGTATAAGCTCGAAGTACTACTGCTACTGATAATTGCTTCCATTTATTACTGTGCTGAGATCAGTGAAGCTCATTTTGATAAAAAAGTTGTTATATGAATTTCACACTTCTTGGGACCTGCATATCGTGTATCACACCCCAGTATTTTAATGTTTTAGCTTTCATCCAGCATGCAGTCTTGTACTCAGTAAAAAGGCCTGTGAATGTTTCTTTGATATGCAGAGGTATTTACTATAAGAATGTAATTGGTGGAATTGCACTAAGAATTCAATCTTTATTGTTTTACATCTTTGTATGCTGTTGCATTGCTCTCTGTGGAACACCATCTATATTTTCCATGTATCTAACAGAAAAACTACCTTTCTTTTGTGCTCTGTTTTTCTTTTCTTACGGAACCCAGATTTTCACATTACCATTTGCAGCCTATCTTCTGAAACATCCATGCAGATATGGAAGATAGAAATCCCAATTCTATCAGTAGGACTAAAGCACACTGGAGCTAACAGATCCAGCTAAAACTGTGAAGGAAAACTGAGCCAGGGCCAGAAGACAAATCACAACCTCAGAACCTACTTCGTCTGCTTGACTGGGTTTCTTGGCAGGGCCTGACCACCACAGTAACAGGGAGAGAAGCTGTCAAAAAGTCTGAGTTAGCTCTGAGTGTTGAACATGGCCATGTTTTGTTATTTGTGGAGTTCACCACTGAGCCCATTCAGGACTTCCTGCACTACGCACACATTCAACTGTACACTGAGGAAATGGATTGCTGTAAGGAAGAGAGAAGGAGAAGTTAAGGAGTTTCTGACACCTGAAAAGGAAAGAGGAAGGAGTAAGATAGGGAAGCATGTGGAGAATTGGCATTGCTGCATCTTCCAGGAATACGAGGGATACAAAAGAGGAAACACTGAGTGGTGCTGCTGGCAATGGATCCTTCACCAGCCCCAACAGCATCTGTCTGTCTGCATCAGGTCTCCTGGCTTTTCCTGCCGCTCTGACATAACAAAAGCAGGCAGAAAGGCCAAGGCCATTTTGCTGTCCCCCGGGTTCTACTGCCTTGGAGAGCTATCTACCTTGGCCATGATGAGCGCCAGGCCAAGCTTAAAAACAGCAAAGCTCCAGCCAGGGCAATTTTATGCAGTTACATCAACGTTAGAATCACCGAATATCCTCAGCTGGAAAAGACCACAAGGGTCATTGAAGTCCTACTACTGGCCCTGCACAGGACAGCTTCAAGAATCACACCATGTGCACTGTTGTATGTAGATATTACAGATATGATGCAAAGAAGGACCACCAAAAGTCTATGAATGTCAGGAAGGCCTCCACAAGGAATCAGAGAGAGATATCACTTGAAACACAAGCAAAAGTAGCTGGTGGCTATAAAATTGTACAACTGTATTTTTTTTCAAAAGACTGCCCTGTCTCAGGTCAAATGAGCATAGCACTGCCTCTAAATTCATGTTATAAGTGACATAAATAAGTGTTTTCAAGTTTGGATTGAATGGAAACTTCTTTATTTTGATTGCTCCTAGAGCTAGCTCTATCTCTGCCTTTTGTTTATTTCCATGTATTCCCTACTCAAGCAAATTTGCTTTTAATTTCAAAGGAAAGTGTAAGTGCTCCAATTTTAGGAAGACCATGCATTCACTTGAGTCTGACAAGTGGTTTAATTTCTTCACTTTTGACATCTATGTTGCAAACAAAAGGCTAAAATGTCCTTTTTGAGATTTCTCTACCAGCTGCATTAAATCACACTGCTCAGTTCAGTGCAGTGTTTCCAAACAATATTATCTTCCTTACATAGAATTTAGAGACATATTAGGAATAATCAGGGAAAGGAAAATTACCATCATCATGTTTTCTGACTCATTATCCATACCCTAATTCCACAGATAGAATACTTCCTTTTCTGATCCCAGCAAAGTACTCCTCATGTACTTAATCTGAAAACTTGGGCATTCTGGGAATATCTTGTTTGTTTAGTCCTGAGGTTCTGAATGTTTTGGGTAAACAGCAAAGGAATCCAAATGCAGCATTTGGTTTCAAGGCAATACAAGAAAGAAAATGATCACACAAGGATATTTTATATCTAAGCAATTTATATTCTTACAAGTCTTCTACAAGACCAACATCAACATTTAAGAGCTTGCCAAACATGTACACCCGTGAGCAAAAGAAACATCACACCACTGCAAAGTTGCTACAGCTGATATCCATCAATAATCTGCAGATTCTTAAGGTACCTCCTGTTCCAGTCTGTTGGCTATCCTACTCCATCCTCTACACTTTTCAAAAACTAGGGTGTTTAATATTAATGCTGTTGTAATGAATATACATTTGGGAAGAAAGCATTGGGCTGAATTGTACAGCTTAAAAAACTTTATATAATAGCATGATACAGTATAACTTAAACTAAATCATGCTAAAGAATGTGAGCAGTTGAAAGGTATTTTAGAGCTCCCTAGTCCTTTTCTTAAATTAGGCTTCACACTTAAAGGCATCCAACATCATGAGATTCAAGAAAATTTTTCTTTCATGTCCATTTTAAGACTCCAGAGGCCTGTAAAAATACTATTTATTTGGCAGATTTTCTCAGACATCATTTCAGTTACTCAAAAATTCATGCAAAAATGTCAAAATGAGTGAATTTCTTGATATGTACAAAGAATAAGGTATAAAAGGAAAATCAGAATTGCAATCAGATGAAGCAAATATTTTTATACCTGACTTTGTAACTAGAGAATTTTGATTTTGGCACTCAGACATCGATATCCTGCAAAATTCAGAATAATACATGCCCATTTTCACAAAATACTTTTACTGAAATGGGGGAAGAGATTAATTCTCTTTTTGCTATATGTTCTACTAATTAAAATGCACTCTCATGTTCAGTTTACTGAACAAAAATGTCCAATATCATTTAATATTGTATCTGCACTGATTTGGGGTTAGTGTTTTGAGGGGTTTTGGTTAGTTGGTTGGTTTTTAATTCAACACTTCTTGTTACAGAACAATGTTTATTCATTGTAAAATTCTTCACTCATCTTTCATACAGTATTTCAGCAACACTTAAAAAACAATTCACAAGGAGTTAAATAATAAGAATCTACTTCATACTGACAACAGAAAACACAATAGAACTTGATATCTGGTCTTTATTGTAGGCAGCAGTTTTGTGGGAAAATAAAGGGCAAGAAGGCCATGACTGAAGGAAAGGAAGCATTTACTGAGATAGGTAATATTTAGAGCATTTAGAGAGGTTTGTTTCCTCTGGAAATGACATGCTTTGTATATGGCTTTTATAGACTTCCTCAAAAAGTCCATAAAACAATATAGTTTAAATTATGGGTCATCATTGTTTAATTTTGCAAATAGATAATCTAAACGTCTAAAGCATGTTTGTGCTGGGGTTTTTTCAAGAAATTCTGATCAATGACATTGATTTTGAGGACACAATATGTCACTGTTAAACTCCAATCTCCTTCTTAATGCACAGTTACAATGCACATTAAATAAATAAAGCCAGAACACAGTACCTCGCATAACTTCATTGCCTCAATTAATCAAACAGTTCAATGTCTCTAATTAACATTAGTGTACTATCTGGTTTTAGGACAGGGTGATCATTTTGAGCTGACTCACAAATTGCAGACAGGAGCACAGCTTAATGCTGAGCCCACTTTAAAACCCCTACTTCTCTCCAAGAGGGAAGTCATGCCAATCAGCCACAGGTTCAAAAGCTCTGCTTCAACTACAGTGTCAAGAGTATGAATACATACACATAAAAAATAAAATTAAATAAAAATTCAGATACAGTTTATTCATCAAAGACAATATCCATTATGTTCATGTTAATATGCACAGGGTATAGGAGACTGGGGTTTTCTATGTAGGTAAAAAGTTCTGTAAAGCAGGAGAGATCTAATAGAGTTTTTTCCAGCAGCAGATGAAGCAGTCAGTGACTTTGTTTTCCAAAAATGTCCCAAGTGTTCAAGACTGCAATGTATTTCTGTAAAATCTACTACCGAAATTATAGCTGCTTTGTCAAGAAATCATTAATTATCTACATCCATCTGTGTTTTCACTCTTCTTTGTGGCCGCCCCCTAGTCATTCCTCTATGAGAGAGAATTCTATTTAATTTCTATTTATTTCTAATAATTAAATATTTCTATTTAATTCTAATAGAATTCTAGAGAACTCTATTTCATTTATCAAGTCCCATCAGTCTTAAAATTCTCTGGTCATCCTTTTGCATAGGTTGCAACTTCCTTGGACACATAGGGCATAGTTTTGTCTGCTTAAAGTGTTTCAGTTCCTACATTTAAATGTGTCATCAGAAAAAGCACGTGGATTTCACTACACATATAGGTTGGGGGGTAATCGTAGTAAGCTTGTCAGCTTTATTATGATTCCTATGCTATTGTATTTTTTTTAAATTTAATTTTATTTTTACTTGTAATTCTGTATTGTCCTTGCTCAACTCAGAAAGAGTTTCTTACTCCTGCCTAGATCCAACATTCCCTTCCAGGGCCCTGTTCAGCAGAAACACAAGATCCCATAAAATACTTTTGTCTGAATGAAGCAAGAGGACAAAACAGGGAGAGAATTTTGTGAAGTTTTTATAAAAAGACATGGAACTTAAACTCTAAGGGCAAACAATTAGTGTTACTATGAAGAGAAATAAGAGTTAAGTTATTCAATACTGATGGTGTGATTTTATTTGTACTCATAACCAATTTTCTGTCTTTTTGTGGTCTTGGTCAGAGAGAAGGATATCTTAATTTATTAAAATGTTTCTATTGTCTTTTTAATAAAAGATTTTGTGTCCATTCAAAATAATAAATATATTAGTAAATACTCTGGTCGACATTCATTGCATTGGCAATCAATCTGCTTCCAAAACACCAGCTGGGGTTTTTTTCCAAACCTTCAGCAAAAGGAAGATCTAGAAGTAAGTCTTATGGGAAATATTATTATTTTTGTTTGCACTTTTCCTGCAGTGCATTCCTGAGACACATCCAAGACATGGGAAAAGATACAGCATCTGAGAGAAAGAAAGAATGTGCAAAACTACAAAGACTTCTCTAGGGATGTCCTTCCTCTGGTCTACTGGTTTATAGATTTATGTACAGAACTGTCACTCTCCTAACTGAACTGATAGATTTTCCTTTTATGCCTGAACACTGAACAGAGATAAAGAGTCAGGGTAATACATATCTTTATTCCCTCAAATATTCTGTTCCTTTTTTAACAAACACATTTGAGAAGGAGAGTTCATCAACCCCCCAGATACAATTGTGCTAAAGCAGACTCACCTGGGAATCCATCTATTTATCACACACCACTTTTGTCACATTTATTTAAAGTGACAAAATTATACACAGTATGGAATCACTGTGTGTGTGCAGCATTTTTTTTTTAATTCTGCTACTGATACATGCTTCTAAAAGCTGGCACAAGAAAGTCTACTGAATTCTAAATTTTTGTTATTCCTCCACAGATGCAGCAATTGCAACAATTCCCCATTCTACAGTTTCCTGTTCATGAATAGTTTGTTGTGTACTCCTTCTATTTTCCTTCCCATTGCCCCACACTTACTAGTGCTCCAGTGATTCTAATTATTGATTTAGCTACCCAAAGTACAAAGCCCTAGTGCCTTGATAAAAACATGAAATCTGAGTTATTCTTTCTGGAAAAGCTGCATAAATGACATATGAGATAGCAGCCCAGATTTGCCTGGAATTCTGTTTTATCTTTTATTTATCTACTTATGGAACTCCAGCTGTGATGCTTTTATATAGATATTGGTAAAATTTTTCCAATAAACAACTGTCTGAAACATCAGGTATTTTTCATTACCTCTTTTCTGTTTGGTCAGTGTTTTGCTTTCATGTGTGTGTCACTCACTACTCCAAAACACAGCATCATGTTTAGTTAGCTAATGGTTTAAAATACTTTCCACCCCAGACAGACTTGAACACATTCTTGAGAAAATTTCCATGAATTTTTATTCTCACTTGCCTGAGCACTATGGTTTGATAACTTTTACCTCCATTCAATCAACTTTTATTAGTTGCTATCATACAGGCATATCTCAGCTACAATATTTGTAGGAGACAGTACTGAAACTAACTGCAAATGCATCAAGATTTATAAGTGCTTGTGGAATTTTTCCTGGATTCTTATTAGACTGGCAATTGTTAGTTGAATGACTAAACCTACATTTTCTGTTTCCTCCTGCTGAAGCTCTTACATTCTCACTCAATTGCCTTATTTTAGAACTGGGTGACCATTCCGAATAAGAGACAATTTTCCATGTTTGTAACTTCCTTGCAGCAGATAATTGAATTACACTATGGATTTCCTAAGTATGAGCCAGAGGAGTCCTGAGTAACACGAGTCATTCATTAAAGTTTGTGCTGGTTTTGACTGAAGGGAATTTTCTTCAGAGCTGCTGGTATAGAGCTGTGCTTTTGGTTTGTGCTGAAACCACCGGATTTGTGGTGAACACATCAATGCTCCAGTTACTGCTGGGCGGGGTTTACACAGAATCAAGGCATCTTCTGCTCCTCATGGTGCTCCAACAGCGAGGGGGCTGGGGGTGCTCATGAAGCTGGAAGGGGACGTAGCTGGGTCACCTGACCCCAACTGACCAAAGGGACATTCCAAACCACAGGACGTCATACTGGGTATATAAAGCTGAAGGAGAAGAAGGAAGGAAGGGACATTCAGAGTGGTAATGCTTGCCTTCCCAAATCACTGCTAGATATGATGAAGCCTTGATTTTCTGGGAATGGCTGAACAGCTGCCTGCCCATGGGAAGTGGTGAATAAATTCCTTGTTTTGCTTTGCTTTATGTGCATGGTTTCTGCTTTATCTACTGAGTTGCATTTACATCAACACTTGACTTTTCTTGCTTTTACTCTTCTGGTTCCCTTTCCTTCCCAAAATGTGGAGTCTGTTAGCAACTGTGGGGTTTGTAGCTGCCAGCTGGAACTAAACCACAACGAAGTCCTAGTAATTTATAGTTCCCTTTCTAAAGCACCTGGGCAAACTGCACTATTTATAACTAATTACAGCTATAGCACAATCTATTTTGACTTGAAAATAGGACCCAATTTGAGGGGAACTGTAAAAGAGATATTCTGAACTCTATTTTGTTGTGACCACTCTCTACTTTCTTTGTGGGACACAACATAATCAGTTGTCAGCTTCTTGGTGCATCTGATGTTTCATGTCAGGTTAACCATGTCCATAATGCATCTTTGCTAAACAGTAGTGCAGAAGTTTCAGGAGTGCAGAAATACCTTGAGATTATTTTAAACTTTAGAAGACATTTACCACACAATTTACAGATTACAATAGTCTATTTAATACCTACAAACATTGTTGTTAACTGTTTTTTTCACCTTGGGAATCTGTTGATAATGTTTAGACCAAAAAGTGTAAGACACACTAACAAGTACAGCAAAAACAAAAAGTGTAAGACACACTAATGAGTACAGCAAAAATGTGCACGTAAAAACAAGGCCAAGAGAAACTGAAACTGTGGCTGGGATACGCAACAGCCTCTGCCATGCCAGGTCCACAGCTGTGGTTGTCAGCTTTTGCTGCTTCCCAATGATCTGATGGCATGTTTCAATATTTCTAATGGCAGTTTTGGCTTCAGGTTGAACCTTGACATTCTCAGTTCTCTATATGTAGTGCTGATGTCCAGAAAATTGCGAGGTGCTTGTTTCCCTTACCTACTCCATCCTGCAAAACCCTTCCCAGGACTTTATACTGATAACTTTTATACTTTTACCAAGTAATATTACAAGAGGCTCTCAACTCTTTTGTGCTTCAAATACTGCATCAAAGCAGACTTCCTGGCTTTTTAATGCCTACCAAACTTTTATTCACTGTAGGGTAAAAGTCACAGTCACACAGGAAAGATAACTTCTAATCCACTGAATTTCCATTACACGTAATTTCCATTTTCCTGAAAACTTCTACTTATATATTTCATGCAGCTTCAAAGATGACCTAATGTCTCGAGTTTTAATTTCTGCCAGTTTGTAGCAACTGCAGGGTTCCTTTAAAATCAGAATTGTTTAAATATTTGTCTATATTGACAACATATTACAGATATTTAAAACTTATACATGCTGCTAGTCAGACATCTCAGTGATAGGTAAGAATCACTATCCAAAGATCTCACTTCATGTACTGACTTTCGTTGGTTTTGTTTGTAGATATATTTCACCTTTTGTGATCTAAAGAATGCTCATGTACCTGGAATCAAGCAATAATATATATTGCAAAACACAACTGGAATTCATCTGGTCCAACAACCTGTTTATTTAGACAAAGCAGGTCTAACTTCATATTTAAAGGCTGCTCACAGTTTTTCTCTAGTCAGTCTTTGAAAATATCCAGACAGAAAACTCACAGCCTCTCTGGGAAATAAAATAGCTCATCAACCAAATAAGAAATTCAGTCTAAGAAATAAGATTGACAAGAACATTGACACTTTACTCAATTTTCTCAGTCAAAACCATGTGATGACCCTGAATATATTTTTATAAAGGAATAAATAAACAGTGTCATAGAGTAACAAAGGGCAGATTGTGATCAGGAAGACAGGTTCACAAATCACTGGAAATGGGCTAATTTAAAGATGTTACAAGGTATTAAATACAAAACAACATATTCTCTGCCATGGCAGATAACCGAAGGCACATGGGTGAAATGGGTACTGAGAAAAGCATATATTAGCAAAATAATGTATCATTTTAGGTTAAGACCAATATATTAGGAATCAACATGCTTTCTTCCACACCTTGTGTTGGGGCTGAATATGTGAACAAGATCGCACAACTTTTTGCTCTCAGTCTGAAAATATTCATTAAGCCAGCAAATAACAAAGGAAAAGTCCCAGCTTTGGAGTCAAAATTATATTCCTTTATCTACAAAAACGAGTGGAGGATAAAACCAGCCAGCATTATACTTGCCAATACAATTTGAAGTGTAGGAAGAAAAAGATGATGAAGCTTCTTTCCACCTTACAGTTTTACACTTTTTGCATCAGAACCACGGTCTAATGAACTCTGCTACTGTGACTCTTATTACATTTTAGTGCCAATAAAAATTATCAGTTGATTCAATAGCTGACAGCATACAATTATATTTCTACCTATAAGTAACTTCTCTAAAAACTTCCTTGTAAGCAGAGGTAAATGATTTCACCACTGCAAGAAAAAAAAAATCTAATTTTCCCTTCTAATTTCCTGAAAGTATTAGAGGAAATTATTTATAATGTAGCAATATGCTTCTGCAGAATCAGAAGGAAAAAAGAGCTGTTGCTGCTGAAGTTTAACATCATACGTGCAGTAAAAACCTCTTTAAAAATAGCAAGCAGCATTAATGAGATAACAGATAAGGACACAATGGGTTGCAAATTGTTCTTGTAAATCTCCAAACATAACTTGAATGAGTATGCAGTTTCATTCATCAGATAAACTTATGTAATACCTTGTTTTCTAAATGGTCTATAAGACAAATGTCTGACCACAGTATCTAAAAAAAACAAACCCAGAAAACAAAACAGTTGTTCACTAGAACAAAAAAGTACCAATTTGTACAGTATATTGCTTACCTATTTGGTCATAAGTCAGCTGCAGAGGAAACTCATCTGTATAACACATTTTTAACATGTTGTTTTATAAACAGGCATCTCTCCCCACTCTGGGAAGCTAAATGGCAGGTTGATGTGTGTATGTGCTTCCATAAAGGCAAACTAAGAAATAGGTTGCATTTTTAAACTATGAATATACTACAAAATAATTAACTGTGAGATATTACTTATAAAGCTTGGCTATAAACCTTAATTATGATTTCTGTTGCACAAACTTCATAGACTAAGATACTAAGATACTAAGCTGGGCATGCTGATGTTTTCAATTCTCTCTACCTTATCCAATTTCTAAATTTTGTTTCATCTCAGCCACCTGGAAGAGCCACTGACCATTTTCTGATAATAAAAACATCTGCAAAGGATATCAGAAAAGGTGTAGATGCATTTTAATATCTGTAGATGAAGGAGAATACTTCAAAATGTTATTACTGGTTAAGAATTAATAAAGCTGTTCCACATTCAAAGGACAATGTAATCTGCATTACTTACTGGCTGAGTTAGACATCTTGCTACATGTTTATTTTATTAAAAATTTAAAAGCATTGAAAATAAGTAGTCTAAAGAATTCACTTTTTAAGAACCTGAAATTACAGTGACATAAGAAAAATGAAACATATTTGAAATAATTTGAATTAGGGAGAAAAAATTTGCAAGAGAAAACAGCATACAAACCTGGGCAATGAAAGTGTTTGTGTACTTACAATGTACACATGAGAAATATTTCTATACCATAGATTAAGGTTTTATTGGAATCCAGAATGGGTTGATTCTATTTGACTTTACTCTTAAAACAATGTAGAGGTGGAATCAGTTCTAGGGTGTTTGTAAGATTTAATTTTTTTTTTCTTTTATGGAAGAAAAGTATTTTAGAAAGGAAAAAGTGTATTATTTATAACACCAGAGTAGATTATGGCAGAAAATGCATTTGAATGAGCTATGGAACAATTTAAATAATACTGAAAAATGAATGGAAAATTAATTTTTGGCCAGTAATGATATTAATAACAGTTGTGATACTATTAAAAACCTTAAACTCTTCTGGGTAGCCATGTTGAATAAAAGGAACAGTATTTACTATCTGAACCAGAGAGTGTTATATCTACCACTGAATGAAATGCTATATCAAGAAGCAAGTGCATAGAGCCTTACAGTAAATACAAGACATTTGTCAAGCGTTTTATTTACTCTGTCATTCATAAATAGTGACAAGAAAATAAAACTTTTTCGGGCATGGTCATCTGATTTCCTTCTCTTTCCTGTGCCCTTAGAGCTTATAGATTATTTGGTAACTCCCACCCCACCCCCCCACCCCCCCTCATACACACATGCACTAATTTCTGAATATCTTAAGCAGAAGGAATCAACATCTGCTCTAAATGACCAAGCTGGGAAATGTATTATTCAATATCCTGAGACCTCAGTTTCTGTGATAAGGCTCTGATTACTGAGCAGCGCTGGTCAGAGTTTACCTGGCACAATGGCACAACAGGGCTTCCTCTAGAAAAGCATGTTTACAGAAGGTCTAAAAGCAGTAAGATTTCAGGAAGTCAGTCCCATTTCCCACCAGCATGCCAGGCTCAAAAGGATCCAAAGAAGGAGAGCCCATAAAAGTCCAGGCCAGGAAGAGAGAATTTCAGGGCTGCACACCCTCACAGACTCTTCACAGATGAAACTCTCCATTCCTCTCGACAGTGAATTGTCCATGTAACTTTGACAGTGGCATCTTCCCAATCTCCAAAGGCAGGAGAAAGAGAACACCAAACATTGACAAATTTAGTGATGAATTTGAAGTTAAAACTGACATAATTCCGTTTGTTAGTCAAGGTTTTATTACTCATTGTGGAAGATTCCAAGTGCTAACTTTATGCTAAGTGTCTCTGAAATACAGCTAAGTGAAAAAACCTAACCATTGACTCTGACAGAGTTTCCAGAACTCAAAAATATTACTGAAATGTTCCTTTGGAAAGAGCTACTCTAAAAGCCCAAAGTTTGAGAGAACTCTAATATGTTAACCATGAACAAAGGAAGGAGCAGATGGTGATCTGTTCTTTTGCAGTTAAACACAATATCTACTCTGGAGGAGTCAAAGTTCAAAATAATGAAGCTTACCATGACCCTAACAAAAAAGAAAGCTTTTAAGACACAAAAGTCATAATGTCATCATTTGCAATTTTATTTGTAAATTATCCACAATATTGTATAATTTATTTGCTTGAAAATCTACACATAATGAAGATTTCCTGGTCCTCTGTTTAGCACCTTTCCTCTCATCAACTTGTCAGGGATTTATGTAGGGAACATTTAATAATGATAAAAGTGATTCTTTGCATAATGTTCCTATGCTACAAAGAGAGACCTCTGATTTGACCCTCCTCTTCTCCCCCTTCTTCAGTATTTTGTATTCTCTTTTATCTCTTTTCTATTTCTCTCTGTGATCAGCACTTTATCTGTCAGATCCTTTTTAGGGGATGCGGAAACTTTTTTTCTGAGTAGCAGACTGAACATGACTGAGACCTTCCTCAACTAAGCAGACATTTAGATGCTGAAATCTTGTGAACATTATGCTTGTCAGGTTTGCTTGTCAGATATTGTCCTCATCAAACACATGCTCTCTCACAGAGTTAATCCTCTGAAACTCACTGAAGAGTTTAGTCCATATATTTTGAACTGATTTCTTTCTTATTTAAAGAATGAGGGAAAACAAGGAGGAGATTTCCTACTGCTCATCTCTTTCCCCCAATATTTCTGTCTTCTACTGCATCAGTTTTAGAAGAAAAGGATTCCTAGGTTGTTGATTTAATCTATTTGATAGAAATGTGTGTATTGTGAGGACGCACCAGGTCTAGCTGGGACAGAGTTAACTTCCTTCATGGTGTTGGTTTAGACTTATGGCCAAAGGAAGACAATAAAAAAACCTCTTTAACTTTTGCTAGACAGCATTTGTACCAAGATCCTTGCTGTTTCAGTTTGCCCAACTGCAGTGAATAGGTTGGAGCTCATGCAGGATGTTACAACTATGACACAAATTAACCTGAGGTATTACATGCCATATGATGGCAGGTTGTTTATATGCAATAAAAGGGAAAAGAAGGGAGTTTAGGAGGTTAGCCACCTTTTGCCTAGGAACAGGCTAGCTGTTGGTCTGCTTTGATTTTACTCTTCTTTCCCTCTTTGCTGTCCCACTGAGGGTGAGGGAGGGACCTGTGTGGTGCTGAGCTGCCCTCCTGTATTAATCCACAAGAGAGGGACCAGAGGAAAGAAATCTGTCTGAGATCTGGAGATTCCCTCCATTTAAGGGTATAGGGAATGAAAGTATTTCAATGTGTAATTAAAGGTAGCAAGCAGCAACTATTTCAGTAACACAGGCATGACTGAAACTTCTCATTTCAGTCCAGCCTGCAAGGGGACTTGTTTTCCTGTTGAGCTCTATCTGTCAGAAATACACTAAGGAACATCATTGACCCTATGGTCACATATACTTTTTTCTTTCCTCTTTTATCTTCAGAAAATAATAACATTTGTAATGCTAATAAATAAAAAATTCAGCCCTTTTATTTGCTTAAATTTTGTTTTGTGTTTTGAAAATGAAAGAGTAGAATGACAGCTACCTGGGAATTTATCCTATATCCTGAAGTCATTCTCATAGCCAACAACAATTTAAAGAGAACAGAACTTACAATAGCAAATTTGATTAGTATTTTATTAATTTAATAAGGTGAATTAGCAGATGATGTGCAGTCTTCCTGACTGTGTTTTATAAACATGCCAATACAATTCCAAGTTTCTTACATTGCAAAATTCATTTCTATAAGCAGTCACCAACATGCTTTTGACTGCAGCTCCTCTGGCATGGTCTCCTAGTAGTATTCTTGTCTCATGTGGCCAAGAAGGCCAATGGCATCCTGGCCTGTAGCAAAAAATTCTGTGGCCAGCAGCACCAGGGCAGAGACCATCCCACTGTACTCATTACTGGTGAGGTCACACCCCAAATCTTGTGTTCAGTTTTGGGGCCCCCCCTGCAAAAAAGTATTTGAGATGTCGGAGTGTGTCCAGAGAAGGGCAACAGAGCTGGTGAGGGGTCTGGAGCACAGATTATAAAGGAACAGCTGAGGGAGCTGGAGTTATTCAGCTGGGACAAAAGGAGACTCAGGGGGCAGCTGCTCATCCTTTGCAACTGCCTGAAAGGAGGGTGTAGCCAGGTGGGGGTACCATGTGACAGGATGAAAGAAAAGGGTCTCAGGTTACACCAGAGGAGGTTTAGACTGGATGTTAGGAATAATTTCATCACCTAAATTCAGTCAGGCTGCCCGGAGAAGTGGTAAAATCACCATCCCTGGAAGTGCTCCAAAGGTGTGTGAACAAGGCAGCTGGGGATATGGTTTTGTGATGAACACAGCAGTGTTGGGTTAATGGCTTGGCTTGATGATCTTAGAGATATTTTCCAAACTTATTAATTATATGATTCTGTGATTCTACACATTTTGACAAAAAACTCCTCTCTCCTTCATGCTGTAGACAATCAAACAAAAAATGCTCTCCTAGGACCTGTATTCAGTAGATTCTTTACAGATCAAAGTCTCTATCAATAGATTTTTTTAAACAGCTATCACTCAATTTAAAGACTGTATCCATGTTAACAACTCTGCATCAAGGTGAAAACAATAGACAAGTTGGATTGTCTCTCTTTTCCACAATGTTCAATTTCTACCAACAGTTAAATACCTAGTTATTATTTTGTTTTCAAGATCTTAAAGCACATATCAAATGTTCATTAATAACACAATACCCCCCCCACACACATTCCTGTCTCAGTGCATTATTATATGCATATTCATTTGGATATATAGTTAATATAGTTCTGTTAATTTGGATAATATACATGTATTAATACACATATTACCATTTCTACTGAAAGCTATGCTACAACATAATAAAAATGCAGTTGTCTTCATTAAAAAATAACAGGAAAAAAAAAGCTGAAAATCATTTACACTGTGATCAGCACTTCCAGGGTAAATGAAAAAAAAACCAAAAACCTCTTACTCTTAAGCAGCACCTTGTAGGTCTCAAGAGACAGTGATGATATGGTCATTACATGTAATAAAAGAACTACATTTGGATTTTTGTATAATATAAAGTAAACATCATTAATACATATTTGTAATGCTGGATATTAGCTCATTCATATGAATACTTCCTTAAATTCAGGGCGGTTATTTTCTGAAATGACTTTTTACCTATAAGAAAGCATCTTGATTCCACAGAAGAACGATGGCTATTTTGTCCTCTCCCCTCATCTCTTATTTTCTGTTCCTTCTCTTTGAATTGTATTTCATTCTTTCAGATGTGTCAGGACTATTTTGTTTTAAATTACTCAAAGTTCACTTTCTTTTTTTTTTTTTTATCATATGGAATTAGACAGATGGTTTGCAATTAAATGTACTGGAAGAGATCTAATTCTGAAGAGGAATCATCTGTAAAATAAACTTTTATACTTACTCTATACTGGAGCGGTGGCCAGGAGATAGAGAATGCCCAGGCTAGAGAAGGAGTCCAGCCAGCCTCCAGCCAGTCGGGCACTGCCCAGACGCGAAATCCAGGCCCTGTGCCCAAGCGGTGTTGTGCTTGTGGGCGAGTGGCCGCAGGTGGAAAACTCCAATGCTGCAGGACGCTGAAGAAAGGGCGACTCACGGCTTCTTGGGAAAGGAGGTTTATTGGAAGGGGAGGTGACGGGTCGGGGAGCTGAAGTCCGGAGCCCCGAGGCAGGGAAAATCTCCGGTTATAACGGGAAAGGGAGGGGTTTGGGGCAACAAATCAGAAGACGGGTAGGGAGGGTACATTGGAGATAGACATTCGTGGGGAGCCAATAGGATACAGTTGCGGGTGGGGCCCTGGCCCCTGAACCAATCACCCGACACCCCAGCCAGAAGCTTCTGGAGAAAGAGGCAGGGGTGCCGAGTGACTGGCAGGCAGCCAGGGGAGGGGAACAAACGAGATACATTGGGGAACCATGGTAACGTGGGAGGGGTACAGAGACTGACACAAAACTGGAACTTGGGCAAAACCACTAACATAACAGTAGAGGGGGAATTGAACATACATAAAAGACGAACCCCAACACTATACAAAACTAATTTAGTTAATGTAGATATCAATAGAAAAAAATCTTTCATTAAAACAGGTCAGATGTCAGCCTTCAGGGCTCCTACAGATCCAAAACTCCACAATTTTAACGGAGCATGCTGCCTTCAAAGTCTCTAAAAAATGGTTATTATTACAGTTGCTCCCTGCCACCCATTTTTGCTTTGCTGCATTTTATGAATATAGGGACAATTTGTTGTTAAGAATTCTACTTATAAGCTCTTTTGTAGATGCTAGATATTTCATTACAAAATTATCTAGAGTCCTGTTTCAGTGAAGTGTCTCAGTTGATTGTTTGCCTTGAGATTTCTCAAGATGGAGGAACCACCAGCTCTTCATTTCCGAGATAGTTAACTAAGAGAAAGGAATTGATATGTATTGCTTCTCCCTGCTCATCTAAACAATATAGGGACATCAGTATGCAAATAGAATTAACTTCCTAAATAATAGAATTTGAAGACCTAGTCTGGCCATAGTTCACACAGTTAATTTTCAGCTGACCTCAGAGAGAAATCAAGTTTTTTCCTTCTTTTTTGTCTACCAGATAAAGAAGAGTCTGAAGGCACTTTGTCCCTGTGGTTTGATGTTTAAGAAATCCAAATAACCACAAGAAGCAGAGAGGTTTTATGTTGACTTTGTCCAACTGTTCCTGGCTGGGAAAGGAATGGTGATCCAACAAGCTGATAGAAAAATAGCTATACTATTTCAGTTTAAAGAGTGGAAGAATACTTTAGTTGGTCTTATCTGTATTTCAGAAATGTGTTCTGAAATAGAAATAAGAAACATTATTTGAAGGTATTACTTTCCATCAAGTTTTGCCTTCTAATATCAAATTCCTTGCTGAGTAGACAATTTCAGTTCTTAGACAGAACTAGATGGTGTCGTCTGCATTTACAGAATAATGGATTACTCACTTAGCAATGACCAGCCTCATTCACATTCATTTAATGTCAAGTTAAAAGCAAATTTTCCAGATAAGTGGAAGCTGCAACTGCCAGAGCCAAAAATCCTGAGAGCATTACACACCAAGTATTACTACATCACTCCCTGCCAAAAACAGTGCAATATTTGTGTTCATTCAAATCTGTTAGAAGCTAAAGACTGAGCACAGCAAATTCTTATTCCTCAGAGAACATTACCTCATCAATTATTTCTCGGAGACTTTCATATCAGTTACATTTTGTGTCTATCAAGATTCTTAAATTAAAAAGATCCAGATAATCTGTGGACACAGCCAAACTGAGACTAGCTGCTCATGAATATATTACTTAATAGTCATCCCTCTCCAGCAACTACTTTCCTTTTGTTATGCAGCTTAGGTATCTGTGCTATAATCTATTGGATAGCAACACACATTCAGGAATACACTAGTGGATCATTAGAGAATATTAAACACAAGAGTAACCAAGCTCAATAAATGAACTGGCCCAGATTTTTCTTTCATAGCTCAATTTGGATAAGCACTAAAAGTAGTTCAAGGAGAAAGGAGCTGTAGTTTCCACAATACCACAGTAGATTAAATTGCTTCAGATGATTGAATATACATGAAAATTCTCAAAAAGGAGAAAATTAGATGCTGTATGAGACATGCTTTTTAATTTCTAAGCATGGTGAAACTTTTTAACCCTGAAAATTTGCTGTAAAGGGCATTAAGGTGATAGGTTAGAATATGCAAGCAAGCATGAAAGAGCTTCCCCTACTTTAACTCTTTGTAGGAAGTGTAACAGCAAACTTACATGTTCTTGCATAAATGAGCACAATGGTTTCTGGAAGGAATCGGCAAATAAGATGTGGTGAGTTCCCACAAAGGAAAATGCAAAGTCCTACATCTGAAATAGAGTAAACCCAAGCAAGGGCAAGAGCACAGGGTTGTATCAACAAAACCATAGCCTGATTAAGTATGGTTGGCTGCATGCGAGTAGCTTTGCAAGTGCTCCACAAGAGATTTCTTCTAAGCTTATGCTTCCCTAAGTTTCATTTTCACAGTATTTATTATATTAGGGTGAGGAGCTAGTGGTATTTTTTTCCAGAACGTGGGCTGTGTCTTCCCCCTGGAGGTTTCATCCTGCACTTGGCTCTGTGGTATGGCATCCATTCAATCCCAGGACAGCAAAGGCTCACACTTGTAATTGCTAAGGTGGAAAAGAAGAATGCATCCCTCCAGAGAGTTCAGTTTTTCTCTCCTAGACTCACATTCAGGTTTTATTTGTTTTTCAAGAGGACTGTAATGATTCTTATTAGTCATCATATAATGCAACATCAAGGGACATAGGAAATTAATTTTCAGTGTCAGAAAAATGAATGAATTAGGTAGCTGTGAAAACTGTAAGGAAACAGTGGCTCATAAATTATCTTTTTATGAAAACAAGAATGCACTGATCCAGTAGCCGGACTGAAGTTATGTAGGTGATAGAGAAAAAAACCTCAGCTGCATCCACAGAAGTTGGTGAATGGTGCATCAACAGATGCCTGAGTAGCTTCATTAATTCTTCTTACAAAAGCTTTATTGCAGAGACCAGCAAGTCCAAGATGTTCTGACTCCTCTCTGACTCACTGAATATTCCTCATCTGTTGTCAGAGTAGAGACTGCCCCCTTCCAGAATTTTTAAACTCTGTGGAAGAGGCATATGTCAGAAAGTCTTATGCCTACATTAGGCTCTCATTTCTGTCTTTTGTGCTCTTGGCACAGCCCAGCAAAAACATAAAGGAATTTTTATAAAAAAGAGAAAATATTTGGACTTTGAATGCCAGTAGGCTCAAATGCAAGACAAAGCTTTAAATGAAAAAGTAGGTGACATCTTAGTGCTAAGATCTACATAGAAATCTCCACGGCATTAACAGCACACATTTTGGGACTAAAATATTTTTGTCAGCTTGTATAGCCATCACCCCTTTGAGTGATACATCTAGAAACCACCATTGCATGTTTAGTAAAACAGTTTTAACTTCTTCAGAGGTTTTCATACCACTCAGCTCAGCACACACAATAAAAACATTGACATAAAGAGACCAGTCTCCCTTTAGAGCTAAGAGAGAAGGAGGTCTCAGAAGTCTGGCTTTTTAAAACAAGAACTCACTCAAGGAGCCCATCAGTCACCATGACTAGATTCCTTATGGATATGACACAAGTCAGTAACAACTGAGAAATATCTTATTTTGTATCAGCTAAAAAACTAAGCAATAGATCATTCCTGGGAAAAGAACTATCTTTGCTTTGAAAAATATAGCCCTCTGCAGTTTCACATTTCTTATTATCCTTGCAACTCTATCTAAACTTAGTAAAAATTCTAGTCTAGAAAGTCACACATTAAAATGTGCAACAAATATTCTGTATTTATAGATTCATGTAACACACTCACTAAAGCTGCCAGAAATCTGTAAAAAAAAGCCACCCCTTGTTAGAAGATTTGCATATATAGCAGTGGACTATTTAAGTTTGCAAAATCAGATCATTGTGTTGGTAAGTACTCGTGCACCCAGATCATGAACCAAAGTCTACATCTGGCTTAAAATAGACAGAGCTTTTCCCAGTTTATTTCTGTTAACTGAATATAGTGCTTGACTTCATGCAATATTTTTCACAGGCTTTGTATGATCTCCAGAAAAAATATTTCCATGGCATCAATGCCAAAATAGTTGACTGCTACAGGCAAAACTATAAATTGGAAACTCACAAGTGCCCATACTTTAAATTTATTTCAACAAGGCAGATAGGACACTAGAAAAACACAGCACACCATCCTCTGAGCTTTTTCTATATATAATTACACACAGATAGTCTTTTAAGGAATGAATTATAAATTTGTTAGGTAATTTATTTAGCTAATGTTAATAATAAAGACTTGCAATAATCTCATGTACATACAATATAATTATGTTAAGCTCATCAGAATAATAGTTTTAAAGATTTTATAAGCAAGAGTGTGAAAATTGCTACTAAGGATGGCAATAGGATTAACTCAATAGCAACAGATCAGACAAACAGAGAAAAGCTCCACAGGACAAAGCAACAAGCTTGTGCTATTTGTTTCTGGAGACTTATCAGTGTGCCTCACTGATATCCAAGGCAGCAGAACTGTCACCTCTTTTGTAAGCTGAGACTGCAAGATCTAGTAATGTATTTTGTATGAGGAGAGGATCCTTAGCCTCACATTTTCTTCTCAGAACTGCACCAAGTTTGGGGGTGGGGGAGGTAAGAAGTTTCAGGCAGGAATGTTCACCTAGGATTTTCAAGAAATAGATTAACACCTTGAATACCCGTATAGTGCCAGCTTTTTTTGAAGAAAAAAATAGCTAAAGTATGTTACTGGTATTTGTATAAATATACTAGATCAAGCAAGAATCATAAAGTTCACAAAGTGAACTTATATAAAAACAAAAACTGTCAAAAAATTACTTTTGTATTAATTTTTCTACATATTACCTGTTCCTTGGACTCTAGTTCCCACATAAGGAAGGAGTGGACGAAAACAATGTCAAGGGTATATATAGTGAAAGTGGTAACCAAAGTGAGATAAAGTACTGTGAAGACCAAAGAAGAAACCAGATGCAGACACTCACTGCCAATTTTCACTCAGGCATCAGCAACATCCTAAACTGCTCTGACCCAGCCATGTCAGAGTCTCATTGGATTGTGTAGATGGAGATTGAGACACGTTAAACTGATCTGTGTCTGGGATTATGCCAGGTTCTAAACAAAACACCATAGTACATGCATAGAAACAGGAAAATTACAAATTTTGAGCTTTTTTAATTTTTTTTTTTTTTAATTTCAGGATAAATTTTTCTGCCAGAATTACTCATACCACTTTTTAATTCTTAACTCTCAGGTACCCCAACTCCTTCATCTCTTGTTAGTAACTTGTTTTGTTTGGAAGGTAAAGAGGAAAGAGAATAAACAAAAATAAGTGCCACAGTAAGTCAAAAATGTTCTGCCTAGAGCAGTGAAAAACCGTGTTACTACCTGAGATGCACAGGCACAATCCAATTTTCTACTGATTTTATTGTCTGTTGGGTCACAACTCTAAAGAAGAATAAAGGATTGATTCCCTTTCTCATTGTCACAAAACGTGCTGAACTCTGCTTTAAATGAATATTCAGTAAGTTGGTGTTTGCTAGGTTGGTTCTTTTTGCTGTGGGTTTTGGATTTTTTTTTTCCTTTAGAAATATAAAATGTTCTAATTGTAGTTATTTTTACATTTGAAAATATTCACATTCAAGATCTTATGATTATATTTAAATCCAACTAATATGAACGTAAGAGAAGAAAGCATGACAAAACACAAAAAGGAAAATTTCATTAGGATTAAGGAAATTATCAATTTGGTAGTTCCTAGTCAAGTTGAAATTTAAAGCTATATAATTTTTTTTTCTCCTTTTCAGTTACTTATATTTCCATAATTCTCTAGATATTATGTTTTAGTTCCCTTGTTCGAGTCAACCCAAAATCTGAAGAATCCAGTTGAATGAAGTATATGCATAAAGACTGCTCCTTTCATAAAACTGAATTCTAAATCTAGCAGTGGCTGATTAGAGAAAGACTCCAGTTTTCAGTGTGGGGATTTGTTGTTTTTGTAGCCTTTTAATTTTTTTTTTTTAAATATTAAAACCCAAAATACTGGTGGGTGTGTTTTTGGCTAATATTTCATAAACCTATCAGTCTTGAAGAAATGTAAGTTGTTCAGTAGAGGCATTATGGGAAATTGAAGAGAATACAGTACTGGGTTGAGGCAAGGCAAAGAAGGAATGCAACAATATTCCTTGAAATTTTTAACAATGGCAAACCCTGAAAGTGGTTTAAGGTGATACATACCAAGGTCATAACCAAATCTTTTCAGGTTATACATAACCCAAATATATGGCTTTTATTTCTAAGCTGTTTTGCAGATGTGATAGCTAGGCTGTTATGCATTCATAGAGAAATAATAAGTTTTCTGATGTATGACATTTTATCCTGAACATAATTTCATAGACTCCTTTCAGTACATAAGTAAGTTTTGAAGCAAAGCACAAACTTTTGTTGTTGTTTGATGCCTAACAAAAATTCAGACATTAAGTGAAAATTAGGAATTTTATACACACTTCATTTCTGTCACATGAGAAAGTCCAAAGTCAAAACTTATTGATCTACCCCTCTATGAAAGACTGGATGGCTGGGGGTAGGACATAAAATAGGGATATTTTAATACATTTACTGGAATATGTTTTAATTTATTTGTAGTTGAAGTAAATAAAAGTGGTATCTATGTACTGTCCAACTGTTAGTCTTGAAGAATTGTAGATATTTCAGACAGTTCTGTGTACCTTGAAGAACATAACACTGCATTGTCAGAAGAGGTGGCAGATTTTATCTGATGAGATTCTAGATCTTTAGGCATAAAAGACACCAGAATTCTTTTGCCAACCCTCACAAAGGTCTGTCTCAACTTCAGTCAGTGTTCCCATTTGTCAGCACTCCAGACTCAGGAGTATTTTGGTGTTTATATTTCTGGAATAAAAAAGCTGATTTGTGTTCAGACCTTGCTAGATGTCTAGTATGGTTCTTCTTCATTCTGTGCATATAGTGCAGTGTAGGCTTCATATCTCTGAACATTGTGTGAAAAGAATGATATACTGTGTTTTTACAGATTAGACCAATGCAAGCCATCATCTCTTTACTCTCCTTTTTTTTCTGTGTAGATCTCAAGGCACGGCTTGCACTGTGGGAACTATAAGCATACATCACCAAGGAAATCAGATCAGGGGAATATAGATACCCCAAAGCATGTGCATAGGCTTTGTGCTTCATTCAAATGTTGCCAATCTGGATACTTATATGGGACATTTCATTACTTTCTTGGAAAACAAAACAATTAAAAATTAGGGGATTTTTTTTTTTATATTGCTAAAGAGATCTACTCCATTGTGTAAAATGTTAGTGACAGACCAGAGTTTTGGTAACGCCAAGGCAAATACTCTTGCACAAGATATCTGCTAAATCAGAGCCTGAGGTCACTTCTAGTTCCTGGCTTGTTAAAGCTCACAGCAAGCTGGTGTCTTAACACTGTTGGTGCTTGAGAAACTGATGCAAAAAAGGTCAGTAATCTTCATAAGTTTCTGTTTGGGCCTGAAGCTTCAGAAGACAATTTTGCATTTGAAAAACAAAGCAAAGCAAATCACTACTCTATAACTCTCCCTCAGCAAGATCCCAAAAACTAAACAAATGAAACAAAAGCAAAAAAAAAAAAAAAAAACCAATTCCAAGAGGAAAGAAATAAAATCAACAAACAGACCCTAAAAAAAATGATCCTTGTTGAGATTGCATGGAAGACGCTGCAACTTTCATGCTAGGGGAACGTTGATGGAAGTTAATTAAAAATCCCAAGCAAACAAGTAAGAAAAAGCCGAAAATACAAAGTATAAAAAGTTATAATAAGAAAGATACACTGTGATAAGGTCAAACTGTTGTCATGACTTTCTGTCTTTGAAAAATCTCTGCCTGATCCAGTGTATTTGCTGTAATGCTTTACTAGAATGTATCTGTTCCTGATAGTCTTCTTTTATAAAAGTGGGAGAGAAAACATCAATAGTAACTAAAGTGCTGTGCACACATTTCCTTCAAGTGATGCTTACAGTATTTCATAGTGGTGCCCCATTTCAATTCTGCTTCTCAGTTAGCTTGCAAGAATCATGGACTCAAGATGGCATGTAAAATTTAAACTTTTGTGTCCTGGTGAACTCTTCTGTGCCTAGTGCAACAGGCGGTACAGAATCAGGACCTCTGTACATTGCAAGAATGTTTTTATGAAGGCTAGAAAATGGTGCACGTGCACCTGCTTAAATTCTGTACTACTTGTATATAACTTCTATTTATACCCTGATCTAATCTAAAATCACAAAAGGGTTGAGTTTGGAAAAGAAACGTTCCTGAAATTGCCTACTCCTAGGCTCATGCTTGTTGTGGTGTGTTTTATGTTTGTTCAGTTTTCCCCCCATTGTTCTCTCAGAAGGTCCTGCCCTGTTACCAGTTTGTGTCAATCCCCAAACCCCTCCCCAGTTGTCTTGGTTACTAAATGTATCTTTCTTGTTCCCCACCCCTCGCTGCTTGCCTGTTACTCGACACCCCTGCCTCTTTTTCTAGAAAGTTCGGGCCAGGGTGTTGGGTGATTGGGTCAGGGGCCAGGGTCCCTCCCAAAACTGTGTTTGATTGGTTCTCCGATTGTGCTAATCCTTAATGTATCCTTCTCTGATTTGCTATTTTTCACCCCCCCACCCTCTTTAAAACTCGGGGTTTTCTTGCCTTGGGGCTCTCAGCTCCTTCTCCACGTTTTCCCTACCAATAAAACCACCCTCCCTGAAGAAACTGAGAGTCGCCTCTTCATTTCACCCTGCGACTTCGGAGCTCTCTACTGCGGCCACTCGTCCGTAAGCCTGTCATCGCTAGGCACCGGGCCCCGACTTCGTGTTGGGGAAGTGTCTTACTGGCTGGAGGTTGGCTGGACACTTATCTAGCCTGGGCGTTTTACTTTCCACTGGCCACCGCTCCACATGCTCAAAGAAGTCTACACTACAACTGGTTGCTTAGAGCCTGTCCAGTCAGGTTTTAACCTTCTCCAAGGGTGGACACCTTGTAAGCTTTCTGGAAAACTTGTTCCAGTGTTTAACCATTCTCTCTTTTCAAGCCAAATAATCCAAGCTCTCAGGCTCTCATCCTGTGTATGATGCTCGAAGTATCATATCTGTTGTCTTTTATTGGACCCAGTCCAGTATTTCATGCCTCCTGTACCACAGAGTGCATTACTAGGTATCACACTTCAGAAGTGGTCTCACCAATCTAAAAAGAGAGGCAGGAACACCTCCCAGCTTCCCACAAGCTACTGAAAATGTTTTTCCAAATAAAATTCAGGATGCTGTTGACCTCTTTTGCTAGAAAGGCACAACGCTGTCTCACTGTCAGCCCATTTCCCACTGTGACCCCCAGGTCCTTTTCCAAAATTGTCTCCCAGGCAACTTGACCACCAGCCAGTTTGGTGCATGGGGTAATCCTCCCCTGGTGCAGGACTTGGATAAACTTCATGAGTTTCCCATTTTCCATTGTCTCTGGCATGTTGAAGTCCCTCTGAATAGAGGCATGAACTGGTATACCAATTACTCCTCACAGTTTTGGATCAGCAACCTGATATTTGTCAAGTGCAAAGCGGAAAACATGAGCAACAAGGGGAAAAAAAGGCAGTGTACCATTTGAGAACCTATTGTAAAAATTTTTTACATTCTGTGACTTTCACTGAATAGAAATTTGTAATTGATTTTGTAATTGAAAATATCAACTTCACTTCTTTACCTTGTAACAGAAAAACTTTCAAAATATTTGCAATATAGCACAGCAAAATTAGCAATCTTACTCAGGGATGTAAGCACCAGTTGTATGTGAGTTTAGAGAACTGAATAGGGGATTTTGCCTGTGATCCACAACATCCACATGACTAAACAGTGATACCCACACACTTTAATCAATTTCAGCTAAGTAGCTAGCCACATGACATCTAGGGTATGCATCTGTCCAAAGGCCATCTGATCAAATATTGTTTTGGCTTTATCACTAAAAGAACTACAAACACATCAGGTGATTAAACTGATATATTGACTATGCATTTCTAACAATTTTTTCCTCCCCAGCCTAAAATATAGTTTGCTGTCTTTCCAAAGAATCAGACATTCACTTCTTGAGATAAATTAAGGACCATGAGTTCACTAGAATAATCATCAGAGAGAATTCTCATTCAACCATGTTGCTCATATGGATAAGGTCTGATTGCACAAACTCTACTAAAAGTAATTTCTCTGATTCAAAAACAATAGCAAGATTGCTGTTAATCATTCTATTGTCTGAAACATCATTTGGTGACAATCAAGGGAAAAGAAAAGACAAGAGGAGAAAAATTGGGGAAGAAACAATGACATTTATTGACATTATATATGCTTATTATTAAGCATATACAAGTCAGCAACAAGCGACCCTTTTTTTGATAGCACAAATGTGTAACTCTGTGTAATCACACAAGACTGACAGAACAATACATGTTATTGGCAAATAAAATCTGAGTATTATGAGAAGATCCCATGCTTCTGAAAAATGCCTCTCTTAAAAAAACCCAAAAAAATCAGCAAGAGCATAATGAGGAATGGTGCTGCTTTATTTAACGACAGAAATGGAAATAACACTTCTGTGGTGCTTGTCTAGCTGTCAACAGAAAACACTAAAAAAACTCACATCAAAACCATTTTTTTAAATTTAGGTCCAACTGAACTGAATTCTTTCTGTATTTAAAAATGTATAAATGTATTATGAAGCAAAATATTTAGGGTTGTTTTCTTCACATGAAATGCCCCATTTAATCTGATATTGCTTCAATATGTAATGAAATAAAATTAAATGCTAACCTTACAGGGCAAGGGGTAGGGTGGAGGTGGGAGAAATTTTACAAAAATGCTAAAGGAAAGGAAAGAAATCAGGTGAGATAAGGACTCAGTGTTAAAGCCCACTTAAATGCAGCAAAAAAGCTTGAAGCAAATTTAACCAAAAAAGCTTTGTATCCCAGCTTCTCACCTGGTGATTGTTTTCCTTGTTCATCATACTTCTGAAGAATTTCATTTCTGCTACTGATTTTATCAGCAACATATTATACTAAGAAAGACTCACCTTTAGTATTTCCCTCAATTCTCAAAGAGAAAGAAGTGGAAAGGTCTGTATTAGAGTAATCAAATTCTTATACAGAATGCAAACTGACATAGAGAAAGCCTGAAATCAGAAGAGATTACTTAATTCCAATGGGAATCTGTAATATTAATCCTGCTGGTATCTCCATCATTTTTTTTAATAAATACCTTCCATGAAAAATTAATTCTGCTTTCTACCTGTCCCCTCAAATATGCAAGCATTTGATTTTTCTGACTAAGCTTTAGCTGCATACTTTCTAATTGTTAAAAAAAACAAAACAAACAAACCAAAAGATCCCAATTATGTGGTTCATAGCTTTTTATTTTTTGACCACAGAGATGCAAATGCATCAAAGTGTATTACTTATTAAAGGCAATAACTTCAAAATTGAGCAAGTAATTGATGGCAGATAAAATTTAGAGAAGAGTCTCTTCATAACAGCAGTTCAGCAAACACTAGTTGTCTTTTGGGAATGAGGCTATATGTGTATTTGCCAAGACAAACCCACAGATATATTTACTCCTTCTGCACATTTGAATATTATAAATTATTCCAGAAACATTACAAACACTCCTCAAAACAACTGAGAGAGATTTAAGGAAGAATTTTCTCTCTTATTTCCAAAAGGATATCTGACAAGTTTCAAATAATTAGGTAAATTTGTGTACCATTAAAAACCCCACGCTTTATTATTTTACAACCTATTTAGAATCTTTAAGAAACCAAAAAAATTAAAACATCCCAAAAACAAACAAAAAAAAGGCCCAACCCACAAAACCATGCCCCAAAAATATCCAGTCTTTCCAGGATCTCAATTAATGAGACAACCAGTATCAAACTGGCCTTGAACCTTACAGAATGAAAATGATATGATTTGGTCTTTTCTGTGCAGTTCAATACTAATGATGTGCTAAAAATCAGATTCATCTTGATATTCTTTATTTTTTCTTTATTTTTGAAAGCACTTTCATAATAAGGTCAGGTAACCTTAAAGAGTGTCTTAAAATACAGTTTAAATTTATATTGAACTGTTTGGAATATCAGGCATTCAACTCTGTATTTTGTTTTGTTCTACTAAGGCATCGACTCCTAAAAGCATGTATTTCTGTGCACATGCATGCATGCTGCAGAATCTTCATGTCTTACCAGTTTGTGTCAAGAGATCCTTTTAGTCTGCCTTTCTCCGCACCTTTCCTAATTTCTCCCTTTCCCAAACTGAATCGGCTTCTTAGATAACTTTGAATAGTGCTTGTTTAATTCCACGATATAATGAAGGGAGGAAGTTGTCACCACTGACTGAAGTATCTTCAACCCCTCCACTCCTTATCCAGTAATAACATTCTAAGACTTTATTGAGATAATGAGAATACAGACAAGAGAAAGATTTAGATAGTTGACTTACTGTCCATAGTCATTTGATGAGAGGTATCTTACTTTGTAACTGACCTGAGAGCTTAGATTTGTTCTCTCATGTTTCAAAAAATGATATTATTAAAGCTTAAGTAATAACTTCTAAAATTGGAGGGCACCCACCAGGTTAGATATAATTTTAAGTTCACTAGCATCCTATTCTCAATTCTCCCTGAACTTTAGCACAAACTCGAGAAAGCAATTTAGACTTAGTTAGCCTTGGTTCACTGCAAATTACAATACTAATGCCAACCTCTCTTGACCATTCTAAGATTATACAGTCCATATGCAACATGGGGAGACTTCATAATGAATTTCATTATAAAAATGTAAAGTATTATTCAGATATTCCCTTGAAGCATCACTAAAAAATAGCTTTCTTAAATATCCTTTAGTATTTACTCCATAATAATCTTGATTAGAGAAAAATTCAATCATAACCCCACAAGAGTATTTCCCTGCAAGCAGATGACCTTTTCCTAAGTTCTGTCTCAAAGAAAGTGGCCCCCAACATGACCAGGAATATAAACTAAGGGAAACAAAAACTAAACATGGAAAAGACTTGTTTATTTGGGATAACAAAATCTTCAAACCTCAAAAACGTTTCAGGATGCCTAAAAACTACTTTTTTCTCCATGTATTTGTTTACAAATGAAAACATACACCAATTAGAAGTGCTTAGCAAAGATAAAGGCCAGCATACATGTGATTTTCCACTAGCAAAGTATATAAGAAGCATTTTCCAGCTGCAGGGGGTCAGAAACAGAAAAAGCAAAGACATGCTTTGACATAAGGTAAAGCAATTTAGAAACCAGAAGCACAAGCTTTTCTTTTGAGATTGTCGAAGAGCAAAAGCCATCCTCTGGAATACTGAGATTTTAATTTGGGCTTTTAAAGTAATCTATTGCTTGTTTCTCCCATTTACAATAACTCTAAGTCCAAGCCTGGCACCTCCTTATACTTAAGGCTGAAGAATCTAGTTTGGCAATAACACACAATGTTTGACACTCACAGTTTTGTGACTGTGCAAAGGTGAAGCCTTTAATCTTTGGAGCCTTTGCTCTGTCACAAAGCTATACTGAGACAGTAGAAGGAAAAGGAGACCAAAAAAAAAGAGGAAAAATAAACAAACAGAAGGAAAACATGGAAAAGAGCAAGGAAAGATGGAAATGGATTGGCTGAACAACAACAGAATGAGGAAGGAAATTTCAATGCAATAGAGCTAAAAGGAGAGAAAAATAGTCCTGTCATCATTGTGGGAACCTGTCAGTCAGAGATCAGAAACACTTATTGTTCTGGCAGCCAAAGATTACAACCACAAAAAAGCAAGCATTTAAGTAGGAACTTCAGCACAACAAAATTTAGGGGGATGCTCTATTCAAAAAAACCTTTTTCCTAGGATAGTTTGTAAATATGAACAACTAGACTTATGAATAAAGTAAGTGAGAGTTCATTTCAAGTAAATATATTAAAATGAAAATATATCACTGATTAATTCTTGAACTACATTTTAAAGATTAATATCTTGTTTAGAACTCTGAAGTTTAATTAAATATCCTGATGAGTTTTACTTTACTTTTTAAGTGTTGAGGTAATAAACTACACTAGTTTTAAAAAGTTAAATGTATAAACAAAATAGATTGGTTGTCCACTGGATCCATAAAATAAAATAGTTCCCTTTAATGTCTATAAGAAAGGTTTCAAAGACAATTGTTTCAATCCTTTGAATAGTGACTGCCATCTGAACAACATAATACTGAAATACTGAAATAATACTGAAAGCTTGATTAACTTGTGTAAACTGAGTCAGCATCTTCTAACTAATGTAAGGTAAACACTGAATGGATTCAATCCTTTCTACATAAAATTCTTTCCTTTACCAACTATGCTTTAAAAAAGAAAAAAATCATCCACTCAGTAAAAGAAGAGGTCTATGTATATACATCTAAATAATCAAAGGTGAATGAAGTGAGTTACACCAAGCTTTAAACATCAGCTGGAAAAGACAATAACATGTCTCAAGCAGGAACAATAGCCCAGTTGGGATGTGTTTTATGCTGTATTGGGAACAATTTTAGTTAACCAGTATACCTAAGCCATCTGTATTATGAATAACTGATAGCATATAAATGGAAATTGAGTGGACAGGCTTGATAAAATAAATACGAACTGGAACATCTATAATGTTTTGTCCATTTTTGAAAAGATGACAGTGAAGTTGCTTTTGATCAAACTGTAAATGTAAATTCCCCTAGAGCTCCCTGGAGAAGGCAAAAGAAACTCCTTATGATTCAATCCATCACGCTGTGTTCATAAGTACCTATTGAAAAATTAAAATGTTAACTGTTAAAAAATATTCATCAGCAGAAGGTTAATATCTTCCTTCATCGATATTTCTCAATTTAATTGTAAACTAAAAGTCTTATTGGGCATAGCCAGCAGTAAACTGATAATACCACCTAAATGCTCAACAGATGTCTCTAACTGGAAACATAAAATTTTAATAGTCACTTTCTTCAGTATTTAAAGACTATATTGTTATCAACATATTTTTCATAAAGGAAGTCATGCACTTCTGTCAGTTATATTTATTACACCAAGGAACACTTTATTACAATAATGCAGATATCTTCATTCCACAAGCCCCAAAGGTACTTAAAGCTAGGATTTTATTACTTGTGCCTGAGGCCAAACAAAGCTATAAACCTGCTACATTCTAATTCAAATACTGCTGGTGGGGCTTGCATTTTTGTTCCATAAATTACAATACAATGTAATTAAATACACACAGAAGTGGTAGTCATAGAAACAGTCTTACCAATTCACAAAATTTTAAGACAAATGAAAAGAAAACCCCTGATTTATGAACAATTCTTTTTACTCTGGACTAACTTATTTCCTCTCAAAAGAATATATGTTAATATTGTCCAGCAGTATGCGATGCTGACTGCCCTTGAAGTGCTACTAAGAGCTGCTCACACTATTTACCATTATAACACCTATTCTGTTCCTGTCTAACAAGGTGCACCATCAATTGTATCAGCTTTGTGTTTTGGCTAACACTGACCAAGTGTTTCATCCAGTAGTGGATGAAATACCCAGACATTAAATGCAAAACAATTGATGTCTGTTGTGATATTGCCTTGCTTAAAATGAGAGCACAGGCAGCACTTGGAAAGCCTCACTAGAACTATCACAAGAACAGGAAGCTCTCCAGTACATTGTGATACTTGAAGCTATAAGAATTTTGAATCATAAACAGTGCAATCCCCAGAGTATTACATAAAGCACACAAGTTCTTATATCTAGCAAGACTTTATATTTTTCTTGAGAGTTCTGTTCAAGTTGTGTAGTATTTTGTAGCACTTATAAGTCAAAAATCTATAGCTTGCTTTACTAGCACTTTATTTCTAGAAGTATTTTAGCAGTTCTTTTTATATAATTTGAAAATATCTCTGAAAATCTTACTATTTAATATTATCTTGGTAAGACACCGGAGGGTCACAGCTAGGTTGAGATTTTCTGCATATTCCACAAACATGTAAAATAGCAGTCTGAGACACATCAGGGCTTTATTACATGTAAAATGCTTGACTGGAGTTATAGAGTGTTATCCTGACTTTTCCACATCTGTCGTAGAGATACCAGTTGTTCTTCCTGTAACTTATCAGGATGCCTAGACTGCTTTATAAACTTTCCTTGTCATGTTCACCATTTCCAAAAGAATAGAAAAAAGGGGATATGGTTGTGTTGGTGAGGAGGACTTCCCTGACATGTTTTCTGCGACTAAGGCAACTGGTGATGGACAAAAGAAGGAATGCAGAGCACAAGTACTCTTTTGAGTGTTTTATAAAGACAAGTTTTAATGTAGAAAAAGAGAAACCACATGTCCAGAGGGCATAAATCAATGTTTATTCCTGAATGCAGAAGTATTTTACTTTTAGTAAAGTACCAGGTTTGCATGTGCTCTCAGAACAAATGAACATAGACAAGTTTCTAGCACCTAGCTTTTTTTCTGAAGCAGGAACTATCCGTCATTCACATGTTCCAACTCAGTGTTCCTGGAACTTTAAAATGCAGACTACAATAGAATCAACAACTATTAATAAGAAACATCAAACAACCCAAGATTATCCATTTCCAAACATTAAACACGTCCTCAAAAGGGAATTTGACTTAGATTCAGCATATTAAAAGCAAAAATCAACATGGAACAGAGAGTGTGCCACCTGTCAGTTAGAAGTTTTGCCAACTCTCTAAAGAAAATGTGCAGCAATTCTACTCATACACACAAATATTTAAGTTGCAGAACAAAAGCTGACAAGTCCCAAGAAATAACATGAATACATATGTGCAAAAATTCCCTTCTCCAGCTCTCCAAAGTAGATTTAATGAGTTCATACAGCACAGCAGGGTCAGAATAAGCAACACTGTGGTTTTCTTTAAAGCATATAAAAGGGAAGCATATAGAATCTGGAATTCAGACTCAACAGAAAAAGAACATTCCACAGTCTACTCTTAAGTCCTTATCCCTGGTATCAACCAGATAATCTATTTCTCTGAAGCACAGGTCTCCTCTAGCTCATGCCCAGGTTTCTTTCTGAGAGAAACAAGAGCACAGGTAGATATGAGTAAGCCATGCCTAGTTTTACTTCTACATGGAGCTGGAAAACAGGTAATTCTACTAACTCCAGAGCTGAGGAGCTTGGTCTTCAGTGCCACAGTTCAGCTATTAAATAGAAACTTAATCTTAATTTCTAAATACCTCTTCAGACATAGAACATGTGCCAAGTAAAGAATGCTACACGCAGTATGTTAGAGATAGTCTAACAACTTCTTATAGAGAAGGAAGGTAAAAATGAACCTTTCTGTGTTCTATTCTTGGCTTGGCAAAGCCCCACAGCTAACAAATATTCCTAGATTTTGATCCTATGGTTTCTCATGTTAGTAATGCTGATAAGATTGCTAGTAGACCCTTTTGATCAGTCTAACAGAACTGTTCTTTGTGGCCTATGATTTTCTCTTATATTTCCTGATTGTTCACCACCACCATTACTGTATATAAGGACACCAGGGATTACTTCCAGAGGTGGAAGTAGTTCAGCAGTTGCTTAAATTCCTGTTTCATTTTTCTTAGCTATAAGTGCACCCAGTTCCTTACATTTTTTCCAGCATATTCTTTATTTTGTATCAACATTATATGAAGATATATTCTTAGAGTAAAAATTTCTTTTAGATAATATGCCCTCATATGTAATGAGATTTTTATGAACATATCCCTGGTTCTGAACCTAATAGAGGCACTAAGTCATAATTCAGGAAGGTAAGTTTATGAGGGGAAGGGAAAGGGAAAGGGAAAGGAAAGGATTTATAAAATTAATACTGGCTTTCAAGCATTTGAAAAGAGTTCTAATTATGCTGAACATTTTGAAAACATCAAAACTGGTTTTTTAGTTAAAAACCACCAAACATAAAGAAGAACATTGTCCCTGCCCTTTATAACTTTTTGTAAAAGAATTTCTGATTAAATATAAACAATTAAAAAACATTTAGAAAAAATAAAGCAGGCAGATCACAGTAAATCACTGTTCTAAGTTTACAGTTATTATAAGTACTTGCATAGGAAAGTATCATTGCAAATATCATAATTCTCACCTTCCCTGGCTTCTAACTCCAGTATGCAAAATAATTTCACAGAAAAAAGTCACAATAATAATATCCTCATACCAATTTAAGTCTATTTGAGTTTTTTGTTTGTTGGGGTTTTTTTAGTTTTATTTTCTTAATATCTTTCTTTTTTTTTCAACTGACTCTCAAGGAGTCACTAATTCAGACTTATAACCTTTTGTCTAACTTTTTCATTGGGCCTTCCCCACAGCTTGGTTATTTAACTATTCACAGATACAATCTAGCTAGCTGAGTTCAGCATTAACCCTTCACTGGCCAGCAGCTCAGAGTAGGCTACTGCCCATTGTCACAAATGTATATTACCATCTTTGCTAGTGTTCTGGTATCTTAGTAACAAAACCAGGTATTATGTACTCCTATGACTGTGCTGTGCTTGCCTTTCAGATATAAGAATTGTGTTACCTAAAGTTTATTAATCAAGTGAAAAAAGAATTGCAGCTGCTGGCATCATTTTGCCATTCGACCTTTTGGATTTGACAGTGGCACATCTTGATGGTCTACTGAACTGCAGTTAACAAGCAGGAAAACATCACTACAACCAAATTCAACAATGTTGTCAAATGTAACAAAAATTTAAATTTGTGCATATTTCCAGATATTGTTAAAAATTATATTTATACCACTCTTTGACAATAGGTGTTAAGTAACTTATGTTCTTACCATTTGTTGCATTAGGACGTGTGTGTGCTATCTTTTAACTGTCTTAGGATTTTCCTCTTTAGAAAGAACTATATATTTCACAGCTGACACAAATTTACACTGGCATCCTGGCATAGAATAAAGAGACCATCAACCTCATCCAGAAATTTGATTTGGAATACTAGCAGTTACCTCTTCCTATATGAAATAGTGTACCCTGTTGTTTTACTATTCAGTTCAAATGTTATGTAGCTTTGACTCCACAGAGAGATGGTATTTAAGAGCCAAAAGAAGCAGTATCTCTGTCCATATATCTGCTTTTTGATTTTTATCATTGCCCAAAGGCCTGCAAAAACAGAGACTCTATAACCACACAAATACACAGCAAGACTTTTCTGAGAATCCTTACTGATAACATTGAAGTTTTTTCTGTTCACTGCAGTGTACCTCATCTGTATATTACAAAATAAGTGAAATTTAATGAAGTCAAGCAATCAGAAAGGACAATGTCCTCTTTCACTATGTTAGCTATCAGTTTGGAATTTCCAATGGCCCTACTTTTTTTTCTTGTAAGATTTTGTTTCTAGGATCTTCCTGTGACAGTGCCTCGCCCAAACTTTGGCTGCCATAGCTTAAGAAAGAGTGAACCACATTCTCTTCTAAGGTGTGTTCTCAGCCACAACTGAATTTCCAGACACAAGCAAGAATAAGGTAAACAACAGGATCCCCCAAACAAACCATGATCTGCAGACATTTTTTGCTGTCTCTGGTTAACCCAAAATGCCATTCAAAACACAACAAATTTCAGTTTTTCTCCTGAAATTTACTTCTGAAGAGGCTCTGCATGATTTGTATCTCATTTAATTCACACCAGCTGACTGCCACAAATGAGCGAGTGCCTGATCCTCAGCCTCCTGCCCCACAAAGCAAACCCTTCCTCCTAAAGTCTGTTTCATACAATTACTGTCTATTCACTGTCTATTAGTTTAGAATATCATCATAAAAAATATATCTTACCAATATTCCACATATTATCCTAAACATATGAGTTAACTAAAGAAACCACTTCAACAATTACCATCAATCAGCATATCAGGCATGAGAATTAGGCTTCATGACACAGATTAAATTTTCATCAAGCCATACTCAATTTTATGTTCTTTTGTGGTTTGTTTTGTTACTTTGTTTTTTTCTTAAAAAGCTGTTTTAGCAGCAAGATATTAAAAAAATAAAATAAACAACTCCTTTATGATTATTTTAGGTATTACTTTTAAAAGGACCCTTGCACAGAGATGCAATTCTTCCATTTCAAATGTTTTAGCAATGATAACATGAAATTTAATAATCCTTGAGTTATGAAGGCCTCCGTAGTCTGCAGAGATACTAGCTCCACATTACCTGTATGGATTTAGATCAGAGAATTTCACAGGGTAAAATAGTTTCAGCTGAGATTTCAGCTCCTAGTCTGCCCCCAAGTCACCCCCAAACAGCTCAACAAGCAATATCATTCTATGATACAGTTATGGTTTTAAAATAATGCAGTTCCTTTAGGCCAGGAATGTATCACAGATTTTGGTTAAAGTGGTTTTGGCATTTGATTTATAAAGCTATTCTGACTAGCTTGAGACTCTTTGAGAGTAAAAACATCCTAAGAGAGTGAAACAGTGCCCTTTTGAATTTATGAAACTAAACAGCAGGAAAGAAAGATCTTAGACTTTTCGTTATTGTCATTTAGGAATAAAATTGAGATCAAAATAGACACAGGTGCCTGCAGGGTTGTTAATTCAATAAACTACATCATTCTTTTGGCACATGCTCCTAATAGGAAGATAGAAAAGCAAGTTTAAAAGAAAAGTTAATTCTGAGAAAAAGCCATATGGAAAAGGAATCTTTGAAATAATTCTCAGTCTTTCTAGGACAATGCTCAATTCAAAGATTTCTCTTTTGGTCCCCTTTTGCCAATGATCTACTCAGTGACGAAGAGTAAAAAAAGAGAGTAAAAACTGTGCTTGAAGATTTTCTATGCAAAAATGTGCCTACTTAGGAAAAGAGATATTTTTTTTTTCCCCCAGAAGCTTGAAAATCCATGGGGTTATCCTGCTGCTAAATTGATGCTGACAAACTCATCATTAACATGCTCAGGCTCATTTTCTCTGGTTTCAGGAGGTCCTTGAGAAGGGAGTTAGGTAGCATTGCTCTGGCCAATGGTTTCTGAGGAGGTGAAGTTGCCATTAGACAAGATGTTTAACAGATGCTGCAGAGAAGCTATAACTCCACAATGGTATCTATGTCTCAAAAGGCCTCAGGTCATCCATAAGTTAAGAGGAACATACTCTTGCTAGAAGGCAAAAATTATCCCCTCACTGCATGATACAATAAAAATTCAAGAGCTTAAAAAGAATCAAGTTTTGCTTCTTACTCTGTTGGAGCAGTAGGCAGCTGACCTATGTACCATCAGATCTGAAATCACTACTTATATTGAAGAGAACAAGACTTCATTCCAGCCAATGGAAACTCTTTTAGCAACTTCTTTTCATTTTACAAATAGGATTTAGAAGGCTACTTTTCTTCTTTTGAGAGAATTCTAATACCTTTTGGGTTCAAAGTGACATCTCTTGTCTTAGAAAAGGTTAGCATATTTCTTGAAAGAATCCTCTCTTCCATTGCTCTGCGGTTCATATAATTCTTTTCAGAATGTGAGTATATCGTACAATTCTTTTCAGAATGTGAGTATAAAGTAGATAGTAAATTATCTTGTTTCTATTACTTTAATATAGCTTCCAATAAGGTAAAATGAAGCCCCTTAGACTAATTTAAGTGTGAGATTACATAATTGTGGAATAATTTTCAGAGAGATTAATTATGAACCTTGCTCATTGTGAATACAGTCAAGGAATGCAGTCAAAGGTAATGGTACCATTTTCTTCTTCTCTTACAACATAAAAAGCGATTTTCTGTGTATCTATTTACTAATTATAAACAGTAAGCCACCACACTCAGGTTGTTGTGCTTAGTTTCTGACAGTAAAGTCTCAGCTAAAACAAAACTGATTCTGATCCAGTGTAAACCAATGCAACTACTCTGCACAGACTGAAATACCCCGACTTAGTTTCATAAAAATGGTGACTGAGTCCTTGCTGTGAAATCTGATATATCTATAGACTTAGGGGTTTAGTAGACATCACAGTGCCGTAGATATGTCATAAACTGGCTTATTGATTCTAGGGACTGGACTCCTGAGTCTCTGGGTGCAAGAAAGTCATCTCTGTAGTATACCCCAGGAGTCTCTCGTCTTGGAGGGTCTGGGGTCTTCAAGTCTCCACAAACACGACAGGAGTCTGGGATCCCTTTGCCAATTTAGGTTCAACATTTTCAGAACACAGATTTGACTTTCTCCCAAATATACTTTTTCTAAACTTTTCTCAACTGTTTATAAACTTCATTGTGTTTGAACATATTTCAATTCCCTCTGGAAAAGCTTTAACTACAAGCTTTGAATATTTTTTTCCATATTTCTTGGAAAACAAGCCACTCTAAATGTCAATATTGTTTTATTCTTTTTAATTAAAAATATTTTCATTTTCTGTCAAAAGAATTCACAAGTTATCTGACTTTTACTGGTCTGAAAGAAGTGAATTCCACTTTCTTAATGCTAGCAGTATTTTTCTTGCTAGCAGTATTTTTCTTGCTTTGTCCTCTTTTCTTTTGTTGTGATAAATAAATTTTCCCCCATTGGATGGGATCAACCCAGATCTCCTACAGACACTTTACTGTTATTTAAAATTACCAAATTCCCCTTCTTTGGGGCTGTTTAAAGAGAAGATGCTTTCTGCATAGGTGCTCCCTCCATACTTATATTGACCCTTCATGGGTTAATATAAGTCATAGCACCGAGCTAACTGAGAATTCCTAGCTGCTGATAGATTTAATATCACTACTTCCAGTGTGTGATCTGGAATATATAACTCTGCACTGCTTTCCATGTAGCTGTGAGCTTCCTGTCTATCCTAATGATATGCAGCAGCCACACATTTTAATTGCCACCATAAACCATCCTTTTTCGTCCATACAGGTGCAATCCAACTGTAATCAAAAGAAATCTTCTTTCTTTCTCAAAATCTTAATGATATGAGGAATTCTTGTTGTTTATTGTGTATTCCTGAGGAGAATTCCATGTGGACTACTTAATGTGTGCCATTGGGATGCATGACCTTTAAAGAGATTCCTGGCAAAACACCTTCTGAGAAAATACCCTGTTTAAAAAATCTTTATGTCGTGACACAAATTTCTATTTTAAATGTTACCAGGAATCAGAACTTAATAATTTGTATATTCCATTATTGCAGAAAAAATGTTCTTCTACATAATTTAAGGTATGGATTATGAGATCACAAGAACCCAGTAATAAAGTCTTTTATGGCACCAAACACAGAAAATTACTCCACAAAGTAAGGATAATGCAGCAGTTCTGATAAAGTTTAATGTAAAATGTTTAATGTAAAGTTAAATGTAAAATTAATTAATTTAATTAATTAAATAAAATAATTAAAATTAATCTGAATATTGATTCATATTTCGGATTTTTTTTTTATTCAGACTCTGTAACATTTCAGATAGCAACATCACTTTACTGAGAGCAATTGAAGTGGATGTGCACTGAAGAAACCATTACATTTGGAATTTTATGGGTAGAGGTTTTCCATGGCTTTAACTTGTTCATGCATATCTCTGGAGCCGACTGACTGCACTTGTGGTACTGATCTATTTTTCTATACTTTCTCAGCCAACAGAAATGAATCTCCCTACAGTTTCAGCATTCCAAGCAAACTAGAGCCCAAATTTAAAGATGAGAATGCCCTGAAAACTTTTTTAGACCTAAATCCCAAAAGGCAGGAATTTGCATATTAGTCAAGCAGCAACAGTTTTAATCCCAGCACTGCCACCTACTGAAGAGATCATTATAATAATTTTTTTTTTTCTGAAAGATGCACTTTAATATATAGATAAATTATTATCTCAGGAATTGGGTTACTGGATAAATGGAGTCCCTAACCCAATAAGTTATACTATACAGTCTGGCAAGATGATCAAATGACCTTAAAATATATATAAATCCAATAACAGGAATGGTGGTATTTCAGCAGTAGTGAACAGAAAGATACCAATTCACTGTGCCTGGGCCTGACTTTCTCCAATTAAAGGCAAATAAATCCCATCTGAACTGAATAATAACAGAATCAAATGCTGTTTCAAGTTAGTAAGACTTGATATTAATCAATTAATTGCCCAAAAAGGCACTCAAACTAATAAATCAATGTTCCAAACTCTGGAGGGATGAATGCAAATTGTAGCTGAACAATACTCCATAGGGGAAAAATAATTCCTATTTTCTTAAATAAGAAAATCTCAACAATAATTTATGAGTGAATCAAGCTCGATCACTCATGGACAGCTTCACCCCTGATGTACCTGCCAGTTCCCCACAGGATGCTCAGGGTACCTGCCAGTTGCCCACATATTAATGACTGATAACTCACCGTAGACTATTCCCTTGCTGCATCTGCTCCTGCATGAAACAGCTCAATTTCATGTTGGTGAACAGGTTGGGCCACACCCCAGATGAATACATCAGAAGGTTTAATGATACTCAACACTTCCAAAATTTCTTCCTGAGGAAATGAGTCTCAATTTCCGTTGTAAAAACATGGGTAGCCAAGTGCTGGCAACAGAGGTGGAAAAGTGGCTTGTTCTGTGTGGATTGAAACAAGCATTATACAGACAACACCTGAGATTATTTTGTTATTTTTACCTAAACCAGAGAGTGTGGCAGGGCACTGATGGCTCCCAGGGCCTGGAAGACTCCAGGGCTGGGGTGGTCCCTATGTGGTTCACCAGGAGAAGGCAGAGGGCAGAAAGTAGGAAAAGCTTTAGTCCCAGGCAATAAACACCTCCCTGGTGACAGGAATGAGACAAGGCAGGGCCAGGAGGTAAGCCTGGTTGGCAGGTTACCTGCTACCTGCAGGTAGGCCTGGTTGGCAGGGTCCATGGCCAGGCAAGGTCAGGCTGTGGGGAGCTGGAGACCAGCCCTGCTGGGGCACTGCTGGGGCAGGAGCTGATGGCCCTAGGGCTGAGAGGGGGTCCTGAGCTGTGGTGTCTTAGGTTACACTGTGAGATATAACCAAAAATATGTATTCTATCAGCATCTCGATTAGCTGTTAAAACCAGGTGGGTCGGTGTTCTTTGTCTCATCCCTGACACATCCCTGATAACTCCCTCTGGGGATATCTTCTGCCAATGAGCCATCAAGTCTTGCTGCATGACTCATAATGCTACATCATCCCATTGTGAGATGCTCTGCCCAGGGGGAGGAGCCAAGCATTCCTACCTGGATATAATCTGAGATTTGGAACACCATGGGCAGTCTTATCCACTGGATTCCAAGAGGAAGACCTGACCCTTCTATAGGATCACTGCTTCAACAGAACCACATCTGTCACTCCAGGAGGACTGCAGCCACCAGTTAATCCGACTGCTACCACCACCCTCCAACAGGCTGTCAGGCTGTATCCTGACTGTCATTTTAAGCCAGTGTTTCTGTATTACTGCCTTTATCTTAATTTTCTTATTAAATTGTAATTCTGACTTGGGATCTCCCACTGGTTTGTTTTCAAACTAGTACACATGGGCAGCTGGGGAAGGTCCCAAAGGGTGGGCAGGGACAGGTAGTGCTGGCAGCGATTCAGTGCCATGGGAGGATATTAGGTTGGCTTCTAGCAAGCCCGTTTTCCTTTGGAAGTGTTTATATTCACTGTGGTTTCTGACCAAACTCACAAACTATAACCTAACAAGCTGTAATCCCCCCTCAAAACACTATGAAATTGTTTAAAGATACATTCTTTCATATCCTCCCCCACCTCACCTCAAACTGAAAATTGAAAGATTACAATTAAATCTACAACAGAAAACCAATTAACTCAAAATATGCATTGATTCTTTTCTCTATTGTTTTCTATTTATTAGTCAGCCATAGGAAGCCAAAAGCAGTGCAGCTAGCCGGGTGGATTGTTCGTTGCCCTCAGCCAGGTCTGGACAAGCTGCAGCACAGAATGACCATCTCTCAAGAAGAGCAGGGTCTTACAAGGAGGTGCAGAGCACACCAGGGGGAAACAAGAGGAAAGGGGCAGGCTAGCTGGCCCAAAACAAATTCAATAATATATTTTGATGGGTCAGGGAAAGAAACTTGTTCTTAGGAAGTAATGCTCACTTGCCACTGGCAAAGTTAGAAAGGAATTGCTCATGCTAGCTATATTTTCAACAGTTGGTAGGACTGGTGAGTCATTCACAGAGAATGAGAGGATCCAGCATAAATGGAAAGGCTGTTAGAAAGAAAAAAAAACAAGTGGGTACAAAAGCCCTTGATATAAATAGAAGCAAGAAAAATAAGGAAGTGCTCAGAATTCTGCCCAGTCCATGCATTTTTGAGATAAACACACAAAATCTCACATCTGTCACCTTTACTTTCTGAATTTATTTTCCTCTTCCAACTTGGAAATCATTTGTAAAAGCTGTATTCCTTTTGCCATGGGACTCCACTGATACATTAGACTGTGACATTTCTATGATTCTCCATCTTATCAGGTACTGTACTTGCAGGGTGCCCCGTGGCAGGAAGGAATGATGAATTTGACTCCATTTTCTCAGAAGGCTAATTTATTATTTTATGATACTATATTATAATAAATAATACTATACTAAATTATACTAAAGAATACAGAAAGGATACTTACAGGAGGCTAAAAGATAATTATGAGAATTCGTGACTCTTTCTAGAGCCCCAATACAGCTTGGCTATAATTGGCCAATGAGTCACAATAATTCACAGTAGAAACCAATGAAACAATCTGTTTGATAAATAATCTCCAAACACATTCCACATGTGAGCACAACATAGGAGAAGCAAATTAGTTAAGATTATTTTCCTTTTTCTCAGCAGCTTCTCAGCTTTCCAGGAGAAAATCCAAAGCAAAAGGATTTTTCAGAAAATATAAATATAACATCCAGGTATTTTTTGTATTGTATAATTTCACAGCTTCTTTCCCTCTTTTTCTCTTTACCTGCTTCTTGCTGCAAACTGACCAGATGCATTACAGGCCCTAAAACCTCATTTATTTGTTCCCTTGTTCACTCTGGATTTCTTTTTTTCTCTTTCTCCACATTTTGTTACATTTGCCTCAAGTCTCTCACTCTGTAAATCCTTCTTTTCTAATTTGGACAAAATTCTAATCTCTAACTCTTGTTCTGGTGTTTCAAGACTAGTCCCATGTTTTATATCTAATTTCTCTCCCCCATGCTCTATCTATTATTACACTAAATCATTTTCAGCCCTAGCATCACCTTCCAAAAGGATCCCTGCTTTCATTCAAGTCTGTTCTCTTCCTTCCCATGTTCTTCAATTTGTCATTTCATATCACTTCTTGTCTCTTCTGTCATATGGTTATTCTCATTTCTTCACAATTGCCTGACTTTAAGGTGCTAGAAAGATTCATGATGGTAAAAATATCAGTGAAGAAAGCACATCATTGTTTCTATTGTCAGATTAGCTGGTGCTGAAGCATCAAGATGATGTCCAAATGTCACAGAGTATAATCATAAATTTTCTCTCCACTCAGCAAATCTCAAAGAATTAGTACTAGGGATGCCAGCTCCATATCTTTATGTCTTCACCTATTACTTGTTTCTAAGTAGATTTAAAGTGTATTCTGCATTCAGGATTTTGTAGAAATATAGCAGAGGCTCAGCCAGCCCCTAGATTATAAACCTTTGCTATGTACCCATGTGAGTACCGATAGCCAGGGGCAAAAAAATACTGTATCAAGAGAAAGTGACCCTAAAAAGTTTGTGTTGTGTCTTCTCAATATTTCCAGTGAAGGGAAAGGCTCAGTAGAATCATAAGTACACTGTGCGCCAACACCCCCCTCTGTGGCTCATATCCCATGCAGGATTTGTGTGCCTGTGACCACTGGGCCATCTCTTAAGGATTAAGGAATGGTTGTCTCCATCTGATGAAGTGGGACAGAAGAATTTTTGCAAACAAGCTTGTTTGCAAAATGACATAGCATTTACACATGAGATTTCAAGATAAAGATCAAATGCAAGAGAAGTGGCACAGTAGCGAGCAAGGATTCTGGAAGACACCACAATAAAAGAGTTCTTCCACATTCCCTAAAAAACATCACTACTGGGAACATATCCAAAGTGCTGAGACACAGATTTCTCCAGCATAAGGAAAAATCCCCAACAAAACAGAGAAAAAACCCACAAAACAAAACAAACTAGCAAACAAAAAAAGCAAACAAAAAAACCCCAACAAACTAGAGGAATTAGAAATTGTGAGCAGTTGCAGAGTAACAGAACATGGTGGGATAGTTCACACTGTAGTGCAATAGGTGTGAACAGATTCTTTAAGAGGCACAAGTTGGGAATGACAGGAAGACCAACTGTGCTCTATTCAAAAGAGCAGCTTGAATGTGTGGAGCTTTGCCATGAGATGGCTCACCAGCAAGCTGAGGGTTTACAGGTCTGGATCAGAGGGCGGCTAGTGAGGAAGCTGTTGTGATGATCAAGGGGTAAAATAAGATGCAGTCTTCTTTAGCTGACTGAAAGCAGCCTTGCAATCAGGAAAAAGATTAAAAAGATTGATTTGACATGGAATTAGGAATTCTAAAACTCTGCTGCAATTGAAACTGGCAGGCAACAATCAAAACCTCTATTAGTATACTAATGGGAAAACTAGAGGGGTCTTGTGATAAGGGTCTGCAGTGTTCAAAGCTTTGTCTGCTAAGACCTTTTACTGATAAGGTATGTCCTCTGGCTTTTCAGAAGAGTCTGTGAGACTGAGGTACTGCCAGCAGTAGGAAGGTATTAGTTAATGATCAATCAAGTGAATAAATTCGTTTTACAACAGTTCATGAGACCGTATGAGATAACCTGATGTTGGTAAGGAAGCTTAGCCAAAATCACCTTTCAAAACCTAGGTGATCCAGAGAGAGCCTTTGTGACTGGAGAATGGAAAGTGTCACATCGTTATTCAAAGACAAGAAAGAGAATTTGGGACATTAGAGGTTGGTCAGTCAGTCTTCACTCTCAGAGTGAGGAGCACTGCACACTGCAGTCTCCTGGAAGATTATGGAGAAATCTGCATATCAAAGTCATTCAAAGGCATATGAATGATAAGATGATTGGGAAAAACCACAATGAATTTACAAAGGCAAAATCACACCCAACTCATTTCCCTCTCTGATAAATCAATTGATGACCAGGGCATATTATTTGTCTTGACTTTCTCATGATTTTTGCATGATTTACAATCATATCTTTGTAGCCCACCTAAAGAGATGTGAACTGGATGCATAGACTATAAGATGCTCATAAAACTGATTGGACTACAGGGTGCATGGAAAACTGGTTGAATTACAAGGATCCAAGAGTAACGGGTTGCAGTTTGAAATTATTCACTTTGCCAGAGGGTTACTAGAGGCTTTCCTCACAGACAGGTACTGGAACTGTTAACATTTCATATCTTCACTAGCTACCTGGATGACACACAAAAACACACTCTTATCAAGTCTGTGGATGAAACCAAATGTAGAGGAAGAAGATAACATGCCTAACAACAGGGTTGCTCTTCAGTGAGGCTTTAACTGACTGGGACTTATGAAAATTCAGGAAGTTCAACAAAAACAATTAGAAATCCTGAAATCTGGAGTGAAATAACCATGTGCAGCAGTATTGTCTGGGACTCACTGGATAGAAAGGTTTTGAAGAAAAAAAAGAAAAAGAAAAAAAGAGATCCTGAGGTTAAAAACTTGAACACCAATCAATAGTTCAGCTTTGAAGTAGTAAATGTTTATTGAAGAGTGGGATATATTAGCAAGAACATAGCCAGCAGATCGAAATCCTCTGTATTTGGCATTTGTGACCACATTTAAAGTCTCTTGCCCAGCTTTGGTTTCCCAGTACAGGAAAAGTAGCGACACTGGGGAACAAGCCTAATGGAGGTAAATCAAGATAGACCCTAGAGAGATTTTTAATAGGTCATTAAATGTATTCTCTTGTGCAGTTATATGTAGCTGGGAACTTCTTTTCCAGTCCAGATTAATTCACCACCTTTACTGTTTACAAGAAAGCATACACTGCTTTGTAATCTTTGTCCTAGCATTAAAGTACTCTTGAGATAGTGAATCTGTACTTGGCCATGCCACTTCAATGTTTTCTGAAGTTTTCTTTCACTGCACCTGGCTGCCTTGGTCATGGATAGAGTACAGCCTATATCCAACAGATGTCCTGGCTCTTTCTAAATATGATGTAGATACTTTAAGCCTTATGTAGTGGCTTGACTTGGCTGAATGCCAGGTGGTCAATAAGAGGCTCTAGCATTCCCCCTTCTCAGGTGATCAGGGGAGAGAAAATTAAATGGAAAGAAACCTCACAGGTTGAGATAAGGTCATTTAGGAAAGCAAAAGCAAAAGGGTCTGTGTGCACAAGCAAAAAAACCAAATATTTTATTCTCTACTTCCCATCACCAAATGATATCCAGTTGCCTCCCAGAAGCAAGTCTTCAGCCTGCCTAGTAGTTACTCTGGAAGGTTAATGTTGCAAAATTACAAATGTCACTTTATTCTTTCGCCTTTTTTTTTTCCTTTATATCTGAGCTGATTTCATATGCCTTGGAATATCCCTTTTATCAGTTTGGGTCAGCTGTCCTGGTTGTGTCCCCTCCTAAGATACTGCCCAAACTCAGCCCCCTGTTGGTGGGGCAGAATGTTGGAGAGAGAGCTGATGCTGTGCCAGTGCTGCACAGCAGCAGCCAAAACACCGGTGTCTTATCAACACCTTTTCAGATATCAATGCAAAGCACAGCACTGTGAGTCCAGCTATGGGGAAATGAACTCTGTCTCAGACAGACCCAATATAACCTTATTTTCAGAAAATCTGGTGATCAGTGGTATGGTAAGAAAGCCAGTCCGTTATGGGTTTAACATGTGAAACTTGCAAATCATCTGTCAATTTAGTTCAGACATAACCGGTGAAGCTCTGAAAAACATTAGTGCACACATAAAAAGCAGTTAACAGGCAAATATGTAAAGGAGGATGGGGACATGAAGGCAAATAAGCAAGGCTCTTTTTACTCTCAGTAAAAACTGAATCATGCTTTAGAGTGTATGTGGATTCCATTTTTGTTTTCAAGAGGTAAGCTACTTCTTGACTGAGGGTAAGGAAATATTTATAAAATGTTTATTTCACCTTTTGTAGTCCAGTGGTCTGAATTGTACTTATTGCAATCTGATCTCTGACTTTCATAGCTCTGTAAAGATAATTTTGTAAATTTTTCACAGGAATAGCTTAGATATTTGTTATGTAATGCATCATTGCATGCTTGAGTGGCATACACTGTATAATATATCTGCATTGAGCCACTGTCCTTAATAAACATTTTGGTCCAATCACTAATTGCCTGGACATTTTTAATCCCATGTAAACTGCATATGTATTTTCTCATCATTTTTTTTGCTTGCATGAAAGTTAGAACTCGGGGAAAGTTTTTTACATACAATGCCTGTCACTTATAGCTATGGTTCTTAAATGTACATGTACATGTCCCAGGATGCTTTTGAGGTTTGTATTTGTGCAAAGAATAATTAGTTACTCTTCTGATTTTTTTTAGAAGGGCTTCTTCCCTTCCTACAGACTGTTCTTTGTCACAAGGTGTTCGTGTTAAAGGATCACACAGCTACTTGAAGATCTCATCTGTTATTTTTATCCAATACTCTAACACTTATACAAGAGGGTCTATAATTTTCAAGCAGGCTGTAAAAGGGAAGATTCCCAATATGTCTGCATTTTTTTAAAAAAGAGAGGTACCAAGTCACTTGGTTGCTCATTCAGGGAGAACAGACTGAATGGGATCAAAATGTTAACCAAAAATCACAGATTCATATACATATCTCCCACTATTTATTTATTTATTCATAGTTATATTTTTCCTCAGTCAGATGGGGTTCTCCTGTTCAAGAGTTCTGACTGCATAATAGAGGGAGAATAATCTAGCAGTCAACTAAAGCTGTCATAATTTTGTATGAACAAGCTTTCACACAGGTGGAAAAGCATTATTTTAAGAAATACTCAAAAAATTCATCATCAGAAACATTTCAAATATGCATAAAAGGGCAACAGAGGGCAAGAGAAGAGAAATTACCATGTCTTAGGGAGGTAAGTGTAGTGGGAATCTTCTTTTCTCTACTGGAGATTTTAGCACAGTTCATGTGGTGTAAGAAAACAATAGAGCCATTGCACAGAAGCCGAATAATGGATGCTTTCCTTACCCAGGTGAAATAATTATGTAAAACTGGATTTACTTGACAGTCAGGCTTTAAGGACAGTTTCATCTAGAGAGATTGTAAGTTCTTGAGAGAACACATAGCTCTACACAAAATTCCGGTTAGGGAAGAAGCCAGCTGTTAGAAGGTCTACCTATATCCATTTAAACTCCATCCTAAAATAGTCCCAGTCATACTATAACAAACGGCTGAGAAAACTCTGCTGTCAGTAACAATAAATAAGAATTTGAAAGATTCTTTTTAAAATTATTTCTTCCATATTCTCAATGTCACAAAAGGCTTTAGGAGCAACATATGTTCTGTGCTAAGTTATTTCTTCTAGTGAAAAAAGTTGTTGAACCCTTTATCCTTTATCCACTGGAGTCTCTGTACTCTTAGTTCTGATATGTGACAATGTAATGCATCTCTCTAGATGTAAATTAACACAGTCAAAATTAAGTCAGCATATAAGGATTACTGTTGCTAAACTAAGTATAGGGACATGCTTGCTTTCGGTTTTAATGACTACTAAAATTTCCCATCTGGAGTCGATAGAAGGACAAACTGAACCTCCAGCTGTGGTCTCCCTGTATGTGTTTTTGAAGCAATTCCCACATGGCGCTGAAGTTTTACTCATCACAAAAGCTTTCTACAGAACAGGAGGTATTTAAGTCTTTTATTAATAACTGTATGCTTCACTTTGCCCCAATATCACCTAAACTGTGGCAGCTCTCACACGCTGAAATGAATACTGCTATTTGCTATTACTCTGGGTAGTCTTATATGTAAGCAAAGATAAACAGCTTTAGGTATAGAATGACAAAAAATAAAATAAAATTCAATTTGTTGAGGCAATGCTTCAGAGAAAGAAAGGTCAAACTGCATATGGAAAAAAAAACCAGCTCTCTCGATCCATTCCTAGCTAAAAATGTATTTTGCCTGCATGTGTACATATATATGTGTGCACTTTTGTGTATATTCACACACTGAAAGCTAAAAGTATTTCAAATAATTAGTTTTAGTTAATTTTACTATATCAGCAGAAATGACTTTCTTATGATAACTACTAATTACTAATTTATGAATTTAGGTTTTGATTGAATTAATAGCACTGAATATATCAATATGCTGAGCAAGGGTCTTTTAATTGTTTTGTGAGTTGATCTCACAAAACCCTTGAGTGATCTCACAAAACAACTTAAATTATTTTTATTCCTATGGTGAAAGTAACACTTCATTATTACAATGGAAATACTATCAGTCAGAAAGATTGATTTAAAAGCTTAACTATGATATTTTATGAGTTTTGGAGCATTTTTCAATAAGACCTGAATTTCTGTTGATGCAGACCTTTTTTTTTTTTTTTGGTGCAGAATTTATAGTCATTATTTGCTTGCTCTCCATGTTTTGCTATGTCATTACTTATACCATCTGTTGTATGTGATCTGCAGGGAACTAGCAAGTTAGGCAACTTTATTTTGCTGATGAATAGCAGAGATGATTCACTAAATAGGTTAAGCTATATGAGCTAAGAAATGGGAGATTTTAGATAAACTTGGTATGTGAAGTGCATTTGCATCATGACACTCAACGTTAAGTACAATTAGTGATCTTTATATTTTATTTGCAATAGGAAATAAGAAAAAAATAAAGCATGATTATTTTAGATAAGACCATAAACATGACTAGTTTGGGGAAAGATTTAAAACATGCATTCAAAATATATTTGTACACTTTTACTTATATTATCAGAAGTATGATTAGTGTTGAAATACCTCAACACCCAAGAATAGTTGTGTTAACTAAGGGTTTGCACGATTACTGCCACTGGTTTTTAAATGAACATAATCGTAGATCATGACCAAATCCAAACCATACCTTTCAAGCTCAATGGTACTGATGTTTTTCATAAACTCCACTCACGTGTTATAGGAAACAGCAGACATTTTGGTGTACTTATTAGAATATCAGATATCCTGATATATTTTTTGTTAGAGGGGGACCAGAACCTCTGTAGATTGCAACAGGGATTATGATTTGAGAACAATTAAAAGAGCTTCCCAGCACATTAAAGTAGGCTTATACAAAGTAATTTATGTAAATAAATTGATTAGGTAACATTCAGAGTTGATGTAAACTTAATGTTAAGAGGCACTCAAGTAAAGTCCATTCATAAGGGGAACAGACTTCACTGAAGTGAGTGAGACAAGCAAGATCAGCCTCTTAGCTGAAATGACAATGTATTTATCTCACTATGGAACACTTGAATTTTACTGATACTTGATTATATAAACACCTGATCTAAATGCTTGTTTATCATCTGCCCAGCCACCTAGTCTGTGTCTAACTACGCTCACGATGGATATCAAAAATTCTCAGGAATTTATAAACTCCAAGTGTGACTTAATTAACAGATGGCCAGCAATCATAAAGTTCTATTTTAAGCATTCTGACAGGTGAAATAATGTCAGATAAAAGAAGCCACTCTACGAAGAAAATGCATATTTTACAATGTATCATCGTTTACTACTGTGATTTAAAATTGGGCATGACTCCTCACGATAAGTGATCCTGGAAAATTGTTCAAAACAGTAAGTGGCTCCAAATCTAGAAACTATGCAATAACTCAGAACATTCCTTGGCCTTTCAACAATATATTAAAAGAGGGGAATTGGTTGTATTTCTTTAGTTACATATAACTGCTTAATGACAAGACATTACACATGAAAATGAAGTATAATAATGACAATGCTTTTTGAGTGTTCATTACCATTAGAAAGTTATCCTGAATCAAAGCAGACTATTATTCATAAGAGATATTTTCAAACAATGCTACCTGTGACTCTGCCTATTCTTGAAACCAATGTCACATTAGAAGGACATGAAACCACTTTCAGCTATTTCTGAATAAATCCACCAGTAACAAGCCGTTTTAGCCTATCTTCTACTTTGACAGATTGTCCAAGAAACAAATTTGGTCAATAAAAACAAAATGTTCTCTCTAAAAGTTAAAAAAGTCACAGCTGACAAACACAATGTAACTTCTAAACAACTCCTTAGTTTCATGTCCTGTCTCTCTCCTCCTCCCACAGATCCAGCTTGCAAGATGCTGACCAGTAATGAGATACACCACACATCCATCACACCCACTGTCTCAGGGGGAGGTGAGAGCACACAGGCTCTCTCGCAAGGCTGTGTTCAAACTGCGGGTATAAAACTCAGAGGAAGGCAGTGATATATATGATGAGAATTTATCACTCCTAATACAGCTCCTGGCTTCCACCCTGTCGTAAGTAGGCTGAAGAAGTACTAAAACAGTGAACACCAACAACACCCAGGTACAGATCATCTCCTGAAGGGAAGCAGTCAAACAGACAGTGGTTTCATAGGAATATGTTACAACTGTTACACAGCAGCTAATGAGAAAGCTTGAAAGCTGTTGGAAGGGGTCTTGTGCTGTTGCTCCCACAGGAACCAGTCATTATGGTGCCACTGGTCTACTTCAGTACCACATGTCTTACACCTCTAACTCTCGTGATGCCCCTCAACATTAAATTTAAACCAACTCTGAATGTTACCCAAACTATTTATTTACATAAATTATTTTCTATAAGCCTACTCTTGATGTACTGGGAGGCTCCTTTAATAATTCTGATTTCATAGTTCCTGCAATCTCCAATGCTGCAGTTGTACATTTTTTTCCTCCAACATAAAGTATGTCATGATATCCACACCTTATGAAAACATCAAGATTTTTACCATTTCCAATAGCAAGTAGATTGCATGTTGTCAAACCCAGATGCAAAATTAAAAGGAAAAAGGTAATAATAAATATTGCAAAGGACATAAAAGAAAAAAAAATCATGATTGCAATTAGCGTACAATAAGAATTTACTCCACATTTTCCATTTATTGTAACTGCTTATATAGGAGTCCTAACTCTATAGCTTATCATGAAGGACACAAGAGTAGCAGAGGGAAAGTGGCATTGTATGAGATACCCTCTTTAAATTCAGAAGATTGGCTATCATTTAAAAATATTTATTAAAAAAAACATGGTCAAGATTACTGAGCTTGAATACATGAAGTGAGATATTCAGCTTCAATGGCCTAAGAAATTTCCAAGGATAGTTCCAAGGAAAACATTGCCATTAAGCTCATTTTTCTTAGGAGAGAGCCAGAACTAAGATGTCATTGCCTTATTCAAGCCAAATGAACTGAAATAAATGGGAAAACTGAATGTGGTTATGGTAGGCAGAATTTTAAAACAAAACTGAGTAATTCTTATTTTAAATTATTTTGACTGAGTGTTTTTATTTTAAATTAAAAATATAGTAGAAATTAAAAACTTTGGAACTTGAACCCACCTCAGTTTCTGTCTCCTTAAGTGACACGATCGAGTTATAAACACAAGAAGTAGTTTTACAATGTCTACCATTAAGACAACTGTATTTATTGTATTTTAATAGAAAAAGGTTGCTGCTGACTCAGGTTTTACTTCATGTACTTAAACTTAGCCCTGTGGTATTTTGCAACTAGAAACATTGCAGTCATGCCAAAGCACAAAGAGGAACTAGAAAATGCAACCCATTAAAAGAACCAACAACCTGAAACCAATTCATTAAGTAACCGGCAAAGTGAAACGGCAAAGCAAACAAACCACATCAATGGTGAAAATGCACAAAAATGTTAAATATTGAATTGGCTTATATATTAGTCATCTGAGGTATATAAGCAACACAGATAAGGGTTTTTTAAGAATATATGACTTTAATTTTGTCCCTTGAATGATAAATTTACAATGAGAATGACACGTCCACCATAATTTTGAAATACAATGTAGTTACCACTGCTTTCCTGAAAATGCCTTTCCATTATATTTGGTTGTGGCAGAGGAGTAAATTTGACAAAAAATAAATTCTTATGCACATCCACCCTTAGGGGATTCATAATAAAATGACACATTTCAAATTAAATAAATATCGATAAAAATTCTATAAAATAAACATTCCTCCTGGATCTTCTCAAACAAGATTTTCCTCAGCATATTGCCTAGTACACCACTATAAAAAACCCAAAAAACCCCACTGAACTAAAAAAATAAACTTAAAAAAACTGAAGAAACAGGATCAGTTTATTGAGAATGAGGCAAAAGGATACAATTGACATTGGCCTGATATTTTACCTCTTGTTGAATGGGATAACAATTTTCTCGGTGTTCAACATCGATGTCAGTCCACCCCGGGAACTTTGAGGCCATTTGTGTTGGGAAGAGCAGACACAGTGAATATATGCATGGCACCAGTGCCAGCTTCTGGAGCATTTGCTGATCCTCTGAGGCCACTCTCCCTCTGAGGCCCCTCTCCCTAAGCCTGTCAAAGATGCTTGTGTCTACTCCTCCAATACTTGCCAAGGACAGCTCAAGTAGAGATGGTTTTATTTAATTTGGAAGAGGAAAAATTTGCTCTGCCATCTCTCTGTGCTTCCACAATGTGTACTCAAGCATCAGTGGACAAATATATCAAATAAATATTGGATAAAAGCACCCAAAATATAGTAATGCAAAGAAAGTATATATTTTAGGGTATGGTCAGAGAAGATATTCAAAGCCTCCACTGTTGCTTCTAGAAATGTCAGGACAAGTCAGAAATGTCAGTTCCTTTACCGGTTTCCAGATTGTAATTGAAGGATCATGTAGCTCTCTCACTCTTTCTCTCTCTTTCTCTCTCTCTAAATAGGTCTATAAAGATCAGCTGGAAAGTGCAGACAGAAATTGTTCACTGGTTAGCTTTACTTAGAGCTACAGGGTATATATGTGCTTTGTTTTGTCTTATTGATCAATCTAGCTTACATTTTTAGCACACACAAACAAAGATCAGGAAAAATAAAAAGTTGATGAAAAACACAAACAACACAAATAAGGTTCCAATCGTGCAAATTTTGCTTCACTGGATAAAGCACTTCTTGACACAGTAATGTCCAGAATCCCCCTCCCCCAGAAAAAATACAGGACTGAGACTGAAGCCATTCTTTTTTTTTCCTTTTTTTTCTTTTCTTTTTTTTTTTTTTCTTTTTTTCCTTAAGGCTATACAACACAAAGAAATAGAGCATGGAAGAACACCTCATTGGGCTGAACACTCCATTCTTCTGGCTCTAGAGTGAGCCTTTGACAAAGTGATTCTGTGGTCTGAGTTATTTGTTTCATTGGGACAACAACAAGAGAAAGAAAAAGAGGAAAAAATGAAAGAGGAAAAATAAAAAGAATAAGAAAGTCAATGATCCCAACAATAAAATCCAAAATTGACTTTACAATCACAGGTACAAATTGCTCAGGTCGATAATTTCATTTCTCCTAAAGATCACTGTCGTCTAAAACTAATTAGAGGCGCAGGTTCCAAGGAATTGTCAATATTCAAAGCAAATGTTGGAGTTTAGAAGGTTATCATTCTTCTACTGTGACAGTCTGACGGGGTGACTGAAAATATTGTCATGTGCTGCCAAGTTCAGGGTGTCATTAACAATTGAATCCTTGCTCCAGCTCATGGATCTGTCTCCTATTTGGCCTTCTTTTATAGCGGAAAGACTAAGAAGCCGGAAAAGGTTGAATATTTCCACCCTCCCATGAGGTTACCCCTTTCCAGTTTGAGATGCACTTTGTCTTCTCTTTCCATGAGGAGCAAGACCCCATTGCTGGCTGCTTCTCTGGTGACGTCCTGATCCCCTGCAAAAGCTGAAATCACTGGGTAGTTGTTTTGCATTAAACTCACCTAAAAAGTGCAAAGAGACAAAACCTGAGTTTTCTCAATACTCTCAATGATTTTTTTGCCCTGTGCACATCACTATATTTTTGTACAGGGCAGAATCTAGGTTGAATTAAGCTAAGGAAATAGGCAATGCATGATTTCTGTCATGTATACAGAACTCTTTAAAAATAACCCACAATCTCATTCTTCAACTTCTGTTTTTTATTTGTTTTTTTTTTTTTAATATGAGTCTTGAAATGAGCATTTGAAGAAAAAAAAAAAAAGAGAATGAAAGGAAGGACAGCATCTTCTTTCGATTAGAACCCACCTGGATGGTTTGTCTGTTATAGACCTTGACCACGTGGAAACTGAAACTATATATCCCTTTTCTTGGTGCTACAAATATACTGGAAGTAAGATCAAAATGGTTGCCAATATTAACTAATACCTGGAATGCAAACAAATAAAACAGAACAAAGAAAAGGAGAAAGAGAAAGAGAGAAATCAGAGAAATCAGACTCCACCTTAGAGAAGCACCAGCAAAAATTTGACATGAGCTCAATGACCAACATAAAGCATAGTCAAAATGGCATTTGCAGCACAATTAAAAGTGCATGGCAGGGGAATGGAATCAAGCTACAGAGGCATTTAAAAGGCATCAGAGTTAATAAAGCAATTTAGTTACACAAAAATGATCTCCAAGCCTGTTAGATTAAGTGCAAATGTCCACACTGAGCTGTCAATAAAGCAAAGGTGGCAGAAGGAAGAGGGGGAGGAGTGTGAAATGGAGGGAAGGAGGGAGGGGGAAAAAGGTAGGAAAAATACCAAAAGTCATTAGCTCATAACGGAAATATGTCTTTTAGATAGCACTACTGAAATCAGAGCTGGCCTCGAGGTTAGTAGAGTATAGAACTAAAACTGCACTACAGAGAAGGGCAAAGGAAGAAAGAGGATGCTCAGCAACAGCAACATCTGCCAGCTCATGTTCTCTGTCCCTCTGGAGGGCTGTGCCCCTTGGCCCACAAGCTCCTCAGGAGGCTGGGGTGGGCTCGCTCCTCCTTCCCGGCAATAACCTTAATTTTTCATATATTTCAATGTTTTTTTTTTTTGAAACGAAACAAAACAAAAAGAAAAAAAAAAAAAAAAGAGGAAGAGCTGAGCACTCCGGCAGATGTGCAGAGCCTCGTTCGGAAGCGGCGGCCGCACCCTGCCGATCCCGCCGATGTGACAGGGACCTGGCCTCGGCTCATCCTCTGGCGCCTCGTCCAGGCTCCTATGACGGGAGCAGGGTTTGGCTCAAAGGGCACGGGCAGAGGAGAACCTGAGGGTCGGTGGCGATGCCGTCCGGCGAGCGGGTGCGCCCGAGCCGGCTGCTCCGCCGTGCCCACCCCATGGGGCACGCCCGTCATGCTCCGTTTGCGGGCTAAAACTCAGCGTTAATGAAAAAATGCAAAACAAGAGAAAAAAAAAATACCATCGTCCCCCACTCCCAAATCCCAAGCTTTTTCCTCCCAAACATCCAAAGTCTATAGTTCCCTCCAAAAAAAAAGAACAAAAAAAAAAAAAAAGATTTAAAAAACCTTATTGTGGGAGCACCGAGAAAACGCCTTCAAACTCCTAGGAACTGCACGTTGCCGGGTAAAGCATCGAACATATGCTATATATTTAGCAAGTTGGGGGGGTTGATTTTTTGTTGTTTTGGTTTTTTTTTTCCTACTGATCTAATTTTATGAGATCTCGTATGCGACGAATGGCTGTGCAAACTCATTAGGAAGGACAGGCAGACAGATAAATGACAACCAGACAGGTAAAAAAACCAAACAAATAACCTAAACAACAACAAACAAACAAGCCCAGAGAAAACAGTCTAGTATGCTAATTTCGCCTGACTCTGCAATACTACTTCAGGAGTCAGAAGTGGCAGGAAAAAAAGAAATTTTATCGCAAAAATAAAGTGAATGGACGGGGTTTGGTGTCCGGGAGGGGAGCGGTGCGACGAGGCAGGGGCAGGACAAGCAGAGCAGGTTGTCCTCTGCTCTGCCCGGCGCATGCCGTGCGGGATAACACCATTCCTATATAGCCCGCCGGGGACACCGTTTGCCTCGTCTGATAACGCGGGAAACACCCTCTTCTTCCTCATCCCTCCCTCCCTCTGAGACATGCTGTGACATTGCTAAATGAGCTCCGAACAGGCAGATCCGGCGACTCCTCGTCGGTACCACTCTGAATTTGCACCGAAGGAGGGATGCTCACGCTTCCCCCGGGTCGTTCCTGGCTGGCCGAGGCAATCCTTGACTGCAAGGCGCCCCCGCACGCGTCCGAGGCACAGACTTTCACCTTAAAGCTCTTTCCGTACTAGCGATTGTGACCGGACAAGCAGGCAGCATGTTCACCCCCGGTACCACCCTAGGAAAGCCCCGCAGCTACCTAAAAGAACTTTCCAAAGTCTTTCTGGGCCGTTGAGACGTGAAGTCGCTATTGAGCGGGTGGGTCGGGATTAGGAGATGGAACGGGAACCAGGAGGAGAACATGCGTGCAGCCAGGGGAGGCAGGGGCGGGGGATGCCCGCGCAGGACGCGGGGACAAGGGGTAGCGAAGGCGAAGCAGGCGGCGCCTGACCTGGTCGAAGTAGATGGTCATGGTGCGGTTGCTCATCTCGGAGGGCTCGTGGTTGGTGCTGCGGGTGGCCGAGAAGGCCACCTTGGCGCTGCCCGAGCGCACCGAGATCCCCAGGGAGGAGGTGATGGCGCCGTCGGCCGAGGGGCTGGAGTCGCAGACCACCAGGCACTTTCCCTCCAGGACGATGGGTTCCGTGTCGTTCTGCGCCCGCACCGGGCACCCGGCGGGCAGCAGCAGCAGCAGCAGCGGCAGCGCCGCCGCCAGGCAGCAGGAGCAGCCGCCCGCCGGCTCCGGCAGCGCCCCCCGCCGCCGCCGCCCCATGCCCGGCGCCGGACCGCCGCCGCCGCCGCTCCGGATGGCCGCCGACATGGGGCGGGCGGGCGGGCGGGCGCGGGGAGGCGGAGGGGGCTGCGCGCCTGCTGCCGCCGAGGCGCCCTGCGGCCAGCGCTCTGCGGGACGGCGGCTGGGCAGCGGCGGCTGCGGCCGCGCCTTCCTCCCCTTCTCCTCCTCCTCCGCCTCCTCCTCCTCTGCGCGGGGCGAAGGAGCCTTCTCAGAGGGCGGGCGGCACGCAGCAGCCTGCCAAGGGGAAAGGCGGCGGTGAAGCACGGCAGCGGGCAGGCGGGGAGCCGGCACCGCGCCGCCCGGAGGGCTGCCCCTCCCCGCCCCCGGCGCCCCAGCGAGTACAACAGGTCTGGGAGACACCTGGCTGCCCGGTGTTCCCTCTTTCTCGGGTTCCCCAGCAGCCTGCCGTACTCCGAGGGGGGAGGAGGGGGCAGCGCTGCATCCCCAAACCCCCGGCGGAGCATCCTGCGGGTGCCTCGGGCAGTCCCTTTCCTGCCCCACAACCAATGGGGTCTCCAAAACCCGGCTCCGCTTCTTCCCACAGCCCCGCTATTAACTACATCTGCGAGCACGGATTGTACCCGTCTCTTAACGCCCCAGTCACCACGGAAGGAGATTTTGTTCTTGTTTTAAGTAACGCGCCCTCTCCCCCCTCGATGGAGCTGCCCCCCTATCTGTAGAGTTCTCTGGCGGCCGGGGCGCCCCGAACCCAGCGCTCCCGCCCCGGCCGGGCTCTGGAAGCCGCCGCCGCCCTTCTCCCCGCCTGGGGGCTGCCGCGCTCGGGCACCGATTTGTGCTTCCCAACCTTCTGCGCCCCAAGCCAGGCTACCACCACTGCTGCCGACCCCGGCGACTCCCTAAACTCGCAAGAAGGAGGCAGCCGGCTCAGATATCCCCCAGTTCCCACCCCGGCATGCACACATATCGCAGGAGTCAAAGCCTCACCCGGCTTCTCCCTCTGAAGTTGCATCTCAGTTTTTCCCGTTTACCAGCACACCCGGTGATCTCGCTCCTGGGAGATCGCCCCTACACTTCCCCAGAGGCATCTCTACGGTTGCCCTAACCTTATTCTTGCTACCATTTAAAATTATATTTTGCGAAAAGAACAGCCGGCGGGGAGGAGAAGGGCTTTTTTACCTGGGAGGTCCATGACGGGAGAGCCGCGTTGGCTAGATAGCTCGTCCGTGAACTTGTATAGCTTAGAGAAAATGAGCCGAGATTGCGCTGGCAGAAAGAAAAGGAAACAGGAGTCGCCTCTTTCTCTCCCGCCCATTGCCAATAATCATCCCCCTCCCGCCAGCCGCTACCACCACCACCCCTCTTCCCCCCTCCTCCCCTCTTCTCCGGCACACACACGCACACACACACACACGCACAGGCACCCGTCAGGGATTCAGACACCGGGACCAGAGCGGAGCGCTGCCACAGCACCGCCGGCGACGCTGCACCCCAGTCCTTGCCCCGGCCAGGCATCCCTGCGCCTTGGAGCCGCACCCCGACACATCGCGAGCAGCAGCGACAAGCCGCGATGTTCCCTCTGGGACGGCCTTCCCGGTGTCATCGGAGGCAGGGAAGAGCCGTGCCGCCTCGCCCCCCCTCTCCCCCGCCATTATTTCTACTTGAACCCGTCGTGCTAAGACGCCCCTGTTCCAACATGCCACCGACACGGTAGCGCTCACCAACCGAACCACACGGCATCACTCACTGGGAGCTATTTGGAATTCACAGACTTTGATTCTGACAACAATAATCACTAAAAAGGACACGTTGTTCGGGGCACTTCGGCCCGTAAGGCTGCGCCCCGCACACCGCAAGGCCCCATTCCCACGCTCGTACCCGCACACATCGGCGCCCAAAGTTCGGCGGCGGCTTCCCCGTTATTAATATATTTCTTCCCCGGGGTGTCCTGATTCCTGGCCCGTTCCCCGACACGTTCCCGAACCGGGACCCGCTCCCTGACCCGCTTCAGCACTCTGGGACTTGCTCCCCGACCCGAACCCGCTCCCGTCCCAGGGCTCGCTCCCGGCCGCTCTCCCGGCCGCTCTCCCGGCTCGGCTCCCGGTCCCTCTCCCGGCCCCGCTCCCGCTCCCGGTCCCACCCGCGGCTCCGCTCCAAGCGCGGTCGCGAGGCGCCACCTGGCGGCGGCGCGAGGCGAGCCGCGGGGCTGCGAGGAACAGAGGGAACAGGGAGGGACAGAGGGAGCAGGGAGGGACAGAGGGAACAAGGAGGGTCGCACCTCGTCAGGGGAGGGAGGAGGGAAATTCCCAAAGGGCAGAACGCTCGGCTGAGGAGCTGGGTGGCCGCCCCCTCTCGCTGCCTGCAGGGCCTGGGTGAGCTGGGCTCGTAGGTCGGCCCTGGCTTGCGGAGCGGCAGCGGTGATGTCTGTCACAGCCAAGGTTATCATCAGATGTTGCTGGCTGCAAATGTTTCATGCTCCTCAGCTCGTGTGGCTGCTGCTGAGAGGTTATCAGCGATGCGAGGGAGGGTAAGGCAGAGCTCTGGCAACGCAGTTTTGAGAAACACCATTGCATTTTGATGCATTTCTCTCAATTGTAAGCTGGGTTTCTCATTGCATATGGCGTTTTCCTAGAGATCCTGAAACTTAGACTTCAGCATCTGGAAGGAACTTATCAGAAAACTGTGTTTACATTTAAGCAGTAGCTCCTGATATAGAGAAAATTTGCAGGTGTATGTCAACAGTAAAATTACAATCTCTTCCATGAATGAGTGCTCCTCTGTTTCAATCTTCTGCTTTAAGCAGGAGCAAGGAACCCCTGAGGGTGTCTGCCTGGTGATTTGCACCGAGAAATTAATCATGCCCTGAAATTACAGCTAAGCAGTGTGCAGGGAATTCCTAACCTATAGCTCCTTATTTCAAACGAGAAATTTATGCTAAGCCTGAAATACTTATGTTTAATGGTCTTTTTCCTGAGTTCAAGCACGGAGCAATGAGACTAGAAAGCTGAAAAGTGTAGTGCATTAAAATTATCAGAAATCAGAGCAGGAACAAGTCTATGGCTGTAAGGCAGCATGTATTCTGCAAGACAGTGAAAAGGAGCACAGAAATTCCTTTAGAAGAGATTGACACTCTTACCTGTGTCTGATACACTAGGGAATTGCTATTATTTCTCTTTAGATCACACTACGCATTGATTATTACTCTGTTGTATAAATGAGATATTAAAGCAGAGCCAAAGGATTTGTACCTTGCTATATATGACTTAAAACATAAGGCCCAGTGCTGAGGGAATGATGGCATGTTATCCATTCTGCCTGCAACTTTCAAGGAGGATGAGCATAAGAACTAAAGGGAACTGAAAAGCCATTAAATCCAATGTGCACCCACAGGAAAAAAAAAAAAAGAGATTAATCTTGCCCTTTTTAGTACAAGAAATGGATCCCAAATGCATAGAAACTCCCTTCTTCTTAGATAAGTAACTAGTAAAAGACCTGTAAGTAAAAATCATTGCAATATGAATAGAGGGAGGGATAATAGCAACAGAATATTTACTTCTAAAAAAAATCGAATCTTAGGACATTTACGGTATTTATTAGAAAACAGTTCTGTGTGTTACTTCTAATTAAATATTGTCCTTAATGGAATAAAACTGCAGCCTTCATGGAGCTATGTAGCTGGTGGATTTACTTAAGCATCTTTCTTTTTTTTTTTTTTTTTGAGTTGGAAGACTGAAAATATAGAACATTAAATTATTAATGTCAGAAAATGCACCTCAGTCATAAAGTGACTTCAGAAAGTATAGTTTCTAAAGTAAATTAGCAGGGAAGTTACTGGTAAAGTTTGGTAAAGTTCTCTTTCTTGAGTTCAAAAAGTTGGTTGTAGTTGGAAAAGAATAGTGTGCAATCAAGTTCTTGTCATTTTTCATCACTTTGCCAAGAATACAAACATTTCTACCAGGGATGTGTTGAACTTGATGGTGTGGAAGTTACACAAGAAATAAAACTGTTCATTTCTTTGGAACCATTCCTAAGCTAGCCCTCACCTTGAACTCATTTAATCCAACAACTTCAAGGGGAAAAGCTTTTTGTCTTATCTACTAAATCAAGTTATCAACAGAAAAGTATTTTGATCAGTAGCTCCCAAGTGTTTCCCATATATTATTTACAATAATGTCAAACAAAATAGGGCACTCCTTTCCAAAAGAAAATGCTGTATGTCTTTTCCTGAAATTATTTCATAGATATTTGCATATATTATATCATTGTTACATGTACATAAACAGAGAAAGAAGAAATGTTCATTTAATGTGAAAATTTCTGTTATCTACCTAAAATATTAGAACAAATTTGTAGCAGGTTTTTGTAGAACAAAAACACTTCTATAATCAGCCAAATGTTCATTTAATGTGAAAATTTCTGTTATCTACCTAAAATATTAGAACAAATTTGTAGCAGGGACACAAAAACACTTCCATAATCAGCCAAGGTGATGATTTCTGGGTCCTCATTTATCAAATAGGTTACCACTTAAATGGCTAAACTCTGTCTTCATGGATTACTTGGCCTTTAAACAACAATTTTACTGTAAATTGTAACAAATGGGGTTTAAAAAATCTGATCATTTTTTCTTGCAAGCACACCTTTGAAATATAATCTGATGGCAGAGAAAGCGTGGTCTTCTGTACCTAGCCAGTGACGACCTCCCTATTAACCACAAGTGATTGTCAGTGAGCCAGCTGAGGTACACCCACCCTCTGTGAGAGCAATCCTTGTGCTACATTCAGCTATCAGCCTGACTAAAGTAAAGTTTTGTTAATTCAAATCCGTGTTTAATTCTCTATTCTATGGGGACTCCAGGGCTTATTACCTTATAGCTGTCAGCTATGGCCGGGATATATATAACTCTCTGTTGATAACATGCACAACATTCTCAAGTATAAGCAATAAAAGGAAAAATTACATAATAAATTAGAATTCATTCACAGAGATACTTAAACTTGTTTTCTTGTCCCTGAGTCTTAGAGTTTTACACATCAACCAAGGCAGTTAGGCTTCTTCCCTGCATAAGAAAATTCACCATAAGTTTTTATCAGGTGACAGTTCTCAAGTGCAAAGGTTTTCCCTTCATTGGAAAGTGAGGAAAATTTAGGCTGGATGGAGGAATTTACCCGTTCTCATAAAGAACATCATGTCTGATAGAATTTCAGGAATATCTTCATAAGATTTTACACATTGAAAGAAGCGAGTGTAATTCCTCAAGAACATTTGGTTCATATAAAAATATCAGAACAACCCTAACATCATGTTCTGACTCTGTCATCAGCCTCTCTGACCATATTTTTGAGTCATTCAGGTTTTCTTGGGAAAATTTCGAGATGGAGATGTCATATCATTAAACAAAAAATGGTGCAAATGGCACTTTTTTCCCTAAATATATAACAATTAGAAACGTCCAGACAATGTGTATCAGCCACCAATGTATTCTGCAGGTTCAACACTTACGCCCAGTTTTTAAGGTTTGGTGCATCCTCAGAACAAGCAATTTACAGTGATGTGAAGCAGCTCTGCTATTCTCTGGATTCCTTCTTCACAGAGCTTTTAAGTAGATAAATGATGACAGCAAGCCAGTGTGCCTTCCAAAGACTTCAATTTTTTTGTCTAAAAAAGAAAAGGCATTTGCGAGAAATGTTTACTACAACAACAGCCAGACACTGGGCTTGGCAAGCACAAATAATTATTTTTTCTTTTATATGTAGCACTGAACATTGCTTGTGTGCCTAGGTTTTGGGTACTTTTCACTCATACAAACTCACAACTTGACCTTATAAATAAACCCCCCATATTTTAAAAATGTAGATCCTAGCTAGCAGAAGTAAAGACCTTATTTATTCTCTTTGTGCCACCCAATATCCCTTCTCTGAGCTTCTCAACTGCGTTCAGAAATTGAAGAATTTACATGAAATTTATAATGAAAACATTGCTACAAACATAGCACGATCTCAAGTTTCATTACTTGAATTACATGCCCTAGGGCTCATTGCCAATATATACAAACTTCAAAGAAGTTAATATATGTTAGATAATATCTATCTATCTATCTATCTATCTATCTATCTATCTATCTATCTATCTATCTAGTATCTTACGGATATTACCTTATATATATATATATATATATATATGAAAGATACTATAGGTGTATATATTAGGTTCATGCAGATTTTATGTGTTAATAATGTGTGACAGTGTGACAGTTGGGAAGAACGGGTGGTGTTAAACTATATTTTTGTATAGATTTTTTTGCTGCAGGTGAGATACTGCTATACAATGTCACACAAATGTGAAATTCAAGAGATGCAGACTATTTATTTTCAGAAGAGAAGATCTTGAAATAGGACTTTGAAGTACAACAAAGAAATGCCACAGCCTTTGACTGCTTTACTTAGTTCATTGCTTCACTTGTTCATTCAGCTAGATTTCAAAGAAGGCCTTCCAGTTCTAATTGGAAAACAAAGTTATAACGAATCACATGTTTTAAATGATTCATGATAATTTGTATTAGCAGAGAAGACCTTGGCATTTCTGAAAACTATGGAAAGAAATAAAAATACATGGCATAGATGGAAGATCACATTATAAATTATTTCATTTAGTTAGTTCTGAGTAGCATTTCAGAATGCAAATCAGGTTTGAAACCAATACTGTAGAAGACAGTCTCATTAATGACATACATGGAAGGAAATCTGTAACTCTATCATTTATATATATATATGTATGTATATATGTATGTATGAATATATATATATATAATTCTGCTTTAAAGATTCATCCTTTTATTTTTACAAAGCAACTACTCTGCAAACAGAGCATTGTTCCAAACTGTACATTGCTCCAAGTTTTACACTCACAAAGTAGGAATACCAAAAAAGCTACTTGCTATAGAAATCTTAGCCATTTTTAAAGAGCTGTGACCATCCCAGTAGGAACAAAAACCAGTTAAGTTCAGTTCTTTTAAAATTTACTTTTTTTCTGAAATAAATATATTTGTGTTGCAACCAAGAGACTCCATCTTCAGAGAGATGGAACAGATGTACTTGGTCACTTTTATATGCTAATTCCAACTCAGCACATGGCTGCTGAGAACTCTGATGACATTTGAGAGATCCAGAAGATTTGAGTCGTAGTTTCCCTCACTGAAATTAATGAAGAAGATTTCTGGTTGTTGTTAACTCACTAGTGTATTTCTCTCAGCTTTTATTTGTGTTAGTTTTTTTCACTTTTCCTCCATCAGAGTTCTTAATTTGTACTAATAATTAGACTAATATACTGCTGAGATTTTTTGTCTTTTTTTTTTTTTTGTGGATCTGTCTGTAGATCTGTCTTTAGAACTTCCTTTATTTGAAATAGGAAAGACTGAAGTTCTTCATCCAAAGAACACTTACAATGCAATCCCAACCTACAAAAATGGTACTTCATCTAAGGTGGGTGTAGAGAAAATCCAAAGTAGTCCATGGCTGTTGAAATGTTGTCTAAGATGCAGGAAGATTTACATCCATCTAAGGAGGTCACATCCCTTATCTGAGTTCCAGACACTTCACTTCAGTCTCAGCTCTCTGCTGCTGTAGGTTTCAGCTCTACCACTTATAACAAAATTTCACACTGCTTTAGCTTTCTCAGGTCTGTGGAGACTTCTGTTCTTGCCTCATCTGAAACAGTCCTGAATAGCAATCTTTGTATCCTTTGAAAGCACGAGGAAATTATAGCCAGTGCAGATCCCATCACTGTTCATCAGTATGGGATTAGGTTCTTCTCTTCCAAAATCTTTTATCAAGAGAAGGCTTTAGCTACTATAACTGCAGCAGTAGCCTCACAAACCAGGGTGATGCATGCAATGGCAGTTCTCCACTACCCTTAAGCATTTGCATTATGAGGAATGACCGATCCCATTCATCTCAGTGACTGCTAAGTTGGGTGTCCCTAAAAACACTTGTGACATGTCACTTCTTCAGTCCTCACCAAAGCAGGTAGGACAGGAGGGGAAACATTATCTGTTGAATATTTGCACAGTCCACTGTGAAGGAAAGCTCGTTTGAGCTAGATAAGGGCGTCTGGGAACAACAGTATTTGTCTCTCCTTACAATAGGGAACTCAAAGCCAGAATCCAGTTGATATCTTAGATTCTTAAGGGAATAGTGAAGGGAAGGCACTGAGGCAAAGCTGACATATTCGATGTCAGAGATCTTGAGAGCCAGGCCCACAGGCCTGGGGAAGGTATGAGAAAGAGTATCTGGATAGTTATCTGTTTTACTTTTAACAGCTTCATTGGAAGAAGAACTGAACATTAATTTTCTATGCTGAGCTGAACCTTGGGCATATATCACTGTTTAGACATTCCCTGTTCTCCTAGGACTTATTGCAACAGGTGAGAGAGATGTTTATGCAAAGTTGTTGCACTCTTTTGAAGGATCTTTACATATGTTTGTATCATACCTCTGGGAAACCATCTACATCTCTGATCGCATCATTTGATATAGCCAGAATTCTCAGGGTAGCAGACACAGGTAATCTGTCACTGTAAACCCTCACATAGCCTGATTCACACCTATCCCAAATACTGAACACCCAACATGTTTTATTGCATGTGACTGCATAGAAAAATAGTGGTGCCTGAAGGCACAGAGAAAAAGAGATGACAGAGAAGCAGTCATTCCCATCACCTTGTATTCCTCCTTCCAGGGAAAACTTGAAACATTCAGTATAGAAAGAAAATGCACTAAATTTCAGACATTTGCATTAGGAACTTTGAGGCAGACATAGCATTTCCAATTCTAATACTGAGGCCTTCACAAGGGATTTCACATCTGAAGTTTTTCATTGCATTAAACTGAATGACACTAAATTTAAAATAAATGATGAGCCAGAACTCCGATACACCTTTGCCTAATACAAGAATAATATGTGTTGTAAAAATGAAAGAGAATTCTCATTGCTAATAATTCCTTTACATAACAGTATATATATATATATATATATATATATATATATATTATATATAAAATATACACTATATGAATTATAGAGAAATTAATGTGCGGAGAGCCTGAACTGAAAGTCTTAAGCCTACAAAGACTCAGTCTGTATTTTACTCGAGGCACATGAGCAGCCCCACTGTGCTTTGCTCTTTATGTACATAAACCTTTGTAGGCCTGGAGCCACAGCACGGGAGGAAAAAAATACCAAAAGCATTTCATAGCATTTCTTTTCATGACTTTGTGCTTGTGATGCTCTTGAATCAGTATCATTATTATTTTATTGTGTTTTGTCATTGTGGTGACACAAAGGATTTTAGTGCAGCTGTGTTTCAGCATCAGTTCTGCTCTGTTTGAAGGCAGAAACAGATTCTGGAGGTGGGATTTGTAATGGCCACAAAGCATCTGGCATCTCTGTAACTGTCCCCTCTCAAGACCAAGGAAAATTTCTTGATATCTTTTACAGCTCTGATTAAATGCTGCATGTGCCAATGACAGATGTGTTTAAAGCTACTTCCCTTTTTAAGCTACAGTGTTTTATCTGTGTTGAACTTTCCAATAAAGGGGATAGGGGCAATGACCTTAAGGTGAAAAAGCACAGGTTTATGTTAGATATAAGGAAGAAGTTCTTGACCATGAGTGTGATGAGGCACTGGAACAGGCTGTCCAGTAAAGCTGTGAATGCCCCATCCCCGTGAAAATGTTCAAGGTCATGTTGGGCACGGCTCTGGGTACACTGGTGTACTGAAAGTTGTCCCTGTCCATGGCAAGGGGGGCTGAAATTAGGCAGGCTTTAAAGTCTTTTCCAATCCAAGCCATCCTATGATTCTGTGATAACAATGGGCAGGGCTTTTCATGGAAGAGAACTGATAATGATGTATCTATCTAAGGGAGTGTCTCTCTATGCCCTGTCTGTACATACAGAATAGATATTTAATTTTTTTTCCCTCTCATTAGCTTTATTTTTTTCGGTTTCCTAAGGTCTTTATGACATTTTATAGTTTACAATATATATATGAGTTAACATTAAATTTAAGGGTTCACAAACACCATCTCCAGGCCAGTTTGAAGCCCATGCTTATATTAAAATCTGCTTCACATCCACACAGCCTGGTTACTAGTACTTAAGGTCTTGGCTGCACACTGGTAGTTAGGCCTAGAAACACAATAGTCAGAGCAAAGTCAGCTGGCTGTGCTGGGCACTGGAAGATGCTACTGCCAAACTGGTGAGTCACAGCTGGGAGTCAGGGATTTCACCTCTCAATCTTGAGAAAAACAAGAACTCAAACTATGTGCCCCAAAAAGCAATATATAAGTAACTGATTCACCTTAAACTGTTTGAAAACAAATTGAAACATCAGCATAAGTGAAGGTGATGTATCTCTGTCAATCTTTTTAAGGAAATAATTATTGATCTGCCAGAAATTATGCACTCACTCAAATTATCACAATCCAGATGATGGCTTTGTGCTTAGTGTAACTTACTTAGGAACAAACAGGAAATGCCATAAATACATGTTAACACTACTGCCCAGTGATATTGGGGCTGAAGAATAACTCTTCTATTTCCTTCCCCTTATTTTACCCACATATGAGCTATAATTATATGGAAATTAATGCAAATGAACATTGATTTTCAAATATGAAAATATTGTGTGAATTTTTGCATCATTTTCACTTGAAACACAATTGCTGCCAGTCATAACTCTTCTCCAGCTGTTTCATTCTGACAGTTTGCATCATCCTGCTTTTATAGATTTTCCTGTTATAATCAGGTGAATTACCTCAGAATTCCATAATTGTTCTTTGCTAGTACGTCATGGCTTCTCACAGGGAAAAAAATGCAAGATAAATTATGTTTTCATGCTCCTATTTTATAAAAGTAAGCAGAGAAATACACAGTTGAATTCCAATTCAACCAGAAGCCTAAACAAAGACTTTCTGACTCATGATGACACCTTCAATCAATATTTTCCTAAGCAATCAACATAAAATGTAAACAGGGTAACTGCAGTGCTGGTATGCAAGAAGCAGGCTTCCTGAAGAGGAGCAATAGGCTTGTATCAAAATACATGCAAAGATGAAAAGGATATGGCCTAAGTTCAAATTTAGTTAAGCAGTTCATCACATGCTGAACACTGAGCAACTCAGTAGACTGAACAAAGCTAAAAAGCTGACTGAATGGAGCTGGGCTGCCCACGCTTGACTTTCTTCAAGCAGTCTTTGACATAATTTGGAGTTCCTTGGGTTCCTTGGGACCTAGCTTATATTCACCCATCCATCCTTTTATCCATACTACAGCTGGCACCGCTACAACCCTTGAACTGTGAGAACTGAGTTGTCACACTCTGCAACTGACCCTGTATGAAATAGACCCTCCTTCCTATGTGTGCTCACACACACTGTTCTTGAGTAAAAGTAAGATGTTCTCTAATCTCTTTTCACTGCATCTTCCTACAAATATAACAAGAATATTGGGAAAAACATAGTTCACTCGCGTGGCAGAGTTAGCCTTGGTGTTTGGGGTAGCAGAATATTTGCATGTAATTTTGTAGTTTGTGCAGAATTTCTAGGAGTGCACTGGTTTTCAGCATTTTTATGGGTTTTTTATAGTAAAATAGGCTGTCCAATACAATGAGAAATTAAAACTACTTGAAAAAACCCTGGAAGATTTCTTGAATTTTATTTTCATTGATTCATCTGTTTTACTCTTAAAATGTTACTGTTTCTCATCCCATTTATAATGCACTATGTATATAAGCCAAGTAGAGTGTTGCTGCATCTGTCTTAAAAGCAGCCTGTGGCACAGGATAAAATTTACCTTCATGGTGCCCTGAGTATTCATACAGCTAATGGTCTCCACAGCTAATAGATTAGACCCTCTTTTGGGAGATCCATGTGCCTATACAGAAAATAAAGTCATTTGCCAGATAATTATGATAGGTTTGCAACCGCTGGAAACTTCATGACCAACTCCAGTGATGTATTATGGAGGCTTAACTACCTAAGCAGCGGGATTAAATTCCATAGCAGCATGACGATATTTGTCTTTGAGTTTTAAGATACTGAAGATCTAGTTCCATGCAGAAAACCACAATGTTAGGCTTTATAAAAAAATTCTTGCAAGTGATAATATTTACCTTCAGATCCTCCAAAAGGCAAAATTTCTTTCAAAATTTTCAGTACTTTTTATGTGGACAGAATATGAGGATCTCACTCTTTCAGATTTTCAAGTAAGTTAGAATCCAGAATATAATTGTTGAATATTGAAGGGAAGAGGCTGTGTTGAAAAAAACCCAACAAACAGAAAAACACAGCAAATATGTTTGGGTCATGCAGAAGTCTAGAAATAGAGTATTCTGAAAGCTGGTTATGCACTGAATCATCACTCCTTCTGCAGTTCACATTTTTTGTGTTGTCAGAAAGAATGTTGACTCATAAGATTATAGACAATTTATACAAATGGTAAACACACCTTTTTATACTATCATTCGAAATTTTCACTTGGAATGAAACAGAATTTCAGAATTTTTTAGAGCTTTTTATGCCATTAAAAAAAAGTTTCCAAAGAGGGCACACATCAGTAAGGCTTTTCTAGATCAAAAGCTACTTAACTTACCTTTCTCTTTCAGACAATTTGTCAAATTTACTGAAGGAAGAAGCATATTTAGGCACTTAGCCACTCAATTTAAGCCACTTTAGTTGTGGATTGCACTGAAATCTCTAGTCATCTTTTGGAGCTGGCCAGTTTCACATATATGATGGAATAACCCCTGGAACACATGGAAAAATTAATTTAATTATTCATACCTAAATTCAAGCCTTGCTCAGGGTAGTAAAGGCATCCCTTACTATAATTGTAACATTTTAAAAAATGAAACACTCCAGTGGTTTGGAATGGAAGATTTTTTTTCTTTCTTTCTAATCCATAGAAACCTCACCCAATTACCAGACATTGTTACATATCTAATCATTAATTTTAAGAATTGTGATGGGTGTCTAAAAATTAAAGCTAACCAAAGTGCAAGCTCTGATTTCTAATATGTAAATCTCACACTGGTCCATTGTGGTTCTCTTTAGGATTTCTTTTACAAGTGACTAGTTACAAGTGACACAGAGTTTTTCTTGCTTCAGAGCACATAACCTTAGTATTGTCATTCTCTCAAGACCTAATGGGACATTTCAGAGAAATGGATGACCGGATATTTCAAAAGACTTATTTTGAAGTTTCAACAAATTCTGAGGTTAATTGCTATCTTGGGATTTGGACCAGATGACTACAAAGGTCCCTTCCAACCCAAACCATTCTATGATCCTATGATCTTCAAACCCAGAGATGACTCATGTACAAAGGAATCATTACCACTTCTTGGTCTCCAGTTAAATTCTCTTAAGTAGTTTTCAGGCTGAAGTCAGCCATGTTAAAATAGCTTTCTCCATCTCTTTCCTTTATAAAGAAGATATCTTTTTCTTCTGCAGAACCCATTTTCCTAAAAACACATTTCAGTTGAACCAGAAAAAATATGATCCCTTTTTCAGAGGAAATGTTTACAATAGAGGGCTATTCCATAGGATAAACTACTCAAATGCATTTCTGCAGATGAAATGAGTTAGAGATAAAAGAAAATTTTCTCTTAAAATTAGATACTTTACATGAATAACCACATTGCAGAGAAATGACCTTTTTTCATTCTGTAATATAATTTCATATGTGCATACACAGTAAGTAGCTGGAATATCTGGGGTTCTTGAAAACCAAAAGTGAAAAAAAGAGAAAGCAAAATGAACAATTATGATGATAACTTGCTGCAATTTAGGACAAAAGTGATGTTGTGGTAACTAAATAAGATACAGATAACAATTTGCTCTACTTCTTGAGAAGATGGTGGTCATGCAAGAATGAATGTATCTGCTGTTAAAAATTCTCTCAGCCTTTGTAAGGAGAATAGAATGGTAATGTAATTTTAAATAAAGCAGGAAAAAGATAATTTTTTCCAAATTCTAGGTAAGGTGTGTTTCCTTGCATTGTATATATTTGCACTTTTTAAAAGATACATGCTCTCCTCCATGTATGCTTGCCTTGTTTTCAGGAGATGTGCCTGTTGAACAAAAAGAGCTAGTAACACTAAATTAAGAGGTGAATTAAATGCTTGTGAAAGTACCAGTTGGCAGCCTAAGAGCTGGAAAGACCAAGCTACATTCTTCTTTATATAATTTTACCAAGATTCAAGCACCAGTAGCATTTCCTGCAAACATCTTACAGTGAAGTCATTAGCCTAGCTTGAAGAAGTACCAACTCCAAGAGTCTAACCAGGTTATGAAGGTCTGAATTGGAACATTCTAGTCTCAAACAAATGAGGAATTAGATCACCGAAATTAATCAAGTTAAACAATGGAGATGGAGATGGAGATGGAGATGGAAATAAAGAACTTAAGTGTGCAAAATCCTATTGCATATTCATGAAGAATATCTCACCAGCTGCAAAACCAGAACATCACAACCTGCATCAGTGACAGGAAGATTGAAAGTATGTCCAGTCAAACTCTAAATGCTTGTGTGGTGCAGCTTCAGTGAGACTCTGGAGGGCACCATCACTGGCAGGTTAATGTCATTTGGTGGCTTAGCTGACCTGGTCTGGCTGTGGCTACACACCCTCTGCATGTTCCTCAAGAGGGAATCTTGGGGATTAGCTCATGTTGAGACCTACACGCAGACTGAGAATGTTAACTTGGGCATGAGTATGAGTAAAACCTGCAAAAAACATTGATTGTAGAGGAAACTGTACCCATTCTGATGTAGACTGTGATATATTCTTCTTCCAGTTTCTGTAGCGCTTCTGTCTCTGACACTTAATTTTGTTTCTAAACATCCCTCCACCCCAACCAAGTACATAACACCATATGGCTTCAATTCTACTGTGTGAAGATAATACAAAGGAAATGTCATGAAAATAGTTTTGTCATTCTCTAAATGGATGCTTAAATCCTTTTGTTATTTAAAAGGCAGCAACTCCCAATCTTACAGGGTTTTACTGTTTAAATTTCAAATTCTAGAGATGATATTTCCTTGTGAATAGACAGAAATAGTCGCATTTATCTGAAATTGAGATCTCTAATTTCTACCAGTTTATCTGTTTTAAGATAAGATCATCAGGAGCTTAAAATTTTTCTTTGTTTTGAAAAGCATTGTTATTTAAATAGTGTATAAAAAGATACTATAAAGTCCTACAAAATTGACTACATGTACAATGAAAACTCTTGACCTATTGATGACATATTCAAGGAGAATTGACTTCTAATTCTGCAAAGAATATACTTTGGATTTGTGGATGGAGAGCTTCACCATGATGATTTCAAAGATATTTATCATTGTCCAAATTCTCTAATAGAAGAATATAGAAAAGGTATTCTGACTGAGATTAACATTATTGTGTCCTTAACTTTTCTCTACTCAGGTTTGCTTTTCTTTCATTTATAATTTAATTACAACACTTCAAAATTGCAATACTGTGATTGATTTTTAATTTGAATATTCTTTGTAGAGCAAATACACTTGTAAAACCAGAAATCTCAAGAGGCTTTAAAATAAGAGACAGTGAGAATTGGTCTACTATTTATTGTGCTCTAGGTTTGTATGAGTTAGTTATTTCTCGTATAAACTTGTGCAGTATTCAGTATTTGAAAACACCCCTTCCTTTTCTAGGACTTATCATTTGAAGCTAACTGAAGTGTAATTTGTACTTTAAGGAAGTTATTTTGAAGGAGGAAATCATTAGACTCCAGATATATAGGAATTCAGGGACAGCAGGTCTAGTTAAACAAATATATTTGACTTTTCTGGGGATAATAAAGGGAAAAAGGGAGGTAGTTGGCATTATTTTGTTTAGACTTCTAAAGCACATTTTACATGGCATGACAGATAAAAGAAATTTTGAAAATAAATTTTGTGTGGGTTATAGAAGGAATAAAAAAATTGGAATGTGGCTAGAGGAAAAAAAGCAAAGATCTATGATTTAAGCAGTAAACCTGGGCTAAAAGATAGTAATTTGTTCGGTTCATTACACGATATTTGTTAATGTTTATTGTGCAGTTCCTGACCTTTCTAGCAGTAAACTATAGATGAGTTTAAATTACATTAATTTGTTTTTAATTCCCACAAAAATTATGTAATTATACATTAGTAACCTAATTCTAGAGCCTGGTGAACCTGGGTAATAAAATTCAACACAAGCTAATTAGGTATTGAATGTCAATTTATTTGATCTCCTTTACAAATTCTTATTTCAATGCATTTCTATAATATTGATGGAGAAAAAAAATCATACTATTTTACCTTCTAACTGCTATCTTTATTTGCTTGTGTTAAAATTGTGTTAAAAACTTTGTAATAAAATTGTTAAACCTTTTCTGGCTCCTAGTCATTGTTTCGGCTGTGCAATCAACTTGTGTTATATTAGTGTTGAACAAATTAGTGTATACCAATCACATTTCACATGTCCATATAGAAATGTACCTTTCTGTAAATAAGAAGGAGGCTGGAGGAGAAGCTGCAGAAAAATCCTTTTGTTTAATAGAATTCTACTTCAGCACAGGTCTTCCATTTTTTTTTTTTAAGCATATTCATGGTCTAGTTAAACATATTCCTAATTTTGCTCTTTTGACAAATTGGTTCTAGGCTGCCTTCTTTTGAAGGAAGACTGTGTCTGGCTGTTTACTAATTTAGAACATATAGCATTTCAGCTCCAAAATAAACACACTGTGGGAACAGAGGGTGGAAGAATGAAAATGAGGTTCTATTGGATGTTGCCTCTTTTTGCTAACAGTGCATCTCCAGCTATGTAAATGAGAACAGTTGCAAGGGGAAATGTAGTCAAGGGTTCAAGCCAGGTGCTTTCTTCCTCAGTCATATAATCATAGACTATCTTGAGCTGGAAGGGATCCATAAGGATCATTGTGTCTCTTTCCTGTTTATTACATATTATTATTATTATAAGCATGGCATTTCAAATATCTTTTGCAGCAGTATGATTCGAAGACATTAGGAATTATTTCGGAAAAATATTATTTAAAATAAAAATGTTATTAAGTGACTATTTAAGTCAGATTTACAGTATTCACTGAGAAATAAGTGCTTATGACAGAGAGTCCAAGGACACTGAGTAAACATAAAGGATTGTAACTCAACATGACTTTTTTGCCTTTTTCATTACCAAGTCTGGAGGACTTGGCACAATGTAGTTCTACAACAGGAACATCAGATTTTAGATCTATTAACAACAAGTAAATTATTTATCAACTTACAGGATATCAGGAGTTATTTGGCAGTTGGCAGGCATCAGTAAGCCATAGATTAATAGGATACCACTATTGTGTAAAATATATTCTGAGCCATCTATTTCAGAACAAATTTTTTTTAATAGATACTCTTATTAAGGACATCAAATACCCTTAAGCTGCTTTTTTCACTTGCTTATTGCTCTGTCTATAGGCATAATACTATGTTTTATAGAGACTGAAAGGAGAAACTGAATACATTGCCAGTTATTTCTGAAAACAACATTTATGTACAGCAACTTAACAGAGGAAAGGATTTGCACTGTATGCCAAAATCAGTACAATACTTGGGCACATTCTGAAACAGTTTTTTGGTCTTGTTACAATGGGAGAAAAAGTGGCAATAATAGAAAGACACAGTTGAAGATAGCGAGAGCCCATTTCTTCAAAATTATCTCATTGGGAAGCACACCCTGGGCTATACCAAAAACAAAGTGGCCAGTAGAACAAAGGAGGTGATTCTGCTCAGCCCTAGCACTATCCACCACTAGAATAATAACCATGTCCAGCACTGGACACCATTTTCTGTGCTGTCCTCATCACAAGAAAGACATGGATCTGTTGGAGCTGCTTCAGAGTAGGACATAGAAATGACCAAAGGACTGGAACATCTGTTCTGCAAAGACAGGCTGAGATAAGTGTGGGTTGTTCAGTCTCAAGAAGAGAAGGTTTTAGGGAGGCCTCCTTGTGGCCTTCCAGTACTTAAAGAAGGCTCATAAAAAGAGGAAGAGCAACTTTGTACATGGGCAGAGAGTGAGAGGACAAGAGAGTACTGCTTTTAACTGAAAGGAGGTAGGTTTAGATTATATGTAAGAATAAATTCTTTGCTGTGAGCGTGGGGAGGCACTGCAACAAGTTGCCCAGAGAATATGTGGATGCTCCATCCCTGGAAACACTCAAATTCCAATTGGATGGGGACTGAGCATCCTGTGCTAGTGTTTGGCATCCCTGCTCATATGAGGGAATGGAACTAGAGGAACTTCAAGTCCTTTCCAATGCTGGCCATTCTATAACTCTCACTGGCAGTTTCAATCTCATCCCAGAGGAGTGGCTTGTTTCCCAAAGGGCTTGTTCAAGGCAAAATCTAGCAGATAGATAATTTTCTTGTGCTAAAAGATTTTCCTATTCTTATATTCTGCACTTTTACTCCATATCATGCAACTGTGAGCAAAATAGCATTTTGTTGTCATCTCTAGTTGCAGCTGCTTTTCCTCTGTAAAATAACTGAAAACATTGAAGCTTTTGCAGCTTCTTCTGCTTTCTGAAGTGCCTTGAACTTTCTAAGCTACCTGTCATTTCAGTATCTCTGACACTCCTTAAATTTTATCTTGTCATACTGGATCAAGAGCTTAGAAAAAACCAACAAACCTTAGGCATTTTCCTTTTCAGATGTGTTGCAATGGAAAATAAAGGCTTCAGCGAAAGGCAATTTATCCCAAAATAGGAGCTTTCAAAAATTCTCCTGTAAACTTCAAAATAGTTTGAAGATCTCCCTACCTAGGATCCCAGGAGAAGCCAGATGAGGGGGACAGAGGATGATAAGTAGGCCATTCTATTTAGGTGAACTAACAGTTATGTTAAGTTAGAAACACTTGGTAGTGTGTTTTCTGTTGCTTAAAATACTTGTATATTTACATTTTCCTATAAAAATATTAAGAGGAATAATACTTGATGTGAATAACAAGTTCTGAGTGAGAAGTAAATCTCTTGAACTACCATTAAATTTAGAAAAGAATATCACAGAAATTATTAGTATAATTTTCCCAATTACAGTTGCAAATAAACCATATTTTTTCACAGGAAAATGTCACTTATAGCAAAATAAAATTTGGAAATGCTAAATTTTTTTCTTTAACTTGACTTTTAAAAAACGCATGCAAGAATGTTGATTTAGTATAAAATTTTATATATTAAAATAATAATATTGTCCCTACTAATACTTTTTGAGCTAGTAATAAACAGTTATTAAAAATGGTGATCAACTATTACATATCCTATTAGCAATACTTTAAGGGTTAAAACAAACAACAAAACCAACCAAAAGCCCAAAACAAACTCCACTGCCCTCAAAAAACCCCAAAGAACAAACCAACAAAAACATCCCCAGAAAACCCAAACCCAACCCCAAACCTTAAAAATTAAGGAGGAAAAACAGCCCTGCCAATATCTGCATATAATGAGCAAGGGATATGTAATAGGATATATTAATAAAAAGGGTAAACCCTGAGAACTTGGAAGCATGGAAAATAGATAAGGTTAATTAACCCTATAGTGATGGCCACTCCTACCAGATGATGGACACCAATTATGTGCTGTTATTGACCTCATAATACACAATTCTTCATCTAAAAAGGAGATAGCAAATAACCAGTCCTCAGGGACAGATAGAATCAGTTTGAGAAGTGCTTACTAACATTCAATTCTCATTAAAAAATCCAGCGGTTTTGATAACATTTTTCATTTTATACATTCACACACTAACCAAGCAGTTTCTGTCACCCATCCCAACACAAGAAAATCTTGATATTTGTGGGCTAAGCTGAGTGATCTTTTCAAGTCAAATAAGCATTTTGATAATTTTCAGAGAAGGACTATAACACCAAAAAATGTTGTGCTAAAGGAAAAATGGTAAGAACCAGATAATCTGAGTCCACTTACATGATAAGTTCAGCTAAATATTTAGGTTAATATGCTGGGAAAATAGCAAGGAACTAACTCAATGGCAAGCGTTAAGCTAATTTCCATGTAGAAACATAGTTGCTTTTTGAGTAATCTACCCCCTTCCTAAAATTCTGTTTATATATAAAAACCTGCAATATTTATGATCATGGACAAATCACATTTTTTTTTATCATTCCAACCTTTTTTTCCCCACATTTCATGGTAATCAGCTAACTAGTTTTACAACACATAAAATCTAGAGTTATAGTCTATACAGACACACCACCACTCCAGGGTATGAAACAGTTCATAAATGTTTAAAAAAGTGTTCCTGCCCCATTGGTTTTCAGACTATATCACTGCTCCACACACAAAATGACCATCCACTTGTTATGATCCTAGAGTACATGACTGCTAAGAGGCTGAGCAAACATGGAAACATATAACCTTAGTTTGGCAAAGTTATTTCTAAGCTCTATTTGCATCAAAAAAAATCTGTCTTGGTTTTGGGAGTTAGGATTTATTTTTTCATCTCAAAGTATGCACATGTAACAGGGATGTTATGAATTAGTATTAAAAAAAAAAAAACAGCCCTTGAAGCAGGCATCTGGGAATCTGACACATAAATGAAAGAGTAAAGTTATTTCTGCATTTTTTTGTAGAAGCAAATGATATTACATAAAATCTTAATGTCAATTTTAAGTCATACTTTTTATGGTTTTTTTTCATTTTTTATTATTTTTTAGTTTTCTGTACCCATTATTATCATAAACAGTGTCTCATATTATGGTAATAAGAAAAGGCAAGAAGAAAAAGCCATCGTTCCATAGGAAGAAATGCATGTACTTAGGTAGGCATCACACAGAGTTATTTTCAACACTTTACACTCATCAGATCTGATTTATTGTCCCTCCACATACCACAGAAGACTCAGAAGCTAGAATAACACTTGTAAAACAGATGTACTCATAAAGGAAATGTACATATGTATATAAATCCTTATCCAAGTACCTACATTAGATTTAAGTTATCAGTGGCTGTGGCTTGATTTCCCAGTAGCTGTTGGATGGCATTCAATGTGTTCCTAGAAAGCATAATCCTGAATATATTAATTTGAAAGAAAGAGAGCTCATGGTCAAAAAGCACAGCTTTCAAACAGCCTAAGCACAGCTCTTCCAGCTAAAATTGTAATGTCGATGAACCTAGCTGATGTAAGATACCCAAAGTGTCACTGCAGTGTTACTTTGAGGAAAAACATGATTTCCACAAAATATCCTGATTTGGAAGGGAACTACAAAGATCAAAAGTCTAACTCCTGGCCCAGCACAGGATAACCCAACAATCTAAGAATCGCACTGTGTGCCTGAGAGCATTGTCCAAACTCTTCTTGCACTCTGTCTGACTTGGTGCTTTGACCACTGCCTGTTCCAATCCCTAACTATCAACCAGGCAAAAAACATTTTTCTCATATCCAGGCTGAACCTCTCCTGACACAACTTCAAGCCATTCACTCTGGTGCTGCCATTGGTCACCAGAGAGAAGAGATCAGTGCCTGTCCCCCCTCTTCCCCTCGTGAGGATGCTGAAGACTGCACTGAGGTCTGTCCTCAGTCTCCTCCAGGCTGAACAGACCAAGTGACCTCAGCCTCTCCTCACACAGCTTCCCCTCAAGGCCCTTCACCATCCTTGTGGCCCTCCTTTGGATGATTTCTAGTTACTTAAGGTCTTTTTTATGCTGTGGTGACCAAAACTGCACAGAGGACTTGAGGTGAAAACAAAATCCATTGCAGACTGAATACCCTGTCTTGGGAGGTTAGTACTTTCTAAGAGCTTAATACTTTTCAAAATGTTGCTGCTTATGTTTTTTAGCTCATCAATGAAGACAGTTTTACCAAGAAACACCATTCTGTATTTATTTCAGTGTTTCTGAATATATTTCTATTTCTGCTCTTCATAAATATCCACAAGTGATATCAAAGGAAATTTATAATATGAAACCAGGGAATATTTTATGCCTCAAGAAGCATGTGAAAATAATCCTATAACCACCTGTGCCTTATTTTCCTGTGCAAAACTTCTGCTCTGTTAGACTATAACAAGCAGAACACAGATATCACGCCTGAAAGCAGTTTTTTCCCCTGTGAAAGTGCAAGGAGATGACCTGGGATTTTTCTTTAATGTTTTGAAATGAGGTATCATTTGCATAACTAAAATATTTCTGCCTAAATATTGTTCTGAAAAAGCATTTTGAGGCGACATTGAGAAAGTTCTTCAATATTTTACCTCTGGGAATGAAATTCTGACTCCACCAAAGTCAAAGCTTACACTCACAATATCAAGGTTGAAGACGAACTATTCTGTTTCAAAAGTTTGTATCAGAAGAGAAATACTTATTTCCACATATATACTAAGGATCTATCTGTAACATGCTCCTGGAATACTTAAAAATAATAAATTGTGTTCTTGACCAAATGCAAATCTTGTCATAACTGAATGACTACTCTTTCTATTGCAAAAGAAAAAAAAAGCTCATGAGCATATGAAGTCTAGATACCTTGCCTATAGGAACACATATATCTAAAAACATTCAGTCTATGAGTAATGTTCAGATATAATGTAAAAAAAAACCCCAAAACTAACAACAATCAGCAATGATATATTTCTTCAAAACAGTGTGGAATGTAGAACCAGAAAATCTTTCTCCAACCCCAATTTCTCTTCTGCAATAACCTTGCAATATACTTACCACTCTGTACGCCACTGAGTGATTAAATTTTGATGAAGCTATTGTTCCTCAAAAGGAAAAATTCAGCCGAGAACTTTTGTCTCCCACCTCATTTTTATGTCAGGATGCAGTCCATTTTGAGTGAGAAAAGGACTTGTCATTCAAAAAAAGGAAGGTAGATTTTAGTGTTAATAGCTCTAACTGGAGGAGCCACCAAGTGCTGGAGCACAAGAGCAGCTAACAAGAGGTGTATGTACATGTCATAAAAGTGTTTGAGATGCAGTAAGTTTTCCAGCCTTTACAGTCCAACTAGGAGATTCCTACCTAATACAGTTTTATTGCAGAATATGAATCAGACATTCAAGTATGAACAGAGAGCAATGAACCACATTAAAAAAGGGGAAATGTATAGTTATACACCAATGATATTTAAAAATGCTCAGTAAATTATGTCTATTAAAGTATATTACACTCTAAATTAGACTCTAAATAATTATCATATTTGGAACTATATGCCAGAAAGCAAAGAGAAATGTAGCTAAAATTGTTTCAGTTCACCTGTTTGGGTTTTTTTTAATTTTTAGAGTATGCATAAGTATACCATTAAAAAGTAAGAAAACTGTAAGATTAATCTAACTGCTCCTTATTTTATGGTGGCTTTACAAACAGTCTGTCTACAAAGAAATTGTTTATATCTTAAAATAAGAAAGAAACACCTAAATGTTTCCTTGGTGGGTTTTTTGTGTCACTAAATTCTGAAAGCTAGTGCATTTTAAAACAAATGATGCCAGAGAAAAACCCAAACTAACAAACACAACTTCTTACTGAAGTACAGAGCTATATTTCTATTGCATTGTTATAGAGGTTCTTGATGACTTTACACAATCATATCTTTCATTTCTGAGCACTACAGATTTTGACAGAACTCGTTGATGTTATATCTGGAATAAATATGAATTTATGTTTTAAAATATGCTTATCACAATAAGCAAACACATCCACAGTGAAATTTCCATGTTGTGAAATAATTTTGACACAATGGTAAGTCAACTCCCAGTCTGAAGGGCATTTATTATTTTCACATCTTCCAGCGAGAATGTCAATTTTTCCATAAGGAAATCATGCAGTTATGAAATGTCAAGGCTTGAAGTTTCATCTGAATTATGATAATTTCTATTGCACCCATTTTTGAAAAAAAGTTATGTTTTTAGACAGGCAGTTGTGTTGCAAATATCACTTGACTTTCTTTTTGCCTAAAAAAATAATTTAAAAAACCCCAAACCCAACTCCTCAACAAATAAACAAACAAAAATGACAACATTCCAAACAGACAAGATAAAACTTTGAACATACCCAAGCCACTTATAGGGATTATGTGATATAAGATAGGCCACTCTACATAGCACATGAAAACTGGAGCAAGAGCCAGCTCAAACTCTTGGTTTCTTTGGAAGGGGTTGGGAAAGCAAGAGTGACACATCAGCTGGAGTGTGCTGAATACAAAAAAAAAAAATCCTAGATAAATTGGTTGAAGAGGTATTGTAGCATCATAAGCACAAGGAAGATGGAGATTTTTTTATCAGAGGTGGATAGAAAAGAAAATCTAAACGATGGAGGTGAGCCTTCTGGCATTTGTCCCTGATAGGTCCAAAGAAATTGTATATTCTGTCTGCATCTTCTGCCTAAATAAACAAACCTGTACTAATAAATACCCAGATGTTATCATCTAACACAAGACTATCTTAATGACTTTGAATATTATTTAATAGCGAGAAAAGGGAAAACATGTTTTAGCATGCAATCACTGCATAATTTAGGTTGGAGTGACCTCTGGAGGTTATTAGGTTCAACTTTCTTCTCACAGCAGGGAAAATTTAGAACAGGCAACTAATCATCTGTACTGTACTGTGTCACATTAAACCATTTTCCTAATATATAATTGGAACTTTACATGTTATAGATTGTGTGTCTTACTTCTCAACCTGTCACTGAGCCCTTCTAGGATAAGTTTATATCTTTTATCAGGGTATATTCGAAGACAGCAACTAGATAACTTAGTCTTCTCTTTTTAGGAATGAACAAAACCAGATCTCTCAGCCTTTTCCTGAACTTCTTGTGTTGCACTGCCTTGAGCTCTTTCAGGCCTTATGAGTCCTCTCCAAAAATGTCCAACATTGTCCTTCTTCATCTGGAGAGCCCCAGACTGGGCACAGGGCTCCAGACACAAAAGTATCGGCTAGTGGAGAATAATTACTTCTAGCCTGCTGGTTAAATTTTTGCTATTACAGCCCAGAGTGCACCTAGAAAATATGTCACCACAAGGACACTCTGCTAACTCATGTTTAGCTTGTGGGCCACCTGGGTGCCCAAGATCTTTTTCTGCAAAGCTGCTCTATGCCCCAGTCTATATGGTGGTATGGATAGGTGTTGGATTCTTCCTGCACATTTTTCAGGTGTAGGATTTTTCATCTCCTTTTGTTGAAGTGCTTGAGATTATTGTCTGCCCACTTCTTCATTTGATATGCCTCTGAACAGCAACTCTGCACTCCAAAGTATTGAACACTGTCCTCAGTTTGGTTTTGAAGCACAGTGAAAAATGCCTCCTGTAACCAATTTCCACATGGACTTAGTAGCTTTGATCCCAACTTTTTCAGCCCAGGGCTTCTGAGAATTTTCTCTCGGGGCCTCTTGCTGATCAGAGTGACCTTGAGAAAATGTTAGAAAGTCTCTTTTCCCAGCCCGGCACTTGAAGAAGGAGAAGCTCTTCAGTTCTCGGTCTCAAGGTTGTTTATTGTATCTTATCTATAAAACATTTTCTCCTGTCCAGCTGAGGTTCATTTAGCAAGACAGTCCAGGCACTCTGCCCACCTCCCGGGCAGTGTTATCTTTTTATACTAAAAACTACGTGTACAATATTTACAATTACTTTCTAATACCTATTAGCTATGTTAGACAGTGAGCTTCTACTCAAAACCAATCTAAAAGCGCCAACATCACCCAGAAGATGGAGGCTAGGAAGAAGAAGGAGAAAGGCTGGTCACACCCCAATTCCTCCATCTTTCCCCCTGAACCTCTGTTCTAAAAACTCCAAAAAATCTATTTTTCACCCCGTGATAAATTCACTATCATTCTACTTAAACTTTTGTGGCTTGTAATTCTTTATACAAGGTGGGTAATTGTTTTTTCCAAGGGCTAAATCAAAGGCACAGGGGTCTTGGGCTCTGTGCCAGGGTCTCTGAGCCCCCTGACAGGGTCTCGAGTCCTCCATGGCAGCCAGAGGAATTTCCTGGGTTCCCACAATTTTCCTTCAGGCTTCTTTTTTATGTATTTCATCCACATCTCCTCAGTTTGCCCATAAGTAGACTATGGAAGAACACGTCAAAAGCCTTGAAGAAATCAAAGTCAGCATTCAGAGCTCTGCTCTTGGAGAGTGCCAGTAATCCCTTCAGCAGAAGGCAATCACGTTAGCCAAGCACATTCGTCCTTGGGAAATTTGTTCTGCATTTTCCCACTTATCCTTGCTTTTTTGTGCCCAGCCATAGCTTCAATAACTGGAAACTACACATGACCAGGAACTAGTTCTAAATTGTTTCCTTTGACCAAAACAGTATTTGGAGCTGCTTTTCACCTTAGTTCCTTTTCTTTTTTTTGCCATTATAAAAAACTCTGAACATTAATGGAGTGAAAAGCTCACTATCTTGTTACAGCTTTGTGCTACCAATAATGACCATAATGTGAAAAAGTTCAGCTCAAACTTTTCTCTGTCCTCAACTGCTCTTAGCATTGCTATCCTAGGAATGATTCTTTTTCTATGAAAGTCATTATTTCTGAGACCCATTTAGCATTTTCTGTCTCCAGCAAAAAGAAGGTGTATCAGGAAAACCCTACCAGCTTGCACTCTAAATCAAAAAGCAATAGGGCATATTATTATGAGCATGCACTGAGCCTGAAAGGTCCTGAAAAGTGCAACTCAGGTTTTTCTTTTTCCTTCCAATTAAATTAGTAAGTTTCCTGTCTATCTGACAATCGTGCATATTCTATTTGACAGTGTTTTGTTGGAGATCACAGGGAAATCCCAGGTTGGAATTTTTATTTCTTCTGTTTGTAATGGACTTTTGTAGCTACCCTGCAATATAATTAATTAAGCTGTCAATAAATATTGCAGCCACTAGAGAAAGATAGCCTGTCAGTACTTTCCTCAGATGAAAGGCATATTAGAAATGTTTCCACATCTGTCTGAAAAAGGTGGAAATTGACAAATAACTATCTCAGCACTTCACTCTCCTGCATGATTATTGATAATTAAAGCTCTTCATCTGTTCTAAAACTACTTGAGACTTTCAGTATTTTCTCAGAGGCAGATCAATAATTATGAAGAAAATTAATTTAATTGCTAGATAAAATTCATTCTGAAAACTACGAATGGCCTGCAAGCTACAGTGGGAGGGGGAAAATAATTTTATGGAAGGCTTGATCAACTGTTTTGCAGTTAGATTTGTTTTTACCTTGGAGAAAGGTCAGGAAAAGACCAGATAAGCTGAAACATAACATTAAGAATGACATTATATACTGTATAGCCTTTAGCTCAATATCATGGGTTTCTATATTGAACTGATCACCTTAGCAGAGATAAAAAAAGAACAAAACTGATTAAACAAGCAAACAAGCAAAAGAACAAAGTAGGATAGATAAAATAAGAAAGATCAAGATGGGAGCCTGATTCCTTTTAAAATATATATGGTTATGAGAGACTGTGCAACCAAAATAAATCAAGATTTTTAGATGTCCTGAAAGGACAGAGCACATACAGGGTAGCAAACAAAGTCCAAGAACCATAACAGGCAGAATTGACAAAAGTCATTAACACATAGTTTTCTTTCTGGATAGTTCAACATTTTGTATATCGATCACAGGCTCTAGGGGGAAAATAGTAAAAAAAAACAACAACAACAACAACAAAAACAAAACCAAAAACCAACAACAAAAAATAACACAAAAAAAAAAAAAAGGCCTGCTATTTAGCACTGTCAATTTTCCCAGTTTAATCCCAGCCAGCAGCCAAATCCTACCCCACTTGCTCACTGCCCATCAGTGGGTCTGGGGAGAGAATCAGAAGGGCAAAAGCTGGAAAACTCATGTGTTGAGATAAAGACAGCTTAACAGGGAAAGAAAAATCCAAAAGCTGTGCACACAAGCAAAGGAAAACAAGGAATTAATTCACTTCTTCCCATGGGACAGAAGCTGTTCAGCCATCTCAGGCAGAGCAGGGCCCCACCACATGTAATGGTGACTTGGGAAGACAAACACCAAAACTCCAAGTGCGCCCTGATTCCTCCTTCTTTCCTCCACTTTATATACTGAGTGTGATGCCACAGGGTAAGGAATATCCCTTTGGTCAGTTGGGGACACCTGTCCTGGCTCTGTGTCATGCCAAATTCCTATACATCCTTAACTTCCTCACCAACATGGCAGTACAAAAAGCAGAAAATGCTTTGGCTTTGTGTAAGCTCTGCTCAGCAATAACAAAATGTTATCACTATGTTCAGCACAATCATAAACAAAACAGAGCCCCATACAAGCCACTGTGAAGAAAATTAACTCTATCCCAGCCAAAACCAGCATATTGATAGACTTAATTTCTAAAAAAGCACACAGTTCAAATTACAGTGAGTGCTAGGACACATAACAAATACCTACATCTCAGAGATTCTGTCTTAACCTCTCTCTGCCCTAGAACTGGCTCAAGAATCTCCTGCTGGAGTGAAATTGTTTTTAGACAATGTTACATGAATGAAACAAAACATCCAGTGTTATTACTTCAATATTAATTAGAAAGAGTGAAATTAGGCTTGCTATTTCCAATGCTTAGGATGGGATAATGTTGTCTTACCTGTAACATCAACAGAGCCCATATACAACCAAACATGTAGAATCGGAGCACTTAGAAATAGAAATATTTCATTTGATTCCCTCATAAGTATCAGAAGTATCAAAACTTATACTGCTTAAAAATAAGATACTGAAAGTCTTCCCCTTGGTAGTCATTCCACATACATTGATGTATAATGTATTTATCACTGCAAGATTAAAATGCTTTTCAAAGCATCTAATTTAGCATCAGCAAAGGAAATTAGAAATGGATTTTTACATTACGAATCTAAAGAAATCAGCAAGATACTTTATGTGAATCCTTCTAGAAGAACCTTATTGATTACCTGAGAGTCTTTGGCTATACCATTCTAAGAATCAGGCTAGTAATGCTTGAAGTGCATTTTCTGACACATCTAAGCATATTATAAAATTTGCTTGAGAAGGCATAACATAAAAATAAACAACTTTTCCCTCCATGCACACAAACCCCAGATAAAAGCTTGACTAAAAAGAAGTATTTAGATATTTCAAATGTGAAAATAAATTTAACTTTAGTTTTACTTTTACTAAAGTCTCCCTAGATTCACAGTTAAGAATGGAAGCATCTAACCTCATGCACAGGAAAAGTAACATGAGATCCATCATGAGGAAGGAAAAGGGAAAGGAGCCCAGTGAAGCCATGTGTATCTCACTACCATTTGAAACTAAAACATTTTTAGTGCCTTCTTCTGTACTTTAATGGTTGAATTTACATTGATGAAAGGGATAAAAGCTGAAAAAAACTTCTAAAGAGTTCAGAAAATAAAAAGGTGCAACTAGCTTTAGTTTGTTGTAGAATTTGGACAGAGCACCATTATGGGCCAATAGCAGTCATTATTACTGTCTGCAAATTAATGTCACAGTGCATATTAAGTATGTACTGATGCAAATAAATTATTATAAATGATCTCTTGAGCTACCTTTTCTTTTTTTTTTCTCTACAGAGTTCTTAGTTTAATACACAAGTTTTACCCTTAGTTTGAGATTAGTCTGTAAAAAGTGCTAGCAATTGCATTTAAAACTTCCTAGGACTCAAGCTGAATGGCTTGTAAAGGAGTAAGGGAGGTCATAAGGCAATAAAAATCATTCAGCAATAGCAGAAATGGACCATATTAGTTATTATCTTGAACGCACTCACTGTGGAGCTAATTTATTTGCTCAGTAATTTCTTGCAAAATAAAGACTCATCATAAAGCTTGCATATTTTCAAAAGCATAATTAGAACAGCAACACAGCTTAGAATTTGCTCCATTTGCAGTACACAGAATGCTGCACTAACTCTTACAATATATCAGCCCTGAGGTTCAATGGAAAATGGGTCAGTAGATGAGTATGTATCACACAAGCCAAAAAAGCTGACAGATCATTTTGGCTCATAGATGTTCTTGTAGATCACATGACCAATGAAGGCAGAACAACATTCCTGTTTATAATAATCTAATAATGTGTGGTGGGTTTTTTTGGAATATGGAGTAATGTGTAGCTGCTCTTTGACTTAGAATAAAACTGGTTCTGGTTTTCTTCAGAAACACTTGATTCCTATAATCAATATTTAAAGAAAACAGCCACAGGACTTACAGATTTCAAAAAAACTGACAACAGCATCTGTTGTGTTCTATTGTATCTCATACTGTAAGGTCTAGATTGTCTGTGGTATGGTAACTCACTAGCAGAAAAAACTTAATGATGTTAACTTGGTACAAGACTTAAAGTACTCCCAAGTATCTGTATGTAACCGTGCCTTGAAGTTCAAAAGATGCAATAATAATTTAAAATCACAACCATCCAATATACTCTTCAGTGCAAATTTTAAATTTATCATCTCTTTCTTTGAGTTATTTTTACTATTCCATAAATGCCCCAACAAATATTCCTGTATATTAAATGAATCACATAAATAAAATCAATAGATTTTTACATTATTAATTTAAAATGCTTATCAAAAATGGGGAGTTAATTCTATGAATAACCAGGGCAGAGAGTTTATACTTTTTAACTTATGAATTATGTATCTACCCCTGCAGAGCTTACATGAGCAATATAGAGTGGACAACATAAGTGTCCCTAACTTCAAGACTAAGATACTGAGAAAACCCAAGAGACTGACATCAATGAATACCTCTAACACATCCTTGTAAAATTATTACATTTTGTTGGTTTAGCCCTCACACTTTGCAGATAAGAATGGATTTGATACCTTCAGAAGAAATATTATGAAGTAAGTGTCATTTTGCCACTTTCGTGCCTGAACCTTTCAATGCAGTATTCACAAAATAGATATAATAAAGGATGAAGCCGTGCACTCGAAAAGGCTGAAGTGGTTTTGCTCTCATTTTCTTCTTGTGTACCATTTTTAAAGGTGCGGAAAGCAAGAAAACAGAACTTTTAGCTCGTAATACCTCTCCCTCCATTTTCAATAGGAGTTTATAGACTGAACACTATGGAGAATGAACATAAGAAACATATTAAGGGCTCCATAGTTTAGAGTGGTTTGAAGAAATCTCTTGCATATGCTTTACTCTTCTGTCTTCAGAAAGTACTAAGTGGTCACTGGAATGCAGTCTAATAAGACTCCTAATTACCATGAGTTATGTGGACAATTTCTTTTCCTCTGTGTCTTCTCCAATTTTTTATTGTCTTATCCAATGCACTAAAATTCAACAATGATTGTAAACTTAATGTTAAGATACTGTAGCTGAAAGCAGCACAAACTTAAATAATGGAAATGTACACACTAAATTAGGCCAAGAAGAAAATAAACAAACAAAGCCAAAACTAAAACATTAATATCTATGTCATTCTGGCATGAAGATAGAAGGAGCCTGAGTCGGAATAATGTTTTATTTTGCCCTGGGGAAAACTAAGGTCAGCACACCAATGCTCAGTTTCTAAACTTCATACTATATCTGTGGCAGAAAGAAATGGCACTTTATAACCACCATAATTAATTCTAACTACCAACATTTAAAAGCAATTGTGTTAATTAAAGACTGTGCAAAATGTTTATTTCTTTTGGTATTTATGGTAATAAAGCATATCTTTCCCAAACTGACATTGCTAATCTGCAATTTATCTTCTTTTTATAGCTCTTCCAGAAACTCTTGTTTTGATCATGAGAGGAGATTTTTTTAAATGGCAGAAGTGCAATAGGGCTTTAGACAATTATATGACAAGGTTCATTAACAGTGACAAATGTTTACCCACTGCTTGTTCAAAAAAGAAAAAGCTAACTTCATGCTGCAAGAAATTAAAGAAAACACAGCCTAACACAACTGCTAAAGACTGCCAGACCACAAGCTTTCCAGTTATCCCAACTATTTCTGAAGTATTAGACCTTATGCAAGGTCATAATGCTCAACTCATTTCCCAGTCACTTCAATGGTATATGTCCTTCCTCTTCCAAGAAATTGCTTTCAATATTTTCTCATGGTAAGTATTATGTGTCTCTAAGTCTGAAGTTGAAATCGAAATTATATTTTAGAAGAAGCCTGAGAAAATGAGTGAAGCCACCACACTCAGTTTTGACACACAGAGAATTTACTTAGGAATTGTTCAAATCTTTATGGCCTATAAAGTTAAATGGATATTTATGATGTCCTTAAATGTCAGGAGTATTCAGTCTAGTCAGATGCTAATGTCTGAAGTTGCTATCAGATTTAAGAGTCTGCAGAGAAAAAGAAGCAAAAGATCTGCACCTCAGTTTCAGTTCCTTTTTAGATTTATCATTCTTCCAATTATTTTTTGTTCCAGATTTAGTTTGGGGGAAAAACAGGAAAAGTAATAATCTAACTAATTAAAATGCTAGGAGCACAAAGAGCAGCAGTAACATAGAAGAACAAAAACTTTCCCTTATGAAATGTTTTACACTGTCAGAGGTGGTCTTAAAAGACTTCAAGACTGAATTCAGCAAAACAGATCTACAGAAGAGAACTACAAAGCTATTGTCATTTGGTTCAGAATGACTGAAATCACGAAGAACCTTTCCTTTGGTCAGCTAAAAGGGAGAAAAAAAGGAAAGAAAACAAAAACAATATTCAGAGTAGGAATAGGGAAGAAGCACAGCCATACACGAAGCTCTTGTGGCATCACCAGTGAAATACTCCATACAGCTCTGAGTACACAGGGAGCTCAAGCTGGGACAGGAGTAGGGAGGCACTTCAGGCAACCTATTTTATATGATGAAACCTCTCTAGCTAGATGGATAGAACCTGCAGATGAAATCATAATACTTGCTGAGATTTTCTCTTTTCATTCAGAAACATTTACAGTATTGCAATACAAATATAAAATGCTGACAGCTTGAAATAACAAACCCTTGGACAGCTAAGTTGTTAATAATAAAATATTATCTGCATGATACTTCTTATATTTTAACTATAATATCCTATGTAAATTCCTGTGCCATTATGGGGACTTAATTACACAGAAAACATTACTGTAGTGAATGCTGTAGCAGAACATTTTCTTCAACCCCTGTTTTGCAGTTGCACATCAAGGTATTTAGAATATTGAATAGATTGAAACCTTCACATGATGATAGATGCTTGACCATTAAATATGTTTTAAAGGCTCTCTCGAACATGTACATTAAGCAAAAAGAATACTATTGAGCAGCATAGCCTTTTCTTGAGATGATTTCAAGAAACAAGCAGGCCCTTAAAATGAATTAAACCAAGATTATATATTGAATTAAATAAACTACATTTTGCACATTAAAAAAAAAAAGTGAAATATAAGTGCTTTTGAAAACATTAGAAGCTTTTCTGTAACTTTCAGAGTTCAAGTCACAGCTGACCCTACAGTTTTCAGAAATATTGGAGAGCTACTTCTGAAGCATGAGACAGCTTTACAGTGAAAAGGAAGGCAGGAATGTTACTCTACAGTGCAATAAAATATTTTCTTACAAATTCCAAAATGATCCCCTTTTATTGACAGAAAAATGTCATATTCCAAAACATAGAAAATATTGACTCTTTGGAGTCAAAAACTGAAAATTAGCAGGATTATGGGAACAGGCATTTCTTTATGTTGAAGAAAAGAGCAACAAGAATATCCAATGGATCACCAAACACTAAATTACATTTTTTATAGAACACAATGCCATGTATTTTAGAAGAGAATGAAAAAAAAAAATAGCTAATAAAACTGAAAAAGAGTCAAGACATTTCAACAGAAGTAATCTGCCAAGAACTCAATGATACCAAATAGAAAACCAGTTGAAAAGACAAAATATAAATAAACCAAGTTTCAACATGTAAGACAAAGGGACATTTCAGGTGTTTTCTAATCATAACAGGGAGCTAATGGCACTGTTGCTTTACTTTTATAAATGTATTCTCTTTCATCTAAAATTTAGTTAGATTCACTGTATTTTGCGGAACTTTTACTGGGGGCAACAACCTCAATACTCCAGTGGTTCCTGAGGCCTATCATACCCATTTTCTCTCATTCCAGCAGTATTCCTTAGCACAAAACAAGACTTCCAAATATGTTCCTCCCCTATCTACCATTTTTTTTTCAGAACATGCATATCATCTCCAGATATTTATGTTGGTACATTATTAAAGGCATGAAAGTAATTATGGCTGACATCTATTAGATTCAATTATTAGCTGGAAAATCATGCCCAAAATTAGTTGTGATTCAGTAAAGAAACGTATCTGTACCTCTTAATTTGGTTGCTCAGAAATTATCAGTTCTTCCTTCCCAATGACAACTATGTTCAATCAGACAGGATTTGTGAATAGAGATAAAGGGAATATGACTACATCAAGCAGAAAAAATCAAATATGATTAGCTAATAGAATCACCCCCCAGTAATCCTGACCTTCACTCTCCTGTTGTGCATGACTGGAGAAGTAGACACACAGGGCTCCTTCTCACTACCAAGTTCTTACCCATTTCAAAATTTATTGCCCATATTCTGACAGCCCAGCTGCAGAGAACCTGCTATAATTGGCTCTTCCTTGAAGGCTGTAAAATTTCAGGCATTTTGCTACCATGCTGAAGGTCAAAAAAAAGTTCTCTACAGGAACTTTTAACCCAAATGGCCATTAAGGGTGGCTCCCATATGGAGATGATTGTGTCATCCACAATCTGCCATTTATGATCTGCCATGTGTTATGATCTTTCTGTTGGCTACTCCTCTGGCTGTTTGTTCTGTCTCAAACATTATATCAGATTATTTTTCTGTGTTTCTTTTTCCCCTTCTAAGCATAAAAAAGTCAGTGACATCTAGTAACTCATGCTGCATATCACTGGCATTTTTCTTTTGATCATATGCTGATCACTTAATTTTGCTCACATCTTAATCCATTTTAAGAATCTAGAGGCTTTTATTTTATGGCAAGAATGGACCCCAAACCCAACACCAGAACCCAAAATCCTTCCCTGTAACACAAACCAAAAAAAAACCAAACACTTATTTTAAAAATGATTGGGGGTTTTGTACTGAGTTTCTTTCTTGTTAATTTGAGAGTTCAGTTCCTGGAAGTTGTTTTCTTTTTTATTGAGGTCCATTTTTTTCTAGGGATGGGGAACTTCTCCATATCTTTCCATTGAAGCCTATTTTTTCTATTAAAAAATGAGAAAACTTCTCTTTCCAAAAGTGGAAATTTACTATTACGCAAGGAAAGACATGCATCCAGGCATTTAGCTTCCTCTGTTTGGAGGAGATTTGCAAAATGTGTCCCTCCAAAATCTTGGGCAGCCCTGAGACTGGTATACAGGCAAACAAGTGGCAGATCATACTTACCTACAGAGAACCACTGCATCAATAGAAATACATTCATCATTTATTTTCATTACTATCACATCTCTTTGGATAGTACTTTGAGAAGTTTAGCTTCTCAGACTCACAGGTCCCTCAGCAGCTCCTAGTTCATGCTTTCTAGACCCTTCACCAGCTTTGTTGCCCTTCTCTGGACTCGCTCTAGCACTTCAATGTCCTTTTTGAGGTGAGGGGTCCTGAATCTATCACAGTACCTGAGGTGTGGCATCGCTGGTGCAGAGCACTGGGGCACCATCACTGCCCTGCTCCTGCTGGCCACACTATTCCAGATACAGGCCAGCATGCCTTTGGCCTTGTTGGCCAGCTGGGCACATTGCTGGATCATGTTCAGCAGGCTGTCAACCAGCACCTTCAGGTCCCTTTTCACCGGGCAGTTTTCCCGTCATTCCTGTCCCAGCCTGTAGTGCTGCAGGGGGTGTTTTTGACCCAAGTGCAGGACAGAAACCTTCACCTTATTGAACCTCATGTGGTTGTCCTCAGCCCATCGATCCAGTCTGTCAAGATCTCAAGGATAACTTGCTAAAGGATAATATTCCCTGCCCCAAAAAATGCTAAGTATATGAAAAAGACCAAAGAGATATGCTCGAACATCTGCTTTACATGGGGAATTATCATCATAATTATAGATTGTCATATAGAGAGAAATTCAGGAACAGAGATTTATTCAGGAACATCTTTCTCTCTTCCTTTTTACTTTTTCCTCCCCCAAAAGATAAGCTTTTCCCCACAAATGAAAAATAACAGAAACCAAAACTAAGAAAACAAAACTCACCCAGAAGCTATATCTATATTGCCCATTAATTTAATTCAGACTTCAAAATTTTGTAGCCTACAATAAAGTGGTACAGTTTAAACAAAATTAGATTGGTGTCTAAACACTGAATCATTTATGAGCACATTACATAAATATATTTACATTCTGTGCCACATTTTTTGCATTTGGCCTAAAATGCATCTCTGGAGTTTGAAACTTTATATTATCTTTTTTTGAAATCAAGGCCTTTGGATAATTACAGTTACTTTTATATAAAGCAAAAACTCTGCAATCTTTCTAACTTATTTCTAGAGGTAATTGCAATTTTTGTGGTTGTATTTTATTGCTTTGCTTTGAAATAAATAGTAAAAAAATGGCAAAAAACTCATTTAACATTTAATCTTTATGCCTATTTTTTCTTCATGAAAACTTTTGATTAAGTACCTTCAGATAGGTTTAATTCTGTAAATGAAAATAAATATTTTGGTTTCAGAATTACCTAAATACATGGAGAGGAATAATAATTAAATATGATAGTCTGTATCCACTTGTCACTTGTGGCTGAGCTCACATGGATTCAGGTTTTTAGAAAATTATGCCTGGTTGGCACAATACTGCAGATCTTCAAAGTTTACATTTTATATTTATTTATTTATTTATTTATTAATAAAGGGATATCTTAATCACAAGGAAGTAAATGTAGTTGTATACAGAACACTGTCTTGAGTTTTCAAACAAGTCAACAGACTAACACACAAATACTAGTGCATTAGGATTTTTTTTGCAATTTGCCATAAATACGAGTTATTAAGTTTCAAGTGCTACATTAGAAAAAGTAGATGAAAGCATCTCATTGTAGTCCATGCTATCAACTGGATGTATGATGACAAAGTAATTGACAGTTCATATGTGACATCATCAGGAACAATTTCATGGCCATTTTAATGAAAAGAAGGAAGTGGATATGAAAGCTACATAGACAAAACACAGTCAAAGCTCAGGTACACACAGGGAAAGATCATAAACAATAATTGTCCTAAGAGCCTATGGTGGACCTCTGAGCTGGTGAGACCTCTCAGAAGTTCTTGTGTCCAGACCGTCTTATATAGAGGGTTCCCTATAAGGAACAAGTTTTGAAAGCACCAATTTATTAGACTATAAATCAAAATAGCAAATTTTAACAGAAAAAAATCAAAGTGACTTGGGCAATCACAATGTGGATAAAAGGGGTTATACCCAACTCACCCCATTGCCTCATACGTCTTTGTAAGAGTATCTTGCTTCCAGGCTTGGTTTGAGTCCCTCAGTAACCTTCTGTGCGGCAGCAAACTCTGCACAGCTTAGAAACTGAGTTTTTTAGAAGCCCTTCCTTCTTCATCAAAATTGACATCTCCCTTCTCCTCTGAGCAGTCTAGCAATCATGCTGTTCAAACTGCCTTTCCTCCAGCTCTTCCCAACATTCCTTACAGTTTCTTTTCTCTTCTGCATTTGACCAGGATCAGTAGTCACAGATGGTAAGGATCAATCGTACTTTCAAGTGGCTCTGCCTGACACAGTATTTAAGGAATTAAAATAAACTAAATATGTATAAGGAGGAAAAAGACACATATTACCTCTCCTGATGGCCTACTAAGTTGAACTATTTATATTAAAATGGCATCAGAGATAGAAATCAAGATAACAAATAGTGATCAGATACTGCCATTCACTAATATCCATATTTTCCACAAACACCAGAGGAATTTCATTAACACTGGAGGATGGCATGCTTTTCCATGTGTAATCCCACCCACGACTGATCTGACAATCTCTTGAAATCAGTCTGAACTCCTCCATACAACATTTCGAACAGTCTTGTCAGGTCAGAAGTCATGGGTGATACACTTAAAATCACTTTCCATCCCCCAAAAGATCTTCATGATCCCTTACATACCCCACTGACATCAAAGATAATTTTGGAGTTTCCCTCAGGTCTCTCATGTGGCCTCCTTGCCTCAAAGGCAAGGTTTTGTGTGATGTGAATGAACCTACACTCAGCAGTGCCTTGGGAGTGCAATGCAAAGCCAGACAGGCAATTTTCTGCCAAAATCTGTCTGATTCATTCTGTCAATTCCTAGTAGCCTAAACAAATTTACATCATACCAAAGACAATAAAGAACAGCTGAAAATTAATATTTTAATGTATAATAGAAACAGAATGAAACTCCCGTAAAAACAGCCACTATTATAGTTGTAAAATGTGCAGATTCTGAAATCCCGGACCTAGAGAATATGAAGGTTCAGGACAGCCAAATGAGTCACTGCTTTTGCAGATGTTGTCTCCTATATCTTTCCTGATAACATTTCCAAGCACATGAACTCCAGATCTGATACGGACTTAGGAGGAAATGAGGGATGGGTCACATTACAAAGTCTGCTACACAACAACTGCAGTGAAAAACTGACTCCTTAACTTCCTCACTAATGAGCACTTATAACACTTTGGAAAGACAGAAGAGTTAACATTTCCCCACATAGAGACAATTGTTTTCTAATGTGTTTCCTCTGTCTGCTTGGTCAGTGCTCAGCTCTGAGCAGAGGCAGCTGCGTGGGGACGCCCCATACCTCCTGCAGAGCTGGAGGCAGAGAGGTAGGTGGCACAAACACATCAGCGATGGCAAGTGCCTTCCCATCCTCATTTTGACCTAGATTTAGCAGAGGACTGTGCCTTAACTTTAATCCAGTAAGATGTCCTATCACATTTAAAATAGGGCAAATTTCACAGCTAAAACAGTGATGGATGGCTCACTGTAGTGGGCAACAGTGAACAACATTCCCTGCTGTGTATTGGTTACTGTCAAAGCTACTCACTAACAATCCCAGTAGACTTTTCATCCCAAGAACGACTTTACCTACTTATCACAGACACATTTGGCTTCCTGCAGCTCTTAACCTTTCTAAAACTAAATCACTAGACTATTAATTGATTTATCATTGTTGTCTAGGAAGAAACTAAATTGCTGGAAAGTGAAGATGCCAATAACATTATCTTGGGTCAGACAGTGGCTTGGCATGGGATGTGAGTGGGCACATAAATTAATTTATATGCTTTCAGGTAAAACACTAAAGTATCTCATGGTGAAACTAACTAGCAAATTTCTGCAAGGATAGGATGCCACTGGACATTGTGAAGTTTTGATTTAAATTCATTTCTACTTGTTCTTGCTTTATCTTCCTTCTAAGCTGGTTCTGATATTTCTTTTGGGAGAAGAATGTCTCAGAGTAAATGAAATAATGTTTGTTTTTCATTATTCTGCCTAAAAAGTGTTTTCATTTGTTGGTCAATCCTCTCTCCTTTCGCAAGCTCTTCCAGAGCTCTGGCTACAGCACAACCTGTCTGGTGCCCTGCTGGACCCAAATGCCCTGCCATATTGCCTGCAGCTCCCCCTTTCAGCCATGAAACCTCAACCTCTTGGTTAACTCCATAGATGCCCCCTCCTCCTTCAGTCTTTTCTCTATTTCCCCCTTCATCTTAAATACTGTAGTTTATCCCTAAGTCCTTGTATTGGGTACAGGTGCCCAGGCACTGGCCTGGCTGGGGAGGGCTGCCAAGGGTGGCCTCCCACGAGGAACACAATTTGTTCCAACCCACCCACTTCCAGGACACAGTTGAGCACCTCAGGCATGGGTGTGGTGTATCTGAGAATGTGTGTTTAAGAAAGGGTAAATAATGCTGCAAGCAGTTGAGAGAGAGAAGCGAGAAAAATGTGTGAGAAACAGTCCTGCAAATACCAAGGTGAGAGAAGAAGGAGGGAGATAGGGTGCTCCAGGCACTGGAGCAGAGAGATTTCTTTGCAACCCCCAGAGAGGACCGTGATGAAGCAGATATTCTTACTGGGGAGGGTACCACACTGGAGCAGATGTACATGCCCTGAAGGAAAATGCAGCCAGTGTAAAAGACCCCTATTGAAGCAGGAGAACAGCATGAGGAGAAAGGAGCAGAAGAGAGGAGCTGTTATGGATTAACTATAACCCCATTTCCCATCACCCTGCACCACTGTGGGGGAGGAAGTTTGGAGTAAGGAGTGAAGGAGTGAATTTGATGCTGGCAGGGAGGAGGGATGAAAGGAAGGTGTTTTGGTTTTTGTCTTCATTTCTCATTATCCTATTCTATTCTTAATTTGAAATAAATTAATCTTTCCCAAGGTGAGTCAGTTTTACCAGTAATATTAATCAATAAGCAGTTTACCTGTTATTTATGTCACCCCTTGAGCTTTTCCATCCTATTTTCTACTTGTCTTGTTGAGTAGGTGGAGAGGGAGAGAGAAGCTAGGTGGGCATCTGGCAGCCAGCCATGGCCAGCCCACCTGCCCCCCCACCCAAAAAAAAAAAAAAAAAAAAAAAAAGGGAAAAAGAAACAAAATAGGAGCACCACTCTGTTTTTCACTCTGCTCGAGCACTGCATATTTGTTCAGCCCAGAGTACATCTTGTGTAAACAGAACAAAAATCCAAATTGCTGGAACACAGGCTGGTTTAATATTGTACAACTCTGATTGCTAGCCTGTTAAAATGCTCATAATTCATAATTGTTCCTCAATTTGATTACCCACAATCCTGTCTGACTTTCTCTCCATTTCTTGCTAGTGGATTCCTTGGGGGCTCAGAGAAGCACTAAAGCTGTTTATAATGGAAGCATTTGCAGAAAGGATAAAAAAGTAACAGTGGCAGAGAGGAAATGGTTAGGGAAGATCCTTATCAAGTTCATTGCTCTTTAACACAGAGACCTCCTGTGCCACCACACTCTTAAATTTCATCCATGCAGAGGTGAGTGCATACAAAGATAATCAAATTTTCCACATATCACTGTTAAAATTCTACTTGTGTGTGTTTGCTGCCTGGTCTGCAAGTAAACCACTCCTAACACATCCTTGAGTCCTCACACCTTGTTACTCACCTGTTTGCCTGCAGATTTCCTGGCTGTAGAGCAAATTATGTTTTAAAATAGCTCTGGTAGGCAGTCATGCAAAGCATGCACCTCATCTTGTCTCTGTAATTGCACCCAGAGGCATTTGCCACACTGGCCCTGATCCCAGAGCTTTGGCTCACATGGCTTAATGCTAATGACAGGGGTCACACAGAGGCTTTTGATGGTCAGTATAATGCCCAACACAACCTTCTGAACATTCCTACACTTGTCAGGTAATCTCTGGAATAAATGTCAGGGAAATGCTACATTATTTACTGAGTGGATACTCAGTAAATAATGTAGCATTTCCCTGATATTTATTCCAGAGATTACCTGACAAGTTTTATTTCCCTGCTTATGGAAGTAGTTGGCACCCTCTGGTGGTGTGTGGCTCCTACTGCTTGACAGCTCTCCCCAGATGCCATAAGCAGCACCAAAAGTGTGGTACCGATCTCTGCAGTGATGACAAAATCGCCAACAAGCCCTGGGAAAAAACACTGCTCAGTTCTGAAAGCAGACTCAACTCCATTCATCTGCTCAGATATCAAACCACCATGCTGTAAAAAGTAAAAAACAATTAAGAAGAAGCCATTCTTTTTCTCAGTCCCTACACATTTGAAAAAACAGACAACCCCAAACCAGCCTGCACTTTAATATTTTATTTGGTTTAAGATGCTGAAAGTTTACAAAAACACCATAGAAAATTAAAATGGAGTCAAGCAGGAAAGATACCAGGACTATGAAACTTGCAGTAACTTTTCCAGGTGTGTGTGTCTCTTCCTACAGGAAACGTTATACTAGAATTAAATTCAGACTTTTTTTAGTCTTGTTTGTTGGGGTTTTTTTGGTTGTGGTTGTTCATTTGGGGTTTTTTTATGTTTTACAATAGCAAAGTAAAATTTCACTGACAGAGCTAATCTAAATCAAATTTCAGATTGGTTTGACTGACAGGTAGGAAGAAGGAAGCTGCTTTACTGGTGCCTACCTTGTCATGCAGAAGGTTATGTAAGCTCCCTCAAAGCACTTGTTCATAGAAAGGGCAACACACAGAACTGTACGCATCACATGTCATGTTATGAAGGGCAATAAGGCAAATATTATCAGACCTCGGGCTGTGTATGCCCTCATTCTTTTTTTTCTTTTTGTCAATGGAGCGTTACTGCTGACAATACTGAGAATGTCATGGCCCTTACTCTGACAGCACATGAATCAGTGAGGAAGAGATTACCAATTTTTCAAAATCATATCTTTTGCAGACACACATTCACATTTGTGAAGTACAGGTGGGAGCTGCAGTTTGTTCAAAGCTGCTCCAACAGCCATTTCAGCTGCCAACTAATAATTGGAAATGTTCAATGGAAAGAATTATCTACATCATCTTTTCCTAATGAAAAAACATGGTATTTTCCATAATGGCAACAGAGCCTTGTAGCTGTTTTCATGGAAATTCAGAGCATGCCTTTTCTCTTAAGAAAGGAAGCACTTTCTCTTAAGAAAGGAGATCCAGTAGCAGAGGGAACCACCATGTTTTGGACCCAGTTTGCTTATGTCAGAAGTAGGCTGGTAGAGAGGGGCAATACTCTTGAGTTTTTCCGTAATTGTCCTTGATGATCACCATTATGAAGAGGAGATTATTGTCTCTCTCTCCCTCTACCTCATATATAGTGAAACTGAAATTAGGATCTGCAAGATAACTTAATTTATTGGGTTTGCACAGCCAAGCTTTGATAGTGGCAAGGTTACACAGGTGACTTCTGTGAGGAGCTGCTAGAAGCTTCCTTCACATCCAACAGAGATAATCCCTGGCTGCTCCAAAGGTGGACTTGCTGCTGGTCAAGTCTGGGCCAATTAGAAGTGACGGTGATATCTCTGTTGATAACATATTTAAGAAGGAAAATAAAGTTATTGCACAGTTGTAATTGGAGCCAGAGAAGAGCGGAGTGAGACCACTGACCAAGGTCAGTGGAAAAGGAGGGGGAGGAGGAGCTCCTGGCACTGGAGCTAGAATTCCTCTGCAGCCTGTGACGAAGGCCATGATGAAGTAGCTGTGTCTCTGCAGCCTATGGAAGTCCATGGGGAAGCAGAGATCCACCTGAAGCCCATGGAGAAGTCCCACACCAGAGCAGGTGGATGCCCGAGAGGAGGCTGTGAACCCATGGCAGGTCCATGGAGAAAGGACCTACCACTGGAGCAGCCAGGCCTTTTCTTCTCCAGGCTTAACCACCCTTGCTGTCTCATCTTGTCTTCATAGCAGAGGTGCCCCATACCTCTGATCTTTTTCACGGCCTCCTCTGGACCCTCTCTAACAGGTCCATATCTTTCATGTTTTGGGGATCCCATGGACCGAGTGCTCCAGGTTGGGTCTCACAACAGCTAAATAAAGGGGCAGAATCATCTTTCCTGACCTGCTGGCCACATCTTGTCTTACGCAGTCTCGGATGTACTTTGCCTACTGGATGGTTGTCTGGATGGCTCATGTCCAGTTGTTTATCCGCAAGAACCCCCAAATCCTTCTCTGCAGGAATTCTTTCAATAAGATTTCCATGACCCAAGTGCTGCACCTTTAACTTGTTGAATTTCATGGCAGTCTCATGGGCCTACTCTTTAAGCTTTTCCAGGTTCCCAGATGGCATCCCATGTGTGTTGCTGTTGTGTTGTGTCAAATGTTGTTGCCTGCACTGCTCATTCAGCTTTATGTTATGTGCAAACTTTCTGGGTGTGCACTTGATCCCACAGTCAATATCATCAGGTCCCATAGTTTGTGGCTGTTTAACACTATCAAGTGATCCTGAGCTTGCTACTTGCTTATAGTGGTAGGGACTTCACTCCCCTCACACCCATGCAGAGAACTTGAGAGTAGAAAGCCTGACATCAGTGAAGATTGAGGAAAGAATTCATTGAGTGCTTCAGCATTCCTATAAGTTGCCACCAGTTTACCCTTCTTGTTTCTCAGAGGGGTACATTGTCTTTGGCCTTTCTTTTCTGACTTGTCTACTTTTAGAATCCCTTTTTAAAATTCTTCATGTCACTTGTCTAGTCCTGCTCTAGCTTTGCCTTGGCTTTCCTAACTACATCCCTATATATTCAAAACATATCCCTGTACTCTACCCAGGCCACCTCCTTCTGCTTCCACTGTCTGTGCATTTCTTACTGCTCAGTTTGAGGAGCAGATCCTTGCCCAGCCATGACAGTTTCAGGCCTGCCTCGCTCCATTTCCTACACATCAGGACACAGACCTCTTGTGCTCTAAGAAAAGTGGCCTTAAAGAGCAGCCAGCCTTTTGTCCTTAAGGACAGTTTCCCAACTCCTTAAACAGCTGAAAGATTGGTCTTGCAAAGTTCAGGGTTTTGATCTCACGCCTCATTATTTATCACTTTTGAGGGCTGGGGTTATTCCTCAGTTTTGTCTTCATTCTCTCTTCCAGTAGCGACACCCAATAAGGGAACACCGACAAGGTTGCTCAGAACATGTCCTGGAAAAGCCAGCACTACTGGATCTATATAGCCAGCACTACTGTATGGATCAGGTATACCTGAAAAATGCTTTATTTCTGCTGGTGGAAAAGAAACAACATCCTCTTCTTAACCTGATGATAGAATGTCCTCATTTACCCTAAGCCCTCTCTGACACCAGATAAGCTCTCCAAATTTTATTTACAAAGATTGTGCTAGCCTTCATGGTGGCTAAAAGTACAGAATTTAAGGTCGAGATTTTAATTTTGTTGCCATCCTTCTCAGTACAAAGGGGAATTGGAAAACAGCCTATTTATTTAGCAAGGTAATAATTTAGCTGCTGATTGATCAGTTTAAGGATGATCATATTTCTAAAAATTCCCCAATTCTAGTTAAAACTAAATCTAAAAAATTAATTGCTCTTCATTTAAATATTTACCATATAATTTCATCTTTGGCAGCATTAAATACTATGCAATATTCTTTTTGTGTTTACATCGATATATGTCTCTGTCTCTCTGCGAGCCTCTCAGGAACCCTGGGCCAGTCCCGAGTCGGCAGACACCGGGTGGAGCAGCCCCAACACGGCCGACAGCGGGGAGACACTGTCTGTGTGTGCCCCGAGGGTACTGAGGGCACCTGGGCTGGGGGCAGACACTCTCTGTGTGTGCCCCGAGGGTACTGAGGGCACCTGGGCTGGCGGGGAGACACTCTCTGTGTGTGCCCCGAGGGTACTGAGGGCATCTGGGCTGGCAGGGAGACACTCTCTGTGTGTGCCCTGAGGGTACTGAGGGCACCTGGGCTGGCGCCTTTGCAGCACAAGAGACACCAGAGACAGTGGTAGAAGAGAAAGGGCCGACTCATAACAGGGGTTAATCCAAGGTTTTATTAGGATCCCAAAGGAGCTCCTGCACCTCAGGGGGCCTCCTGCCGAGAGCCCCGGGAGATGTGCCAAGGTCACATTTAAAGGGAGGTGGAAACCAAAAGTAGATAACGTTTTACCAACCAATAAGTAACTCTAAGGGATGGGTACTGGGGGACAGACATATAGGACAGCGTATGGGGCAAGGCTTGGGGGGCTGACCCCTGGCCTCTGGCTGATCACTCGACAACTTGGACCGAAACTTCTGGATGGAGGGATGGGATGCTGAGTGATTGACAGAGAGCCAGGGTGGGGGTTTGGGGATGATCTCATCCCGGAAGAGGAATTGCACAGGTTAAGGGAGGGGGGTACAGTCTGCAATAAACCATTTGGGAAAAATATGGGAATACAAAACAAAACTACTTCAAAGTATTACAAAGTATAAAAACGCACTGCAACAGATATATATTATTCTGGGAAGATTTCACGTGCTCTGCACTTCAGCTTACCACAGCAGTGGTTTGAATTTGCCTCAGAACATGAATTTTAAAAAGTCTCTTCATACAGTATATGGTCTTTAGATTCAATTAAGTTGAGAGGGAGAATTCTGGAACTGTCAGCTAAGACCTTTCAAGGTTGGTAATATTCTTTACTAATGTCTGTTAGTTGTCCTCAGGTCTTTCCTCCCTCATTCTCTCCCATGAATATACATGTCTATTTTGCTTTATCAGGTAAGGAAAATTTAGTGTGCTGTTTGTAAGTTTTGATTTTACTTTCTATTCTGCATTTTCCTCAGGGTTGTGCATACTATTTATAATGAATGCAGATCTCAGCTGCTAGTTACAACAGTCATTTAGAAATTATTCTTTTCCATCATGTCAGCAATTATCTACTGAATTTAATTTTGAGTATAGAGAAGACAAAGATAAAAAATAAAAGCATCCACACATACAAAAGAAAACATAGAATCTTTTTTAGATGAAACCTGTTTTTGCACACCTATGAATACAGTAAATTTTAATCCAGCTGACAGATCTAGAACAAAATAGAGTTAACATAAATATTTGAACATAAGGCATTGTATGCCATGCATGGCACTTGCTCACTCTCTCTCCCCTGGGGTCTTTGGACATGGGATTCCTTTGTTTTGTTTATGTTTTTGTAGGAATATTCTTCTAAGGAATAGAGATGTACAAGTCATTTTCTGGAAGATCCACCAGGTCAACCCAACTATTTTACCTTCTCCTCAAAGCCTATCTAACGTCTTGTAAAGTTCCATGGCAAGAATATAATGACCCCAGCCTAGTTCAATCTCTTTCCACCATATGTTATATGAGTAAGAGGTTTTGGGTTTTGATCTCTTTGTTCCAGGCATCTGATAATTTATAGCTATAGCATTTTGATGGATGGACACTAAAATATATTTAAGGCAAGAATCTGAAAGGGAAGCCAGATTTGTGTTGGTCTAGCAGGGGCTGCATGGATGTGATTAAAGTTAGGGATGAGGTTAGGATTGAGTCTAATAGGCACCTCTGGGTTTAGGAGGGTTTACTTCATACAGGTTACTATGCCTGAAACCAGTCTAGTTTTAGGATCTGTCCATGCAAGATTTCCTGTTCAAGTTTTTATTTGGAGCACTCAATGCCTCTTGACTCAGGTTTTTCCATGTGATAAACACCAAAGGACTTGATGCTATTGTGTAAATTGGATAGGAGATTTATCAGATTTATCTGGGTGAAGTTCATTGCAAGGAGGAGGCATTGTAAGGCTACTGAGCAAGCAGTAGCTAACTATGTGTTTTTCTTCTCTTGTGCAACCCAATAACTTAAACACATTGGAGACTGTCCATGCACTCCTTCTTTTATAACACAAAAGTCCAGCATGTTTTATGCCAATCTATAACTCCATGGAATTTTTATAAAGATTGTAGACTGTTAGTCTTTGCCTATTTCCATTGTCTTTACTATACCCAGAAATCCCATCATTTCAACATTTCATCTCAGTTGTATCACTGTGATTTTGGTGCACTTGATGCCAGCGGTAGCAGTATCTTAGCAAGGCCGGTATTCCAGCTGTGTCAAGTTTCAGGTACTGTCTAAATCTGCTTTATGTGTGAAGCTGATGTGCTTGTTTGAATTTGATCTTTGTCTCCTAATGGACATAAGAAACCTGATTTTCAGTTGTCAATTGATTTACATTTGCATGACAGTTTTACAAAGGAGACAGAGGAAAGGGGTGATTCCTTTTAAACTTTCTACTTTTCTTTTCAAGAAAACTGTCAGAGCATGTTTCTTCACATCTTTTATCTGTCTTGGCTTATATCAAACCTATTCACTGCAGTTGAAGTTCTGGTAAAACACTATATTTTGGTTGTGTTTCTTTTTGAATAAATCAAAAACATATTTCTCTCACCACTAACCAATCATTATTGCTGTGATGTTTGAACAGAAGACAAGAAAAGGATCTTAAAATTAGAATTGATTGCTTGGAGGTGAGAACTTTGAACGAAATGAACAATTAGGGAACAGCTATCACCAGCTATTTTCCAGTGCATAAATTCCTGTCCCTTCTTCATTCATTTGTATTACATCCAGACCAGAATATCAAAAGGAAAATTTGGTTTGGCGCATGGCTCACATAACCCCAAATTCTCAGAAAGAAGTGTTTTGTCCATGATTGTTTTTAAACAAGTTCCTTGTCTTTGCCGTTAGGTGTCTCTGTAATCCTTTGTAAAGCACCATATATCGCAGGACTTTTTCAATGTTTCCTGACTTTAATACAAGTCAGTATTCTTTCTAACCCTCTCTCTTATGCTTTTATTTGGGATCTTTAAAGAAAACAACTAGAAAAAATTCTGCAGTGTTGCATCTTAACATAGAGAAGTAAGGAATTTCTTAATGCTGCTTTGTCAGACTACAAATAAAATTCAAAGCATCAATAAAAAGTCTTCCCCCAGTATACTTCTTGCTCAAGTTGAAGAAAATTGAGAGATAAGGTCTTACAAAGATAAGGTATCCATTGTCTGTTGAATCTCTATGTCCTCACAACCTCTAAGCCATCATGTAATTATTGACTGATTTTCTAATCAAAATATACCACATTTTATTTTATCTGTATTACAGCTATCCATAATATCAATGTTTTCTAGAATGTAAACCATCCAGCTAAGTTTGTGAAAGATGCATCTGTATCACCATGCTATTTGAGAAAAGGAGTTAAGAAAACAGAAAGAGCTGTAGGATAGCACCTATAAGCAACTCCTGTTACTTCGCAATAAGAGATTAATCAAAGCTGCCCAATCAAAACAGGAATCTTAGAAAATAATCCTGACATAGGTAGCAATAAGAAACAAGAGTTTTTTCATAATAATCTGTATTAACTTGGGACAAGGACACCACATGTGCCAGATTAGTCAAAGACACACGGTCTGCCTAAGTATTAGATCCTCTGAAGCAAAGGCCAGCAGCCCACGGTGCTTTCTGAGGAGTGACAGATAGTGTGACAGCAATTCCAGCTGTGGGCTGGTGTAGACATGATTGATTAAGCTGTCAAAAATACTTCTAGAGTTTAGGTGGCTGGGATAAGAGGAAATCTAGTAATATTCTGGTTTGCACATTTTTATTTTGGTGCGCCTTTATTTGGTAAAGGTAATATAGGTCTGGACACTGGGCTAGAATCTGTGACTGACTGTATAATATGAAAAAAATTGATACATACATCCTTGTTGCAAATAGTTTTTCCTTTAAGGATTCTGGTACCATTAAAACCAGGTTTATTCTTACAAACCACCCAAACTTTCAAGCAGTTGCAAAATCCAACATATAAGTTATAAAAAAGAATTTATTTCATCCAAGACTCATCAAGAAGTGATAAATGTGAATTCCAAAAAGTGCATTTTATGAAAGCCACTTTTCAGAGCAAAACCACATTTCAATGTCAACTGAGTAGATGCTTTATGTTGTAGAAAAAACAGCTTAGTGTACCATCTGTTGCTTTTAATAGCAAATGAACAACATGAATTGTAGTTAATACTGTTGATGTAAAATATGAGGGATGTTATCAAAACTGCTCACTGATTGATATAAACATGTTTTGAAATATGAATGAGTTCAATAAATTCAATATGCAACTTTTACAAGCCAGCTGTTCTCAAAAGATAAGGCAGTAAAAGATTTTTAATGAACCTCATGCCAGGCAAATGCAAACTCATTTCTCTGGGCCACATGATGGTGGAAGAAGCATTTCCTACCTAAAGCACACATAGAGTCACAGTTTCACTTAACCCCTTCCATCTTGGGAGAACTAATTATATCTTGTACAGAGCAATGAGAGAAGTGGTATGAAAATATCATCAGGCATATGTGTATTTATCTATATTTATCTATCCTATCTATCTATCTATCTATCTATCTATCTATCTATCTATCTATCTATCTATCTAATCTATCTATCTATCTATCTATCTCTATGTCTGCATCTATCTCCTTAGAAGAGATCTTGTGACAAAGATTTTTTACAAAGGTGTCCAGAAAAATCCGCATAGCACTTCTTCATTTTCTACTCTCCATATGATGGTACAATGAGGTGAGTCATAGCACAGGTCTTGGCTCTGGAAATGCTTCTGTCCTGGGACATGGCACATGAATAACAGCCCAGCCAATGAACATGACAGCTGCCTTTGAGAAGTTCAATACTGAATCACAAAGGAGTGAATCCTTATAACAGCTTCCTCATTTTAATACTGAACATTATACATCCTCTATATAGTATGCAATTTTAACACTTTGAATGATCAAGTTTATTATTTAGGAAATTTATTTATACTATTATAATTAAGAGCAGCCATGCTTCATTTCCCTTCTACAAGATGGTATCTCATTGCTTTTAATATCTGCAAAATGTTCTTTCTTATCCTGAATGGTTCAAGAAAACAGACAAGTGTTTCTTGACAGATAATAAGTATCTGAAATCCTTTAAATAGTGTCTATAAGTATTTGGAGGAACTTTTGCTAGTTTTGTTAATCATCTAGAACACCAAATTGATTCTTTTTATCTTTACTAATCTGAAAATAATAGAACATAAAAAGAGCACTTAATTAATGCCATTTATTTTTTAAGAGTTTTCAGATCTCATTGAAAACATACAATTTATAAATCATCACAGGTTTTAATTTAACATCCCTGTGTATTACTCACCCATGATGAATTATATTCTACTTAAATAGAGCTAAACTAACTTCTGGCCCAATTACCTTTCTGTACCTATGCTGAATATTGGTCAGTAATAGGTGTAAGCCATTTAGTTTGGGTTAATTTAGCCAAAAATTACTATCAAAATTATCAGAGACAAGTGGTAAGATAATCTCATAGAATCCAGAATCTGGGTAGTCTGATCTGGCTCCTCTGGTTCCCTTTATAATATTTGGGTTTTTTGTATATTTAAACTTGTTTGAAAGTATGGATGTAAATTGATAAATTAGGACAATGGTGGTGCTGGTAGATTGACATATGGCACATGAATTTATTCCTCTGGGAGTAGGGTGTTAGGAAGTTTGTGAAAGTCTAGTGCATACAAGTTTATATAATTTCATCTAACTTACACATACCCTGGATTTTGACTGGTGAATCTAAACTGTAAACTTGCACATTTGAAGATGTTTATCACAAAAGAACTGCTTGTGAAACTTCAGGGTATTTTTTCGTGTGGCAAATGTGCTTTGTCCTGCTTTGCCTTACTTTCATAGAGCCTTCAACTTCCAGAGTATTGATCAAATTGACATTTCTTTGACAGAATTCCAGGGAGCCCTGTAATGTTCTTGGCAGTTCCACCACTAATAAAATTGTTTCTTTACAGATGGCAAGGACTAACTTTATATCCTCAGTAGGAGGCATAAAGAGACAAGTAATAAAATGGTTTTCAATAACGAAGTTCAGTATTGCATGTTATAGCTTCACATCCATAGACAGGCCATCATAGAGACAATACCTTTAAATAATTAACAGCAGGGAGACATATTGATGCTTAACTGTCCTATCTTAAGTCCTGTTATCAGTAATGACAGTGACCATACTCTATTAGCTCTTTTCAGGATTTTATTACTGGAGATGATCACACTGTATCTAAAGAAAAATTAATAACTAAAGGAAACCAACCTGCTCAGAATTCTATTAACATTACTCCAATTCTGTGTTTAAATTCAATTATATAGATTCCTTCCAGGAGCTGTTGCTTTATATGACAAAACTTTTGCTCATGGTTTTTCAGATGCAAACCCATTTCTTTACCTGATAAATGTGGAAAATTTTAAATTACACTATTACACAAATGCAATTTACTGAGGGCAGGGGAGTGTTCATTTGTTTAATAAGCTTTTAAAAATCATACTGAGAGAGCTTTCCATACATTTATCAGATATGAACAAGGTTTTCTTATCTTGTCTCCTGGCCACAGTGCTGTACCTAAACATGTATATCACTAAAGCAGTTGTTATGACTAGTAACAAACTAGTTTAAATATGTATGCACACATATGCATATTAAATTCTGCTGGGAAGAGATTTCTTACAGCAAATGAAATCATCCTTCAGATTTGAAAGAGGCTTTGGATTTACTGAACAATGCTATAATACAAAAAGATTTATTATTTTAATTATGTAAGACAGTAGCAATTGTTTCTGATGCAAAACAAGTCCTGAAGTCAATGGTATTTGAATGAATATATGGATTAGACTGTGGTCTGCTTGTTGGACAATTTACATGCCAGTCATGCCCTTTTACACTTTGTATAGAGACATAGTTCTTTCTTCGTTCAAGAACTCCACTGGTTAACAGAAATTTAAGTGAGAACTGATATCGCTCCACTGGTTAACAGAAATTCCCAGAAAGAATTGACTGGTAAGTAAAAAAAAAAAAAAAAAGTAATGTCAAAAGCAAGTTCAGGTAGGCTGACATAATAAAATTGAAATTAATAGATTCCACTGATAACATTGCTTAGTTTGATTTAAAATAGGAAAATACTTCTTGTAGCTATTTTGTACATAGCGATTTTGATACTGCTCTCATATTCAGGAGTACTGAGCATACTGCATTTCCTTGATCTAATTTATATCAACTCCAAGTAGTGCCCAGGATTGTCTTTTCACTGTTTTTAAGCTTCAATTCAAACAGCTCTCTACTCAGTTAGTTTCTCAATTCTCAAATATTTAAAGGGACAATTTGAAGATCTTTACATATTCTGATGTGGATCACAGGCAAAAAATTACCATAAAGTACATTAGGGTTCTATAAATCTGTGCAGCCAGAGTCATGTTATTTCAGAAACATATGACACCTCAAAAAAATTTGACACATATTGGTCCATTTCATAAAAATCTAGAAATATATTCTGTATATTTCTGTAACATTTTTCTGTATGAGAAAGAAATATATATGAAGGTATCAAAAGCAGATGTCTGTAGACTTTTGCAGAGAGGAAGACATGAACCTTAGCCCTCATTTTGTCTGTCATTAATAAAAGTTGAGCTTAAAGCTGACATAACAACCATCTTTTCCATTATTTTTTAATTTAATTTTTAAATACAAATGACTTTTTTTTCCTAGGCTTAAGATAATTATTATTAAGCTAAAAATTCTCTGAAGGTTCTGTTGCATTCAGTGTGTTGCTGTTCTTGACAGGTTAAATGTCAACACTGTCAAAATTTATAAAGTAATGGCTCAGAGACTGTGGAATGGACCAGCCATCTGGGAAAATAGACAAATCAAATAAGCAGGAAATAACAAAAACACAACAAAGCAACCAAACTCCTACAAAATGGGAAATTTCTGTTCTTGTCCATGCAACTCAGATTAAGTAATTCAGGACTTAGTTTGGTAAAGACTTTTCAGAAGTTTGGGGTTTTTTTCCCAGATATGCTTTACAGTTCTCAAAATCTGAAACTTTCATGCTTAACTGGCATGTTGTCTTATGACTGATGAATTCAAGTAACTTCTAATTGAATTGGTCTGATGTGACCAGTAGTAATACTCTAGAGGAAATAGATTTTATATGGTCAAAATTTTAAAGGCCTCAAATATTTAAAGGGACATTTAAATGCCTCAAAAAAGGGCCTTCAAATGTCCCTTTAAAAATTTACAGAACATCCCATTTAAAAGATTTATTAGAGATCTAATTGTTTGACTTGTCTATATTAGTCATGTTTTTCATTCCGCTCCATGTTGATGGAAGGAAATAGTTTAAGTGCATCACCTTCTACACACTTCACACTTGACATTGGACAGAATGCAAATGAAATTGCTCCTCAGCAGGACACAATGCATGGAAGGGATTGTTTAATTTTGGTCCTTTTTCAGCAGCACAACCCCGGTAAATGCTCTTCTTTGCTGTGAGTTCCAAAGTGAAGAGCTGCTCCACTCCTCTGAATGCTTCTGAGCCCTGCACCAAGCCCTTCCAGTTGAAAGGTGTATGTGGAATTTAAGTTGCTGGACAGAGATACTTTCCTCATGCAGGACATGGATCTGGTGTCTACAGCAGCTTTTCTTTTCTCTATTTACTCATTGTTACATATTTACTTACAAAAAAGTCCTCTCCTTTTCCAGGGCAGGGTCTTTGCAACAGCAGTGGAAACTAGGTGTAGCCTTTAGTCTGGATCAATTACAAGTATTTTCTTCTACAGCACTGCTATAGAAATGTATGTCCCTAAAGGCAACCATCACAGTACTGACAAGAAAATTGCTTTTTATTAGAACCAGACAAGTCACACTGACATGTTAAGTAAACCATGATTTTATGTATATTCTGAGGCCTGTTGGCTTCACAGACAGCAGGGGGATAATGCTTGCATTTATATCCCCGCAGCATTAAAGAGCATATGCTTGCCCAGCTTGTCTGATCGACACCAGTAGAGTTTTGCCCTTGACAGCTCCTGTTTATACAGATGGTTTTAAAAATGTTATTGGAAGAGAAAACAGCCTGCACTGTAGGAAGCACCTTACATAGGAGCCAAGACTTAACAAGGAAAACTATTTTCATCATTCTCTCCTGTTCATCTAGAAAATTTGAGGAGAATTTGAAGGTTGACCTTAAAACTAAATTTAGACTTATTTTTGTCTGTTATATTTAGACATGTCAAGATTTTTTTTAACGTGATATTTTGAAGATCCTGTTTAAGCAATTTATTAAAGATCTGGTTATTGGACTTGTCTATATTAGTCAGGTTTTGCATTCTTCTCCAAGTGGATGGAAGGAAATAGTTAGGTGAATCACCCCTCACATCTTCACCTTTGCCTTTGGATGGAATGAGTCACTCTCTAGAGAAGCCTGTACCTTCTTGAAAGCTGCAAGGGGAACAGAGCAAAACCCGAAATAGATAACTTGTATGTAGGACCAGTATTTATTTCCAGAATCACATTGAAGTTAGGGAAAAAAATTTCCCATCACTATCAGCTGCAATAGGGCCTCTATCCTTTGTCATGTGAGCTGACAGCTGTAGGACTACTGCCACCAGTCCTACAACAATAATGTGCCTCTGCAAAGTATGCATTTCTTTCAAAGGTGCGGGCGGTGGAAGTTCTGGTAGCTGGTTTTCCTCATCCGGAATATGATTCATTCTCATACACTCATAAAAACAGCCCTGTCCCAGCTGTCTGCATTCATATTTGGCTAATCTCAAACCCCTACCCTCAAAACAAGCAGAGCAATACAGAAGACCTGTCACTAAATTTACCTTTCCACCTGTGGTGAATGAAGGTACCTGGGATGAAATCTGAGCTTTGTGAGACTTTTGACATTGACTTCAGCAAGACTGAGAGTGTGTCCCAGAAAAGCTCCCCATTCTGTGGGCTAAAAGCCTAAACTAAAAGCATATAGTATAACAATAAAATATATGCAAATAATTAATTACCGATGTTACAATTCCTTTAACATCAGAACATGCTCACCTCCTCTGCAGTTCATGAAAACTGTTCACAGTATGTCTTGCCATTGCATTTGAGGTGGTGGTAAAACGACACTGCTGTTTGCAGACAATAGGTATTTAACAGTAACAATATGAAAGCCAACTATAAGAAGATAGACAAATATATGGCCAGTCACTGAAACAGAAATCAAAAGAAAGAGCTTTCAGAAATTTATAGGACATGCCATTAATCTGGGATAATGGAACTGAAAAGACAATATTTTTCTCATCTTTATGAATTCTAATGATAAAATTATATACTTAAAAAACCCTTACGGTAAATTTGTAAACAAATGAAACTGCTATATTTGGAAAATTTTAAGGATTGTTTTTGCATGAATATCATAAAGTCATGTGAACATACTATCATGTTCAACAAATCATAGAAAACAGGAAAAAAAAACTTAGAATAGTCAAATTCAAAAATATTCAAATAAAGTTTTCCTATATCACTGGTCAGTAGTGTACAAGTTTGAGGGGAACACAGTTATCTAATGCTTAATATATCTTTTTCTTCTACATTAAACATATCCTCCAAATTTTTGCCTATACAGGTTTCACAGCGACACAACACAGCAACACAAACACCTTTAAAGTAAAGTGCAGTTTTGTGCACTATTCTAGGATGTCAATCTGCACTGATTAGAATTTATTTTTAAACCACAGTTCAGTCAACTTTAGATGAGATGCAATAATGACTCTGCTTGGGCAGTACTGTGATGTAAGCTTTAGTGAAACAAATGGATTTTTTTCTGTTTTACGTAGATATTTAGGCACAGCACCTGTAGTACTTGGAAGTAATTCTCTTCATTAGGGAAGGATGCATTAGCCCAAGGAAAACTATAATGAAAGAGACGTAAGAAGCTGTCATGTTAAAGACAGAAGTTTGTTTACTGTGGGAGGGGACAAAGCCCTGTTTTGGTGAAAGAAGTAAAAGGTAACCAGACATCACTAGAGCCACAGTGCATTCAATTTATGCACAGACATCTGGCCAGTAGCTGCTTTGGTGAAGGTGTTGTACAGAATTGGAGCTGTGTCCCTACTGACAGTGTATTGAGAAGTTATTGGGTACATCTGAGAGCCATTTAAATGCAAATATAATGTGAGTTTGTCATTGACTAAAAACAATCTCCCAGGCAATGACATTAATAATTAGAAACCATCTGGTACCATGAAAGTTTACAGTACTTTCAGTATTTCCACAGGCCAAAAGGATGTAATTTATCTCCTACTAAAACAGAAACACCTATGCTATATGTTAGTGCTCCAACAATTAATATGCAAAATCAGATCCATCTTGATGTTTTTCCTCTGTGCCAAATCTGGAAAATAAATAGATGAGAAGTCTGGAAAAGAGAGTGCCATAAACTTCACAAAGGAAGTTTAAAGAGAACACACACAAGTTTAAAGAGATGAATACCTGAGAAGATGAAGGACGTGTTTGAAACTTTGCTTTCTTTTTACCTGATAAGATTATAAAGAAAAGTTGATAACTCAGCTGTCATATCTCCTTAAAAAATTATATTCTGTATTTTCAGTGTTTGGTATGTAGAAGTGGATTCAAAATAAATAAATAATGTCAACAGTTTCTCTTTTCTGGCCCTTAGAAGTTTGGGGGGGTTGGAATTTTCATGCTGTAGGGACCAAAATGAAAATGTTCTAGTCCATCCATCAAAACTTAAACTGCCTTTCATCATCATTGTTTTCAAGCTAATACACCCTAAAAAATGTATGGGCAGGTTATTCTCTATTAAAAATAATTCAATAACATCACACTCTCAGTCTCCATCTGAGAGATTAAGTGCCTACTGAAAAAAGAGAATTTTAAATTTAAATTGGTAATTGCAGTAATTGTCTTCTCCAACACCATGTTCACATGACATTTAAAATTGTCAACTTCACTTGGTAGCTTACATGAGTTGAAAACAATACAGAAATTCAGCTTCAAAGTTTATTAGTGATAACCAGTTACTAAGGATATGGAAGAAAGCAAAAATTAAGATATTTAATTTTGAGAATTTCAATAGCTAGAGAAATAACAGGAGAGGCCCACTGTAAGCACAAAAAATTGCAGTTTTTATACACAATGAAACTGTTGAAACACCCCAGTGTGTGGCTATCAAGGTAAAGTGGTTTATCCACTGTAGTTCTGATCTGAAAAAAGCAGGTTTTAAGGCTGAACAGTCAACATCTGCAGACCATCTTAGAGCCTGTGTTTCTCGGGCACAGCTGTGCTTCTCAGGCCATAGTCTATAGAAACTGAAGCTGTTCCTAAATCTTATTCTTACATGTGCCAGTGTCGTATCTCTATTTGTTGTTCTTATAATTCATGGAATATTTTCTTTCAAAAATTCTCTCAGAAATAAGATATGCCAGAAGTACTGAAACTGAGCCATCAAAATAGTGAATAGCAAATGTATTGACTGTGTGTGAAGAGGGTGTTTAAGTGTCTGTATGTCTTTGTGTGTGTGTGGCAGATTTTCACATCTCAGTTCAGGAACAGTATTTTTCCCTTGTGTAGGTGAGTATGGCAATTGAGACTTTCTCTCAAGTTCTCAAGACGCAGGATTTCCTATGTTGTTGATTTCCTGCTTGTACTTTGAAATATATAAGCTCTGAGTAATGAAACTGATTTCCTAGGACAAATCAATTTGAGAATCTCAGCTGTGAATCAAAATAATTTTTCTGTTTCTGGGTATAAATTGTCAGATTAAGAGGTCCTGATATGGTTTTTCTTCTAACATGCACTGCTCTGATACAAAATCAAAATTCTCTCTCTCTGGTAATTATAAAAAATGTCACAACACATTAATGGATTGTTTTATACCCTTACTTCAACCATTACATGATGTATAAAAAAATCAAAACCACTTGTCAACAACAATGCTTCGTTCAATAACCTTGTATGTAATAGCTGCTTAAGTAACTAATTTTCATATCAGAATCCATTTGCTCTCTTTTTGTACATGAGGGGAATTATTTTCCTGTGTGCTTGTGACTTTCAGTAGCAAATAAACCTTAACCAATGAGACAAACCTACATAAATATTCACTTCCCTATAATTTTCTGTTCATTTTCTATGCCATCTTGCCCATCAGCGTGGTTTTCTAATGTTCAACCATTTCACCTCTCTTCTGAGCTAATGCATACACATTATTTTGAAAAGAGAAACTAGCAATAAGGTATTCCAGATATATTTGAAACAATGATAATTTCATAGATAACTACAGAGCATGTCAAAGATTCTTAAGAGTGCAGGTCTTAGGTGGTCTGTAGATAATACAAATTTGTAGATATAACACATAAATTTTCTGCAGAGCACTGTCTGAACCAGGATAATAAGCAATTTGCCACACCACAGTGACGTGCTTGAATGAATTCTTGCATTTCATGTTTCTGTGTGCTTTAAAAAACCTCAAAACCAAACCAGATGTAAAGGAAAAAGGAGATTTGTCTTAGACAACTGAAAAGAAAGTTTAGTGACAGCCATGTAATTTGGTCACTTTGAATTTATGCTCTGTAAAACACATGCAGATTCTTTTTCAAGCTGGAGATGCAACTCATCATCCATAAAGTCCTTATTTTATAGCATCATTCACTCAGAGAACAGATCCTCCAAATCCCCATTCCTATTTTTCTCATGACTTTTCTTGCTTGTCAAAGCTGTTGAGAGCTTTATAGTTTGTGCTCTTCACAGTTTGTTAGCTTATTTTTATTGAATTAAAATATATTAACATAAATGACAGAAATAATTTACAGAGCTTAAAGGAAAACAATTCCAAAATATTTTGGCAGTATTAACATATAACTTTTTCAAGAATATAAAGATGCATATTATAAACATTCTTGTGCAAGTTAGGAACACAGATTAATTACAGAGGGAAATCTATAAATAGTTTTAATCAGTGTTATTGCTGAAAACTAAGAACTAGCAATAAGAAAATAGTACAATGAAGGGAAGAGATTATATAAAAGAACAATCTTAACATTAATTTTAAAATTATCCAATATAATAGCAAATTTCAAAAACCAGTGGCCGAAAGTCAACCTCAAAACTGTATCTAAAATTCACATATAGAGATTTACAGTATAATTGCATTATCATCTACAGTCATATCAATTAGACTTATAGACTATAAGTGGAAAATTGAAAATATAATGGTGAATCTTTCCAGTGTTCAAATAGAATTTTTGACCTATACAGCATTTTAAGTTGCAAAAATGGGATCAAATAGGATCACATCAATCAGGGGAGATACAAACCATGACAAGAGTCACCTAGTAAGGCATTGAACTTCTTATAAGAAAACAAATTATAGGGTGAAATAATAATCCCAATTACAATACATGCTTTGATCGTAATGTTTCCCCAAAATTTGGGTAAACCAGCAAGATCAATGCATTTAATTTCTAATGGGAAAAGAAAGCTGGATTAAATGTAACAGCAAAAATTCTTGAGGAGTATCATTATATCTCCCAAACAGATTTTTCAAGCAGGTCTATTTCCACTTAAGTTCTCTTTCAGTCAACCAAGAAACTCTGTCCTTATGGAATTACTGTAAAAGATGTAATTACCTCAGAAGCACCAACAATCTGTCCCATGTTATTTATTTGTTTTGATAAGAAAAAAAAAAGTAAAAAAGAAAGAAAAAATTAACTAAACATTACAAATAACTCTTTCAAAGGTGCCATATAAAACAAAAAGGAAATGAGGAACAAAATGGTCTGTTAAAAAATGTCAGTTTTTGACAGAACTTTCTACTAGTACAAGGCAGCAATCACTTCAGAGTGTTGGCAAGAAATAGAAAATATTAACACCTTCACATAGGAGGAAAAGGAGAAGAATGTATCAAGGGTGTCTGGATTTAAGAACATCTTTCAAAAATCTTTCAAGCTCTTCTTCCCTTTGTAAATCACTTGCTTGGAAGTTGTGAAAATTACAATTGGCAGTGTCTAAGTTCTCTCTACTGCTACAAGAGATTTCTGGAAGTCCAAAGGCTGTATCAACCACTTCACTGTTCAACCTCTGGATTTTGGTTGCTGCTGATTGCAGTGTTTTAAGGTTCTCAGTTTGTGTCATGAGGATGGAGAGAAAGCAAATATGTGCTCAAATATATAAAGTGGTTTTTAGTTGCCATATTTGTTTCTTTCATAACCAGATATAGAGATAGAGGTAATTTTGGGACACAATCAGATCAATATTGAACAACTGCAGTAGCCTGACAAGATTTCTGCTACAAAAGTGTTATCTTTAGAGGCATCTCAGACAGAGACAGTCCTGCAGATGTCCAAGTCAGATGTCATGTAACTAATCAAGACTATGAAGCCAAAAGCCCTGAAGCCATTGCTTTGCCTGTATTATCAGGAATTCAGGATTTCAGACATTTACATTACTTAATTAGCACTTTTTATTTGGAAAATACACAGGTTCAAGAGTTAGGGGAGATTTTTTTTCTAAGAAACTCACAACAACCAGTACTAAACAAGAACTTTGCAAATCCCTTCTATTTTTTTTTTTTTATTTTAAATACATCCTTTATTTGCCTTCAATTTTGTACCATATTAATATTCTTTAGAGACCCTTGAAAATCATCACTCTTCATAGACTAGTTGATGATTTTGTGTTAGTACTATCATTACAGGTTTGGTGACAGAAAGTAAAGTCTCTGTGGACATTATTGTTTTTACTTCTGAACATCAAGAATTCACATACTAGAGTTCTGGGAGTTTTAAACTTAAATAATCCCCTTTTCCCTAGAAACTAAGAAATATTCAGAAATGTATCAGCATTGTTAATTGTAATTTAACAATTTATTTTATGAACATAAATCCCTACTTCCTAGACCAAATATTCTGAATGTGACCAGCAATGCTTAGACTTTAAAGGGTTTTCTTTGCTTTTAAGCTACACTGGGTGCTCCCCATGAGCAGTGAGCCACACACACAGCCATAGTCATGGGTGAGGTATGGGTCTTATTGTCTTCAGAATCTTCTAAGGTCTCAGGAAAGGATGCCACTTGCTTATAGCAGATTTTGCTGGGAGTTTGTTCATTTTAGGTAGTAAAGGCCTGATCCAAACCCCGATGAAGTCAATGGAAAAAGTCTCCCATTGACTACAATGGGCTCTGGATCATGCCCTAAGTCCATCCTCTTCTTTAATCCAGGATTAATAACACGATGTCTTTCCAGTAGCCTGGAGTGCCTAAGATCCCAGAAATTTCAGCTGAAGGAGTTCACTTTAGATTGTCATTCCACTTGGAATTTGAAATATGAAGTCTTGGTCTTTTTCAGTGAGAAGAAAACTTTAAATGGAGGCATTTTCAGTTCCTGGTTATAGTCAATCCCACCAGTTCATTGAAAATCCTTGGGCATCCTAATGAGAAAACAGGAAGAGCAAATGGAGCCAAAGAAATTTACGTTTTTCAGGGCACACTTCAGAAATACAGTGTTGACTCTGGTTTGACCAATGAATGTTGATGCTTTTGGAGAGATCAGTGTGGAGCCTGATTACAAAGAGCAAATTAAAAAATTATAACATACTTAAATATATAAAGTTTTTGCTGTACTTTTTAAAATTAACAGATAAGGAGAGACATGACATTTTTCAAAGTGTTTTCTCAGTTTGCACAACAAAGCACCATCAGTTCTTCAATAATGAAGAGGGATAGAAAGACATTACAAATAGCAATAGTACCACTAAGTTTTCTGAACTTGCAGATATGAATTGTGAATGTTATACTAGTACAAACTTTGACAGACAGAAAGACAGACAGACAGTAAGTGGATAGAATAAGAATAGTGTTATTAAATCAGATATAAAAGATATCTGTAATAGGATCCATTTTACATAAAAATAAAAATCTGAAACAAACACAGTTTATTATATTACTATTTAAAAATTGCATTTCTGATAAAGTGATGGATAGATCAGCCATTCCAAAAGATCTCTAGTGCTATTCACTATTCACATTTCATTAAATTGCCATTAGCATTATTTATTATTTTACAATTATTCATACTGACAAAAATGGCTCAAAAGTTGAAGCATGTTTTTTAACCCAATTACTAATTGTTCTGCTAAATAGTAACATCCAAGTTGCCATGTACCTTATGATAAGGATATTTATAAAGTTTTATCTAGGTCTTAAGAAATCAATGGAATTTTGCCATAATTTCAATAGTATTTGCTATTAAAATATAAGTACATTTATTGATCTATAAATTCTTACAAACATGTCACCATCCTCCCAATAAGCCAGTGAAATGTTAAGGTTTTGTGCTTTCAGTTTTACTTCTTTTTTTCAGTGACATTTTTTCAATACTCTTTGACCACTCACATTTAGTTTTAAGCAATTTAAAAGCCTGCTGACAGATCTTATACTTAATAATTTTAGAGATAATGGAAGGAGATCTTAAATCTTCACATCAAAATACATCAGTTTTCCAGAGGAATAAGTTTATTTTGCATATATATAAATAAAAACTTGCTCAGCCAAGGACTCTCCCAAAATACAGAAAAAACTCCTGTTTGGATCCACAGTATGAATCATCATAGACTCGTATATTTCTCTCCAAAATATCTGAATATTTTAATAAAATGATGTCATTTTTACCTCTTTCTTTGCCTAGATGAATTGAAAATAAAAGTAATCTTATTACTTTGCTGGAAAATAAACATGCAATTTTTCAAATCTTGCTAGTTTTTGCCAAAGGAAAGTTTGCTTGTAATACAAGGTAACTTTAATGACATCTGAAACTCACATAGTCATTGACCAATATCAAGGAACACCTGAATAGAGTCTAACATGTCCTCCTAAGTCCTTTTTCTCCTCCATCTAAAAATTCTGGCCAGATACACTACTTTAGCTTAGAATATAGTATTTAGTAGCACAGAAACTACCCCAATTGCAACTCTGTTGAACAAATCCAAGGACTCTTTTCAGTTTAACTCAGTGTCTTTTTTCCATCCCTTCATTCTTGTTGAAATTAATTTTATTCAATATTGCTTCATCCAAGCCATAGTCTGAAAGAGAAAATGAAAGGATCCCACCACCTGGATCAGGTGAAAAAAGAGAGAAAATTAGCACAGTTTAAATGCTGTTTTCTGGAGCTAATATAGACAAAATAATTTCCCATCTATTTGTTTAAATAAAAGGCATTAATTTGTTTTCATGTGGTTTTCAATATATCCACTTATCACTTTCATATGAAAGGCTGTGGCTACAATCAGGAAGATCAATAGACATCAAAGCTCTCTAAGCAAGGTTTAGCAACTACTTCCTTAACACATATCTAGCTCGGCTACTAAAATTAGCCTGTGCCATTGGATTATAAATAATATCTTGATCTGTGGTTCCCATTTGATTTAACTAAACAAATATTACATTCCTGTCTTACAGTGACATTGGCAAGATTTCAAAACCTGGAAGCTGTCCAGGATGTACAATGCATAGAAAAGACTGTACATTGATTTCCAGACAAAAGAAAAAAATATCAGTCAAGAGGAAATGCTTTACTGGAGAGGTCTTCAGAGCAAAAGGCTGAATTGAGAAAGGTTCTTTCTTGCCCTTCTATGTTTAGAGCAAGGAATTTAGAATGTGTAGGAAAACACTCAAGAACCCTCATCAGAGGGAAAAGGTAATGACATGGTAGCATCCAATATAAAGTCAACAATAGAAAAGGTTATTCAGACATCAAATAGGTTGTTTTCAGCAGTTTTAAGTCTTTCGATATACATGAGACAGGCATTTCAGATCAGTCTGTAATATTCCTTAGAGACCTAGTTAAATCAATAAACAAGGCCATAATGAATTTGCAAGACAATTTTGTCATTAGAAAACCTTGTAAGTAGTCAATAGTTTAATTCTTAAAAGGAATGGGAATTGCCCTCATGCATCCATCACCCTACACTCTTTAATTTAGGTTTTAGAATAAAAAAATAGAATTAATCACACAATTAAAAATAATGTTTTCCTGACTTGGCACATCAATATTTTGGGTGGAATTTTACTTTCTTCCTTTCTATCCCCTTGCTATATTATTAAACGGAAGTAAAAATTTAAATTTTCCTTAATTTCAGATGCTCTAGAAAGGCCTTCAGTTACCATCTTGCATATACCAATATGCTGTGTGAATGTGCACAGAAAAGTGATAACTAGCATATTTTTGGCCTTGCAACTAAGGCCCAAACCAATAACTGTAGTGCAAAACCTTTGCTTAGAGCAAAGTTAGGATTTTCAAATATTTGCCTGAATGGAGGGTAATAAATCTTTGTTCTAGTATTAGCCAGGCAGTGCTACTGATACATACTCTGCCACCCAACAAGTACATGGTCACCAGAACAAATCTGAAGGAAAATCAAGCCAGAGTCACACAGAATCATAAATATTGTCAGAGACTTCCAAGATCATCTAGTCCAGCCATCAGCCTCACACCACCATAATCACCCCTAAACCATATCCCCAGAGAAACCTGGACTCCTCTTGAACACTTCCAGAGAGGGTGACTCCACAACGTCCCTGGGCAACTTATTTCAATGATTAACCATCATTCTCAGTGCTAAATGTTTTTATAATATCTAATTGGATAGATATTATCCAATATTTCCCTTGCACAACTTAAGGCCGATTCTTCACATTCTTTTAACTAAAAAATGACAGAAGTGACTGACTCCCACATTACCAGAACCTCCTTTCAGGTAGTTTTAGAGAGCAGTGGGGTCCTCCCCCTCAGCCTCCACATTCCCTTTCCCTTCTTCTCTCCACCACTGAAATAGCTTCCTTTGTGTAATAGATCAACATTCAGGAATGTTTTAGAGGTGTTGCTTTGCCCACATCTCCTGCTACAAGCTCTTATCTGAATCTTGAGTCCCTGATATCACATTCCTTTTACCTGTATTGTCAGGGATAGCAACCAATGACAAAAAATTGAATCAAAAGGCCTTATTTTCAGTTATCCCTGGTGTAAGCACTGATCTGATAGATTTAAAAAGAATGAATGGATAAATGTAATAAGGCTTCAGAAATTAATCCAACTATCAGTAATAATAATCTAGTTTTCACAATGAACATTTTGTTAAATATAATGGAGGTTTATTTTTTCTGGAGAGTCTGATGAACAAGGATTCTTAATAATCAAATACATTTTTCCCTTTTTTTCTTTATTAAATTAAAAGAGGAGAGAAAGTGTATGTTTGCTCTCATACCCCTTATTCATCATCTCATTTCCCAATTCATCCTCAAGCAAGCACATTTGGTAGATTAAACCTCCACTAGGAAAAAAATAATGTTCCTGCTTTTTTTCTCTTTAGAAACCATCAAAACTAAAGCATAACCAAAAAGTTTTAAAATAAAGCATCCTCCCTTTGCCTACACACAAAGGAACTCTTAATTAAAAGTTACAGAAGGACAGACAAAAAACCAATAACACAATATCAAAGAACATGTGGACGAGAAGGAAATGTTCACCCTGAGATATTTAATATTTTAATTGGTTATCTGGAAGAAATAAGAAACTGCATGTTATGAGTCTGATTCTAACCTTATTAAATTCAGTGGCAAAAAGCCCAGTGAGTTCAATGGGGCCAAGATGAAGCTCTAATTGAATTAGAAACTGACTTCAGATAAAGTATGCTACCTTCTTTCCTTCATCTTCCCATTTTAGCCAAAAGAAATAAGAAAGATTTATTGAAATTCGCCACAGAGGCAGTCAATTGAGTTTGTTTTGACCTGGATCAAAAGAAATAAGTATTCATGAGGAGAGTAGTTTTGACTATAAATTCATTTAAATAACAATACTGGACACTGAGCTTTCCAGTAGAAACTGACTACTCAACTGAAGTGTTTAAAACCTGTCCTGCACTAAAACCTGAGGTGTCTAAAAACCTTGGAGACAGGGTAGGTCTATTTAAACACAAAAAATATGGAACTGTCCTCTAAAAAATGAGTGAAAATGCAAGATTAGTTGATAGGAAAGGACCACTACTATGTTTATAATCCCCTCTGCCAGTCAGCATTTGCTGTAAGCTCAGATAAGGTGTAAGTTCATATAAGGAGGGCCTGACAAATGAAAATTTCTCTCCCTTTTACTGTTTGCAAGTTGACTTATCAGTTGTTACTGTTAAAGCAGCAGCAATAATACACTAGGAAAAGACCTCAGTTTCCCTTTTCCAACACCCACTCAGGGTCTTTTTCCTCCAACTGCTGCTGGTTACTACTACCTCTGTGACCTTGGTCATCTGTGAGAGAGACTGCATGGAGAGGAGGGGTGGCTGCTGTGTAAGGCATGTGTTGTGAAGCATCTCTTTTTCTCTAGGGATTTTCTTACAACCCTCAGAAGTAGGAGCTCCCAAATTCTATTGGAATAGCAGAATTTAAACATGGAAAGACAAAAGCAGTATCAGAAAGTGCCTTCAATGGTAAGATTTCAGATACTGCTACCTGAAGCTGTGAATTCAGCTTAATGGAAAAAAATTCTAAAACTAATTGCCTGAAGCACAACACTGTAGTTGTTCTTGTATAATTATCTGTTAAATAACTCATGTGAGAATTATTCCTTTTCTTTTTAAAGACAAACATTCATTATATTAATAGGAAAAATGAAAGGAGCAAAGAGGCATCCCATTCCTTGGCCCATTGGTTAGAGACCATTTTCTTTCATGTGGCAGGCTAAGCTTGAAACTTCCCAGATCAGTTTCAGAGTTTCATGAAAATGAATGCAGATGAGCAATCACCTACTAATAAATTAGAAGAATGTCAGACAGCCTTAACATGCCTCTCATGTTTTTTTGGGTTTTTTTTGAAGACAGTAAAAAAAGCATTTTACAGAAGCGGGACTTTATTTACAGTACTTTGGTTTCTGATAGGCTGAAGAGTCTAAAAAACTCCTGAAGTTTTTCAGATGAGGCTGTTTCCTTCCTGAGTCTCCCTGCAGTGGCACAGACTTGGGGAAATGGCAAGTACCCATCTTTCCTTTGGCTTCTGTTGTGCTTAAGCCAGAAAATGTTCAACTCTCCAAGATTTCAACCAAGATTCAGCTTTGAGATAATAAATACTTTTGACTAACTTTCATGAAGAGGGATTTAAGACACAGAAATCAGTAACGAAATACAAATAAAGTTAGGGTGGAATTTCCTTAGTTATGAGCTGGTTGAACAGATATTTCCTAAACATCATGATATTTTAGCTGCATCATTTTTCCCCCAGAATAAAACACTACCAGCACCTTCAGAAAGTGAACAGAGAAGTGTTTTTAATGTATGTTCATCATCATATAAATTGAAATACGTTTTGTAATGCCAAGCATAAAATATTCCGGAAACAGAGGAAAGGCTTTCTTTGTATTTCTCTGTCCAACTTCTTTGTGTAATATCAGTCCAAATACTTGCAGCATTAGCTTGGGCACATTTGCAGTTTTCAGCAAGCTGATGTCTGGGGACATACAAACTCCTGTGTTTGTAATACAATACCCATGTTTGCTCTCATACCCCTTATTCATCATCTCATTTCCCTCATTTCCCATTTCTCATTAGTGCATAATAAGTGATGGAAAGCATGTCACAATAGAAAATTGATTGCGTATGTCAGCATAAGCACCACATTTTAACAAATTAGTCAGTATTAAACTCCACAATATGCATGACTTGGAGTGGGGAGAGATTCATGACTTTTGTTCAAACTTGAGCTTTCTGCAGATTTTTTAACTGTAGAATGAATTTCCTGCTGAAACCAACAAAGTCAAAATGCTGCAATATTGTCATTTCATGTTTATTGCATTTATGAATTTTATGAAACTTCAATAACGATCTTGGGGAAGGCTTGCATAAGCATCATCCTTGCAAGTTATGATTGAAAGCCTATATCAGCACAGGATTCTCCCCAAACAATACATTACCCAAGCAGTAGATGCAGAGATATGCGTTACTATTATCATAAAAGAAAAAATCTCTTTTATGCTTTTGTTCTCCCTTTCTCCTTCACGTTTGCTATTATTGTAGAAATCAGCATATGAAAAAGGACAAAGGAAAGCTCCTTAGAGGTGACTCTGTACTGCCTTTTCTCTAAAAGGTCCTTTTCTAGGGTTTTGTGGATTGCATCCTTGAATGTGACATTATAAAACAGCATTGTATTTTGCCCCACTTTTTGAAACAATGCTCTATGATTACAATACTGACTAGATGCCATAGCTATGCAATGTTTTTCCAGGCTCAACAGGAGTCCCATATCGTAGTTCCTGTGATCTATATATGATCTAGATATGATTTATAAAATAAGTGAAGTAGTGGAAATTGTCAGAACTGTCTTTCTAACACCTTTAAACAGCATTTAGGAATGTAGAGAGTCCATAAATCTTAGAAGTAGATGAAGACAACATAACTAAAGTGTTAGCAGACAATGCCTGATCCAGGTCAAAAAACACTCCCATAAACTCATTAGAAGATTTGCAAGTTATCCAAAAGAAACAGAAGTGGCTCCACTCCAAATTATGTTGTACATTAATTTTAAGTGCAAGTGTACAATTATTTATTTACTTACCATTGCTGGGGTTTTGCTTTTTTTTTTTTCCCCTTATCATCCTCTTTGACTTCTACTTTGTCCTCAATAAGCTTTGAAATTGAAGACAAAGACTGTTTTCACATAGCAAAAATACAGTCTGGTGAATTGAAATGTTAGGGGTTTTTTCCACCTAGCAGTAGAAGGCCCCACATGGCTCTAGTACGCAGATTGCTCTTCTCATTGAGAAAATGGATTGGTAATCTTCTGATGAAAAGTTTTTCTCCTTTCTTCTGATACGGCTGGTATTCAGCACTGACAAAAATCAGCTTCAAACTGGATAGCAGATCCTGAGAGGCTGGAGAGCTTTGAAATGTTAATAAATGTCAAGAGGCGAGGTGAGACAACAAAATTTAAATCTTCAGAACTTAATTCTCAAGTGAAATGTCATTTGAGCCATGGAATAAAATAAGAAACATTTAATAGGAGTTTATCAAGTGAATAGATTTCAAGAATACTAAAGAAAATCCAGAGTGATAGAATGTATTTCAAATTAAATTAGCTACCCTCTCATTTCGACTATAATTAGGTAAAATGTAAAGACAAATAAAATGCAATACAGCTATGCTAAAGGTTATCTGAACCAAATTTTTCATCACCCACTAACTTCTGTTATCACCATCATAGCTGGAGGTGGGTTTTATAGTCCTAACAAAAATGACAAGAGTCTGTCAGAAAGAGCCTTTTGAACTATCAGCTCATTTAGTGCCACCAGCAGCAGAGGGTGCTGAGCCTCAGAGGCCGAATGACAAGATTCTGATTCAGGAACTCTAAGAGAGAAATTTCCTATTTACTTAATTAGCTTTATGCCCTTGGTATGTCACAGCTTTAAATCATATACCTTATAGTAAGGAAACCAAAGGGATTAATTTTGCAGTATTTCAAGGTGTATTTGCTAGGTTCAGAATCACACACCATACTTCTAAACACTTTCACTGCCATGATCTACTTCTGTTCCTTCTTAAATATTGCTTTTTATACCTCCCATTTAAATGGAGTTTTCATCACCATGCACAGACTGTATAGAAAGGAGCTTTTGGAAAATCTGTTTGATTAATACTGAGATGGAAGAAGGACTCATTTTCTCAAGCATTAAAAAAGTTTCTAAATGTTCTCTTACTTTTTACTCCATATACTCCAAACAGATGTGTGTTTAAAACTTCATGCTATATAAAGCTTATGTCCCTGTTGAGATTTCCATAAAAGTTTATGCCTGTTGAGATTTCTCTTTTGACCAAATCCAGTTGAATAATAAAATCTTACAAAACTAAAATTGTGCAGAACTTCTAGAGTAGTTTCCTATTTTTATTTTTATGCATCTCTAATCTAATAATTTTCTAGCAGCACATTGTGATCCAGATAAACTCTAATGACATTTGATAGACTTTTTTATAAATCTGTATACTATATGCCAGCATAGGAATTTTTTTCTTTTTGAGTCCCTGTAAGCTACTGAATTGCAAAAGAGATGCTAATCTGATAGACACATAAAGGCTACGAAGTTTGCATCACAAAAGTGAGGAGTAAAACTAAGAATCCTAGCTGAATTAAAGGAAAAAAAAATCCTAAATCTAACTGTTGCATATTTAATAAAAATGTCACAAAATCCTTGCTGCCTTCTGCTATGAACTAAAAGTTTTCCATGTTAACATCACTCTCTTTTTCAATCATCAAAGAGCTGGTGATATGAACAAATGGAGATTTCATGTTGACATTTTAAAAATGTAAGATTTAAATTATTTCCAGTGAAATAATATTTGCCAAGATTAGTGTAGACTTTCTACCAAGATACTAAAAGTTAACAAGATACTTTATGTCACTGAAGTTATTCTCAAATGACAGCACAAGTCTCTGGGCCTGGATCTTGGCCATGAAACTCAGATAACAGTTGAAGAAATTCTTCCTGCAGGCAGAGCTGCAATGTACTGTTTCATTACAAAAGTGGTGCCAGATATGCTCAGAATATCAAACAAAATCACCCCATGGGTGTTTTCTGCACCAAAACTAGTCAGTGGAAGGTGGGAGTGAAAATGTTGGAAAGAAATTAAAAATGTCTTCCATTTGGCAAGGAAAACTCAAAATGCAGAGACTTGTCCCTGAAAAAAAAGAAAGACAGTAATTCTTTCTGACCAGCAAAATAAGTTGTGCTTAAAATAAAGGATATCAGCACCTTACATATTTTTAAATGTTAAATTTTTAATTTTAAATTGGTATACAAATATAAAATCACTCATATTCCTGAGCTGAATTTTATCTTATGATTATATGAAATTTATTTTAAAAATGAAAGCTAGGATTGGGCTTGTATATACAGTTGAACCAAGGGTTCAACTGTAACTTCTGAAAATATTATTTTTGCTTTGATCATTGGGAAAATAAGCTTACTTTATATTTCTAATCTTCTCTTTCATTGTTTACTTCTCTTTTCAAACTTATATGGGTAGCCTAAGTATGGAACATTAAATTTTCTTTAAATTACTGATTTTTAAAACAAAGAGAAGGAGTAGATGACTTGTATTAAAAAATCCTCTAGCACAGAGAAATGAGAATGCAGCTCTCCTTACTCAGTATAAATCAAATTTTTGTCTTCACTAAAGATAGTGGAAATCATTAACTTTCAACAAACTGATTTTTCCTAACTAAAAGTTTCACTGAACTCAGAAAAAAACTGGATCTAGAAGAAGGATATGACTAAAGTATGAATCAGACACTGCAGTTTTACAAGTAAAATCTCAGATGAAAAGTGTTTTCATTTAGTGATGCAGTTGATCCAAATGAATGGTTCATTTAACCAGATACATTAATCTAGCATCTTTGAAAAAGAAAAGCACCTATTTTTTCACTATAGCTGCTGACCTTTTTCACACAAGTATTTTTACATCCAACTAAACTAAATACCAAGTAATTGCTTTCCTGTAAAGCCAACATTTTTTAAGTAGCTTAGTCTGTTTACTGTGTACCTTTCTGCGGGACTGACTGAAGAATGGAATACTTAAAAGATCTAAATAACTCGATGTTACAGATGCTGCATGTAGCAGCACAAGACTACCCTCATAGGCCCAGTAAGTCTTTGTCTGCCTACATTTATGAAAGAAGCCTTTATGTCCTTCCAGAGGTCTGAATATGATTGGTACTCACAGTTGTAGCATCCTTCTCCTTGGGATAAAGACTTGAAACACAGTTTTCCTTTATCTGAGAATGAAGGGGTGAAATGATGCTGCACAGAGTTGATCAGGCCTGTTACTTTGGTTGAGAAGTCTAAGCAGTCTTATTCTTTCCATTTTTTCATCATGGGCATCTTAATTTATGTCTCTTCTCCCAGCTAGGATCCATTGCTTGAAGGGGATAGCAGCTTCCCTTTTTTTCCCATAGTGACCTTGTTTGGAGATTGTGGATCAGCACAATTCTTTTTCCTGGGAAAGAAAATGGATGGAAGCAGCAACTCCTGCTTCTTCTGGTAGCTGATGTTCTTACCTTGCTGTTCTTACCTTACCTCTGCCACACCATCGGCAGGTGTTTGCCAGGCTGTGCACTGTTTTAATAGGTATGTGAAGGAGGCAAGGACATAGATTTATGTTGTGTGGAGATACATACTAATATAAATACAGCACAGAAGAAAAATTAGAAGTGCTGGACATGGTTTGACAATGGTGTTAACTGGGAGAAGAAAAATGGTGGATGAAAACTGAGGTATGGCTATCACAGGAGCAGTCATGCCAACACATGGAAGTAGACAGCCCAGACAACACTGATGCACAGTCATTAAAATGCAGACCCAGTACACCCTAATGAGCCCACCCTCCTGTCCATTGCAGTGCACCCTCATAGCTTTTCTGGTTTTACATAAAGTGAGGGTGATTAGGATATGCTGAGATCTCATGTTTTTGTTTTGCTGTTTGCAGACAAGGTACGATTAAGATGGCTCTAAAGTGACAGATGGGAAAAGAAGTGGTGGATTCAAGGGTAACACAAAGGCAGAGATCTGGTAGGACTCCAGCATTTTCAGTGAATTTTGAGGTGAGATGGGAACAGAACTAAACTGGAACTAAACTCACTGTGGACAGAAATGAAAGGCAGCAAGTGATAAAGATGTAAAGTGATCATCAAAGAGTAGAGAGATGATCCTAAGGTAATGATGAGGAGCAGTGGAGTTGTGAATGTAAGACTTCACATCAAATGCTGAGCCACAAATGAGGAGATATTTTCAGATCAGATATAGACTTCTATGTTCAAAAGAGTTTTGAATGGTGCAGCTTTTATCCTTTGTATAAGCCTGTATACTTCAGCTGTGCTCTCTCAGCTAAAATATCTTTGTGGTATCAGGGAGATTAACACATAAAGTAGAAGACACACCAAAAAACCCAAATTTTGTTTGTAGGACAGTGTTCTGTGAAGTGTTAATTATGTCTTTTAGAGCTGGACATGAACAGAATGCTTTTATTTGGTGGTTAAAGAATTTATCTGTCCTAAAAATATTTGCAAATTTGGGAATAGGTATGAGCAAAAGTCCTTTATATTCTTCTTCTAATTATACTACCTTTCTGTGTTTCTTTTGTCTGATTTTTTTGAGGGGTGTGGGAGGGTGTGGGGGCTAACAATTTCTCTTTAACAAGAAATCTTCCTACTTTCTCTTATTCCCTCTCACTGGCTACATTGTTGATAAGTTCAAGAGAATATCTCCAGCATAAAACTTGAGAAAAATTGAAGGATGAGGTGCAAACATTTATCAGAGTATTTTTTTTCCAAGCTGTTTTAGAATTTTGAAGAAAGAAAAAGTTTAAGTGAGGATGATTTACAATATGAACTTCCTGAGTTTTTTAAATGATGCTGCAGAGTCCTTGACAAATTGAAAAGACCATATTTCCCAGAGCAGAGAAAAAAGGTTGGATGTGGCTGTTCAACTATCATGCAAAAAGAAAAGTATATCCATAATACTGTATCCATGGAGAGGAAAAAAGAAAAAAACAGACCACAAAACTATAAACAATATTTCAATGCACTATGATAACAAAACCTCATTTTTAAAAAGTATGTAAGAAATAACCATACTGTCAACATAGCTCTAGATCACACTCATTGCACCAGTCAAACCAAAATTATCTAGAAAATATAATTCTTAGTTTTAGTTTAAGGCAAACATGAGGTAAAAATGCATGAAGCTAGGACTAGCAGCTCAGCTAATCCACAGTAATTTACTGGGTTATACAATATTAACATATACAGCTGCCTAAATTTAACCCAAACTTCCTTTCCATAAAATTTAAAACTTGTTTGAACTTCCTTCTGGTTTTAAACAAGTGGATTTATAATAATGAAAAATACTGATAGGAAAGGAAAACTGTTTACTCCCAGCAACAACCCCTTTTATTTTAATATTTTGAGTTTCATAGATCACATTAAGATATGCTACTATTGTGTGATAAGAAGCAAATATTATCTTTACTGTTTGCCGTATAGTGGACTAGGTTATTCTTCACACTGACTATACAAAGAATTCAATTACTGTAAATTAAATATTTTAATTATAGCATTTTATCTGTGTTTGAATTTATTCTTGTTTATATTTTAATAGATATAATTTGACCCTGTTACCCCAGTATACATGTATTTTGCACTTACAATGTTTTTTGTTTTAGGATATACCTAGCTATTAGGCACTATGTTTCTAAAGGAGTTTCCAGGATCAAGAATTAACATTCTCACTTTGCTTGACTTGTTCCATTTACACAGCATTTTATGTTTCTCCCTCCTTTTTCTGTGGCACAATTAGATATTTTAAAAAGAAAGCAAGGGTGTGCATGCTATATAATTATTAATATCCATGTCTTCTCCAGTCCAGTTCAGTTCTTTCAGTTAACACTTCACCGGAAAAATCTTAAAATTAATTTTATTGTGTACTTGTCTAGGAGGGACTAGACAAACTCTGTGTTACAGTGAGACTTAGGCACTTAGATATAATAATACAGCAACTTTAAAAAACAAGTTCAGCATTTTTATGTGTGAACAATATAATTCACTCAAAACTAAATTAATATTTAAATTTTTCCTTATTCTATACACTATCTCCAATACTAAATATCTATAAATGTACATACAAGTGTCTGCATGTATTTGGATTTCTTTTAGCAAGCCTTTAATTCTACTTTTATTTTATAAGGGATGCATGGGTGCATCCATTTTAATCATGGATGTGGCAAATATCTTAATGTATACTTAAAAAAGGGAGGATAAGCTAGGACTTGGAAAGGTTAAGGAAAAAAACAGTGATAAATCGTATGAACTTGTGAAGAGATACTGCTCTGGAAATGAACTATTAGTGCATGCTGCAAACCCATGTAACTGAGGGATGACTCAATGACTCTCAAAAGACTGCAGAAGACCAAGGACTGTTTTTCAGCTAATATGTGAAAACAAACAAATCATTCAAGAAAAAAAATAGCTGTAAAATACCTTGTAAATATAAAAGTAGTCAAATACCTGAAACCCTTCTTCTCATGTCACAGTTTTAGAAATCAGATTTTCTGTATTTTAATTATGCAAATTATGTATTATATAATATGTTTAAATAGCTCATATAGATCATCTTTTTTTTATGTCAGTCTTTTAGGTTTTCTTTTTTCCCCATGTACTTATAGTTTAGGAACATAGATGGAATTCTTTATAATTTTTCTAGTAAATCTAGCAATATTTTTATGCAGAAAAACCTAACAACCATGAGTGACACAAGATAATTCAGAAGGAGCTGAGCTTTGTTTTGGAAGAGAACTTGAAAGATGGACTTTAAATAGATAATGAAACGATGATTTTGTGCATGGCTATTGAGTTCTTAGATGAGGAGGCTCTCAACTTTACATCCTAGTGGCTCTTCCACCTATAGTAATTCTATAAAAAAGTAACCTCTCAATTTTGATTTTGGTGTTGGTTATTAATACTTACAGCTTGAATTACAAACATAATTTCATCATGCATAAGGAAACGGTTTATGACTGTATTTCTAAAGTTGGAACCCAACCATAAGATTTGTGTAACTGATAAAAATCTGCTACTCTACTGTACTGAAGCAAACTTCCTAATAATTGCCATGGAAATAAATTAGTTAAGAGTACAGAATGGAATACATAGATTATCACAAACCTTTTAACTGAAATTAGGTGATCAACATATTATGAATTAATTTAAATCTTTAAAAATTAATGTATTCTGTTCAGTAATTGAGGGATGAGAGACAGTTGTTTCTCTGCTCTGTGTTTCAACTTCCTAGAAACTACACTTTGAGCTTAATCTCCTGAGGATTGGTAAATTAGGTAAAAGAAAACATTGCATTAAACTCAAGGTACGAAATTATTATACATTATTTTATGTATTTTATATAAAAGTTACAAGTAGCAAGCATATGACACAGAAATGGAACAGTAACAGCAATAACTGTGAATGCATGCTTTTTACAATGTATCTAATAAAGGGATTTTTGCCAACTCAAATATTCAGTAACATACATGCAGATTAATTTCTCAATGTCAAATTCAGTCATATTGCTAGATGCTCATCCAACAAACGTTTCTATTGAAGTGATTATGAATGGCTAAATACCTGATTTCAATAAATTGTTCCTGAAATTGGGAATTTTACTTGCAACAAAAAGAAGAGAGAAAAACAAAAAGATAAATGACTGATAAGCATAATAACCAAAGTCTTATTGCCTTCTAGTAATTTTACTCAACACTGCTGAATTTTTTCAGAATAGCTGGTCAGAGTCCATAAAACCTCTAGCTGGTGTTTCCAAGGACGATAGTTTCACATTTCACTGTAGCATGTTCAAAATCACCCAGGAGCGCACTATTCTCAAGCAGTCTACATAATGAAAACAACGTACATATAACAAAAGTTCAATGTAAATCTTCTTCCACATTTCACACAACATAGAAGTAAATAACAGACAGAGATCAACTTAAAGAAAACTATGACTTTAAATAAATAAATAGATAAATAAACAAAAGGACAATCTCAGGAACTAATTTCTTCCTCAAGTTTCCAGCATATCTGCAAATACATTTAATAACTAAGGAGCACTTTGTGGCCAGAAACCAAATTATAAAAAGAAATATATTTTTGTGCAATGGGAATGTCTTGCTAAGGAGGTCAGATATGTCTATACTTCTTAGGTTTGCATGAAGGCAATTAAAATAAATTGGAAAATTGTCCACTCTTTCAGAGAGCTGAGATTGTTCATTATAGATTTTTCCATTCAGAGTTTGCATGACTGCATGAATAGTTTTCTGAAATCAAAAGTAAGTTAAAATATGCTCTCTCTGAAGAAAAAAAAATGCAGAAAAATATTTACCTAAACTATCTACAGGCAATAAAACCATTAATGGATTATTTCACTATAAAATTTCTTTATACATATATACACATAAAAATGTATATACACATATCTATGTTTATATATACACATATAAACTGCCAGACTAGCAGTTATCCATAACTCCATTATAAACATCTGAAATTATGTTTATTAAGTGCTGATAAAAATTATGCAAAATGAAAAGTCTAAGAAAATACTCCAGAAAGTAAGTTTAATTTGAAACATTAACCGTACTGCTACAGAACCTCTAAATTTATCAGTACTAACACACACTCTTCCCCCAACACTTCACAAGATGGGATGAAAAAAAATTAATTGAAAACACGTAGTTCCACATCTTACTGACTTGAATTAAATGGCCAGGTTTTACATTCTATTTCACATGCTGAGGCTCTACCTTTTATTTCCATAAATAATAATTAAGAAATAAATAAATGAAATGCAAAAGCCATGCAAAGCACATGACTCTATTATGCAGCTGGAATTAAGACAGTTCTTGCTAAGGGCTGACTGCAATTCTGTCAAGAATAAGGAATTAGCAGATTTTGTTTCATTTGCAATGCTAAAGTGGTCATCTGGCTTTCAGTATTTTAAAATTCAAACCTGTTTCCATACAAGATGACATAGAATTTGAGACCTAATATGCATTTTAGCAATGTAACAAATAAAATGGAAAGCAACAGATGGTTCAATTGCTGTATAGATATGTTTACTTACCTCAGGTTTTTCTCTTAGACCCTAGTTGTGTTGTACTCAGACTCATGTTTGCTTAGAGACCCAATGAGGCAGAACCTGGAATGTTATGGCTATTTCATTCAAAATAATAGTGTTTGCATAGAAGAAAAGAAATATATGCATATAGATACTTTATAAACAGTACACTTTGATAATCTGATAGATATTCAGGAAGTAACTTACATAGACATGCAATTGGATTAAAATGACCGAAAATCTGTCTTTTTTTTTTTTAAAGAAATGCCTTAATGTGCAAAGAAAATATGGAGGGCATGTAAACTAAAACAAGAAATGCATAAGTAATGCATGCAAGAGAAAACACAAATATATTAAAAAAGAGTTATGCATTCTTTTTCAAATAAATTGTTCATAAATTTTTTGGTTTTCTTTTTCTTTTACTTGTAAACTTTTAATCATTCATATTTACAGTGATTCAAATTGCAATATACAGAAGAAATAGCTCTTTCATTAAAAATATTATGCTTGATTTTTCTTTTTTATTGATTAGAAATATCCCTTTAATTTATTTTTATATGTAAATATATATGTGTTCATTATGTTGTCTCATGTTCTAATCTGTCTATCCATGTTTATTTGACAAACAAAAATACTGTGATCAGTAATGGAACAGATACAGTTTTGGAAACACTGTCATTCATTATAGAAAAGATAATGTGCCATGAGGAAAGGGGTTTCCTTGCCCCAGGACTATGTTCCTCATTCTTGTGTCATGCATTAAAATGGATACAATTATCTTTTATTTATTGATGAATTTATTTAAAGATGGTTAGACCAACAGTAGGTGATATTCAAGGCCACCTCAGTTACAAGGAAATATAATGTGGCTGTTCCAAAAATATAAATTCACACAATCTTCTTTGGTTTTTAAAAATTGTACCTGCTCTCTGTTGACCTGTGTGTGTATGCTTAGGGTTATATGTAAAACAGTAAAAGAAAAAGAAAGAAAGAAAGTTGAAAGGTAAAACAGAGATACAGGATTCTTCAGGAAAGAGGAGCAGAGATGAGAGAGACAGAAAGAGATAATATAATGGCATGTGCTATCAGGGAACAGAAATTTAAACAATAAATAAAGAAGAAAGAAAATATGTCTTTAATGATCAAAGAGTGAGTATGTTTGGGCAATCAAGTCCTTACACAATAGTTAGTCTTCATCAAAAATCTATTGATACTGACCGCTGAACAGCTTTATCATGTCTGGACAGCCTGTGACTTGTGGTTGGCACCTCTTCAATTTCGTCTATCTCGCACGCATCAGCAGCATCTTGTGAGTAGCTATGCTTCATGACAAGGATGTTTCTCCTGTTCATGGGCTGAACAAGTGGTTTTACAGGCTGGGGTTGTATTTCTGTCAAGACAGAAGCATCTCTTGTGCTGAGGTTACTACGGCTGCCCTTAATACTAGACACTTGTGATCCACAGTGATGGTCATGAATGCATTTTGAAGAGGATCTCCGCAGTTTATGATAATTTTCAAAGTCATCTGCAACGTCAGCAAGGTCAGCTGTAGTCCCTGTCCCTCTAAGGGTGCATAACTCATAATGAGGAGGCTCAAACACCTCCTGGAAAACTGTTTGATCAAAGTCTGCTTTCCTTTGGACAAATTTTTTACGAGGCTGCTTGATCTGTACTATAATAGAGATAACAATGAGGATGATCACAATGCAAGAAGTCACCCCAATTATAGTCCCACTGGTATTGGTAAGTTGGTCCAATAGGTTTGCTTTTCTTTTTTCTGTGCGACAGGGAATAAAAAAAAAAAAAAGCACGGCATTAATTGCAGTTCAAGAATAAAAACAACTATGATGGTTTCACAGATTACTGCAAGGCTGAGCTTAGTCTATTTCTGAGCTCACTTAATCAATCTCACCAACAAAAAAGAAAAGGGGAAGAAATCAGATATTTGTGAAAGCCAAATAAGCAATACACAAATCCTTTATGTGCCTATTCTCTTGGAAACTTATTTATGCAGGGTATCTTGCAAGTTTAATCAAACAAAATAATTCTTTTAATTTTTTATAAAAAACAGCCACCATAACAAGCAGATGGCTTCAGTGTCACCTCTGAACTCCATTTGGCTGCTAAAGCCCCCAAGACTTTTACAGATGTTCTCTTCATTATTTTCTCTCTCTCCCAGTAAATATATGCAGCTAGGACATTAGATCCTATGAAAGAACAAGATTTTACAGGATTTAAGTCTAATATTTGTGAGCTGAGTGGGAATTTTGGCAGCAATCAATGAAAAAGCTAAATCAGGAGAAAATAGAAAAGTTATTCAAATTTAGATTTCAGAAAGGAAAAAAAACCAAATTTGTGCAAGTTATTTCTGTTCCCCCCTCCCCCATTAATTACCAAAACCTTTCTAAATAGGCATAAAAATCCAAAAGATCATAGGTAGTAGATCATATCTACTACCCTTTGCTCAGGAGCCTCTAATAAGTTAGTCAGCAAATTCTGCATTGTGAATAAGGCAGAAAAATGCAGTAAAATAATAAAATAAAACCAGTTTCCCCCTCCTCTTGTGCATCTTTCTCTGTGATTGGCTTTCACAAGGCTGCAGGTACAAGATGGTGACTGAGCCTTGTAGAAATTCAAGTTGAAAGTGTTGTTCAAGTTGAAAGAGCGTCAGTCTCTCTCAGGCATGGCAAGACAACTGTGGTTAAGTAAGTTTCAACAACCAGTTTAGTGTAATTTTTCCTGGCAACCCAGGACATATAAAAGGAATTAAGAAAAAGCCTTTGAAATGGAAATTATTGGCACCAAAACAGTAGCATTCATCTCTTCAAAATCTCCTAGTTACCAAAACTTAACTCTTCAGTAGATCATTGTCTAAGCTTGCAGATTCACTCAGTGTTTCTCTAATTGACTGACACAGACTCTGGAGAAAAAGCAGAGTTAGGAAAAGCAACACTGCAGCAAACAACATTTTTGCTGGAATCAGCAAACCTCCTTTTTGTAGTCAGAAAAACAAGAGAGGATAAATGCGCAAGACCTGATAAAAGATACTTGACAAAGGAAAGATAAAAATCATTCTGGAAATTGAAGAGTGATGAAGGTTTTCTGTTTTCCTCTATTGTGAAGAGAATGAATAATAATTTCCCAATTGTCTGTTTAGTTTCTTTGAAGAATATTATGCTATGCCACAGTTTAGCTGTGTTCTTTTGAAGTGTGTGTTTTCATTTGTGTTTTACCCTATTTCACTACTTGTCAGGATTCTACAGGCTTCAGTAGATTTATGGGCTGACTGCTAATCCACTTCATTCTGAATTTTTTTCTTGATTGGTTCCTAAATTTGGCATATCCCATGCTTTCAGGAACAAATCTGCAGTAGGGGGGAGACAGGGGGATACAAGACAGAAGTGAACTGTCTCCCTAGCCTGCAATATAAGTTTGCTAAGCTCTTTTCCCTGAAGACAACACAGATGCTGTTTTGGGGCTTGTTTGTGTGTTTTTTGTAACAGAACCACAGAAATATTTAGAAACCATTGTCAGTATATGGATAGGAACATCACTCCCTGCCTATGAAATAAAAATTACATCTGATTCCCAGATGTAGTATTTACAAGCTTGTTCCTTACACTTCAATGTCACTAGATTATAGGTAGATTTGGTTGCTTTCTTACAGTGTTAATTTCACCTTCCTTTATAAGACTACTATTATTGCCATAGCATGCAGCTAAAAGACACCTGCTAGTCATATATTACTCCACTACAAAGGCAACTATGGCACAGGAACCAAAATATTACATTTAATTATACTTTAGATTGTATGGAAAGCAGAGACCAAATGATCAGAAAGCCTCCCAGAAGTCCATAAACCGACAGCAGGACACAACCAATGCAACATCAGAGAAAAAAAAATGAAAACCCTGAAAGTAAAATCCACTGGCATTTTTTACCTTCCTTCATTTCCTCTATTGCTTAATATATGCTCTCTCCGAATTACTCTTCTGAGACTTCACCCATTTGGCACATACTTAACAAGAAACTGAAGATTATATGCTGTATCTCATGCAGTGCAAATGACAACTTTTTCAATTTTACATGTTACCTTTGCAGTGGTTTTCATCCCAGGGATACACACAATTCTGGAGTCCATTGCAGACCAGTGTATTATTTATACACATATTACTGTGGCAAAAGAATGTGTTGGCTTCACAAGGGGCTAAAAATGAAAGAAATTATAAATGATATTAAATTAGTAAACCATTCAGCTTTCCTCTACAAACATATCTAGGAGTGGACACATATTCTATAATAGGACAAAGCTATACAACATGTATTCCTTGTGTATATTAAATATTTGACATGCAGCATGGAGAGCAGTCAAGCCATAAACTCTTTATTATTCTGTGGCAGGAGGTTCTCAGTTTTGCCTAAAATGACTGAACATTCCCCTAGTATGACTCTCCTGCATGTAGCAGGTTGGATTCTAAACATTGTTGGGAAGTCACCGATGTGTTATCAACAGTTTTTAACCACAAATCCAAAACATATCATCCTATGGGCTGCTATGAAAAGAGTTAACTGTACCCCAGACTGATCCAATGAGTGATATCTTCTAAAGTTTTTGCTGAAACCTCAATTTTATAAGAAAACTTTAGTGACTCAAAGAAGAGATGTACTTGACGGCACATATCAATGGTGTCTGACCATTTATACTCAGAGAAAGTAAAATTATTTTAAAAACCTTTTAGTCATAAAAAAGGCTACAGTTAAGAAGCACCTTTTTGATCACAAGTATGAAGATAAAGAAGCACAACAGTCTTCAGTGTCCCTGAAGCCCATGGCCTAGAAGAATCATGCAGATTAAAGATGCAGAAAAATGGTGTTACTGATAGCCATGTATTATTACTGTGAAGAAACTGCCTGAAAGCCTTTGGAAGGTACCGAAGATGCTGCTAAACTGTGATGTTTATGGAAGTATTGGGATATCATTAGGTGTTGGGGCTGTGCAGCTATTGATCCAAAAGTGCATAATATAGTAGAGATAAATTACTCCTCATATCTCTTCTTTAAACAAGAAAGACTTCTGTAACTTAGAAGAGCTACAAACTTTGTCAGTGTTAAATTATCAAAAACGAACTCCTTTTTTTTTTTATTTCAAACAACCCAAAAGTGTTATTATAATTATTTTTAAGGGAGAGATAAATAATAAATTAAGATCCTAGCTAATCAGAAAGCAGTTATGATGCTCCTATTACTGATATTACTGATACTTCGAGTTTGATACTTCATGGAAATTGCTCTCCTCTGCAACTTTAGAAGCAGTTCCTATGACAACATAAATGAATAGCAGAGAGAATCGTTTAATGGCTTGCAAACGAAGGACAAAACAAAGGATTTGTATGACTCAATAGATCATGTCAATAAATCTACTTACCAATAAGTGTTTAAGTTACGATATCCATAACTGGCATATTTGGAGCAGTTATGATGTGTTAAGCAAAGAATAAATGCCATCAAAATCAAAAAGCACACCCCAAATATGCAACCACTCACTCAGATAAAACACTATACATATACTGTATCTCTTAGCCAGAAAACATCAAGCAGCCTGTCCACTGTTCAGTTTTTGTTTTCAAATCTGGTATACCATCTCTTGAAGTGCAGGGAGCCTGATCACATTTTAAGTTTGTTACAGAAAGGATTCTACTTTATGCTGGGCAGATCAGAAGAGCAATGTGAATATTAGAAAGGGAGGATATTTAGGGCCAGTCCTTATCTATCTGTTGCTGTCATATGGGGACAATGAAGGCTGAGCCTGGAGGATGCTGTGCCACATCCTGATGTGACACATCACGTAGATAACACATCAAAGGCATAATTGTCCTTTCACACTCTAGCTGCAGTCCCTGTTTCCAGGCAAGGTGAGGATCTTTTAGGATGTTTCCCACATGCAGAAACAGTCTCACTGCCTACTCTGAGTAAAAAGAAGTGAGAAACCTAAGATGATCTAAAGAGGCATCCATTCAAAATACAAAGTGTACCAAAAAAAAAGACCCAAATATCAAACAGAAACTTTAAGGAGTGACACCGGAAAAATGGGGAAATATTAAAAACAAAAACAAACAAATAAACATTTGCAGGACTAAGATAGGTTATACAATAAAGCCCACAAAGAAAAAAAACCAACCAACCAAGCAAACAAACAAAAAAAACCCCGACGAAAATGCCAAAAAACCTCCAGAGTGGAATGAAGAATCTTAAAAGTGAAGTCAAAAGGACATTGTGCTGTCTAAATTCAGAAGTATAGTGGTGATAAGTGGAAAAGAAGAACTAAAGGAAATGAAAATAAGACAAAGAAAGAGAGGCATCAACCGGAAAAAACAATGTCAATTGGTTATTTTATTCTGCACTAAAAGAAATAGCGAGATTTTCTATCAAATGAAAAAATATTAGAAAATGTTTCATAGATGAGAGAAAAATAAAGAGGAATAAAAAAGACCTTTTTTCAGATTTAAGAATTAATAATTGCAAAAAGGTGACAGGGACATCTGGAAACAAAAAGCAAGAGAAAGGAGGAAAAAAGAATGAAAATTTAAGTCTTCTTAAATTGTGCTATTGAATGGTGGAGGAAAAAAAAATGGCATGTGAATAAATGTCAAAACAAGATGAATAGAGAAGCAAAGCAATTTCAGAACCAATACAGCAAACTTAGCATGAGAAAAACCCAAATGTAAGATTCATAAAACTAATGACAAACAGCCCCCCCTTGTTCATGTTTGTAAAATTAAAATAGCCAGGTTCTCTCTGTGGTCCCATGAACGCAGAGTGATTAAACTGGACAAGAAGTCAATATGTTTTCCCTACTCTAATTAAGGTATTTTGTCGAAATGAATAAAAGTATAAAGGGTAACTGAAAACTTGTCAGTCCTGTTACACATTGGAAAAATTTGCTTTCTTGCCCAAAAAAAAGGCTCAGCAAAAGAGTCTTGGGATGCTACATCAAGGACATTCTAGTAATACAAAAAAGATAAATGAATTGATGGTAAACCAGATTCTTTCACAGCAAGATGGATCTGGTCCTTATGCAGTCTTAAAGCTGTTACAGAACCCAGCATGACAGTGGAATCAAGAAGTATGTGACATCAAGCTTGGAGATGTTTTCACAAAAGGAAATTACTACTATCATTAACTTCAACTAGATAAAGCAGCACAAACCTCTCCACACACCAGAAGCTGTCCTCTATCATTCCATGGTCTTCCCCATCACTATATAAATGCTCCCCTTTATAAGAGAGGAGAGCAGGAATGCAGAGAGCTCACCCAGGTGAGGAAATTAGTAATTTTTTGGTCATGATTAGTGGAAAGCCCAGTGGAAAGCTACCAATATTGTAATTTGTGTCTGGACTACTTGATGAGCAACAAGCAGTCAATGAAATCTTCTTCAGGCAGATGGAAGAAGCCTCACAATCACAGGCCCTGGTCCTAATGGGGATTTGAACCATGTGATATCTGTGGAGGGCAACACAGCAGGGTACAAACAAGCCAGGAAGTTTCCAGAGTGAATTGATAACTTCCTGACACAGCTAATCACAGAGTTGATGAGGGTAGCTCTGCTGTTCCTCATACTTTTATAAGCAAGAATCAGTTGGGAAGGTGAATGTCAGGAGCACGAGATGATGGAGTTTGGGATGCTTCAAAGAAGGAACAAACCAAAAAGCACAACCGTAATTCTGGGCCTCAGAAGAGCAAAAGTTCACTGTTGAGGGGTATGGGGGGGACAAAGGCCATGGGAGGTGGTCCTGGAAAGATACAAGTTCAAGGAGAGTTGGTTGATTCTGTAAGATCTTCTCCTCCAAGTTCAGCAGTTGAATATCTGGAGGGCAACATGATCCCAGCAGAAATATGACTTCTCTGAGTGGAAGGAGCTGAGGTTAGGGAAGGTTCAGTCAACTGGACAGACATGAACTCCCAGGTTCTATTGTGATGCCCCCAGTAGGTGACTCACATCACTGTGAAGCCACTCTTGACTAACTCTGAAAAGTCCCACTGATTGAGGCCTCAGTGGGCTGGGCAAACAGGATCTTCAAGCAGATCAACAAAAGGAAAGGTAAAGTCCTGTGCCTTGGGAGGAAAATTTCATGCACTGGTACGTGCTGGGGACTGACTGACTAGAAAGCAAGGTTGCAGAAAAGGTTTTGGTATGCAATAAGGTCACCTTGAAAATCACCTTGAGCCAGCAATGTGCCCTGGTGGCCAAGAAGGCCACCACTCTCCTGGGCTGCATTAAGAACAGAATTGTCAGCAGGCTGAGAGGTTTGATGCCTCCCTTCTATTTAGCACTGTACAGACCACATCTGCAGTGTTGTGTCAGGTTCTGGACTCCTCTGCACACAAGGGACACAGATGTCTGCAGTGAGCCCAGCAAGAGGCCATGAAGGCCTTTAAAGGCTTGAGATATTGGAGGTGAGAGGAGAGGCTGAGAAAGCTGGGACTGTTTTGATCAGGCTCTTGTCAATGCATCCAAACACCCACTGGGAGGGAGTGAAGAACACAGAGCCAGGCTCTTCTCAGCAATGCCCAGTGACAAGACAGGAAGCTATGAGCATTAAAAGAAATATAGAAAATTCCCTTTAAATGCAGGAAATAATTTTAACTTTGAGGCTGGTCAAACACTGTGCAAGAGCTGGTTTGCCAAGTGAGGTTGTGGTGATTCCATCACTAAAGATATTCAAAACCCAGCTGGGCACAGCCCTGAACCACCTGCTGTAGCTGACCAAAAGGATTGGACTAGACCATATCCTGGAGTCCCTTCCAGTCCTTCCATGGCTCTTTAAAAAAGCCCTGACTTCATATTTAGATTAAAAGTAACAGCTGGGAATACACAATTGTCTTATTTCTCCTGTGTCTCAAAGCTGCATTAAGTCAAGCTCTACCAAGGTACTGGCCTAGAAGTGAGATAGCATATTCAGCACGATGAACAATTTGCAATAATTTTAAAACAACTGAGAAAATTAGAACTACACATATAATTATACTTGATATATTTTGATAAAGTCTCTAATAAATTCTTTGATTTTTACAGCACGAAAATACTATATTCTAAATAAATAACTAATTAAAGAAAAATTTTATGAAAGGTTCTTTTTCTAATTTGTAATTGAACCAATAATTATTTTTTATAAAATAATAGTTTTTTATAAAATAATATATACAGTATTAAAAATATAAAAAAATTCATTCTGCATTATTTTAATGATTATATTTTCTTTTTATGGATGTGAGTGCTATGTGTAAGAATACTCTGTATCTTAATATACAAACAAATTTTATAGTTCTTGAATTCATTATAATGCAACATTTCCTGCTTTGCAACAGCTCTTTACACTGAACACAAGAGGGTGCTCTTATCCTAGAAGATATATAAGCAAGTATGTTAACAGGAATAGACATGCTATCCGTCTTTTTCAGGTATAGGAAACCTATGTTTAAAAACCTCAACTGTAACAATAATAACTCTATCTCTGTTACCAAGAATGTAAATATCTTCTGTTTCTAACATAAATTAGGATACTGTTATATTATTCATATTTCCAGAAGGTTTCCACCACAGTATTCAAAAAAGTTTCTGTTTCGTATTTGAAGCTTTCAAAAATTCTTAAATTCCTACTACTGCTTTCAAAATTCTTAAAAACTGAAACAATGTAGTAGCCTATATTTTCTTACTATAGGAAGGTTTTAGAAATGCATGTAATCTACACTTTTAAATTTAATAAAAAAACCCTTATATTGCAATCCTGAATAGCCCTAAGACAGAGAAATATAAAATTTATTAATAGTTCTTCCATATTCCATTTGTACAAAGATACATGAAATAAAAGCAGTCATAATTTATATTTTAAAAAAGTTATAGTAGTTTCACTCAGACAACAAAATAGTCACAAGTAAGGCATTCCAATTTATACTTTAAATTACAGAATTTGTAAAGCAGCACAGAAATTAAATATTCCATGTTATTAATAATTATTATATCATTGTGATATTATTACATAAGTAAGAAAACACACTACATCTGTGCATTAAGAATCATTGTGTTGGGCATTACAGGATACTCTGGATATTAACTGCAGTCATGGGCAGGCCAAAATATTTTTACAAGATGGAGCTAAAAGCAGATCTGTTATGGAACTGGTGTGCAGCCTGGCGGCTCCTCTTCAGTGCAATGCTTTCTCCTGTGTATTTCTCACTATTCCTCAGCACCATCCACAGTTAGTACAGCTCCTTTGCTTCTAGGGTGAGAAATAGCTGAGCCAGGCAGCTTGGGTGTCTATGCTGTACTTCATTGAACTGTGTGGATTTACCCTTTGGGCCTGTTTCAAGGCAGGGATTTCAGGCCAGGATGGGATAATCTTAGACAAATGTCCTACCCTACTTGTTATTTTTAGGTCTATCTCTCTCCCTCCTTTCTCCCTTTCCTTTCTTGTCATAACATCTTTGAAAGGTCTCACTTCCTCCTAAGGGTGAATGGGAAAACTCTGAAATCTTAACAATGGTTAGATGTGAGAAACATTTTACTCTGAAGTTGTTGGAAATTTCACACCTACTCCTCCTCTCCTCAAGATAGCTCATTGCATCATGCTCTGCACACACAAATTCTTTAAGTACAGATCATTTGGATTTTCCCATTGTTCTTAAATGAAAAATAAGACTTTCTTTCCTCATAAGAGAAGGAAAATTTAAATTCTTCAAATGTTCCTTGAAACATCTTTGAAACAGAAAAAGATGTTTTCTATCAGTCTCTTCAAGGAAAAATATTTATTGAGAGACAGTTTCACTTGCTTTATTAAAATTATAAAATTAGTGTTATAGTACTTTGCACTACAAGAATATGATTTGCCACTAATAAAACAAAAGGCTTGTTAAAATACAGCTATTAGAAACTTGAAAATGAGATGGGCTTAATACTGATGCTTTCTCAGTCACCTTCAGACAGCTCTGTGAAAGATAAATGTAACTTTTACAGGTAGTTGATACCATATGCAGATCAATGATCTAGTCGTTCAAAAACACCTATATGTGGTTTCATGGTTTTTTGTTCAGGATTTTTTTTTTTTTTTGACAAACAAACACACCAGAGAATGGCAGGTTAGGAGCCTGTGCTCAGAGCTCCAGCCTGTGTTCTGTTAATACACTCTGGGCACCACAAAGAATTATTTTGTTCAGGGTCAGAGAGTCACTGGGATGCTTAGCCAGTGAGGGCTTTTCACTAGAGATAGCTGCAAATAGCACAGAAGGGAAGAAAATCACAGATGAGTGCTCACCAGTAACAAGGCAATCCCAATGGTTTCCTTTCAAAATATTAGTGTGGAAGCAGAGAGCAAAACCAGCAAAGCTGCAATCTGTTTACATGTCTAAGTCCTTGCAAAGAGAAACTGCTTCTTCACAGGTTTCACTAAACAGCTTGCTGTTCACTTTTTCAGTACTTCCCTTAGATTTGCCACAAAAACACAGTCTCTAGCACTGCATACCTGCAGTCCCTCTTCCTCATTAAATGCTGCCCATGCTGGGTGATCCTCTGCAAGTCTGTAAACAAGGACTTAAGTGCTGTTAGTTGATCAAACTGGGCACTATTCTTCTAAGCATGGCCTTAGACTTCTGTCCAAATATGAGTTTTGTTCATAACAACAAAATAAGAATGATAGAACTTGTGCTTCATCAGGAAAGTTGTGTGTGACAGGGCTCTAAAAACAGACTTTGAGCTCAAAGGGACAATAAGAGAAGGAATGAAGTCTTTCTGGTCTGGGGTTTCTGGTGCAGGTTTTTGGGCACAGAAGTCGTGCTACCAAAGGGCGGTCAGAGGTGAGAAAGTGAACATCTTGTCTGCTGTGCATACAGAGGGTTTTTCTCTTATGCCATATGCCCTGGTTCTACAAATCTGCTTTTAGGCTAAAGCGTAGGTGTGTCTGCTGAGGAGCAGCTCTTTGAAGAAGCTGTAGGTGTAGCATGTCTGTCATTAATCAGGCTGGAGATCACTCTTCAATCATGGAAAATGAAATGAACATTTAGTCAGTGGGTGAGAAAACAAAGACTCATTTGTCAAGTCTTCTTATCAGATGAACAGACACCTTCTGATTATACCAGATTTTTGTTTACCTTTTACTGATTTTTATATTAATTTGTTGGATATTTAAAATCTAGTATAATAGTGAATCCCATGCACAAAAATATGATCATGGTTAGAAGATATCTTAAAAAATAAAAAAATAAGGACACAAAAAGAGTCAAACCCCAAAATGACAGTTGGAACATATAATAATGCTGACAAGAAATATCAGAGCATCACTATAAATTATCATCTATTAAGAATTAATCAGTTATTAAGAGTTACTTAGAGCTAACTACTATTTTGATGACGATGAGAATCATTCCTGATTTTCTGGTGCAGGAAATTCAACCACCTCATGCATTGTATGCCTTTCCTTAAGACATATTTACAGCACTGCTGCTCTGAAAGCATCACTGTGAGAGGTTTGGGAACTTGTAAGAGCACTTTTTAGATGCCAACAAAAATGCATACATATTTAAAATGGATTTGGAACACACTAATTGAAACATATAAAAACAATCATAGAAGAAATCTCTTTAAAATTTCTCTGTTCTGCACAAATGTCAAGTTCCCAAGAAATGGGTCTGCAACTGGAATAAACACTGAATAGACTTACACTGAAAGAAAACAATGTTCAGGCTTTAGTAGCTTGTTTCCACAAGATACCACTTCCAGTACACAGAGCCTTCTGTAAGGGAAAACTCACAGTCTCAACAGCCTAACTCCATGTGGTGGTTTGACAGGAAATGTGTTTTTTGAGATGCTGTGTTTTTGGCCAATGGATATTCAGATTTTAATATTGGCATTTAACTTGACTATTGAGACATGGACACGCTTCTGAGAACACGGGGTTAAAAGCAGAGCTCTCTCCTGAGAGGGTTTTCTTGGGTTTCTGGCGGGAAAGAGTTCGGGTCTCTCCCCCGGCCCAGCTGCTGGCTGGGCAGGGGGAGGGGAAAACTATGTGGCTGAGAGAAGTAGGCCTGAGCTCGGGGGTGGAAGGGTGGAAGAGAGAGAAAGAGAGAGAGACCGGGAGCTATCGGGCAGCCCCCCTTGAGAGATACAGAGAGAGAGAGAAAGAGAGTCGCTGCCTGGGACTGTAACTTTGAGACTTGATAAACATGGGCCTGTGCCGGCAGCACGGCTGGGATGGAGAAGAGGGGGGGGGTTCAGCCGGCCGCTTGTAGGAGCTTTTAACCCCTTTTTGGAGAATGAGAACTCTACAGATCATTGACTTCTCTTAGAAGATAGAGTAGAAGATGAGGAAGGAAATGGGCCAGTGTGAGAGAGGTCTAGGTGAGTGAGAGATAGTAAAAGAATAGAGAAGAATCTTAGTGAGAAGAGATGATGGAGTGGCTTTTGCTAGACTCTTTTTGTATAGCTATGGACAGAACCATGTTCCTTGTGATACAGAGACTGCATTCTAGGGGGAGGCAATGGCTTCAAGACTAAGAGGGTTTAGTGTTGGTGCCTCTCGGCCCCAGGGGGTGAAAATATGGGGGAGACAGGTGTCTCAAAGGAGAGATTGTTTGTGATACAGAGACTGCTCAGTGTTGATGCCTCTCGGCCCCAGGGGGTGAAAAAATATGGGGGAGACAGGTGTCCCAAAAGGAGAGATTGTGGGGACAGGTGTCCTAAAAGAGAGACTGTGCCTTTTTTGGATCGGGACAGAGCATCTTTAAAAGACAACCTTAGAAGCAGTTCTGGTTCGTGTTCAGTGGTGAGAGCACTGGACATGGAAAAGAAGAAGTCACGACGGCAGATGTACTCCGGGCGGTGCTACAAGTGACACAGAAACACACGAAGCTTCAGCTGTGTTTCCAGGGGAAGCCCATGGTACAAGAAGGACTCCTCTCCTCTTGATGAACTGAAGATTGATTGTCTAAAAAGTGATGCTAGACCGAGAGTTAGTGATTTGAAGAACAAATGTATTGTGTTAGAAATTTGGTGGGGGGAGGAGGAAATGCATTTGTGAAGTTTTCATTTTCCCTGTGTGTGTTCCTTTTTATCTGTAGTTGTAGAGTAGTTAATAAAGTTCTGGTTCTTTTCTTTCCTAAGTAAGAGCCTGCTTTGCTTATTCCTGGTCACATCTCACAGCAGCTACCAGAGAGAATGTATCTTCATAGAAGCACTGGCATTGTGCCAGTGTCAAACCATGACATTTTTGGTTCCCTGACCGGGAATCGAATTTTGGGAGAATGATAAGATAAAGTTGTGAGTAAAGCTGTGAGATGAGACCAAAGAAGAATAAGAACAAAGCATGTATTGAGTTAAAATCTGGAGATGAAAGGTTTCTTGTTTTGTAGAAGTGTTGAAGTGTTTTGTAATTTTGTTAATAATTTTAGAAAGTGTGTTCTCAGAGGCGAAAGGTGGAATGTGGTGGTTTGACAGGAAATGTGTTTTTTGAGATGCTGTGTTTTTGGCCAATGGATATTCAGATTTTAATATTGGCATTTAACCTGACCATTGAGACATGGACACGCCTCTGAGAACACGGGGTTAAAAGCAGAGCTCTCCCCTGAGAGGGTCCTCTTGGGTTTCCGGCGGGAAAGAGTTCGGGTCTCTCCCCCGGCCCAGCTGCTGGCTGGGCAGGGGGAGGGGAAAACCATGTGGCCGAGAGAAGTAGGCCTGAGCCCGGGGGTGGAAGGGTGGAAGAGAGAGAAAGAGAGAGAGACCGGGAGCCATCGGGCAGCCCCCCCTGAGAGATACAGAGAGAGAGAGAAAGAGAGCCGCTGCCTGGGACTGTAACCTTGAGACTTGATAAACATGGGCCTGTGCCGGCAGCACGGCTGGGATGGAGAAGAGGGGGGGGGTTCAGCCGGCCGCTTGTAGGAGCTTTTAACCCCTTTTTGGAGAATGAGAACTCTACAGATCATTGACCTCTCCTAGAAGATAGAGTAGAAGATGAGGAAGGAAATGGGCCAGTGTGAGAGAGGTCTAGGCGAGTGAGAGATAGTAAAAGAATAGAGAAGAATCCTAGTGAGAAGAGATGATGGAGTGGCTTTTGCTAGACTCTTTTTGTATAGCCATGGACAGAACCATGTTCCTTGTGATACAGAGACTGCATTCTAGGGGGAGGCAATGGCCTCAAGACCAAGAGGGTTCAGTGTTGGTGCCCCTCGGCCCCAGGGGGTGAAAATATGGGGGAGACAGGTGTCCCAAAGGAGAGATTGTTTGTGATACAGAGACTGCTCAGTGTTGATGCCCCTCGGCCCCAGGGGGTGAAAAAATATGGGGGAGACAGGTGTCCCAAAAGGAGAGATTGTGGGGACAGGTGTCCCAAAAGAGAGACTGTGCCTTTTTTGGATCGGGACAGAGCATCCTTAAAAGACAACCCTAGAAGCAGTTCTGGTCCGTGTTCAGTGGTGAGAGCACTGGACATGGAAAAGAAGAAGTCACGACGGCAGATGTACTCCGGGCGGTGCCACAAGTGACACAGAAACACACGAAGCTTCAGCTGTGTTTCCAGGGGAAGCCCATGGTACAAGAAGGACTCCTCTCCTCTTGATGAACTGAAGATTGATTGTCTAAAAAGTGATGCTAGACCGAGAGTTAGTGATTTGAAGAACAAATGTATTGTGTTAGAAATTTGGTGGGGGGAGGAGGAAATGCATTTGTGAAGTTTTCATTTTCCCTGTGTGTGTTCCTTTTTATCTGTAGTTGTAGAGTAGTTAATAAAGTTCTGGTTCTTTTCTTTCCTAAGTAAGAGCCTGCTTTGCTTATTCCTGGTCACATCTCACAGCAGCTACCAGAGAGAATGTATCTTCATAGAAGCACTGGCATTGTGCCAGTGTCAAACCATGACACTCCACAATGAGGAGAAGAACTATAGGAACAACAGATCACAACACCTCCTGGTCATTCCCACAGGAACAGAAAATACTTCGCCACTCTTTACCATGCACATTACTGCAACATAAATGTAATCTTCTGTTTTGTTCCTTTCTCAGCTCTATATGAACAAAATAGAAATTTTTTTTCCTCTTTCTTTGTCCCTGAATAGACACTCAGGTGTCTGTTCCCTGATGCACATCTCACTGAATGAGATCTGACATTCCTTCTCTTCCATGCAGATGATCTAATTATTCCCACACGCTGCTGAAAGGCGTTGCAGTTTACATGCCACGAGCTGTGTCTCAGTGTGTCTCACTGACATCTGCTCTAGCCAGCTCCTGACAGCCAGCACCAGCGTGTGGCATAGGGCAGCACTTAGGGACAACTGACAAGACACAGAAAATACCATCTGCATCACCTTTAAATCTTTAAAGGTAATTCCCAGCATAAAAATCACAGATGCATTATCTTCTACTATTTATGAGCAGGCTATGTAGACATATTTCAAAGTATTATTTAGCCTTTAATAAACTTTCTGCTTTTAGTGAGCAATGACTCTTCAGAGCAAATTTACAGAAAGCACATTTTGTTAGTATTTTGAATTTCTCAGTCAGAATATTTTTCAGTATAAACTATCATCTGCTTACAAGAAAGGAGTAGCTTATAAGATGTAGCATGTCAGGTAAATATATTAGGAATATTGTAAGAGATAAAAAACCACCACATTTTTCCTTATTATCCTTTAAAATATGAGAGCTTTGCAAACATACACTTATTCAAACCTTCATTTCAAGTTAGTCATCATAGTGCTTCACTCTCCAGCTCTTTATATGCTGTGAACCTCCAGTGTCTATGCAGTTGTTTCTAAGGTAACAGATCAAGATGCCTTGTGAAAAAAATGAATCAGATCTTGAATATTCAAGACATCTCCAGTTGCAGAGATGAGAAAAGGGCAATATCATCTCAACCAAAGGTTCTCAATGTCTTTTAGACCCTAGCCTGGTTTGCAGGCAAGAATAATATAATCCACCCTAAGGCTGTGAGTGTGAGAGTACAGCGGTGCATGCAGTTTCAGGCATGTAAAATGTCAGAAATTTTTTAATCAGAGCCATAATTAAGGAATTACGGAGGCTGTTCTCAACAGAGACTCGTTGCCTCATTGCAGGGTACACACACACAGAATACAGATGAAGAATGTGTTTGGTGGGTTGAGCCTTCATTCCAACCACTGAGAGTCACAAAGAAATCTTTCTTTCTGTCAGACACACGATACAGAAACCAAAAACACAGAAAAAATTAACATGAACCAGCACGTGAAAATAAATGCACCTTTCTAAAGAGGCCAAATATGTATTATTCCTATCAAAGAACACAAATAGATATCTTTCACAGGTCTTTCACAGGATTATCTGGGTCAATAGTTTTCAGTGATTTGAGCTACTGGGTTTTGTTGAGGGATTTTTGTGATGTTTTTGATTGTTTCTTTTCTTAAACTGGCTAGAACTATATTTTGTTTCTTTTACAGGCTATATTGCTTATTATCTGAGTCCAGATGTCATACAAAATATAAACACAAGTAAGGCACATAAAGAGAATATTAACCAAAATATGAAAGGATTTTAGAAAGCTTTTGTTGCTATAAAAAAAGCCTAAACTCTTTGCTTAACAATATCTGACACATATGTTCACTGTTATACGCACACACCCACTACTTGTGCTAAAATAATCATAAGGTATTCTTCAAATGCATATTATAATGAGATCTAAAAAACCAAATTCAGAGAAAATGATCTGACTTGATAAAAACTTTCAGAGTTGTATTATTTTCCATGTTGTGTAAGGAAAAACTTTCATGTAGCTTGGGGATCAGACAAAAGTCACAGTTATATGACTGGACAGGTCATGACCACTTGTACCTGCTTTCTTGGTTTTGAATCTTGTGGTCTGTCTGCTGCATTAAAAATATTACTCACTACAAATGCTTGGAATAAAAACTGGTTGAATATTTATATAGCTTGTTTGGCAACATACTTCAGTGATTGCTCTGCATGAAGAAAATATTAACAGATTCTGGAACTGTATCATTGAATAAACTTAAAGGAAGGTGCATTGATTAGGGTCTTACGTTCTTGGAAAGATGTGAAGAGCATCTGGAATCGGCTGTTTCGACTGCCTTCATCTGCCCACATGCGGATTACACCCAGGCCTGTCCTCAGCATCACATCATTAGCAACTGTGCTGCAAAACTTTGCCTTCAAATCTTCCACTGAGCTGCTTCCATCGTACACTGCTACAAAATTCCTTTTGCATTCGTTGGAATTCTGCATCTCGTAGTCCAAAAATCGCAAATAGATCTATAAATTAATCAAACAACAAAGGGAGCATGTACAGACATTTGAGAATGACTGAAAAAACATCAAGCAACTTTTCTCTACATTGCAGGAGAAAGAGTACACAGCAATTCCATCAAAATATTTTTTCTGGAGCTGGTGATCCATAGGGCACTTCCTTAGAAGGCTATTAATGTGCAAACTGAGCACTGTTTCTACTTCCTGGTATTTTGTCTTGCTTCCAAGTAGAATGTCTCAGAAGATCTAGATATTCCTTTGTTCTTACCTACAGTAAGGTCCTAATTTGCAAATACATACTTTTTTTCAGAAGTATGTGCAATGATTCTTCAAGCTGAAGGACAGATAAGCTAGAAATTTCTTTTTTTACTGCTTGGCATAATATTGCTCTATTACATGACTGGCATGTGAAATAATAAGGCAAATCATTGCTGCTCCCTCTCCAGAGTCAATGTGTCATCTTATACGTTTCTGCTACACTGATTCAGGAAGTGAGAATCTAAGAGCCAGGCAGAACACCATCATTAATCTTTTTATGTTTCCTCAAGGATCTGGCCACCATCTCAGCTCTTCTAAACAAAGCATTGTGGTATACATTTTATAATTTAAGTGGCTTGAAATCAAGCATATTTTGTGTAAACTCCTAGTAACCTATGTCTCTTGCATACAAGTTAATTGTCTCACAATGTAAAAGATACATTGCCCTTTGCAAAGAACTCTTAAAATCTACTTAAAAAGAAGGAGGGGTGAAGATAAAAGACTGTTATTTCGTATTCAAGTGTATAAGGACTTTAGGGTAAACCACCAATTTTAAAAGCAATTGATTATAAAAGCAACATCAAATATTCAATTCACAGAGAATGCAAGTACTATTTTCAATAGATGATACATAATCAAACTGCCAACGGGACTCCTGAGATTTCAGGAGAATGATACAGAAAGGTGAATTAGGACAGAAATTTTATAAAAAGGCAGTCAGCATACACAGCATAGAGCTGTATGCATCTTCACTTGAAAAAATTACTAAAAAAAAGAAACCCCACCGTATTAGACATCAAACATACTTATTTCCAAACAATGTTATTGACTTCAGGTATTTTTTTTTATGCACAGAACAAATGTTTTATAAGCTCTTCTGCTTTTGCAAAAAGTTCACAAGCAGTGCATATCCTAGTAGCAACAAGCCTCATAATTTCACCTCATTAATATATTAAAATTCTTATGGTTTTAGAATTATGTACTCTCAAGCACTCTGCTACAGTTTAATAATAGCTCAGATTTTTTAATGGGCCTTTTCAGGTATTGTGTTATTGTATATTTTCATTTCTTGTTATGATTTGCATGAGTGTCCCTCTGAAAAGAATATTTGTGAAAAATTTTTACTAGCAAATGAAATTAGGTATACCAAAGGCATATCTTTTTTATAATCTGTCATTCTTACAGTGACTCTTACTCATACTCCATCATTTCCATCTTTCTGAAGAGTTCATAGGAATATATTTCAATTAAAGTGCAGTTAAGTGTACTTTAATTTCACCATATATCCTGGAGTTTACATACCAAAAATTAAGGAATCTGCTATTGGTCTCTGCTGAGACCAACAGCAGATTCCTTAATGGAGCAACTAACAGAAATATACGAAGACATATTGAGATGGAAATATCTTATATCAAGGTATAGTCTTTACAGTATTTTTCACTTCCTTTACTGGTCGTTCAGTAAAACAGTGACATGATCCACACTACTGTGCTGACAGAGAGAGATCCCACATGGGGGGATCCCACTTGGGGGAGGGAGGTATGGGAAGAGGCAGAGCCATGATACAAACACCCAGCAACTGACCACATTTGGGACACACCAGAGAGCTGCTTCTCAAGGAAGGGTGCAACAGGCACTGTGCAGCCCTGGCACCCAGCCTCTCCTGGGAAGCTGCTGAGACAGTCCATAATACATCTCTGCATTACTTAGGGAATTAAGTGTGCCCCTTGATTTTCTTTTCTCACTTAACTCTGCTTCAGATGGGTGTCCCAGTGCCTGCCAGCCTTGCCACAGGAAATGCAATGAAATTTTCCTGCAGATGATTATAGTCAATATTGCATACATGTGACTGTTTCCCAGGAAGAGAAATGTGTCAGATAGATGGTTCACAAAGAACAGAGGGCTTGCAACATGCTTTGTCATGAATCATTACTTTTACTGTCTGCATATGCCTATTATATGTACACCATTTATATTTATATGCCATATATATACATATATATATATATATGATAGACCACAAAGTTATAATGCAATATACCACATCACATTTTTGTCTATTCTCCTCTTCAAAAATGCTCATATTTACTCCAGAAAAAAGATTGCGTTAATCTGATGGTAGAACAATCATAAAACTATACCTACTGGGTGAAAGGCCTAGCAAACCTGTTCACATGTTCTCTATTTCTATCCTGCTTCCTTTTTTATATGCATTTATATGTACAATTGCATGTGCATATATATATGTATTTCTTTTAAAGGGTATCCCATTTCAGTATGGAGATGTAATTTTTATGAGTTTTCATTCTTACAAGAAATGTGCACTAATCCTCACTGTGGTTACAAAATATCAGCTCTCCCAGCAATTTCCAGCATTCATCAATTATTCCTGATCTGTTCAAAGACACTGTTCATATAGCAGCACAGACAAAATCTTATTTCTATGGGCTTATCATTTGACATTCTTTAGTTTCTGGAGGCATACCAGCCTTATAAAATAGTAAAATATTTCTTAGAGTAGCAGTCATAAATACTGAAAAGGAATCAAGAGAATAAAAACTCAGCATTTTGTTTTGAGTCTTCCAGGGGAAGAAGCCAAAACCTTCAGTTTTTCCCAAGCCTGAATTCTGCTGTCAGTCATACCTGTTCATTCCTCTGTGTGGGAAATTCAGCCCACACTGTAATTATATAGACCTGATAGGTAATGGAACCACTAGAAGAAATATTTGACTTAGAAATCTATGTCTATCCTGTAGAAGAAAGATGCCACTTTCTCCAGTGCCATGAAGTTTCATAAATTAGATAAAATAAGCTGCTCATATTCTGAGGTGAGTTGGAGCTTCATTTTCGTAATTGTCTTTGGAGATGACTACTCCCAGAATTTTATATAAAATATTGAGGACTTTGTACAACACACCCTGAAATCAGGGGGTTTATTTCAATCTATTTTTTTGAATCAGACCTTTAGCTTAAGACTGCAGTGTATTTTTAAAAACTGGAAACTGATTACACGAACTGACAACCTGATATTGGATCAGATTTTATTTTAAAGAGCTGGAATAATTTAATTGCATCTGCACGCCTCTGCCAACTTGTATGGTTTCATTGCTATATATTTGCCATTGTTCCTGTCACTGGCTGTAAGACCCACACTGGCAGAAGAAAATGACTAATAATAAATTGAGTTCCCCAGGGAAAGAATAAAACTGATTTTATGACAAACCCTTATTTAATGCAAAATGTTCCCTGTACATAGCTTTTTTGAAATCAGGGAAATATTCTCATTGCTTTTGCTGATGTGTGGATGTCACTAAAACAAATGTATCAGAAAGTGAGAGAAAAATTATCAATATTACTGGTTATTTCATTTACAGAGATTTTAGCCACTACTTCTGCCATCAGTGGATAAGAAACTTTGTTCCCCTGAAAGAAAATGAACTAAAGCAGAGGTCACAGACTCAAACACCACCATCTGCCTTCATTAACCATTTTTCATTGATGCCAATAGGAGCTTTTGGAAGGAACATTTCCATAGATACTGACACAGTATATTAGCATAGTCGAGGCATTCTTGCTGAAGAGAACATCTTATTTGAAAGAAGCATAACTGCCATATCTTCTTCTTTCACATTTTTACTGCAAAGTTTTAATAAGTCACTTTTGTCAAGTCATCAGCTCCACATTACTTAGGAGAGGGGGCTGCTCAAGTATTCGATTAACTGAGTTTTGAGATGTCACTGCAAATGCCAATGTCATTAGCAACAAAACTGATAAAGCTTCACTGCAACTGTGGCATATTACACTCAGTCACATAATATTTTAAATAATTCTCTTGTCACCTGTAAGTATGGCCACCATAAATAGTAATTAAAAAAGGAAATGATTGGAAAGTTTTACTATTTCTTTTGATTTAAATTTGAAAACAACAAAAATCTTTGACTGAACATACTAGAAAAAAATCCTGCAAAATTATTGTAAACTACGAATAATATATCACCTCAGTAAAATAGTCAGATTATAATCTCCTCATAGTGAATCACTTCTGATGAGTTCTGCTTTTTAATCAATCACTGAAGGTTAGGGATGACAACATGATTGATCAGGCCAGTCAGGAAAAGCTTCAAACCATATCCCAGCATATCAGACTTAATATATCTGCAGAGACACTCGGTTGCCTTAAACCAAACCAAACAAAAAGCCATCATTCAGCTGCCAAAAGTAATTTAAACATAAGAGAAAAACTTCCTCTTCATCCATGTGTAATGTCCAGATTTCACATACTCTCCTTCTGGGTTAATTCACTTGTAATCACAGGACTGGGTTAAGTTGTCCTGTTGCTCAGTGATAAGTTACAGCACCTGTTTTATTCTACATCTTTTTCAGCTCTGTGTGATTAACACAGTACTTTCAAGATGATGCCTCCAGTATTTAGGCCTGGGAAACCCAGTTTTTTTAAAGCAGATTGTACAACACTAATTGAACTCCTTCAAGGAAACCAGACACCAAGTATACCAGTCTAAAAAGCATGTTACCAATGAGGCTTGTATTTGTCATCTGAAATGCTCTGTCCTCTTGCTCAGATGTTATCTTTTTTTTTTTTCAATCAGCATTACTTCAATGCAAAAGTGTTAATAACAAATCTGTTGCATTTTTGTTTGTTATTTTGGGGGATTATTCTACATTTTTGGTCTTTCTGTTACTAGTCTGGGACAATGTTGTGCAAACAGAGAGCTCCATACTTCGTATTTTCTTCTGTTCTGGAGCTTGGAGAATACTGTCTGTCAAAGATGACAATTTTATATGGTACTTCTAAGATACTGTGATTCACAGCCAAGGCTCACATATTGGAACACCAGTTTTTCTAGACAGGTAAAACTCTGGATTTCTTTGCTTTGTCCTATTTGTTTCTTCAAACTTCTCTGACTATCCAATAGTTGACACTTACTCTGTCAAGTCATCCTCATTTTTTTTCTTTTACAGTCCAAAAATGCTCCCAAGTGAGAAATATTTACAACTCCTTGGTACTATCCTGCTTTTTAACACTGAAAACTGGAAATCACATCCTGATTCTGCTGTTCTCTTTGACAGACATTTTATTACTTTCTTTAATAGCTTTTTTAAATTGCATTTATTAATAGCTATTTGGTTTGAGGATGCTGAGTTTCATTATATTTCTATACCTGAATGGAATAGATTAATGGTAACTTAAAAGTGGGGCTTTTGACAGTGTTACTCTGGCATGTGAATTGACATGCCTTCATAGTAGAGATATATACATGATTCCAAACATGTACTTGTATTGCACCTTCATCTCAGAAAACTATTTCACATAAGAGATTTTATTAGTTTAATGTAGGTAAACAATATTTTCTACTTGTTTAAACATAATTTGTTCACCTTGTACTCACCATATTGGACAAAAGTACATATGCTGTACTTTTTAAAGTTATTATTATAATATTTTTTGCATTATCTGTATGCTAGTAAGCTTCAGAGCTTCTTCAAAGAAGTAGATCATCTGAAGATTGCGAAAGTATCTCTGGCTGTTAGGTTATTCAGCCTTTAAATTTTATTTTTCTCTAACATTTCAAGAATCACCACTCAAATCGCTCCTATTAAGTTTTAGTGCACCACTTAAAGCTTCTCTTCTATAACTGATTAAGAAGCCTCCAAAAAATTAGTGCATCTTAGTCTTCCAGTGCCAACAGCTTAAACTGCTTTTCTTACTAGCCTCATCTAAGAGCACAAATTTCCACTTCACATGGGAGAGCAGAAAATGTTTTGGTTTAGTCAGATCAGTTCAAACAGACTCATTCAGAGCTCTGCAATTTTCTTCACCGATGTTTCCTCCTGACTGCCTAGGAAATGCCCGTACAACAGCCCAGTCTCTCTCCAGACTGCACTCCCTATGAAGGCAGGCACCTGGAATCAAAGAGTCATCCCTCCATTTGGTCAGGAGCATGCCTGGCAGCAGCGCAAACCCTTAGTAAACCTGCAAGTGTCTTGATCACACTGGGTCCCACTGCCCCACTCCCAGCCTCATTCCTTCCCAGCCCTGCCAAGCTATTGGCCAGCTTGTGCTTGGGCCAGCCCCACTGCCTGGGCAAACCCAGCCACCATGGCCAGGCCTGTCCCAGTCTCATTTGTCACGTCCTGGCACTATGGCCTCCCTCATCCTGGCCCCCTCCCATGTGCTGGGTATCCCCTTCCCACTGCTCCAATGGCTCTGCTTGAAACAGATACCACCACTCCCTGGCAGCTCAGGGTTAAGGATGCTGCCATGATGTGCCAAATCTAGACACTCATTAATTGGTGCTTTGGGTTTCCTTAATGTCTTGTGTTAAGTCTTGTGTGCTATAACCTTTGTCCAGTATCCTGTTTAGGTTGGGCAAGAGAATTAGACGTCATTTTGCCTAACTACCTTGTAACTTTGTTTTATTTCTCATGGTGCAAATAAAGAGGCTACTCCCACTATTTGTTCAGCCTAAATGTACTTATTGCTTACTCCTCCAGAGCAGATTATTTTCACTGGACTACATTCAAATTAATTCCTGTTTTGATGCTGTTTCCTGAGGTGCCCAGACCATCTGATAATAAATGGTGTTTCTAAATGGTGTCACTTCTTACTGTTTTATTCCCAGCATAGGAATATCATATTTGTAAATATTTTATTACTCTAACTATCAAGTTCTGCTGTGTTGTTTTTTCTACAGAGCATCTCAAAAAACAGGCATGGCACAAATGTACCTTGCTAGGAAAGTTGCCCACCAAAGCAAGCACAAACGTGGTTCTGTCTTCCTGGGGGCTTTGTCAAACTATGCTGACCCATCCAACATAGAAAAACACTTGTTGATATTATCCTCCAATACTTTGCCCTTAACAGAAGGTAAGAAAACTACAATTCTATTCATTTTCTTATTTTCTAGTTCTAAATAAAAAAATCTTTGTGCATCCACTGTTTGCAGCGAATGATGTCCCAGAAATTTTTCAAATCACTGTGCAATGAGCTTATACACCTCCTTCTTTGGGCTTTGTTCTACACTGAAGAATTTTCAGATCAGGAAATCCCTCCAGAACTTTATGGTTCTGGATTGGTTAGCACTTTCAGTCAGCAGCTCTCTTCTTAATTTCCCATTCTTGCTCTGAATACAAATTGCAGTCACATTCTACATGAAGTGCAGAATCGCAATGTTACTCCACTCAAAACTCACAGCCATCTTACTCAGCAGGAACTGACTTTGAATGATTACAAGAAACACAGACTTTACAACTAGTCACTTTCACTGTATGAGACTCTACCTCTGCATAAAAGTTGTGTTCAGACTGCCTTCTGCACTTAGAGAATGTTTGGGTTCTGCATGCATTTCAGATTTATTTTTTGCTGTGTGTGTGTCTGTGTCAGGGTGTATGTGTGTGCATGTGTGATATAAGGTAATCAATGATGTCTCTATTTTAAGTGTGTGCAACAAATTTTCTGCTCTCTGTCCCATTCCAGAGCACTGAGGATAGAAGCATTTGACCCAGACTGCCAGTTTGAAGCTCAAGCTTGGAGACCTCAAGTACACACTTCCTGGCTGATCTCATTGCTCATATATTGAGCTCAGACTTGGCTGGAATCTGGAATTGGAAACCAAGGGAAGCACTTGCATCTTGCTTCTGCAGACAGTTTAGACTGGATGAGCTTACGCCAAATGAAATTGCAAGCAACTCACATTCTGGCACAGTTTAATTAAGAAACTAAAGATGAAAAAATCCAACGCAAATTCTCTCTGAGAAACTCTTGCCTTTTAGGCATAATTCCCAGTAACAAACTGTGCAGCCCAGAGTACAGGAACATGTGGGTTTAAAAATGTCTGCGTAGTTCTCACTGTTCTTAGCAGGAGAGCTTGTTTTCATAGGTGCAATCTGACATAAATTAAAATGATGTCATTAAGTCACTGTACTGAATATGCCATTAATTCAAGGTTGGATAGGGACAAAGGAAGCTGACTGTAAAAAATGGACAGTAGATTCTAATTCAATTGAATCAGACCCATAAACAATCTTATCATAAACCTTACTTCATACAAAGTTCTTAAAAATTTTTCCACTTGTCCCTCCTTCCTCAATATCTGTATATTTTTCAACTTTTCCCAGTGTGATGAAACCATAACTATGTGTGCATCTATGCATGTATATACTTGTCTGTGTGTACATAAATATATCTGTTTGAAAAACCACACTAAGTTCAAATGCTGAATTGGACTTACCCCCCAAAGATGGATATAGCCTTGAAAAATCTTTTTTTTTATCCTAGCTTGCTGTGAAACCTTTCAACTCCACATTAGGAAATACTGATTTATATACTTTTATATTGCTCAATCTCTCTAAGCAGGTAATTCTGTAAGATGGGAACAGCAGGATCCATCAAGAGATGACCCAGTCCAGCCCTCTGCCTAAAGGTAGGATTATTAATGTTTCTCTCATTTTTCACAGGTTGTTATCTAACCTGCACTTTCAGACCACTAACAATGCCAGCTGAACCAATCAGCCCTCCCTGATGTTCGAATTTTCTTCCTTCATATTTAACCTGAAACTTTCTTCCAGAGTGTGGGACTCTAAGTTATCATACAGTCATGGGCATCACAGCATTCCTTCCTCCTTGTAAGAGCCTGTTATTGCATTGTATAACTCTCCTTCACACAATTTTCTAGATGACATTAAATAACACTCAGTATTACTTCATTTTTCTAAAACTTTCTTGTTGCTCTCCATTCCAGGTGCCCTTCAGCTAGGATACACTTCTTAGAATGCAACAAAACTAAATGCAGATATGGAAGTTTATGAAGAATTAATGAACTTTAATTTTTAGCCCTCTACTCAGAGTAGTAGTTTAGTATTCTTCTGATACACAATGTATTTTCAGTTACATAAATACCTAGTTTGGAGTTTTACATCAGAACTGAAGTATGAATAAATACTACAGGTAGGTAAAATTGAGATTTTTAGCAGGGCTTTGAATCATATAGAAGTTCAGAGTCAGACCAAGTAAGAATATCACAATTACATTATATGATCAACCATAAACTTGAATTTAGACTATAGGGAAATGGAAATGCTATTGGCTTAATTAACTGTGCTGATTTTAACAATAATTCTGTGTTTATCTGCTTTCCTTCTACTAATACCTAAATACATCATAGAACAGTTTAAATTTGTAGGGTTGTATAAAGATCAACTGGTCCATCTTCCCTGTCATAACTAAGGATGTTTTCAACTAAATCCAGTTACTCAGAGCCCCATCCAACCTGGCTTTGAATGTTTCCAGGATGGTCATCGACCAACTCTCAGAGCAACATGATCCAGCATTTCACAACCCTCATTGTAAAAATGTCTCCCTCATATCTAGTCCAAATCTCCCCTCTTCTAGGTTAAAACACCTTGTCTTACCACTACTGATAAAATACTTGTCCTCTTTTTCCTTACAGGCTCCCCCTTAGTACTGGAAGGCTGCTATAAGGTCTTCCCAGTCTTCTCTTCTCTGGACAGAACAAACTCTCATCTCTTAGCTTTTCCTCACGGGAGAGGTTCTCCATTGCTCTGACTATTTTTGTGGCTCTCCTCTGGAGACATTGGCCAAGAGGTCAATGTATTTTTTGTGCTGAGGACCCCAGAGCTGGATGCAGCACTGCAGGGGGGTCACACCAGAGCAGAAGGGCAGATCTCCTTCCTTACCCTGCTGGCCATGTTTCTTTTGATGCAGCCCAGGACACAATTGGCTTTCTGGGCTGGATGTGTACGTTTGTGGGGCATGTTCAGCCTCTTATCCACCAGAATCCCCAAAACCTTATCAACAGGGCTGCCCTCCATCTGTTCTTCCTGAAGTTTGCATCGATACTGGGATTTGCGCTGAATGAATATAAACTGCCTATAACACATGGAATAATCATTCATCAGTCCAATAATTTCATATCACTACTTAGTGCAGCGAAATGGGAAGCTCATCTACTTAATTGAAAGCCTCTATCAATATTAATTTTATCCAAAAGTAAAAAAAAAATGTTATAAAATGAAAGTATATTCTGGAAATCATTTATCTGTCGTCTTTATGAGCCAACTCCTTTCCTATACTTTCCCAACAGAAAAATGCTGATACTAATGATTTTTTCTCTTCTGAAAATCTTTCCTGAAGAGAACCCTTCAACATTCATCCATGTGTCATTCTGATGATGAAACAATTACATATTCAGTACAGTCTCCTCACTGAGGTTATACAAAAAAAGCCCTTATCAGTTTAAAGGCAGCAGAGAGTAGTGCATATATAAATCCTACTTTCTAAAACCTTTCCTGTCCAATAAAATACATCTAGAAAAAATATACTGTGGGGTGTCTTTTACACAGTGAATGCGAGAAGGTGGGAGGCATAAAGCTGTTCCTGTTGCAGAGAGGGGAGAAGTGGTAGTGTAGCCAGCAATAATTAATGCATATCATAACTGATAAGTTATGGATAAGAGAGAAAATCAAGGGGAATCCAAGAAAAGTATTTTTGAATTCATTGCAGCCCTCTCATGTTTCTTACAAAGCCCTGGCTTGCTAACTGTGGAGGAAAAGAAATGAGAATACTCTTTTTGTCTGTGTCTCTAAACCAAAGGAACTAAAGGCTTCATATGGAGGAACAGTAATTTACTTTATGTCCATTTTCACAGTCCCAGATGAGAAACAATGATGACCTCAGGGAGCCAGCAGTGCCCCCTTAGTTGTTCTCTATGTTAGGTGTTTGAAATACAATGAAAATTAAAATTATAAGATTACTTCCCACTTTAAAACATATATTGATTCTTTAAAAATATGAGCAAAATTAAAGATGAATTTAAGAAAATTACATATGGCACAAAAAACACATTAGTATTGCCCAAATAATCATTTATGAAGAAAGGTGGTTATTTTGGCTGAGATGACAAATTACCCTTCCACAGGAGAAGGAAAAAATAGTTTACAGTTCAAGCTGTAAAGTTATTAAACAAGATCTGACTGTACTAAGAAATGCACAATATATTAGAAAAGGCAATTTCTTAAATTAAATGGCAAATCAGCAAGTGGATGAAGGACTGACCTTGGATCGGGGTGGTGCTCGGATGTACCATTTACAGTCTACTGCTTCAGTTTCAGAAGCTTTTCCTTCTTTAACAATTTGTACAGATTCCACAATTCCTTCAGGTCCTCCCATCTCAAACTCACAAACTGAATAACAAAACACCAGAAAAAATGAAACCTGAACAGCAAACAAAAATGTTTTCTACAGCAGAGTATAAAGCCCTCCAAGTTAGAAAAAACCCCCAAAACAACATACCAACCTGGCAATGGCTTCAAAACGCCAAGGTCCTTAAAATCTGGATCTTAAAAATAGAGAAAGACAAAGTTAGTTTTATTCAATATCTAGGATGTTATGCTAATATGTTCAAATTTTATAATGTACTTTAGTTATATAATTATACATATACTTATTGGAAATGGGAACTGTTTCAAAACTATGGCAACACAATAATTATTAATGCAGAAATTATTGATACCATCATACCAAGTCATTTTTTTCTGTTATGAAATCCTGCTTTTTTCTGTCTCTCTGTTTCAGAAGGGTACAAAAATATTTCTGCATACGTTAGCAAGTGAGAACATCACATAGCTAACCACATGACATTTTAATACATCAGTGTAGTGAAAGAAGATATATTTACAGATCCATTCAGAATCTTTTTGCCTATTTTGCATTTTGACAAATAACACTCAACTTAATTGGAGAAATCCCAACTTAATTCTGTGTTTATGAATACTCTGCCATCCCTACTGACCAAAAGGAGACACTTTTTTTGTCAGAAGCATCCTTTTGGTCTTACTGGAAAAAAAATACCATAAGAATTACCATTAGAAGTCATTGTATGAACAAGTTAATAAGTCTAATATGTGTGCTATTTTCCATCAGATAAATATTATTATATTTACTATCTGAGAGAGCTTGTATCATGCCTTTAGAGTCAGGTGTAATACAGAGATGAAATGAGTTGGTCTTAGATGGATGTGTTTCAACAGACAACCATCCACAGACAAATCATCATTTCACAAAATTTGGCTCGGTTTGAAGATACTGCCCAAAACCAGAAATATGGGAGGCTAAAGCAACTCAAAAAGTGATGTCTTAAAATAGACTGGTCTTATCTGGGAAATTTTTATCACTCGCACTGCTTTTCTACCTAAAATTAATGTTGTGCACTGTTTTTCTCATTTACACATGAAACTGATCTTGTTTCAGAACTGGGTCAGTGTAGAAAGAATTATCAATACAAAAAATGAAGTGAAGCTTTGGAAGAAGGAGATATATCAAATGAAAAAAATTAAATTCACAACCAAGCCACAAGAACTGCTCTTTCCCTCTAGCCTTAGTCAATTAGGAACAGTAAGAATCATAACCAGATAATATAACAAAGTAATTTAGTACTATATAAGCAAGATCAGCCATTTTAATCTAAACGGTCAAAATGAGTTGACTTAAAAAACTAGAGTTGTAAGACTGCTTTTTAGATTGCCCCTCTACAACCAGGCTGCTGTTCTTCCCAATTTCTTTTACAGTTGCACAACATAAATCATGAGTAAATACTCTTGAACTTACAGGACTGCAAATCTAGCTGAGTAGGCAATTAGTAATAATTGTTGCATATTTTTAGAGATCAGTTGATAGATATGATTACCAACAACACTAAAGGTAATAAAATATTTCAGCTAATGTACTTTGGATGCTGATATCTAGCTCTGAAAGTGAGATACTGAAAGGAAATCTACTTTTACTTATGGTTTGAATTACCATCCCAATATCTCATGTAACTATTGCATTTCTTCCTTTTACTGAGTTTGCAAAGATTACTCTGATTTACTGAAAACACTCCACCACATTAGTAAAGTACATATGAGGAAAGAAAGCAAAAACTGTCTTGCCAGAATTTTCCCCATATGAGAGTCTTCATATAAAACAATGTTAGTATCAGGAATCCAGGCTGAAGTACAATCTAGACCATATCATTTCACCCACAAAACAGCTCTGAAAATATGTTATCATTTAACAATAGAGTAACATTGGAATAACACATACAGAAATGCACATTCTGTTAACATTCTAGAAATATGATAGACCTGCTCAGTTTTAAAATATAAATTTTTGCAAGTTCTCAACTTGCAAGAGTTTCGAGACTGAAAGGGAAATAAAATCTATGACATCTGAGGTGATAACCCTTCATTAAATATTGCTATTATACCAACACTACTGTAATAAAAACAAAATCTGTAAATAAGGTATTATCACGCATGCTTAAAATTCACCCATGTATGAGCATATTTAACTAGCAAATATTTGCTTTTCAAATAGTGTCCCATTAAATGGATTAGATTTTAGAAGCTCCTCTGTATGTAATTCAATCAAATTGTTATTCTCAGTCTGGCTGAGTCAAAACATTAATGTTATATAAACACTGACTGGCCAGATTTTCCAATAGATCAAAATCATGTTCCTGTGAGGAAAACACACAAGACTGGAAAACTTTTCTGTGAAAAATAAGATGGATCACCTATAAGTAGAGGGAAAAAAAAAAAAAAAAAACAGAGAGAAAAAAAAAAGAAGTAATATGGAGCTGCTAGAGACAATCCAACAGAGGGTCATGAATTTTTTTAAGGGACATATAAGGAGAGGCTGATAGAGTTGGGATAGGTCAGTCTGGAGAAGGGAAAGGTAAGAGGTGATCCCACTAATGTGTACAAAAACCTAATGGAGGGGCACAAAGAGATTGAAGTCAGGCTCTTTTCAGTGGTTTGTGGTGACAGAACAAGATGCAATGAGCACACATTGAATCACAGGAGGCTCCATCTGAATATCAGGAAACACTTCTCCAGTATGAGGTGACTCAGGACTAGCAAGGTAGCCAAGAGGTTGTGGAGTCTCTATCCTTGGAGATATTCAAGGATATTCATTGCTGTCTAGACACGATCCTAGGCAAATGGCTTGAGGTGGCCCTGCTTAAAAAGGGGGTTGGACAAGTCAACCTCCAGAGATACCTTCTGAGACCAGCCATCTTCTGATCCTCTGATTTTGCAATAACTAAACAATAGAATTGGATAATAGTGAAATAGCCAATCAAAAGTCTAGACCTGTTCTCTGAGGTAGCAGCAGAAGTTACACAAATCTCTATCACAATGCAGATTTAGTTTTGTGGACTTTGCTCTGAGTTGCAGGAACATATACAGGCCTGGTTTCAAAAAGCTCCACTAGGTCTTCATGGGAGGCTAACAAGATTTCAGATGCTAGCTTTGGAATCTATACTTTCCATACTTCTACATATATACTTTCTACATATCTTTATTTGTCATTTCACTGTTTCTATGCAGGAAGTCTGGCTCTTCTAAGCAGCTGGCAAACATGGAATTTAAATAGAAAAACAGGAGGCCAATTGTAAGGAGTTAGGGTACCTGATTGCTCAAAAATCTTATGAAATGAAGAAAATTGTAAAGTAGAAAGGCATTGCACATCAATTCAATTAAGTCTTCAAAAAGTATGTAAATGACCTTGTTTACAAGTACACTGCAGCATCTTATGGGATTGCCCAGCTGAGGCATATCCACACAGAAATACATTTACCCATCCATGCATGCACATACACATGCAACACCTCACTCCATGTCACTTACTTACACAGAAAGTGAAATTGTTTAAAATTATATTGCTTGAATAATTTCTGTAAGACATAGGAGAAATGCATAAAGTTCAAACTAATTACTAGCAACATGATGTTCTGCTGGTAAGTATTATTGTAAATCAATTCTAAAAGATCATATGTCGAATTAAAAATCCCACACATAAAAAGATCATTCAACTTGTCTTCAAAGAGAGATGGCACAATGCTTTTAAAAGTAATGTTGTAATACAGAAAAATTAGAGTATTTTTACTGTTAAAAAGGCAAAATTCCCAAATACATCTCTCACATTTTATTCATCTTTCCTTAGCTTTTCATGTAAAATTCATCTGGGCACTTTCTTACCCAGAAAACTTCAAACCCGCTGCTTTCACTGATAAAAAATAATAGATATCTCACTCTGGAAGTCAAAAGATACCAGTCAAAATTTTAATATCTCTTTTAAAAATGGAAGATTGAGTTTATGTGTTCCTGATCATGTCTGGACTACAGTATACTTAATTACACAATTTTACTTTTTAATATCTGAAGTGAAATACATACAGTAAAGAACACGAGCAATTGCTGTACAGTTAAAAGTCAAGAGGAAGGAAATGTGCAATACAAAAATTCTGGTGCTGAATAACTTTTGAAGTATTTTTCTCTTTTCTTCCATAAATGACATGTGGAAGAATTATTTGAACAATTTGAATAATCAATACATTACAAAGAGTTGATGTTTAAAACCTAAGGAGGTTTTTGCCATTTGTGAATACAAAAACTTCCTTTTAAATGGATACATACAGAAAGTAGTCGCAATAGTTTGAATCCCTATTTCCTAATCAGAAGTAGGGAAGCTGTCCTCTTTTATTCAATGATCAGACGGCTGTACATATATCTTTTCACTTCTGTCTCTGACTAGAAATAGGTATTCAACTCCTATCCATCAATATTTAAGTAATTTTAACACATGCACATGCTTTTCTGTCAGATAACTTATTAGAGACCTGATTTGACATGTAAATACTCATAGAAAAGTAAAGAGAATTGCACTATACAGCAAGCCACTACTTATTTATCTGTAAGTTTACTAAGTCAAGTTGTTTTACAGTGATTTCTGGGAGCCTAAACCAGCCTTGTCCTCTTGGGGGTGAGGTATAGTTCTCTATAAAAGCAGAACTTGCACAGCTCATTACAGAAAAACATGATTATTCTAAGGTATTTTATGTCATTGCCTCATAGTATTTGATGATAGGGTAAAAGTAATGGAAGAATATGGCCAAAAGATTTTAAAAACATAAAAATCTTCTCAAGGAATCACTAATATAATTCTAAAATAGAAAATAATTTCTGTACACAAACATTTTTTTTGTGGTGTTGAAAGGAAATTTTGCTATTCTGCTGGGGAGAGTAAAGAAAAAGTAGTAAGAAAAAAAAAATGAAGCTAAATTGCTATGCAAAACCCCATAAATTATTTCTTATTAGCCTAAAATGAAATTTGTTCTGATGGCTCCTTTCATATTTGTAGTCTTCTTGAAACTTCCATATATATTTCTATATTTGTACTAATGATACCAAAAGGTGTTCAAAGAAAGCCTCTAGTTTGCTAGACACTGTGGAAAGTTCTGTAGTAATTATAGTTGGCAATATTATGATCTGTATTTGCTCTCTATTTTTATGTTTTCTTTTTGAGAACAATATTGTGATCAATTGCAGCTCTTTTGAAAAATACATATTTGTAACTTAAAATAATGCTTCTCAAATTTTTTCCTTTATTAACATAGTGATGAAAGAACAGAAAGCTTATAAGTGCAAATGTAGCAATGAATATAACTCCTGCTACTTGACCTTGAATATCTACCTATCATTAAATCAGTAAAAAGTCATATGAAGGCAAATATTGTTGAAATAACACAAACTATTATCCAAAAGTTTGATTTCTACAATACTTACTTTCTTTTTTATTTTTTTTTCATTTGTCAATTTACTACTCTCACCTCATACCTACAAAGTATTTGTTTAGTGTAATTTATATATATTGTATTGCTATGGTGACCTCAGTAAAACAAGCTATACTGCAAGTGTTAGCAATAGTTGCACATTTCTATGCCAAAATTAGGGGTTTCTGTGTTTCATTGCAATCTATTTAGAAATAAAAAAGACAACACTGGAAAGAAAAAATTAAAACAAAATCCATGACTTTTTGAGTAACTTTTTGCTAAGACTGTTCAAACTGAGCGGACAAGAAGCACCTGAATAAATTCCACTGGAGCAGAGCACATGATAACAGAAGTTCCTGTTAAATTTCTGTTTTCATGCACACAATGGCAGGCTTTGAGATTTTAGCCTGCTTGTCTCTGTTGTCTTTTCTGCAAACCCTTTAAAAAATAGGGCCTTTCTCCTGTGTAAATTTTGTTATGGATGTCAGAAAACAAAAAGTCGCATGAGATTCCAGGTCTCATCCTGAAAGGGTGTTTCAACCCTTCAATATGTGCTCCAAAATCCCAGAAGTGAGAAGTGCTTTTTGGAACTGTCCTAGTGACAAAGGAGAGCAAGAATTAGCAACAATGTCATACTCAGGCTGATGAGTGGAAAGAGGAGGTCCTGGAGCCTTGCATGTGGGATCATTTTTATTATGTTCAATATTTACACAAGCAGCTGAGCACTCTGTTTAGTCATTACATTCCCTTTATGCAGCACACTCTGTGTGGAAATGCAGGGAAAAAATGATGCCATGATGAATATTTCAAGGGCTGCATATACCTTCACCTGCTGGTTGCCTGAAAATATTGAAACAAGACTGAACGAGCTCAGGAGTCCACTTTATCTGAGTAATGCAGCCTTGCTGTGACAGTGCAGCTGACTTGACCGCCAGGACCGACTATCAGTCAAGGGCAGCACCTTGTCTGTGTCTCCCCAAGATAATATCCTGGAGGCTTCCTGTAATTGACTAATGGCCTCTTAACTGGACTACGAAGAGAGATGTGCAACGCTATAGTGGTTTTCCTGAATAATGTTAAATTCTGAGGATTCCTAGTCATGCAATTTCAGCAGGATACTACTAAAGGCTCAGGATTTGTCTCATCATTTTTTTAATAGATGACTCCTGGCCCAGTCCAAGGAAATAACACTTTAAGTTCATGTCAGATGACTAGGGGAAAAAATGAGCCCAAATGTTTAGCCACAACTGAGTACCAGGCATTACTTCTGCAGATTGAACCTATTTACACATGGTTATTTCTTGCTACCACTGAATGCAGAATCTGCACATCCTTTTCAGGATATTTATGCTGTACCAGTCTGCTGGGTGAATTTCTCAGGACAGAAGGATCTTATGAGAATAACTTTGTGATTTAAAATAGCCTTTGTTGTTTTCATAGGAGAAATGTTTTCTCCTAGTTTTACCTCAGAACATTTAACAGAATGAATGCATTCACTGTAGTGTTCTTTTGAATAGCTACATATTTTAGACCTCTTATAGTTAACAGAATATACTACTTGGGCTGCTTCAAGTAGCACTATATAACCTGTTGTTCACTGCACATTTTGGCACATTTCCAATTAAAAAAGAAATACAACACAGTGTTTACACCTACTAATATTCTCCTGCTGTAGCTGGCCTTGCCAGTGATGGCATCTTTTTGAAGATAACTGCCTCTCACATGAGAAACTCAAATATCTCCTATAGTTTCCATGTGTAATAACTCACTTTCCACTTTAACAAGCAAATTCAGACACTGCCTCCATTTTTTTCTATTACAGACAAGCAAAGCACCAGGTGATCTTTTGCTAAAGTGAGGAATTGTGTTAGAGAGCACCAAAGGGAGCTGAATTGTGTTTGTAAAAACAACTACTTTCTTAATTGTTTCACCATATATCAGAAAGAGATGAAACAGACAAAATGCTACAGAAAATAGGATTCTTAGAGTAGAAAAAAGTGAAATAGCCATAGGCTGAAAAAACCCCATTCATTAGTTTATTGTGCAACTGCTAGATTTTTGAAAGTTGTTGAATGAATTATATTCTACTACTCTCCTGTAACAAAGTCATTGTATGATTCAAAAAGTCAATGTCACAGGATGCTTTTAAAATATATTCTGTATCCACAGTAGAAATCTTTAGGATCAAAGGGAAAAAATCTAGGTTTTCATCCCCACTGGAACCTGAATGTTCTCTTTCTAAAGGAAAAAATTAGAATGAAAAAGTAGCATATATCAAAGGAAAAGTGAAATTCATTTTTGAAACCAAATTGTCACCTCCAATTGTAATTATATATGCTCACCACAGACACTTTCAGTGAACAAGAAGGGGAATTATAAAAGCCACACAGCTCAGTGAGTTGCTGAGGAAAGCATATTAACACCAACTCCCAAAAACAACTGTGGAAAGAGTAAGTTTTCTGTCCTCTCATTTTAGAATTCATAGCAGTACAAATTTCAGTGACACCAGATCTTTCCTTTTTCTTCTGCTACTCTTAGGAGGTTTTCTGGCTAGAAATTGTCCTTTTAGGGAACATTGAGCTGTTGACCTCAGCAGTTTCCCCAAATGTACAGAATGAGAAGATATGTTTTTAAGAACTTTAGCCACAGAATATATTGGGGAGGATCTTCGGAGACATTCTAACACTTTTGCTTCTTCATCTTTTTAACTGCATAGGGCAGCAGCTCTCTCTGAGGAAATGTTTCGGAAGGAACATAGCTCTGTGTTAACTGTGAATTCCCTACATAATTACCCACTCACATTACCCACAAACATGAATTTTACATTTTATTATACAAGGTAGCATTCAGATATTAAAAGGACATAAATAATACATTGGATGTAAGCAAGAATCATCCCCCCTTTTCCAGTATTATGCCATTCGGCTTCCCCAGAGGTTATGGGAGGAAAAAGTTTAGACAATTTTTGGCTAATCTAGACTTTACAGACAGTTTTTTTTGGCTTTCAGTTAATTTGTTTCCTGTTGGTTACAACTTCATGAAAACAACATTCAATTTTGTTCAAATTGATAGTTTTTCTCCAATTTCATGCAATTAAAAGTGCCAGAGAAAGTTCAAACCACACTTAATTTCTTATACTGACCTAGAGTTGACATAAACTGTTAGAAACAAGACAGAGGTCAACTGTGACTGCTATTATTTTGATGAGAAAAGTCCTAATGTATGCTTTACTATGTAAACCAAGCACAATTCATACCAACTCTAGCCCCAAACTTTTCCACTGAAATTAACAACTAAAGATTGTTTCTCATAAACAACACTAACATATGTTTTACTGCATGCCTGTAGGAAAAATTCAACATGGAAATAAATTCTAAACCAGGGGATATTGTCTTCAATCTTTTTTACTTTTTCTTTTAACATTCTTCCAGTGGATCCTCAGTCCTCTCTAAGTAGCATTTATGCCACATGCTCTGTGTTCACAAAATGACCTCAAAGTGGTTTGTCAAGAACATCACAAACAAGTGAGTCTGTGAGTAAGTGGAGATTTGCAGCCTAGAATTTGAGCAGAGTTACATTCATGTCTATAAAACTCTTTTGCCTCTGACTTTTCCTTACCCCAGAAACTCCAGATTCTGCTATCCGTAAGGTGTGATTATCTTAATATAGATTAGTAATTTTTTAGTTCTATTATCATGACTTTAGATTTTTAGGTGTAAAAATTATTGTTTACATGGAATTTAACTGATTTACATTTTTTCCTCCTCTGATCAATATCTACTGGTCTGAGGAAGTAATTTTCTTTTCACTGGATTTATTCCTAATTTTAATACTGATTCTAAAAGAAGCCAGTTGAGTCCCACAATCTGAACTGAATTTAGCAATTGATTGAGTCCTACACTAACTGACTGGTTCAGCCTAATATAGAGAACAAATAGTGATCCTCTGCATCACATTAATGAAAAAGACTTTGTGATTCATTGAATCACAATTTAGAAAGGCAGTGTTCATAAGTCCTTACATCTGCTTTACACAATACCCAATATTGCTATGTAAGTGGCTGAAGAGACAGGGAAAAGAACTGCAAAGTGGGTACTGATTAGAGATTGTCTAGTTCTACCATTGATGTGGTAATATTTAGAAGGAATGAGGTCTCAGGAGAGTTTTGACTTGCAGCAGAAGCAGGTCAAAACATGATGGCCAGTCACAGCTCTCAGGATTGTTAAGTAGGGGTCAGCCGCTTACCCAACAAGTAGACAATAATTAAATTTCATTTGACCAGATCAAGTTTTTGACTGCCAAACAGCAGGATTTTTCCTAGCTTGATTTAAAAGAGTCATTTACAGTTCTAGAGATAAAAAGAAAAAAAAAAAAAGTAAAATATAAATTAAATCTTTCACTTAAAAGTACTTGGTAAATAATTGATCTATATTTGTACTGAAATATCACTAATATGCAACATTCTAGAATACAAATAACTGTTTTATTGCTAAAAATGATTTGTATGGAGGATGCACATAAAATTAAAGAGATCCGAACTACCAAATCTGATTTTTAAAATCCTAGGCCAGTATGTTATTTGTTTAAAAAAATTATAAAATTATTTTGTAGAATTTCAGTATGGAATTCATAGTTAGTAGCAGTTAATAACCAATTGTCTAAACTTCATAATGAAATAAACATTTAGGAATAAAATCTGTTTAGGAAGTATTTTCTGCATTCTCTTTTAATATTAGTTTTCACATAGACTTGAGAAATGAGCTACAGGAAAAGAAAAGAAAGAGAAAAAAACCCAAAAGGAAACAAGAGGAGTATAATACAAACTTTTGTTAACCCACATACTGCAACCAGCAGATTTGATAACATTGTCTCTTGAGCTTCAACTATCAGATAACATCTGGCAAATGATGTATGTAAGTCCTGTTACACAACATCTTCTGGCTTCTCAGTGTCATCTAGGGGACTGATATGTGACTGGAATAACACATTTCACACTGCCTGCTTCAGTCATGCTAGCACAAAATTTTAACAATGGATGTGTCACAAAAACGAGTTTATTTATTTATGAATTCTCAAAAAATATTTTGCAATTCCTTTTTTATCATCTTATTCATGACTCAAAAAAACTTTCTTGACAGAAATTGCTGGATATTACGTAGACTTTTGACATCCAAGTATTCAAATAAACTTTTTGCATCTCTAATTTGTAGTGACCTCTGGAGCAATATTTTTGAAGTGTTGATCAAAAGTATTTGCTTACTTATTTTCACAATTTTACAATGAATTGAAAGAAATAAATGAATTTATTTCTTTCAATGGCATCCTCAATTATTTGGTAAATCTCATCACCCTATATATTAAAAGACAAAAATTAATTGGAAATACATTTTACAATGTGTATTCCAAAACATTTTTTTTGTCACTGAAGTTAAAACCACCTCTACAAACCTAATTGAGGAAACCACAATTTCAAGCATTCATCTCCCTATTGAATTGCAGACTATGCTGTGATCATGTAAGCAATTTAAAAATATTTTAAAAATGCATTTGAAATAGTCAAGAAGATTTTTCAGAGAAAGAATAATAGTATGATTATTATTATTATTATTATTATTATTATTATATAATATTATTTTCTCTTTCTAAAAACTCTCCATAAGTACTGCTCCATTTTTATTTTAAAAAGACCCTTTGACAGTGGGTGCATGAACTAAAGTTGTAGTGGAAATGTGGTAAAAAATGCAATGGAAATTTATTTTATGTTTCAAATTTTAAATCCAAGGAGTGAAACCAGTACTCACTGCAAATGATTGCAGAAGTTGTATCACTTCATTTTACAACTTGTAAATCTGACTGACCAACTGAACTGAACCAAAAAAGCTTATCTGAATTAATTATGTTCTAAGCAGAAGATAATTGAAGAAAATAATTTCATTTCAGACAATTCCAGGGTAGCTTTTTTAGGGACAAGGGTATCTAGAGGAAGAATAGTTCAGGAAGACAGAAAAATCATTAATCATTGTTTTCTAATTCCAACAAAAGCTCAGCTTACTGTAACAGAATATTAAAAAAAAAAAAAAGAAAAGAAAAACTGAGTGAGTAAGTTGAACCTATTTAAGGCTATATTAATTTGATACTGATCAAATGGAGAAATGCTGAATTGATATAGATCTACCACATAATTTGTGTGAAGGTAGAAAACTAGTTTTAATTCATTAAAAGAGTTGAAGAAATGGTAGTTTTGCTCTCCAAAACCAACAGATATTTAATTTTTACTTATTTCCCTGGATAGAAAGGTAGAGGACAGTCTTTAAACATACTTACTTTTAAGTAAGAACCCAAACCTAGAGATTGCCTGGATTTAGGCACATGCTTATATGTAGGCTTCCTGAAATTCTTTGCTAAATTGAGACTAGATTTAGTGGCTTGTCAGTGCAGCATTTGAGTATAGTAAGCTTAAGCAACTGTTCTTTGGAATTATCCTTGGGCATATCAGAAAGTAATTTCAGAGATTTTTGATGGATTACAGTGTTAAATTATGGTAGCTGTTATTTTTATTTGGCCTGAGGACCTTTATGAAATGAACAGGTTTTGCAGAGAAAAAAATCAGGACACCTAGCATTTGGATTTGTCACAGGAAAAAAAAATTGTTGATTTTCCCAAACAAAAGATTAAGTATATCTCTATCCAATGTGAATTAGTAGTATAAGGAAAAAAAAAAACAAACTTGCCTAATCTATTCAGTATTCACAAATATTAAACAACACCCACAAATGAGCAGGTGACTCTTGCATGAACCCAACTATAGTGAAAATTGAATCCTTTTAAAATAAGACTTTAAAAAATTAGCTCCTCTCTACCTCAATTTGTCATGATCATTTTTAGGACAGCACACCTTGTTGTACAGATGTCATCAGTCAGTGTTTTGATAGGAGGTTTGTTTGTATCTCCTCAGTGTATGTATAGGATAAAAGTACATATGGTGAAAGGAAGTTGTCAGAAGGTTGAGATAGACTATAATTGTACAGAAAGAGAGAGAAAGTAAAAAAAAAGAGGAAAAAACAAATCAGACTAAGTCAGAATGTTCATAAGCTTGATTCACAGTCCTGATTTTCCAGGAGTTTTGTGTCTAGCAATAGATATATTGGTCAGATTTAACCATAGACATGACACCTACTTCTCACAGAAATCATTGTATGATCTGTTTCTCACATGAAAAAGACTTTACATTATATTATTTCCCTACCCCCTGACAGAAGTACGATACTAAATATCACAGGCTCTTCAAAATCTTAGTGCGTAATAGGGGAAAAAGAGAAGATGGATCAGAGGCATAGATGTTCTAATGGGCAAGGTAACTTTATTTGCAAAATATTAAAAACAAAATTTGTGTCAAAGTTGAATGAAGCATGATTTTTAGATCTGATCATCAAATCAGCTCAAATGTGATATGTGAAATAAATATATTACACAGCCTGCATTACTCAACAAGACAGTAAACAAATCAAGATAGGTCTCAGCCATCAATATGGAAAAAGATATATTAAGATGACAACAAACACCTACTAGAACTACAAATATGCAAATAATATTCAATGGCAGTCACCTCAGTACTGGTAGGCAAAAGAGATTCTCTGGATTGCCCTCTTTAAAAAAATATGAGTACTACCCTCTGAAAATGAGCCAATACTAGACAATAGATGAGTGTACATAACAAATGGTGACAGAGGATTTGCTTCCTTGTTTCTTTACTTCTGACACATTTCATCATTTACTAAACATTGCATACTGCCAAAATATTCAGTTCTAGAAACAGAAACATGACTCAGTTTTACAAAGACTTAAGTTTGCAAAGCTACTAATTATGGGGCAAGCAGCCTGTTTATTAGTTACAGGGAACTGAGTGACTTCTAACAACAGTTTGTGTATATTTCTTTAAGGACAATTAGCTAGAAGCACTATACAAACAGTAAAAAATCTGTTAAGGAAAGATAAATATCTCAATAAAGATCACTATTTTTTGCTGCTAGAATTGAGAAACAGTCCATGAAATAAATTAGACAATAGCTAGAACTATCTACAATCACAGTTGCTTGAACCTATGCAAAAATATGACTGAAAAGAAATTAAATAAAAATGGGTTTTACCTAATATATACTGACAGCTAAAGAATCAAACCTGTCACAACTGAATGGCCATACTAAAAAAGTTTTTCTGACCCGACAGATGGGGTGTTCTCAGACTGATTAGACAAAAGCTCTGGGGTGATTGCTAAGATTTATTGGCTATACCAGTAATATCTTATAAACCTGTAGATACAATGCATAAAGATGAAATTTGAACAAATTAGGAAAAGTATTAGTGAAGAAAAAGAATTCCTTCAATGTCAGCAGAATGTCTCCAGATATCCACACTTCCAAGGTCCCTAAGAGAAACTATTACAGACAACAGAGTTGTCAGGAGGAGACCACAATACAACCACCCTGGAGTGCACCCCAATATGAGATATTAGAAGATCTGCCAGATGAGAAAATCAGATGACCTGGAAAACCTTTGAAGAGTAATCAAAAATTTCTTATTCATTACATATGAGACAAGAAGTTTCCAATTTTTCCCCTGAAGAAGTAAGTGCTATAATGTTTGAAAGAGAACTACCAAGTAACACAACAACAGGCTTTGGAGGTGCTGAATGTGGGTAGTGAAAATTTTCATTGTAAATATGTTGGATTAAACACTCGTGGAAGACAACTACCCAGGCTTTCTGTTCAGCACAAATTCCATATTATCCTCCCTGATCTGCCATTTCCAAGTGCTTTACAAACGTTGCAGAGAAATCAAGGATTAATAGGGAAAACAAATTTTCAGGGCCCACTGGTTAGTTCCTCATTTTGTAAGTGTTCAAAGCAAAGGGTAGTCACTTTATATCAGACCTCAGGTTAGGCTAACTCAGCATAGTATTTACATAAAGTCAAAAGTTTATCCTTAGGGAAAAGAGGATAAGAAAAAGGCCACATTTAAGGAAAATCCTCTGATGCTTCTAAGATTTAGATTTAATTGTTTTGTAACAAGTAATAATATAAACTATTTATAGAATGACAACGGTATTATAAAAATGCAGCTAACTCTAAAAATGTTAGTGTTCTAGGACTAATTTTTAATGTACATCTAGGCTTCCTAAAGATCCCTCACAGGTACTCAAAAAACACTGATGTCTTGTCAGAGAAATGAGGCTCCTCTGAAAAGAATATTTATCATTGCAACACCATAATCACCATTATTGGTGAGGTCACCTACAAATGAAGAAAGGTATTTCCTGTGGAGGTGGAATAGTGGAATAGAATTATTTGTATCTGTACTGCTGTAGAGTATCCTAGTAAACCTTCTCTAGAAGTCCATGTCCAGCTTATTATGGAATGAATACAGGCAAGGGATTTTTGTAGAGAACAGGGTGCACTGATGGCAGGGGAAGCAGTAAGTGTCCTAGTTAAGTTGGCACTTTACTCCAGTGCTAGAAATACTTAAAACTGTATCTTATATTTCTCTTGCTCTGTTTTTACATCAAAGTTCAATGGTGCTGGGATTTCAGTGTTCAACTTCCTTCTGTTGGTAATATGAAACTCCCAGCACACAGAGATTTGTAAACTAGGAAGTTCTGTATTTGCCTTTTGCGTATTGTTGAAAGAAACATATAACTATGTGATGGCAAGACATAATATGGGATCTGAGAACCCCATGAGACTTTTTAGATGCTCATTTGCTCCACATAAGGTATTATTTTTCACTTGAAATTTAATAGAAACCTGTGATCATGATTTTCAATGTAATGCATCATCCTACTTGAGAGAAATTCCTTCCCTTTCCCAAGACCAGATGCCCTAATGCCTTGTAAACAGCATTGAAGTGTCTGACTCTTATAAAGTGCACTTGTAGAAACACAATAAAAGTTCATAACACCAGGAAGCTGCTTATTGCAATTTGAAGTGCTGGGAAGTTATATCTCAATAAATAAAACAGATTCACACTTTCCAGGCTTTTTTGACATCACATGGTTCTGTCTCAAAAGTTTAAATGAAGTTATAATGAGTCATTTCTCATCTTCCAAACCAACTCTGAATCCAAAAGAAAAACATTGTCTGGTTTAAAGTTACATGACTCTGGCATTGTTTGTTTGTTCTCAAAAAGCTTAACTGGATTTCAAGTTGCTAAAAAGTGATTGTCATTGCTGATACTAAATCAGAAGTAATCAGACCAGGTTCAGAAGAGTAAACAAAAAAGTACAAGTGACCTAGCTCACATGGATATTCAGCTATTCCAGATGCCTGGGAAATATCCCTTGCAATTCAAGGCAGAAGATCGATGTTAGATGGCAAAATAATTTGATAATATTTTAGCTAAGTTTTTTTAGAATTGTGATTGAATTTAATAAATTCTCATTAAATTTTTCATGAGTTCTAAAATATACAAATTCCCCAACTAGGAGGAATTTGGGTTGTTTTTTATTTTTTTCCCTCAAGATGGCTAACATAATTATTCTATTACTCTGACATTCACTGTAATGGGAATGTAAAAGTACTTTTACTCCAGTTAGAAAGTGTTTCATATTCCACTTTTTGGGACACAAGAGTATAGATCTTTTTTTGTTTTCCATTACCAGGCAGTTGAATAGAAAACGTTACTGACTGACGTTTATATTAATGAGGCTAAATAAAAACACAGATGGCTTCTACTAAGTGAAGGAACTGAAAGTAATGATGTGCTATCTTAAGCCACTGTCCTGCAAAATCAGGGACCAGGATAAACAGAAATCTGATTATTCTAGCTGAGCAAGAAAGCCCAGATAAACACAGCCTCTCTCTGCCTGAATTCTTCTCTGTACTAAAAAAAAGAAAAAAAATATTCTTTTTAAAGAAGAATTGTCAATAGTTTGAAGTAGTACTCGAATTTTTCTACACAAAACAGTGATTCAACACCACTTTGGAAGACAGTCTTGAGATGAAACTTTTTAGAAAAAATAAGTGCAATAGATTGAGTCAAAGAACCCAGAGCTGTGAAATGAAATTTCAGGTGTAGGCCTTCCAGTGGCTCAAAGAATGACAAAACAAAAGCAAGCATGAAATGTCCTTGTGTCATGGTTTTTTCCCTAGCCAATCAATATTGTATTCAAAATGAACCAGCGGGACCTGAAAATATTGCAACCTGATATGTGTTTCTCTCATACATCAGATTTCCTTAAAAAGAAGTAACCCAACAAAAAAAGTTTCTATACATTTATGAAGTTTCAATAGGTTCAATAGTTCCATTTTGAAATGAACATGGTTAATCAGAATTTTAACATAAAAAATAAATTATAATAGTACATCAAAATTAAAGAAGCTTTCATTTGTTTATAAACTCTCATGTATGCAAAATGGTTGAAAATTTACATTCAAATGCATCTGATTATTACTGATATTAGCTGTAATTATGCAAAAGATGAATACTTTTTCCCTTAGTTTAGAGTTTTGACAATGAAAATAGTTTATTATACTGTACGCACAACTTCATTCATCCACTTCATTATAGTGTCACTTAACACTATAATTTAGGAATGACAAAAACAAAAGCCTAAATTATTCTCTTAATAAGGAACTTATTGCAAAACCTTTAGTAGTTTTACCAGTTTCTGGGTGTGTTCATTTTGGCTATGTGTGTATCTCTGGTTTTGTTGCTAAAGTTTTTTCTTCTGCAAGATCTCTCTTTTTAGAGTACTGAAAAGACCTCTGAAAAAAGGTTTATTTAAAAGGAAAAGAATGTATGGCAAAAGAGTTACATTTGTTTCTGAAACACAGTTCCTACTGGACTTTTGTCTTGGTGGATGGATTTCCAACCATTTCAGTACCAAGGAGTCAAAGAAACTATTGAACTGAAAAGTTGTCATAATTGCAAATTATTAGTCTATCCCTTAGGATTTTTATATTTAATTTCTCTTTATAGGACTTAGTCCAAACTAGATTTTAAATGCCTTAGGTGAAGGACTCTTTCCATTTGCACAAACTAATAGATATTCATTTCAGCATTTTTCATTATATTCTAACTGATCTTTTTTTCAACTTCATCCAGTTATCTGTTTTTATACACCCTGGAGACATAGTAAATAATTTCTTTCCCTGTTTCTCCAGGTACCATTCAAATAACAATAAACAGTTGCAGCTTCAATTTAGCCAAATTTACTTTCTATTTTTTAAATCCTGGCACACACCCACATGTTTAACACCACGTCTCTTTATTCTCCATTAAGATCTCAAATGCAAAAGAGGCAGATGAGAAACACGTCAGGGCCAGGGGTGGGGACCCTCAAAGATTGCTGATACTCAAGAAATAACTGCATTGTGTCTGGATGAAAAAAGCCTCCTCAGCAGGTTTGCAGTTAGGAAGAGTGTCCTGCTTTTGACAAGTGAGATAAGTGGCAACAAAAACCACATCTCCCATGAGCTTTCAGCTGCTTGAGACAGCAACAGCTTCCAAATGAGTCTTTGCTTTGGATCACTTTCTTCAAGTTCTTTAAAGAGAAGTTAGCTGAAAATTTTCTTCTGATCTGTCCATTGCTCATAATTTAATTTTTTAAGTTGTCACTACCGAAGTTGGTTCTAGGTGGTTCAGGTGATCATTTCTGTATTGAAGTCCTCTCTATGCTACTCTGTTATACTCTGGAGTGGAATCCTCTCTCTGTTACTCTCTTATACAATCTCAAAAGCCATAATTCTGCTTTATGAGTTGGCAGGAACCCCTCCCAGTGCACACCTATGGACAATAGATCTCAAAATGTCATGCCTTATCCATGTCCGCATGATAAAAGACTGTCCAAGTAATAATGTGGAATGTGAAGTTCTTCCTCTTAGCAGTGATCAAGAAGGCAGCAGTGCTGTTTTGCAATTGTCAGATTAATCATATTCTCATTTTGGCCAATATTCCTAGAAATTCTCTACTGCTTGTAGAGCTTCTTTTGAAATGTATGGAGGGGGAAAAAGGAAAGAATCAAGGAAGAAAAAAGATATAGCTATTCCATCTGAAGTCTAGAATAATTTATGCTGCTGTACTAATTTACCAGCATTGATCTTCGTGTAGAAATTCTCCTTACATCAGTAGAAAAGGAATAACAATAAAACATGGTCCATGAAATTGTCTTTTACATCAGAGCTTTTAGACAGACTAAGTTGCAGATTTTGCTATTAATATCTTTTCAACTGGAATGCACATACATTTGGAAAAAAAAGCAAAGAAATCTAAAGAAAAGGACTTATGGCACAGGGGAAGGAAATGGCAAAAGCCCACAGACCCATGTTAAATGAGAGATAAAAATTTAACTCTCTTTTCAGAGTGCATATGCATGGTTGTAACAAAATTTTGTCTTTTGTCTTTGAATTTACAGCAGATACATATACCTGGCTATCAGATTATTTGCTACAGAAATTCTCCCTACTGTTCAAGTCTGAACCTTCTAGATATTTTTAGCCAGTGAAAAACAGTATCATGGACTTGAAAGAAAATTTTACTGTGCTGGTTAGTTTTATAAGTATTTTCTTTGAATTAATGAAAGAAAACCAGAAAGAAGAAGAGCACAGAGCCTGTAGACCTGCCATCTTCTATGATGCTACTGGAATAATTAAGGAAGAATTTTGGGTCTGCTAATTTTAGGCAGTACTCTAGAGAACATTGTTCAACCTAATACAACAATTTAGCGGAAAAAATAGTGACATAATTGACAAAATTACATAATAATTACAGTGCTTTAGAGTCAGCTATACTAAAGCATGACTCATCACTCAATACATAAGAAGTCACAGAACTACGTCACATCCAGCAGTGCAGTTGCAGTGCAGTATAGTGGAGCTGCAGCCAAAGAAGAAATTTAAAATCAGCAATCTTTTGTTAACAAGTGGGGGAGTGGGGATTTAATGGAAAGTATGACTATGAATTTTGTTTTACTTTAATAAATTAAACAGAGACAAGGAATACTGGTACAATTGCAATTAAGATTTACAGCCTTTGAAGAAAAATATTTAATACATGTTACTATTTGAACCTCACACATCCTCTGGTAATACTTGTAATAGTTTGCTTTATTGAGGAAAGAGAACTATTCCACTTCTCAGCGGTGGAAATGATTGGTGAAGTGGAAAAGCAATGATAGAATTTTCTGAGATAATTACATTTTTTATTAGAATACTTTATCAATGATCTTTTTGAAAGAAAAGCTGTCCAGTGTAACAGCCAAGCATAAAACACTAAACTTCCCATGAAACATTTTGAATGACCTTCTGTAGTAGCATTCACTTGAAAATAATACTTTTAAAAACTGCAGAATCTGAAAATCTTTCCCTTGAATAAGCATCACTTGTTATGCAAAAGATACATATGACTTTTATCAATTTCCTACCTATTAATACCTTCCTTGACAATAAACTAAGCCCCAGCTAAAGATATTATTCAACAGCAAGATTATACATCATTAGAAAAGTTACAATGATAAGCTTTTTCTATTAAAAATGTGATGGTTTGGACTTACCAGGTGTAAAATTATACCGAGCAGAAAACCCAATAGATTCCAGTTCAGCATCAGCAAAAAATTTAATCCACAGGAATCTGCCACTGGATTTTATCATAGGTGGATTTTGCTGTCCACAGAAACGTCCAAGGATTGGGGAAAAGCCAAAAGGTCCATCTCGTACTTCTATGTGGTCAAATTTACACTCCCAAGAAGGCTCTATGGAATATTTTTCATCAAAGTGTAGTTCAATGCATTGTCTAGGAGCAGCTAGAGACAAAAAAGAAAGTTATCTTATTATTTTATAACCCAAGACCCTTTCAAAACTAAAGCAAAACTGAAGAAAATCAAATTTATCATTTTGTATGGATTCTAAAATTTTGTTTAAAAACTTGTGCAAAAATTGGAACATCTATATTTTTTTAATTAGAAATTAGTACATCTATATTTTTTATAGATTTCACACTGTCAGATTATTTGTCTGCTGTTCTCCTTTTAAAAAAAGTAGTTTTGACAGCAGTGCTTAGTAAAGCTAAGAGAGAAATATCCATGATGAACAGAAAAATATAGCCAGGAACAATTTCTTCAAATGTAAAATATAAAATGTTTCTAAGAAACTTACATATTTAGAAGAATTTATTTTTTCTCTTATATTTTGGGGAGGGGTGTTAATCAGAATACTTTTTTTTATACCTAGTACTGAGAAAGATGATGAAAAAAAGGCTGATCAGAACTGTGCTACAGTAAAGGCAGATTATCTTCCTACATGTATTGCAGTCAATGACAAACTGGAGTGTAATTGCTTATACTCAGAATTACTTCTCATTGGAAACATAAGAACAAATGCAGTGAATTCTCGCTTAAGAAAGAATGATAAGGATCCTGGATAAGGATGATAATAGAAGAGCAAATTATATACTGAAAATCTTGAAGGAAGTTCATAGTGGCAATTTAATTAGACATTTTAAAAAAATTCATCTTTAATGATAGGTCTTAAGTCTTGAGACATTCGGAATTACTTCTAAAACAAATATTTCCTGGGATCTCCTGTATAAAGCAAAAAAAAAGTAACTGGTAGAAATATAGTATATTCTTATAAGGAGGGCAAAAATCATGGTTTAATTGATACATTCTATAAGAGGCAACCTTTTAGAGGTGCACTGTTTTCTATGCTCAATCCTGGCCATAGCAAAAACTGTGCGCCTTCTGTGTCTAGAGCATGGTGCATTGGAGCCTTTTGCTGACAAAGCCTTCTGCTAAGACAAGGATTTGTTGTGTCATTGCCTGCTGTGCCTCTCATGGGATCATGTCCTACACTTTACACATATCAAAAGAGGTTTGTATTACCATGAGCTTTGCCAGAGTTACCATTCTTTTCACATGAAAATATGCAAGATCAAACTGCATGCCGAGTTATTAGCATGGAAACTGCTGCCACTCCAGGAGTCAGTATCTCTATATTTATTTCCTCAAGAATAATAAGAAAACTGTCAGTGTTACAAGAACAAAGATCTTGTTTGGATTCTGAAATGCTTTTAAATTTTAATCTTTTGATATGAACTCATTACTCACATAAGAAGAGAGATTGTTTAAAATTAATTGAGTAAGAAGATATCAGGTAAATTTTGAAATCTTTACATAAGAGCACATAGTCAGATCCCTCTTACAACTATTTCATGTAGAAAAATACAGCCTCATTTTATAAGAAACATTTAAGAAGTAAGTTAATAAAACATCTTATTAGAAAAGGAAGATTATTTTAACAGCTTTACTTAAAATGTTAATATAATTGGATGATTGATATTTACTGAAACATTTAATTTAACATAAGAAAGAAACATTTTCTACTGTTCTCAATCTGAAGACATTCACATTCAGGGAAATAGTAGTGACTTGTCATTATTTATATCAATTTACAGGAAATTTGTGATCTTCATGCCCATACAAATTCAATAGAAAAAGCAGAGGTCTGTGTTTTACATATAATTGCACCAAATTCACAGTCTATGAGAAAGAAGTTACTTTGAAAATACAAAAAGTTTAAAGAAGTAAGGTCAGATGATAAAGCTTGTAAAGGAGATCATAATGATGTTATCCTTGGTGAGGTTTGAAAACCAAAGTAAATCTTTTTAGATTATAGTAAAAGATTAAATACCTGGAAGACATCATAGATTAATTTTATTCAGAAGTTTCTATCCTTGACTTTACACTTTTATAAAAATTACTGATTTAAACTCAACTAAGCAATACTAGGACAGAAGAGAGCAATCAGTGACTTTCAATTTGGGATCATATTCTGCATGTTCTTATTCCATTTAAGGAGATTTGTTGAGAGCTGTTCATCATCCATCTAAGGACCACAGAGTCAGGTATCAGAAACTATCTTGAAAACACTTTAGGTAATCTTAAGAATGCTCATCATGGCTTGAAAATCTTACACATTCATGACTCCAATATTATGCTATTAACCTGTCTAGAGCTTTATTATTATGTTTTAATGTCACAAACTAGATGTGAAGATCGATTCTCCTACTACTGACTGTCAGATATGCTGACATACAGCAGCATAGCTGCTGTGCTTCCCATAGCCACAAAGTGATTGCTTCAAAACTGGCTCATGCCATTATCATAACACATTTATCCTTTAAAAACTTTCTTTTCTGCTGCCTTGTTTGATACCAAGGAGAGGGTTACAAGGGCTGGCCCATAGCTAAATCCTTAACAAGTCTTCTCTGTATCCAAGACTCATGTAACGTCAAAAATGGCCACGACAAATTCAGTCATTTGACATGATTTTTGGTGTTGAAAAGGAACCCTAGACCCAACTACAGCCTTCTTATAGGAGGCTCTGAAGTAAAAGGAGAGATTGTAGATAAATAAAAAACAGGCCTACAGAGTTACACATGAGTGCTATTGGCTGGGTGAATGAATGACCTGAGAAAAAACAAAATTTCCAAACCCAATCTCCATGTAGCTTTCTGAATCTCACCAGATAGAGATAACTCACTGCTAACCAGTTTTATGATGAGAATATTGCTATAGTTGACACAATTCTGCTTTTATCTATTTTTTGACAAAGTCAAGATGAGGCTTTTCCTAGTGAAGCTCAGATCTTGCTATAGGATCAGAGAGAATCACATCAGCTCAAGGAGAGCTCAGGTTTCCACTTTTCCCTGAAGGCCCTGTGAGTAGAGGCTACTTCACTTTAAGAATGGAGTATTGAATATTCATTAGCAGCACTTCTCCACTGAGGATAAAACAAAGCTGGGGATTGAGTTTGAGGGTTGGATCACTGCCCAGTTCACACTCCTTAAATGTAAAGTCATGTTCTGGCACCATTTTGGCCATGCCACTAGGAACACTTCATATTTCTGTAACTTTGTATAACTCCAGGGTACAAAACACACATCCATGACCTTTTCATGAGGTACTTTTAAAAGCACTTTCGTTTTTCTTCTTGTGCTTCATATTTAGTTAATGGTAAAATGTTTTGTTTGCAGTAATCTATATATAAATTAATCAAAACTTGCTAGATATGACCATAAGTGATGAAAACACATAATTCAAATTCTCCACTTTAAGTTCTTTTAAGTAAAAATGGTATAATTTCACATTTATGCTCTGGTTTTAATGACGGGTTTCTTTACCCAACACAAGGTAGAAGAAGCAGCTATTGTTTAACCACACATCTTGTGCCACACCCTTTGCAACAAAGTGTGTGTAAATGAGGTCACAGAAATAAACTGGGGACAAGTCCAGAATAGTTACTGATAATAGTGTATGTGTTCCTACAGAAAAATAAAACAAACAAACAAAAAAAAAAATCCAGAATATGCAAATCTTCCAGACTAGCCATCTAATCAGAAAAGGAGGGATGGAGTGGTTATTTCTGGTATCCTAATAAACAGGTAAAGTCCATTCATGTCTTCAGACCTTCTTCTGTGTCTATGATGTCAGGCAGTTGTTGCCCTCTCCAAATGAAATATATTGAATAATGTATCATAAAATGACTTGATTTCAAATGATACAACTTCCATATTTAATTTCCAATTATATTTCTTCAAAAAATGTTTAGAACCATGGAAAGGCCTACTTAATGCTTGCATGTCTTGTCATATTTTTCATCTAATTATCTTACACAAGTGCTGTCTTAAGATTTTAAATCCAATGGAAAAAAAGAGTCATTGGGTTCCAGCTTGCAGTAGAACAGTTGCAGCAAAAGTGCACAATTAAGGTTTTAATTCTGATCAACCTCTAAGTCTGTGTAGTGACAGCTGAAGTTAAGTGAAAAAATCTGTTTCAATTTGCCACACTTTATGGAAATGAGAAACAACTCAACACCTACTGCCATCTCTATGAGCTGTTACCCTACTAATAGTTTCAATAATCTTCATTCCTTCCAGTTATCCTGCTATTATTGATAAGGAAACCACATTTATCTTCATTTGAAAATAGGGTTCTTTCATTGTTTTGGTGAAAATTTTTTCAACACAAAAATCACTGTGAAATACAAAAGGACTTTGAGCAGAGGTTTTTCACTTGGTGATAACATGACAATTTTCTAACACTTGTGAAATATCATGAAAGAGTTTAATGGTCTTTTGTGAAGACATGAAATTTTCAAGATTGAGAACTCTGTATGCTCACAAACTTGTATAGTGGAAGATATATTTTATATCTCCATAGAGCAATTCTGGTCCATAGCTGTATTTATAAACAAGCACTTAATTATTAAAAGCAGAAGAGTGGTTACAATTTTACAGGTTTTTCACTAATGGGATTGTTTAACCCATTCTTAAGTTATAATGTGTATAGTATGACTATCCCACTCCCCAAATATTTTAACACAAATAAAAAAAGCCTTTGCTCCTGCAAAATCTCCTGTGCAAATTTCTTTTTATAGCACACATGCCAAATGTTCTGCAGTCTGGCAAAGGCTATTGCTGTCACTGCTGTGATTGTTCTGGGCAGCTGTGAATTTTGTCAGGTTAGAATCATGAATATGCAAAATAAGGGTGAAATTTGGCCAATTTTCTCAGCTCATTTTCTATGTTTTCTATATGCCAACTAAGATTGAAAGAAAAAAAAGAAAGAAAAAAAGAAAAAAACCAAACAAAAAGAAAAAATTCTCACTGTATTTTGAAAGGCAGATGGGATTCATCAGAAGCTCCTTGGGGAGTTGTATCAGCCCTCCTCCAAGCCTCACTTATGACACTTCTCTGTAGCATAACAATTTTTGTACAGAGGCCATGATTTCTAGATGACTTAAAGGATTTCCTTTAAAAAGGCATTCAACCTGGACTTTAAAATTCCAGTGATAATGAACTCTTGGAACAACTCTTAGTTGTTCTAAGAGTTCATTATCACTATTACTAAATCAGAATTAAAAAAAAAAAAAAAAAAAGGCAGAATAATCTAAGAAACTTCCAACTGTTAGACTTGCTTATGTCTTTGCTAGGATAAAAGCATCCGCAGTCAGGAATCTCCTTTTCTTTCAGAAATTCACAGTCTATGATCATGGCAACTTTTGCCAGCATCACCAAAATAATTTTGACATGACAAAAGGATGTTTTCCTCCCCATTGAGCTACAATGGGGAGGAAAAAAATTGAGAGGAAATTCAACTGTTTGCAACACACTACAAGCCGGAGTACTCAGTAAAGACCACTAAAGGCACGAAGAACTGTGTTTGAATTTGCCCCAAGACTAAATGAAGGAATGAATGCAAGCATCCAGGAAAGAACTTAGTGATTCATATATGCATTTATGCTCACATCATACAGCTTTCAGTATGTTATATACAGTCCTGGTAGGCTGAATTCCCTGAAACATACAACAGGGAGATAGTGATGAGGGGGATGATATTATAGACCATATCAACAGTCCCCCTAGTTTGGTACTTGGCATTCAACAAGATTCAGAAGCTGTTCAAGCATATGGAAATTTCAATTCTAAATATAGAAATGAAATGCATAAAGAGATGTTTCTGTCTTACTCTAAAATATTTATTTCCTCCATTAGTCAGGATTATCGACAATTTCTGTAGATTGTTATCTGATTTCAAATACATTGCTATAAGTGTTTTATAAATCCTTTAATATCAGTGTCTTATGACAATGAGTTTCACGGAATATAAAAGATGTGGGGAAAATTTGATACTTGCTAGACTTCTTGATCATTTTCTGTTATTTTGCATGTTGCAAAAAGAATAAATATGGACAAATGATTTATTCTAATTACAAAAAAGTTTTCTGTTGACCTTCAGTAGTTCTTTTGCCTTTTTTTTGAAATCTGACACATTTTAAAGTATTATTGCTCAGATATCTTCCTATATCTCTGCGTATTTTGGTGATATTTTCCAGACAGACATGACTACTTCTGATTTTTTATAGAAGGCAGAAATAGACATGGGGAGATCAGAGCTGAAAATGTTGTGCAATGCCTATGGTTCATTGTGGGTTTTAAAATGACCAGCTGCAATCCAAGCTGCTATTAGGCTGGATGGGAAGAAGAAAATACCCATGCCATAGAAAAATTGTGCTCAACTGGACTTTACAAGATTGAGCTTTCTGATAGATTATAACAAGATGTCTGTTGATTTTACTCTTTTCCTTATACATTACTCTAAACTTGTCAATGTGGAATTTCATCTGTGTCATAGAAGTTGGTTGATTAAATCTTTCTTTCTTAAATTGTTCTTTGGCATTTCCGTTTTTAGATATATTAGATCACATAATTTCAACAGTGTATTTTTGCAGTCTTTCAGCATATATGTTTTTGTAAGTACTTAATTACTATTATAAAGATAAAAGTTTTTACTATATTGGACTTTCAAGCACCTTCTTACTGTGAGGAAGAGCATCTCATAACCTGAGGCATGGGACTAAATTTTACAAAAATGGTGGGTTATTTTCTACACCACTTCACTTTAATGACAAAACATCCTGTGTTTCATATCTTTGAAGATAAAACAGGCTTAGTTTTCCCCAGTCTCACAGGTGTGTTAGATAATTTGATCAATAGATGCAAAAAGACCCAGTTCTAGCAACATAAGTGTAATTGGAAAAAAAATAGTGCTAAGTTGTACCTTTTGAACCTATACGTTTTTCTTCTTAAAAAAACTTAGTATTTTAAACCAATTACTAAACTATGGAGGAATTTAAATATTTAACATATGTCTGTTTAAATTTCAGACATGTACAGACTAGCTTAAATTTTATTTTAAGAGTTTGTCTACATAATTTATAATCACCTCTTCTGACTTACCCCAGTCAAGTTATCTAGCACCAAAGTGAAAGTCAGTCATTTTGTTGTGACTTTTGACTTTCTAAAAGTACAGAGTGTGTGTGGGTCTAGAACAGTTCATTCAATTTAAATCAGCTATATATCTTTGGAAATATATCTTGGTGCTACCTGCGTCTTTTGTAAAATAATGATTTCTGTAGTTCCTCACTCCATCATTAATTCATTAATAATTTTCTAAATGAAGCATGGATAGAAGACCATAACTGTTTTATTCTACATGTATTCACAACTCATGAAAGATTTTTTTTGATTCCAGGGATTTACTACACAGTACATGATTCATCTTTTCTGAGCTCTGAGAGGATCTAACCTCTATTACCTTCCACAGATTCATTATCACAACAATCTCTCCAACATGCATTGTACTAAGACTAATGAAAAGAAACCACATAGTTTGTAATACACCTTTAGCCTTTCCTAAATCACTTCCATGCCTGCAATTATATACTTTTTAAAAATTAAGTTTTAGAGATGCTTTGTCTCCTCTAGTTTTATTTTGTAGGTTGTTTGTTTCATTTTCATTTCTTATGAACAACTGGATGGAAAATAACTTTAACACTCACTACATGGACATTTTCTGTATGACTTCTTTTACTGTACTAAGCTTGTCATCCCTGGTTCAGTTACAGTAAGTTTAAAATGTCTGCATGAAAGTAAAAAGCATTTTTGTTTCCCATGTTTACTTTTACTTCTCATTCTAAAATGTCCTTTCTTCTGTCACGTTGCATTTTAGGTTCTATTCATTTTTGAAATATCCTGAAATAAATTCCTGAAGTACTGTTTATTACTGAGTCTCACATACGTACCACCTTAACTAATTTATGAGTTATATCAAAACAGAAATCAAGAAGTTCTCTGAATCTTTTGTCTTGAAAGTATTTGTTATCACGACTTCACCTACTCTTCACATATAATAAAAAGTATTCTTTTCAATACAAGTGATGGTAAAATATAAAGATTCTTCTTTTGGTCACCTTCTATAATGTAGACACACTCTCTGTCCGGAGGATACTTGTTGGGGTAATTTGGAGAAGTGAAGATGCCTCCTTCTGCATATTTTGTCCAAGTTCCACACTGCACTGGTCTCTGTCCTTCGGAAACAGTTTGCTTTTCTGTGAAATGATGACATTAAGCATTATATAATTAGCCCCAAAATTATCATGTACATGTGACACTTAGAACTCTCTAACAGGATAAATACAACAGCCTCTTTTCTGTCAGTGGCCTCAGACTTTTATCTGTTGAGTCTGAGTATGATAATTGATCTAGGGGAAAAGAAGTCCGTTTTTTAGGGGTACAAACATAAAATTCTTACTCAAAATATGTTTTTCAAAGCAGATGAGAGGTTTGAGTGTCCAGGGGAAAATAATTTTGCATTGCTTTTAAAATAATAACAGTCTAAGGAAAGCACATGCTTGAGAATTGGAAGGCATGAATTTCCCACTCATACCTCTCAAAAAGCTCAAGCATGTGCTCTATCAGCAATCTTCATGCCATAATACAGTAATATATCAGCCACAAAATTGAGGAAATAACCCAGAAAATTATGATAATATATATAAGTTGTTTTAAATCTGCAGCATATTTTGTCTATATTCACTGGACAGAGGTAGACAGGGGAATTCCTGGAATCCGGTTCATGGATTATTTTTATCTCACTGTTTGCTGTAAAATTAATAAATTCCTAGCTCTGAGGCCAGGAATCACAGTCCAGAACTTTCCTCCTCCTACGTGAATCTTCAGAGAGCAAGAGTCTTGTCTGCTTTCTTCCTAGCCCTAAATCTCTTGCATTTCTTTCTGCTCTCTGGCAGAGAGACTGGAGTCAAAGGTTTGGGCCAGCTCAAGCTGAAGAAAATCAGGGATCCTTTCCTAAGCATCTTGCTTTGACAAGTAGGCTAAAATGAGATGGATTCTTCAGAAGGAAATATATCTAGGCTGCTATTAAAAGGAAAGATAGTAGGTTCTAGACTGATGTTGCTCTGAATGAGGTATTTAATAATCAATGAGTTGTCCCTATAGCTTAAGCCCCTTGTGCATAGAGTAAAGGTGTTTGAGGCTCCCTCTTAGGATCAATGGATGAAAACAAGCACTTTCCAAGGATGATAATAACCATCTGAGATCCGACTTACACTCTGTTTTTCTTTATATACTACGTATTTTCTTTACATTTCTTTTTCACCCTGGTGCATATCCAGGCAGAGTATGACATGGAACCTAATTTCCTGCAATGAATTCCAGCCTGCAAGGACTGTGCATTCAGACACAGGTTCAGACACACATGTGCTTAGCAGCATTCCCTGCTAGGCTCTCCTCACACTGAGAATCCAAGGCTTTCAAGAATCTCTTTCTCTACTCCCCCTGTACAAATGCACCCATGATACCAAATTTCAGGTTTTTAATTATACTTCAACAAGAAAAAAGGTTTTAAGTGTAGGTAGCTGAGTGCCCAAACTGGACTTCCCAATTTGAAAGTGGGAGTATTTTATCGTCTTTAGTTAGAGCCAGGCTGAGCCTGATGAGCACCCCTGCATTTTTTGTGTGTGTACAGCCATGTGAATGCTCCAAACAAATGGACAAAGGGCAGACACTGGAAGTAAATGGGCTATGAAAATTTCAAAAACTAAACTAAAACTCAAATCCATATTTTGGTCTCTAATAAATTGTCTAACAAAAATGTTTCATGTTTACATACCTGTTCCTTTTTTGGTTGCCCCAGACAAATGTAGGATGATTAGACTTGCTACAACTGAAAGAGAAATATGCATTAAATATCACAGAGTGATAGTTTCTGCAATCAAATGACTTGTACTCATATATCTCACAAGAATACAAATGAAATAGCATTGCTGTAAAGAAAAAGTTTCATTTTTACTTGCATCTTTTAATTGCACGTATTGTATAAGCAAGTTTCTTCATGGCCTGTTCTTGTAAGTACTTATCTTTGCAAATGTAAGCAAATAAAGAGGAAATCTTTTGGGTTTAAAACAAAATCCACAGGCACTGATGTTCTCATCGTTTTTTTTTCCTTTTTCTTTAATATTAGAGAAAAACATTTTTACCAATACCTATTTATATAATAATAGTTCATGTCAGTAGTGGAAAAGTGGCTGCTTTTAACAGAAGGAGACTAAATTTCAGTGCCACTGTATGTACTAAATGTCTCTCACTGTGGCATAATAAAATTTGAAAATGAGTACTGGGAGTAGGAAAGAAGTTAGAGGTTGGGTTCTTCACATCCATCAAGCATTTGCAAATCTCTAGTGAAGTAAATTATTGTGTGTGCTTAACAATCTCATTAATCTAGTTTGACTTGTTGAGAGGGTGTTGCTTTTTGCTGCAGTGAATCTGCAGCCCACTTTGTAAACAGGTATCTGCTGTCTCCAACTGTGATAGGACAACTATGCCTCTTGGAAACAAATGCAACCTTTCTGAAAGGGACTTTGACCTGAAGATAATGACTGGGCTTCTGGGAATTTCCAAATGTAACAGTTTGACTAGAAAAGGATAAGAGGCAAACACTTTGTAGAGTCATAATGAGACTCATTTGGAAGATCAAAGTCACTAGCTAGCTACCTGATGAAGAAATCACACACTGATTTTCTTGTCATCATTCATATCTTCTTTGGCTCTCAGAGAAAGTGGAATAGCAAGTGCAGAAGAGAACAGATCCATCGGTTCTTGGAGTGCTTAGGGCTTTGCCCCGGCTAGTTTGGCATTAGGCCCAAACACAGTGCCCAGGCTGCACTGACCTTAAGGTGGAAATGTAGCTGCATGCTTATTCAGAGCATTTTGGATCAGTCAGCTACCATTTTGTTGATGACTATGATGACGAACTGATCAATTAATAAAAGTAATTGAATGGCATACTTTCTTCTTATTTTCCCTAAGAGACACTAAAAGCCACCATGGGCTAGTAACTATGATCCATTCCAAGATGGTGCTTTCAACATTTTCACCTTTTTTATCACAATTGATGTGCAATTTTCACTCCAAAAGAAGGCAGTATCCATATTTCCAGTATTCTGATGGCATTGAGATCCTTTTTTCTATGTCTTTGACCTTTCCCATGTGACAGAGGGTTTGAGGCATGGATGATGGCTGCCCTATTAAGCAGGGTAAGATTGAAATTCTGGGAAAATGAAGGCTTGGCAGCAAATTCACTATTTCTTGGTCAGGCTCACAGCCCCTAGGGATGGATGTTGGCAGCACTGATAGTTAAAACTCTTGTGTGTCACAGGCATTCAGTGAGAACACTACACCTTCTGCTCACATCTGAATGCTACCTAGCCATTCATGCCTTTACTCTCCTCAGGGATGAATTCTGGAAATACAGGCCAGCTCGGACTCTGCCTGCCAACTCTGTCAAAATCCGAAGGCAAGGCAGGAGTCACCCCTGTACTGAGTTGCTCATTTCCTATAGCTGTGTTTCATGCAGTGGTCATAATGCATCTACACTTGTAATCTTCACCAGACTACAACCTAATTTCTCAATAGTGTAAAGTGGATTGGTGTTCAAATGTGGAATCAGCTGCCAGTGTTCCTTCTGCCCATAAATTTGTGGAAGCCAGAATAGGACACACGATAACCAAACTCCATGTGAGAAGCGTTTCTTTTAGGCAATTAATAACAATGCATATATGATTCTTACATGTTCGTTTCAAACATCTTTATCTATTAGATCTCCCCTCATTTTCTATACAGAAAAAAGTGAAGTTCAGAGAAGTAAAGAAAGTTGGTCCAAGTCACAGATATATCATTATCAAGATGACAAAAGCCCCACAGATCTTTTCAGTTCCAGCTGTAACTGCTAGAAAAGAGGTTTCCAAACCAAGCTGTTTTCCTAAAGCATAGAGCTTTACTTAAATGTCATTATATCAGTATTTGCTAGTGATAAGCAGTCAAAATAATCTTGATAATAAATCTAATAGACAAGCAGAGACGTAGAAACTAAGTGTTTGAGGGTTTTGGCTTTATTCTACACATCTAATATCTAACATTTGGATAGATAAAGTGAAACACTTCTCCCATGTTAAAAAAAAAAAGAAAAAAGAAAAAGGCTCTTGTTTTAGTGTTATTAACAGCAGCACCAAAATATGCAAGTTGCCAGAAAGTAATTAAAATTGTGATCTTCTTGGGAAAAGCCAACACAAATACATATTATTCAAGCAGACAAGGCAGACCATTTTATTCTATGATCCCTCTGCACAAATGCACCCCTGATACCCAATTTCAGGTTTGAATTTCTCATGCCTTTTTCTTTCTCAAGCCACAGAAAAATAACAGTGCTTTTCAGAGAGGGGGGAGAAAAAACAAGACCCCAAAGGGACCAACCATGGAACCTTCACTCTTTGAAAATTGTCACTTGGGAAGTGTTGGCAGCATAGCAACAATATTGTCATTATCTCGGTTTTGGAATTATTTTAAAGAAGTTTCCACAGAATTTCTTGTTGCATTCTCACGGTCTTCCTCCTCCCCCTTTCCCTCTTAATCACGGGTGTAATTATAATCGTGCTTTCTAGTGCCACTCTGATTACGCATCTTTCCATCTTTTTTGGATCTGTACATTTTTTTCATTACAAGCTGTACATTAAGTGATTTATCTCTTGGCCAGGCATTTAGGAGGCTGTGATTTGGCACAGACGTGGCTTAGCCTGGCGAAGAGTTGTTGGACAAGCAATACCTGGTCATAGCGCTATTGTACAGGTGTGGGCGCACAGAGAAGTGCTAGGAGGAACTGGGGCCAGTCAAGCCCCTTCAGAACAGCGGACCCTCCGCAAAGCAGAGGCGGGAGAGGGAGTCCCACCTCGCGCCTTGAGGCCCCTAAGGTCTTGGAAGAGTAGGTGATATCTTTCGGTGCCTCCTTGCTAATCCTGGTGGATTTCAGCCGAAAGCGCCGCCCCCGCCCCGCAGCTCTCCGGGATCCGTGCCCGGTGCGGCCGCCCCCGCCCCCGCCGCGGCTCCCGGCGCTGCCCCGCGCCCCCTCACCCTCGGCGGCCGCTTCGAGCCACGGCCGGGGCCCCACGGCGGCGGCAGCTCCCCCCGCTCTCTGCCGGCGCGGCAAAAGCCACCAAACCTGTCGTGCCCAGGTGAAAGCCTCCAGCCCCGGGAGCGTGCCCCGCCGCCCGCCCCACGGCGCTGGCAGACACCGGCTCTCCTCCGGTGCTCCGCAGCGTGGTGGGGGAGAGGATGCTGTGTGTGCGTGGGGGGAGTTCGCCCCTTGGCCCAGGGAGCCTGGGCGTCCCGTTAGCCAGCCAGGTGTGGAGCAGCGGAGGGCAGGAGCCCGTGCGCGGCAGCGGAGCTCGGTCGGGGGTGGGAAGGGGGAGATTGATACTCACTGTGAAAGAAGCTGCGCCCATGGGTCATGTCTGTTCCTTACACAAGGGGCTTCGGTCTCCACTAATTCCATTTAGATACGGGAGGACTTCCAGTGGCGGGGAGAGGATGGAAGTAGGAAAAGAAGAAGAAGAAGAAAAAAAAGGAGAAAAAAAAAAGCCCACACACACAGCAGAGCCGAGCAGCCTTTCCTCACCCTCGCTCTCCCTCACCGCCTTCAAATGATCACCGCCGGCTCAATCCCATCACACCCGAGCGATCACCAGCACCGCCACGAGCGGTGCATCGCGGCGGCGGCGGCGGCGGCGGGCAAGGCGGCGGCGGCGGCCCGCGCATCCAGGTGCCGGCGGGCGGCGGCGGCGGAGCGAGCCGAGCCCCTAGTCACCAGTTTCATACAGAACCAAAAGCAGATCGAAGCATTTCCTGCAGGACTCCGAGCCCAGCGACTTCCAGCCCTTCGGCTTCTTTTGATGCATTGAAGAAGGGATTAATGGGTCCGTCATCAGCTCCCTGTGCTTGCTCCTCTGAAGGGGTGGGGGCGGGCGGGAGGGAACCCAAAGAGGAGGGGTGGGGTAGAGAAAGATTTACCAAATAGGGGATTTAGTCATATTTGTGTGCAATGAGAACCTTATTAGAGAAGAAATCCTTTAAAATAGAATAAATCCATTTTTGCAAAACCCTCTCCCTGCGCATAACACAGTATCAAGTGGTAGCAGCGGCAAGAGGCTGAAAACACATTGCACGGTCTGAAATCCCCTTGAGAATGGATGGAGCGAGAAAGAGATGGATGAGGATAGATAGATGCCCCCTCACTTCTCCAGTCCAGGGTGAGAAACAGAAGAAAACCGTGGAGACTCTTGCATTCATTCAGTGGAGGGGAAGGGGAAGGGAAAGAGGAGGGGAAGGACGGGAGGGCGGCAGTGGTGGGGAAGGAATGATTTCAAAACTGGGAAAGGAAGGGTAAGAGGAGAGGGATCGCTTCCCCTCTCCTAATCAGTTCATGGATCAGACAAAATGCTCATGAGTTCCTCCTTGACCTGCACCTGCCAAAGGGAAATTGAAAAGATTTTCCCCCTTGAGAGACTTCTTCCTCTACACACCCACACCCACGCACGCACAAAGACACGCACACACACGCACAAAAGGGAGCAATAAAAGTTTATCTGCTAATCCTCCGGCCGCAGATACAATGATTACCTCTTCCAATCAGCCCAGAGACGACTGCAAAATCTCTCCCTTTCTCTCCCGCCCTCCCCCCGCATCTAGGACTTATCTTCCTCCCCAGCTACAACCCACCCCAAACACCCATCCTTTTGACGAGATTGCGGAGCGCTAGTGGTCAGGGCGGGAGGGACAGGGGGCAGAATCTAGTAGAGAAAACATATTAATAATAAGAGTATTGAGAGGGCCTGAAATGGTCTCAATGGAAAACAAGAGGGGAGGACGAGCGGATGAGCAGAAAGGGCTGTGTCCCCTCTCGGCCCCGGGAGCCGGCCCTGCAGAGCCGCGGCAGCCCGCACCTCTGACTCCCGCAGCGCCGCGGCCTCGGCGCTCCCGGCCCGGGAGAGGAGAGGGCGCCAAGAAAGGACAGGGAGCGAAGCGCACGGCTGGGGCGGCGGGGAGGCACGAGGAGAAGGGAAGATTTGTGTCACAGAAGTGCAAGGGGAACAGGATGGCATCCTCCGGCTCCTCTGCACCGCTGTTGCGGCGGCCAGGCTGCGGGAAAGCCGCCGACCCCCGCGGGGATGGGGGCAGAGCCAGGGCACCCGGGATACCCGCAGTCCCTGCCCCGGGCTCCCCACGCCGCAGCAGCATCTCGGAGGCGGGGTCGGCGCCGCTCCTCCTTGCCCGCACCTGATGCTCACGCCGTTTGCGACAAGAAAAGTGTGTCTGGAAGAGCAGCCGGGGCAGGGAGAGGAGGGGGGGTGTTGGGAAGGAGGCTGTAAGTCAACTACACATGAAATACAGCCCGGCATCCTGCTTTGCGCGGGTGCGGAGAAGCACGGAGGAGGGGGGTGAGCGCAGGTCGGAGGGCAGCGGTGGCTGCGTGCCCGCGGCTCCGCGGAGCCGGGCTGCCCGCTGAGGGCCAGACGGGCCTGTCCCGCATCCCGGGGTCTGCCGGCGGGCTGGGGCTGTGTTAGCGTAGGCGGGAGGCCTGCTGTCTTCAGGGCACCTTTTAATGAGGTGGGTACCCTTGCTGCCTTTGGGACAGCACTGAGCAGCACAGCAGCTATTCTGGAAGATGCATGATGAGGAAGCCTGGATATTTATTTATGCATGTATTTATTTATTTATTTTTCCCAGTAAAAAGCCATGTTTTAATAAAAAGCCTCGGCGTTTTTTGGTTTTTTTTCAGCCTGTGGATGGTCTGCCCCATACTCTGGAATGAAGACTGTATCTGTTATCAATGTTTAGGACTGCAGGCAGTCAGCAATAACAGTGTACACATTAGGGTAAGTCAGAGGTGATCTTGGCTAGCAGGATTCACCCACTCAACCAGCCAGCCAGCCATCAGCCAGCCAGCCTGACTGAGCTCTTAAAAATCCTGCAGGGTGAGCAGGGCGCAGGGTTCTGCTACAGGGCTGTGAGTAAGCTCCTTATAATAAGGAATATAGAAGATGTAAGACTTTGTGAAGGCATTCACGTGTTTTGTGTAATCCATCTTGCCATGAGCAACATCAAGTTTGCAGCTGTTAATCTCAATAAACTGTCCCTACTCTGCTTTCTAACCCTCTCAGCACTTTCTCTGACCTTCCTTATTCTCATCCACAATGAGTTACAGAACTTTATTCGTAGAGTAATTGAAAGACAGCTGATTTATCCATAGGATAAACTTCTCTACAGATGTGCAGTCTATCTTAGGGAACAGTAGAGTAAGAGAAAAAGGGTTGTGTTGAAAATAGTCATACAAATGTTTATAGACAGTCAGATGTTTCTTCTGCAGGATGATGCAGACATCCATATGGCTAAGTTTCAAGTTATAGTTACTTAAAAAAAAGGTAATAGAACAAGTAGGCACAAAACAGCTGATTTTGCTGTTCTGGGAAATGTGCTGTGTCACATAATATAACAGTGAGCTTCACATTTTTCCTTTTCTGAAATAGGATGTTTCCAGTTTTAAAATTCCTAGATCTTTTATTGTCACTCATAATTTTAAGGACACCATTGCAATAGTATGGAGAAACAGAAAGTAGAACATACCAAGTGTGTTTATGCCAAAATGTAACCAGTAACCATCATTATGGAGGGAGACATCCACAAAATAAATGAGGCATGACCACAATGGCCACTGAGTGTTCTCATTAGCAATGAGACCTTAAGGAGATATCTCAGGATCTACACCATTGAATGTAAAAAGCTTATGCAAGTGTTTATAAGCAAGTACCCAGGGTTTGCAATTTAGAGATTGTTCAAAATTGCTTTCTGCTCCAGTAGATATCACTTCTGTAGAGAGTTTGAAATTTTGAACTTCATACAACTACTGAAATGTTCACCACCATCTTTTTTTGGCTTTATGTCTCATTTTGTTGCAAAATCTCTTTATGTGAGTTTTGGTAAATGCTCCTACCAGTAAACTAGTAGCTCATGCTCTTAGGGGGGCACATCTTCCATTACTATGGAATTCTACAGCTAAACTTTTATAAAATTAGCATGTATTTTTACATCTCTAACTAGACAATTGCCAGAACCTTACATTTCTACTAGGCAGTAAATTTAAAAAGGAAGAAAAGGACTGACATTTAATAAAACATGAAATGTTTTAAAAAAATGGGAAAGCCTAACAACCAAAATCAATTGTGTCAAATGGCATCTTAGTAGTGTTAGGAAGTCTTTGGATTTACTTGGTAAAAGTCCTATTGATTTTTAAATGAGTTTAAGGCTTTTTTTAGATTTTGCACTTTTCTTAGAGTAACAACATTGGCTTATTTTATTATATGGAATGACAACTACACTTCTAGATTAGAAATGTACTTTTATTAGTTCTATATTGGTTGTCAGCTGAATCTTGTTTTTAAAAATAAGCAAGAAAACCCAACACAATTATGTTCCTTGATTCAGTACATACAATGCTATTCTTTGTAGTTTTAAACACTGCAATCTCTTTATATGGTGCATTTTGTTGGCCTCTCTCTTTCACATTCACAGCTGAATTTTTCTATTGATTTTTAGAGCAATATGTTTGAACTCAGAATATTTTATTCAGCAAGACATGAAGCACTTCCTTCCTGTTGTCTGACGTCTTTCGGCAAACTTAAGACACTGATCAGCTTGAAGATGGTTGGTTTGGCAGAAAGGAGATCACTCATTTATAGACCAGTTTAAGCACTGTGAAACATTTCAAATTGAGATTACAAGATGGAAAAAGGTAAATAAGCATGAAAATATCTCACAGTTTTGTCCGAAACAGTAGTGTACAATCTCCTATTGAGATCTATGTGAAGCACTGGACAGTTTTCTTCAACAGATAGAAAAAAAAGCTTTTGCCTCTGAATTGTGTTATGCTGGTGTTTCAATGTCAGGAAAAGAAAATAAAAATTCTGCTTTGCTGTCCTTCTCTTCGGTGGTTAGCCTATATGTATGTCAAAAGCAGAAGTCCTGGGCAACTGGCTCTAAGTGGTCCTGTCCAGGCAGGGGGTTGGAAAAGACAATCTCCAGAAGTCCCTTCCCACCTCAAACACTCTGTGATGCTTTGAGTCTGTAAACAGTGGGTGACAATGGATCATAAAGTGGGGGAACAGTTTCAGAGAGAAAAAGAAACTCCTTAACATTCAGCACAGTCTTGGCTTACTTTCAGTTTAGTGTAAGATAATATATCTCCATTATTTTCTCCTTGAACCAGAGATTATTCAATCTCTGTTAAAATGGTAAGTTATTCACACTTAAAAATTCCCCAGCACGGAGGAATCTTAGGTAAATTACTCCATACCTTTCTCAATTAAATTCTTTCTTGTGAAAAAAAAACCTGTCCAGCATTTGTCCATCCTTTCTTGGCTGCTTTGAATAGTCTTGTCTTACCCCAACTCTGCTATTGACAACTGTTCTAACTATAGCCTATAAAAACTAAGGGAATTAATTCCTCTTTGTGTAGACAAAAGACTGAAAGGATTCAAAATTGCCACCAGTTTCTCCCACATTTTCAACCAAACATTCCTTGAACTGGAAGAAACAGCAGTTATGAAATGGAGAAGGCACCGGCTTCCTTATTTATGGAAAGCAATCTATGCTTCTGAGAGTGGGAAGGAAGAAATACAAGAGTAGTATTTCTCTTCTTTATGCCTTCTTTAAAAACATTTTGGATTCTATGCTGTCATGTGTAATCACAGATGCTCTGTTTGCCACAATTTCTTTGTGAATGATTTTTTATTTTTTTGCGAGTATGTAGCAAATCCAAACTACAGGCTCAGTATAACACATACACAGTGTGACATTTGGAAACACTGAAATGAATCATCAAGCTGATCAGCGCATCTACATTCATGGTTTAGCTCAGATAAAAAGTGTGGTTCTAAAATGGATCTCCCAATTGCCCTCACTTACTGCATTTTGGATTGCAAATTGGAGCAGACTCTGAGTGTGTGAGCTGTTTTTCTTACAGATGAAACTGAGCTGAGTGATGTGTTCCTAGAGCAGTCTGTTTTCCAACTTCTAAAGGGCATGCAGCCCCACAGGAGCAGAGTAAAACTAGTGCTAAATAAATACAGGGACAGAGCAGGCATGGAGAGCTCAGTACCAACCATTTCACCTTCCAGACAGGCTCCTTTTTTCCCTGAATTGCACATTAATATGGACTTAGTCAGTATTGCTTTCAGTGCCAGCGGCTGAAACACGAAAAACTGAAATATATTCCATTCTTTTGTGATGAAATACTTACAGAGAGGCATAACATATACCTTCCTGTGTGATATCATGATAATGGAACCTTTTAGTCCCTTAAAATAACATCTTTCCTCTTATCCATTTCCTGGTCATTCACAGACTGTCTCTTGTAAGTGCAGAAGGACTTTGGGTCTGCACTCTTCCAACAAACGTGCTCCTGAATATGACACATTTAGAACATCTCTTCTGACACAGTTTTCTTGAAAATTGAAGTGCATTTCTGTTCTGCAAACCAGTCTGGGGGATAACCCTTAAATATAAGAAGAAAGCAGTTTAAACAAGGAATGAAGAAAAATCTGACACTTTTCAACTGCAGTTTTTCATAATTTTCATAATTCTTGCATTTAATAAGTGCAACTTGGATTTACACGACACCACACAGTTTCAATGGATAAAAGACTTCTCTTCTACAGGACACTTTTATTTCTTCTTCTTTTTTTTTTCTTTTATCCTGTTTGACTAGTGTAACTCTGAAATGGAATGAATAAAAAAGTAATTATTTGGGGTCATACAGGAATTGGCAAGGTTGCCTACTGTACTCAGTTCTCTTTCTTTATTTAGAACAGTGGTCTCCAAAATGGAGGGAAATTGTGGACTAGTAGAGTGTATAATACAACCCTTTAGGGTGCAGAAAGAACTTTTTTTTTACACCATTAATAAATGAAATGAAATAAAACAAAACTATTTTTAAAAAAATGTTTGTTAGCTCATCCTTATCTCATCCTTCTTAATTTTTGTTTTTTGTATGTGGTTTAATAAATACAATGAATTAGTACAGTAGTCAGTGTTTGTATTTTTGTATTTTATAAATAAATAAATAAACATGTATTGGGCCACATGCTTAAAAATTTCTTACTAATAGGAGTTTCAATTTCTTACTAATAGGAGTTTCCTACCAGAAAAAGTTTGAAGAAAACTAAAGTTCTGCCAGCTATCCCCTCTGAAGCAAATGGCATTTGCAAAAGTGCTAGCTCAGATTCCACATTTAAGAGATAAATTTGTCACTTGAATTAAGGCTTTCAAGAACTTTTAATTCTACCATTTCCAGAGGAAGGGCAGTTCAGAAGGTGGGGTGGGTTGGGGGGTTGTTTGGGTTTGTTTTGTTAGCTGTATTGTTTTTTTTTTCATTCACACGTTGATGATTTGGTTTATGAATTAAACACGGACATGTTGCTATATAAAAGAGCTCAAGAAATTCCATACATGTTATTGGCAAAGTCTGGAAGAAAGCTGTTGGACAGGAAGACTAAAAAAAATTTTCACTTTTCCAAGTCATCTAGTAAGAATTTTGTGATTACTACTCTCTGGCTAAAATAACTAACATCAAATGAAACCTCCCAAAAATAAGCAAAAGAATGAGAAAAAAATTATAAATAATCATTTTTCAAAGAAACAACTGTAAAAGCACATGAGACTCATGGCAAATCTTCCCAAGATTTTATTCTGAGTCATCTATCACAGGTTAAGAATTTGAAGACAACAGTGGAAGGTAAACCATGGGAATCTGCACAATTTAAAACTAAAACCTGAAATCGTAGAAGTTAAAATTAGCTTTAAAATAGATAATTAGTTCCTTACAAAACTACTATGATTACTACATAATAAAAAATTAACAAAAAATTACTAGTTTTTTATTAGCTAATTCATCTGCACTTACCTCTGAGCCATTCCATTGCAGCTTTTACTGCACTCTTTTTTCCTATATCTCTATTTAGGGTAAATAAACCCAAATACTCAATGGGGGTCCCATCTGAAAACTGTATTTAGAAATAATGTGACATATATATGGACTGTATGAACCTCTTTTTCATTGTAAGAATGAAGAAGAGTACTTAAGAGAAAGTATAATTCAGTTATATAGATATCTGGATGTTTTCCTGAAAATATTCTCTTTAGTACTGACAAAAGAAATTACCTCCTTAATAAGATGAAGCAGCACCATTTCTCCTACATAGTAGTGAGGAATCTTGGAAGGGTTAATTGGAAAGTTCAACTAATTCTTATTTCATTAATGTCCCATTGGAATGCTGTAATTAAATGTATTTTTCCAGGGAATTGTTAATAGGACTCACTATACCATTTAAGACAAATAGTCATTTTTACACTAGGGAGGCAGGGTGAGTCATATTTATTATTTAAGTGGAACACTTATAATATTGTGCCATGGAAAGAAGTGGATGAATCTTGCTGTCTTGCCAAACATTTCATTCTTGCAAGAGAGTAGCAGAGGTGGTGGCAAATCATATATTTTGAATTTAAATTAGTTATTGCAAGATACTATGAAATTACTAATTACTGTAGACCTGGTTCAAAAAAAGCATTTATTTATAATCTCTTGTGGGAAAGGAATTTGAAAGCTCCATGCAAGTTTCTAATTTCCAAGTCAGCATCTTTGCTACATCCAGCACATGAGTTATACACATAGTGCAAGCAGCAAAGCTACAAGTAAATAAATAATGGACTCCAAACTAGACTGAGATGAAGGCGGAGTGGGAAGAGTTATTTGGGAGCACTGAATTAGAAAAGCCTGGCTTGATCGGCAGTTGTAAATCAATAAAATTTCACTGAAGATGCTGGATACATATTTGTCAGTCCAAGTAAAGTCTTATTTTAAAAGATTAGCTTCAAGACTAACACATAATTTAGACATTTTTTGTATTTTATTTCTCTTAATCTTGAGATGGGGGACAAAGGGGAAGGTTGGCAGAAGATGGAAAGAGTACATACAAAAGGCGAGTAGGTATAGTCCTAATGGAGACACTTGGATATTAATGGATAATACTGAAGACTTTTCTCAGGTAAAATTGATTCATTACAAACACTAACAGACATAGGAATCTGTATACATGGGGTTGTGCTTTCAGGGAACTGGCATCAAAATATTCTAAATAAGACAAAATGATTGCATTATGCTTTGGGGCAATATGTTAGTAAGCACTAAAGTTGCAATTTTTCCAAGAAGGTAACTAAAAATATGGAGTCCTTCTTTGACTATTATTTACATGAACAAGATTTTACAGGTTAAAAATTTTCTTTTTCTAGTTTAAAATGCATGTCCTGTCATTTAGGTCCTGTAACACTTTTTCATAATTAACAAAAATATGTTGAACCCAGCATTTTTAACGTCATAGCTCTTTTTAAAGTCATAGCTAGGACAAAATTTAGTATCATTAAGTCAATAATGCTAAAATTACTTTCAGTTTCCATCTTCTGAATGGCCTTTTATTCACAGTGTGCATATGCAAATTTTGACAGAGGTCTTCATCATTAAATGAATAGTATGATCTTGCACATGACAGTTTTTTAAATTAAAGTTCATCTTTCTCAGTGTATTCTGCATCAGCCTACTAAACTGAATAGCCTCAAGTCTAGCTACTCTATTTTAAAACTGTCAAACATTATTAGCAGAGCAGAGAAGCAGTTCAAAAAGTAATTAATTCCAGGGCTTAGAGTAAACTGCTATTTTAATTAAAAGAACACTAAATACTAATGTCCTGATTCTTTGTATTTAGAACATGAAATAAAACAGTCTAAATCACTTACATTTAATACATTTTAAATGCAAGTTGAAATACATGAAAGGCACATGTCCTGTTCCTGCTCCTTATAAGCTGACTCAAAAAAGATTATATGCCATATTTATTGGTTATGTTGTGCCATTTTTTTATTGATTCTCTTCCAGTCTGTGCTGAGTAGGAATATCAACAGTTGCACCATATTTGCACAGTGTAGGATGCCAGACCTCAGCTGTGCAGCTATGCCTATTGCCACCTATAAGCCCACAGAAGATGTGAGCTCCAAAACACAGAAGATGCGAGGTTCTCTTTTGAAGCCATGAAGTGCTTTCTATGCCCTGCAGATTCACAACTTCCATCTTGTGCAGTCTTTAAATTATACACAGGGAAAGCACTTTGCATGTGAAGAAGCACTGTTCAGAGCACTAGTACAGGCTGCACAGAGAGGTGGTGAGCTCTCCTCCTCTGGAAATATTCAAATCCCTCCTGGATGTGATCCTGTGCAATGTGCTGCAGGTGAACCTGCTTTAGCAGTGGGCTCAGATGACCTTCAGAGGTCCCTTCCAACCCTCGTAATTTTGTGATTCTGTGAAATAAGACTTTTAGGCGGTTTGGTTTTTACTACAACTTTACAGTCTCACATCTTTGGTGGGCCTCTCTCCTCATGGAGCAGTTGAACTCTGCAGGCATGTCTGCAGTTTGCCACAGAGCACAGCGTGGCTGGTCCTAAACTAGCACAGATTCCTTCACTGCCTGACAGAAATCTCCATCAGGATCATCATCACCATGGCCTGAAGAAGCTTGAGCTACAAGGCACCCATGCAATCAGGGTTGATTATCTGGAACAGAAGAGTTCCACATGAGTGCTGTGTGTACCGCATGGTGGTGCCAGCATGGCCTGGGGCTAGCTCAGACATCCACGCACAGATCTTTGCTCAACACAATTCTGCCTCACTGCTTGTGTCTGTAGTGAGGAATCTTAGAAGGGTTAATTGGAAAGTTCAACTAATTCTTATTTCACTAATTTTCCATTGCTTATGATGCTTATCTAGCCTCAGAGCTTAACTGCAGTGATGCAATACTTGTCACCACAATGACATGTGGAGAAAATTCCAGCTTGTGCAAGATGATTGACAAAGACAGACTATGTTTGTCCTTCCCTCTCCACAATACTTGACTTTCTCTATAATTTCTTATTAAGTTGTTACTTTATGGCCAGGAACCCAAGAAAACTAAAAGATCAATTCAAATTTTGGTAAGGAAGACACAGACTACAAGCTTAATCATCTAGTTAAAAACAAAACAAAAAAAGCAAAACAAACAAACAAAAAACCTCCACAAAACAAAACAGAAAAAACTTACCCAAAACAAAACCTAAAATTTTATCACAGATTATATGTCTAGCCTGCAAGAGCATCTTGTAAAATTTAAGTAACCGATGCAAAATTTTGTCATCACTGTGAAGGAAATGACAGAAAAATACTCCCCTTTCTTCCCAGCTACAAGGTTCAGCATTTTGACCTTACCTTCTCTTAAACTTTTAAAGATTTGGAAAGAAAAGCTGTATCTGAAATCTGTGAAATTCTGATTCAAGCGGTTTTGGTTTTTCTTTTTCTGATTTAGTCTACTGATTTAAATTAGAGGTGCTGCATTCTAAATAATTATCGAGAGGTTGACCATGGGGTTTTGTATTATATATTTAAATTTCCTGGAAAATTGAGTGCTGGATATCAGAATCCTTTTGGTGCTCTCAACACTTGAGCCACTGTTCTTTGCTGCCTCCAGACAAAAATTTTATGTCAGTATTGCTTTTTTTGGGGGTTTTTTGGGGCTTTTTTTTTGGTGGGTTTTTTTTGGTGGTTTTTTTTTTTTGTTTGTTTGTTTGTTTTGGGGGGGTTTTTTGTGTTTTTTTTCTTGTGGCAGAAAATTTAATCTGAATTATCATGGCATTATATGAGACAATTTTTTTTTTCATCTGCACTATGGCCACATGGCACATTAATATTGGTCCAGTATTATCAATATGAGAAAAAATTCTGGAAGGAGTATCAAGTATTAAGGCTTATCTCAAATGTTTTAACATTTTTGGTTTTATGTTCTATTCTCAGTTTCTTATACTTTTATAAGTTTTATCCACCTGTATAAGCTTTTTCTCTGTCAAGTATCTGATTCTGTCTTTATACTTTGTAAAAATTTCAAGAATGGTTGAATAATTTCTCAGTCTAATATAAAGAAATAAAATTCTGCTAATTAATTCTTTATCTGAAATGTTTTTAGAGACCTTTCTTTACACAGAAGAAAATTTATTTAAATTTTTAATACTTCATGCAAATAATTACAGTATTAAAACGCTATATAAATTTCACCAAATTGGAAATACAAAAGGGCTCTCTTCTAGCCAGTAAAAAAAGAAGGAGGAAAAAAGTTAGATATGAAAGGACTAACAAATAACTGAAAGTAGGATTCTTCTAGATGGTGCTATTGCTTTGCTCTTGTGTGAAAAAAATCTTTTTAGAAGAAAATAGATTTTGATAAATTAATTAAGATCTATATTATTGTTGTACAAGTGAGAGACATTATCAGGATATAAAATAATCTCACACATTGGCATCCCTAACTTCTAAGTGTATGATATATTTATGTTTTCAAGTACCTTTCAAGGTAATTTTCAATTTTGTATATATTGTCATATCTGAATTACACTGCATCAATTAATACTATCGCTTGATTTTATCTTTAATATTTATACCAAAATGAGAATTTGCCCACAGAAAACTACCATTTTTCTGCTGGCAGTATTAAAAGGCTTGAAAGACTCATAAAAGTCCCTGGGACTTGCAAGTACATACTACTAATCAGATGACCTGCTCACCAGATCAAATTGAGAATAGAAAAAGATATTTATTACAGAAATGTTCTTTATACAGGTATTTACATTTATTAATATTTGTAGCATACTGCTCAGTTCTAAAAAATCAGAATGTGTTTCCCCTCTGTTCAGATGCCTAATTTCTTTATATGGATTTAAGAATGAAGACTTCAATGAAAATAAATTGAGGGATTCAGTAGTATAAGTGTTCAGAAAAGCTGTTGTTTAAAATCACTTACCTGGCAAAAGTCCCAGGAAGACAGCCTTGGTGTCATCTATTCAAAACATTATATTGCTCCTTTACTGCATCTCAAAGCTTTTATTGTATTTATTTTCAAATCTTCATGGAATCAGAGGGAAATAAAAATGAAAGAGCCTTTAGGAGGTCACTAAGTTCTCTGGCACAAGGCTTGATGAGTTATATATTTGTCATTCCTGATACATGCTTATGTAGCCTGTCCTTAAATTCTCTATTGAAGGAGATAACAAAGTCTCAATGGGTGGTTTCTTTCCATGCTTCAGTAACCCCATCATTGCTAATATTTGACTGAATCTTTCTGATGCAAATCCACCACATACTGACAAAATGACACAGGTCATCTGGACATGTTTAAGCAACAAGAGACTCCAGGTTCACATTACTCAGGGTGTAGTGACGCTGATCAGTTGAAGCTTACTTTTCCATGAAGGGAACTGGATTTTGCACTTTAACATTACGATCAGTCTAGTATTTGGCTCTGAGATCACAAAAGAAAAGTACAAAAACAGAGATATCCCAAGACATCAACTGCAGGTTTAACACTCAGTCCTTCCCTCTAAATTACCTGCAGATGAACAGTTTTCAAACTACTGCCTCTGCAAGCTTCTGTGTGGGATACTCTAAGTGATTTCTCAGTGGTCTGTGAAAAGTATTTTAGTTTTAGCTAAGTTACACCACTTATGCTGTTTGTGGATGGGATATTACAGGTGATACAATTTCTGAGATGATTTAGAAATAATTTAAGAATAATTTAAGTCATAGAGTGCTGGTGGGTTTTCTTGTTTGGTGTTTTTTTGGGTTTTTTTTGTTTTTTTTTTTGTTGTTGTTGGTTGGTTGGTTGTTTTTTTTTTCCCACATTATATCTGTATACTGCCCTAAAATGCTCTTGGAAATGCATTTTAAAAAGTGAACCTAAATTCATCACTACGTTGTCTTTACCCTTGCAAAATAAATTATTTCAAATTTAAAAGTCCTACTGAAGAGGTTTAATTTCCACAGTAGGTCTGAATGAAATCATAATCTCACTCATTTCACTTAATGAAATGCTGCATTTCCCAAAATAAGCCACCACGAGTCACATTCACATTCTGAGTTACAAGATGAAAATTTTAATAGGATTAATATTGGATTTCACACTGCTTTCAAAATGTGAAATACATGATGTAGAGGAAAAGGGAATATGTTCATTCAGTTTTCGTTGCTTCATAGTTTAATGAAAACCTGACAAATCAGATATATAAGGCAGATACAGGCAATAAATAGAATATGTGAGAACACTAAAGTTTTATCAGAAAAAGAAGACGATGAATCCCATTTATTGGTTTTGCTTACAAAGGAGATGAATATTTTGTCTCTCTGGAACTATTCTTTATGGGTGAGTTCAAAGTACTGCTTAAACTGGAGTTGGTGTTAGGAGAATAAATTGTGGCTGTAGCAATTCCAGCTTGTGAAAGAGAGCTGGATAATGATCTGGATAACCATAGATCAGCACCATTATCCACAGTGGACAAATGGTAGAAACAAGAGGATAAATACTGGTGCTACAAAGAATCAACACAGCTTTTGTAGAGAAAAACCATGTCTGACACATCCACAAGAGTTCTCCAAGACAGCAATAAATGAGAAAATGAAAGGCAATTTGGTTAATAAAGTATTCTTGGCTTTTCAGTACATTCTGAACTAAAGTTTCTAAATAAACTGTCAGAAATACAATTGAAGATTCAGTCATGGTAATAAGGAAAACATGGGAATTAATGGTCAATTTTCACAACTACAGGGACTTGTCAGAGAGACATTTTTGGTTTTTCTCTGTTGTCAAATATGTTTACAAATAAACCTGAAAATTATTGGAGCAATGATGTCATATAGCTCTCTATGAATACAAAATCAGGCAGAAGGGTCAAAGCTGAATGTGAAGCATAACAAAAGGACCTTATAATATTTGAATGAAGCATCAAAATAATGGAAGATAAAGTGGCAAATTAACTCAAATGAAATAATACAAGGTAATTAATTTTTAAAAAGTCAACCAGTGACAAAATAAAAGATTCTGCTTTTTTATGATGTGAAAGAGCTCCTAATATTTCTGCAGGTAGCTCTTTAAAATATCATATAGAATTTTCAGCTGTCAAAAAGGCAAAATAAATGTTAACTATTCAGGAATATAAAAAAAGAACAAATAAGAACTTGGTTAGAATGCATATTCTTCCGTGCTGCCTGCATTCCTGTTCATTCCATTTAAAAAAAAAACTTTAAAAAACTATGGATCAAAATACAGGAAGTGTGTTGAGAGAAATGGAATACCTTCTGTAGATTTGGAGAGAGGTTACTGACAGAAGATGGACGGCCCACAGAATTATTAGTGAAATGAAGTGGGTGAATTGGGAAATCTAGAGTACGATTCCTATTTCTTTTTTTTTAATAATGTGTTCTTGATGATTGTGAGGGACAAGACATTGAATGAGATGTTGGTTTGATGCAATGCATAATATTTTAAAATTCTCTTACTAGCACGCTTTTCATGTGCTGTTTAAAAAAAATAAATTAAAGAACACCAAAATATTATTTGCAATGTCTATAAAAAACCTTAAAAAGAAGGAAATTTTTACCTGGACCTGTTCATATTACGTATCACTGTCCAAGTACTGCACTTCCCTTGGGTGATCCTGGCTCTTTCAAAGCTGTTTTTCTGTCTGTTAAGTTGAACAAACTCATATAAAAGACCTGAATTATTCTTTTTTCCTCTCTGTTCCCTCAACGAGCTCAAAAGGGCTTGAAGATACTCAGATTCTTAAGCTCCAAGGGAGTCTTGACAAGCAATCTCCTACCTTGGTGACCAAAAAGCTCTTGTAATATTCAAGGCTCCCTGAGACTCTTCGGAGTCTCAAGGGCTCTTCGCCTTCTTAAGTCCCGAGGGCTCCTTGTCTTCCTGGAGTGAGCTTAAGAGTCTGGAGTTTTCAGTTTTCTTCTTACTCCAGAGTTAGCAGGAAGGTTTTTCTTGGCCAAACACCCTTCCTGGGATTTCTGGAGTCCCTGTTTTAACACTGAGTATCTACAGAGTCTGGAAATCCTGACTTCCAGACTAACTGTCAATACACCAGTAACATCCCACAGCCTATGCTTATTCTACAGTTTGAGTAAAAGCCTGTAGTGGGATACACGACTTTAGTCCTTGAAATATACACTCTGTTATTTGTTCTGATTCATTTACATTCCCAGGGACAAAATCTCAGCTTAAATTTCATCAATATACAGATCAAACTGTTAGTTCAACTACTCAGGTGTGCTACATACTGTTGTGAAGAACAAAAGAAACTTAGCCAACCAAACAGAACCCATAGAACCCAACAGATCAACATTCATTTAACAGAACTTTACAGAAAAGTTAGCAGCTTGGCTATAATAAAAGTTGCGCCTTGAATCAAATCTTTTCTGCATTTCATAATTCTAAGTAAACTAGAGCTTGCTTATTTTTTGTCTTTTTTTCATAATGCCACATTTAATAGCACATTTAAAGGAGAAAGAATGAAATTCTCTTGCTTGGTATGACTCAATGTGTGAAAGGAAAGAAATGCAAATCATTCATAAGTTTTGCTGTTCCTTAGTCCTCAATGTACTCTGCATTTAAATGTATTATGAATGCATTGAATGAATGCTATTCCCAAAATCTTGCTGTAGCTACAACATACAATCCAATACTCTAAGCTATATGTTAGGAAAAAAAAAATCCTATTTAAATTCTTCATTTCAAAGTCAGTCTCTCATCCTTAATCACACTCAGAATTTCCTTTATTTTCCTAATTCAACATGGACCCATAACTGATGTTCATATTTTCCCCTGTGTTTAATTACAGACTAACTGGATTCATCTTTAAGCAGCTTTAGGTTTGGAAACTGCTGTTCAGGGGAGCAAGTATTCTGATTTTTTATGACTGACTAAATGAAGAGAGATCATAATGAAAATCAAAATAAAAGCATGATGAGGACATCAGCTCATAAGTTTATTCTATTATGTGCCCTATGGATGTCATAGATGAAAGAGAGTGTTTGCTTCTTGATGAACCCAACATTTTTAAGAACTGCATTAATAAGATTTGGCCATATTTCAGAATAAGCAGAAGTCTTTCTGGAGCATCTGTTGCAACTTTGCTTTCATTCTCCTACAACACAAAAGAAAAACTCTCTTGAAAATCTATCATATCCATATAATATGCCCTTCTCAAAGTATACTATGGATGTGAAGGATCTGATTTGAATGGCCGGGCTTGAAGAATTGTGTTACTTTCACAAATAAAATAAACTTATTTAGAAAAGAATTTATGCCTCTGCATTGCAATTGTGTGTTACCAGTTACAAGAGTATAGTGAGATTTTTCAAAATTTATTAAATTGTGAATTCTTCACTTGAGTAATAGCAATGGCTAAATAAATAATGAATTATTAAAAATGTGATAGTATACTTTATAGAAAATAATTTTGACTGGCTTACACTCAGCGAAATTCCAAACAGCTATTAATGAACAACCAACTCACTGTGTTAGAAACTAAGAATTTATCTTCTGCATTCATGTAGCGTTAAGCTATTTCAAAGACATCATAAGAAGAAAGTTTGAACGAGGATGGACAGTCATTTACAACACATGTACATTAAACATATAAAAGTAAAAGATGGTTTTAAGCTTTAAAATTTCAGAATCCTGACATGCATTAAAAAGATGTAAAATACATGTCTATACATGTGAGGATAAACAGACTTAAATAGCAGGCTACACACTTACCAAAATACAGCCAAGGTCAATTGATCCCATGAGGAAAATAATGTATTACACAAAGATTTGATGATGAACAAAGCACTTTGCAAAAATAAGTTCTCAGTATCTCAGTCTTTTGCCCATGGGTTCCCTTAAAAAGGTTAATGGGTGGGGAAAACAGAGAGGGACAGTCTGTCATAAGAAAGCGTAGATGATCCATTTATGCAAGCTACAGAAACCTATTCTTCTGGCCCTGAAGTGCTGAAAGGTGACTAATTAGTCTTCTCTGCTTTGGCACCTACCTTTGACTGTCCTTGTGGCAATGTGTGAAAATTCATCTCTGCAATCTTTAGTAGCTTGAAAAAATTAGGTGATCAGATATATTTAGGGTTTTGACTAGTGTTCATGTGTTCACAAGGGTGTCTTACATTGTCAGATAAATTAGCATAACATTAGTGTTTCAAAATCAGCAGGGTATTCCATAATGTAAAAGTACTCTGTGCAAAAAATGCCTTTCTCTCTGCAAAATACCCTTGAACAGATATTCTACTATTTCCAGAGGATAGTCATAGCAAAAAGAGAACATAGCTCCTTCAGAAGGTAATGAAAAGTCAAACAAGATTTCATTTAGCATTTACACCTGCATACACTCATTTTGGGGTTTTTCAAATGGTGGCAAGTGCTGATGGCAGAGAATAATAAGACAATTCTGAAAATATCAAAAATATCATGAAGGAAAACAGATATTCCTAAGGGTATGGTCATGTCTCTGGGGATATGAAAGCTTTGATAGTGATTTATTTTTGAGAGATTCACTATACAAGCTGTTCAAGTACCAGTTCATGGGTAAATGGCACTTAGAATGTTGATAAAGGCAGCCTAGTAATAGTGACATGAATGATAAAGTGATATTAATAGCAAGTCCTTGGCCCTTTTCTTGTTGCAAGTTGAAAATAAGCAACCACTTGAGCTTCTGGTGTCTTATGAACTACCAAGTGACTGCTGTAATCCTCTGTAAGCTGATATAGATCCTTGCCTTAAGCTACAAGATCTGTAAACAGAACAGCAGAAGATAATAATCTGATTCTTATTACAATTTATTTTATTTTTTGATGAAAATAAAATAGAAAACTTTGTTCACTTTACGTGTGCTTTTAAGAG